>NC_141135.1:67618745-68220828 GCF_053477565.2 Lygodium microphyllum
CCCTCTTACGCTTCTCCTCAACAAGTGCATCTACTCCCTGAGACTTAGCCAAATAAGCATAAATAGAGTACCTGTCAACAGGCGAGTCCCAACCTATCTCTGATCTGATGCTAGAGCCTGCACTAGTCAAAATAGTTTGCTGAATTTTCCCCTTGTTTGTAGTCTCCATAGCATAAGTCCATAGCGCTGATTGAGTCTCTGATCTCTTCTCAATCTAGACTCCATATGTAGAAGCATCACCTCTAGCTGTCACATAAGAAGTACGCGTAGCCATGTCATCCACTAACTCCTTCATTCCACCTTTACCAAAGTTGGTAACAAGTGGAGCTCCTGTCTCAGTCAACCAAAATCTTACCATCTTGCCCCCAATATACCAAATTCTTCCTCCTTGCATCCTAAAAAGATTCACAATCCCTGCAATGCTGATGGTCCATACTATCGCACCAAATACATCTCCGATCTCTCCTAGGTGCACTAGGAGCACTCCTAGGTGCAGTAGGAGCATTAGAAGAAGTAGTAGGCGCAGTCGAAGCAAACTGCTCTTTCAACTTTCCCACCAACTCCGCTTTAACTGACTCCAGTGTCAAATTTGTTATGCCTTTGATTATGTCATCAAGAGAGGTAGGCACCGATGGAACGGATGGTTTTGGAGCAGAAGGTGTAGGCATCGGTCGTGGAGGAATAGGTGGAGTGGAAACAGTAGGCACTGGCATAGGCCAAGAAACTGGCTGAGGAGGAGAAGAAATAACAGGGATAGAAGCAGGCATAGGAGCTGATGATGGTGTAGGTGTCATGGAACCATTCTGTAGGCGAGTCTTCCATATCCTCCTCTTGGTCAAAGTTGAGACTGCATCCTGAGCATCCTGCCAATCCGTTTTAAGACCCATAGGCTTCGTGCGATCCTCAAGAAGCTCACCCAATTCTTCTTGAAGAGCAGGATCTGCAGCTTGCAAGAAAAGCTGAGGCCATTTCGGGGCCTATTTTGGAGGCGGAAGTTTTCTGCACGCACTCAGAAAAAGGCCCAGTTTTATGCTATGCAGCCACTGTTCTACAGGTCGGTGAAAAGTTACTGTAGAAATTGCATCGTATGCTTGTGCGCAGAGACATTGGGAGTTACAGAATTATCCCTGTTACCTGTTGATGCAAAATCGTCACTAGGAAGTGACTGTGTGGTCAAATACCACTTTCGCCAGTTTTGCAGATTAGCCCTTGTGAGGCTGAAGCTGTGTTCTTTGCAATGACAGAATTTTTTGCAGTATTCTGTAATGGCGTCTGATTCTCTTTCACAGATTGTAACTGAAAATCTTGACAAGAACAACTTCCAAGCATGGAAGTTTAGAATGACGAATTTCCTTATGGGAAAAGGATATTGGGAATTTGTTGCAGGAAATGAAGAAGAACCACTTCTTCCTGATATTCCCAATCAACAGCAAATGCAGGCATTCAAAACATGGCATGAGAGAGCCAGGAAAGTTATGTATTGGCTGTCTATCAGTATTTCAGACTCTATGATTGTACATATTCAGGATGCAAGTACGCCAAAGGAGGCATGGGATACCTTGTCAAAAATGTA
The DNA here is from genome assembly GCF_053477565.2 of Lygodium microphyllum. Classification (NCBI taxonomy): domain Eukaryota; kingdom Viridiplantae; phylum Streptophyta; class Polypodiopsida; order Schizaeales; family Lygodiaceae; genus Lygodium; species Lygodium microphyllum. The sequence goes on from NC_141135.1 coordinate 67,620,319, forward strand.
TAGCACAAATACGCAAGCCAGGAAAATGCAGCTCAAGCAAGAGTTGCATAATGTGCGAAGAGAAAATATGAGCATCAATGACTACCACATGAAAGTGAAGAAGATTGCTGATGCACTTGCTTCCATCGGGTCGCCAGTGGAAGATGATGATTTAGTTTCTGTGACCTTGAATGGTCTAGGAAAGGATTATGCACAGTTTCAGACATCCATTTCAGTTCGTGAAAGATTTCCTGATTTTGAGGAGCTGATTGCTCTTCTAATTTCTGAGGAGCAAAGAAATGGTGGTGCATCTTCTTCAGGAGGAACTTCAAAAGAAGCTGTCTTCTACTCAAATGCTGGAAGAGGTAGAGGCAGAGGTAGAGGAGGCCGATTTGGAGACCGTGGCAGAAATCAGAATATGTAGCAAACTCAAGAAAACCAGTCCTATGGAGGAGGACGTGGTAACTCTAGAGGCAGGGGGAGCCAAAGAGGTCGTGGTGGATGGCAAAGAGGTCAAAATGCAAACAGTAATGTTGAATGCTACTACTGCGGTAAAATGGGTCATATGGCTAAAGACTGCTATAAAAAGCAGAATGACATCATGAATGGAAAACTGCAACAAGGGAATTATGCATCTTCTAGCAGACAGGGTGATGACAGAAATGAGCATTTGTTCATGGTGCAGCACATGAACAATTCTGTGACAAGTGCAGAAGAAAGCAACGATGTATGGTATGTTGACTCAGGTGCATCAAACCACATGACAGGTCATGCAGAATGGATGGAGGATGCAAGGAAAATGGAAAAACCAGGATTTGTGGAGACTGGTGATGATACTGCACATCCTATTGTGCAGATTGGAAAAATTCCCTTGTCTATGCAGGATGGGAAAAAGAAATACATGTCCGATGTATTTCATGTCCCGAATATCACCAAGAATCTGGTTTCTGTCGGTCAAATGGTTGAGCAGGGCTTGCAGGTCAGATTTAATCCTCATGGATGCTTTGTTGAGGATATGAAAAATAAAGGTCGCCTGATAGCAAAAGGAAAGAAGAATGGCAGAATGTTTACGTTGGATGCAGACATGTCTGAATTGAGTGCAGCAATGTTTGCACATGGGACCGGTGTAGTTGCAGATATTGATATCTGGCATAAACGCATTGGTCATGTTAATGTACAACGACTTAAATCATTGCAGGCCCAAAATATTGTTGCAGGATTGCCTAAATTCAAGGTTGCAGAAATGCATAAGGTATGTGAAGCCTGTCAGTTTGGAAAACAGGCAAGGAAACCATTTCCTAGACATGTTCAAGAGAGTGAGAAGCCATTGGAATTAATCCACTTTGATGTGTGGACTACTAAAGCTGCATCTCTTGGAGGCTGTCATTATTTTGTCACTTTTATTGATGACTATAGCAGAAAAGTTTGGGTGTATTTTATGAAAAAGAAAAGTGAAGTTTTGGGCATTTCAAAACCCTTAAAGCTATGGCTGAAAAAGAAACAGGTCTACAAATAAAATGCCTAAGGTCAGATGGAGAGGGAGAGTACCTCTCAAATGAGTTTGCAAAGTTCTTACAGGAGCATGGCATAAAGCAGCAATATTCATGCAGTTATACCCCACAACAAAATGGAATTGCAGAAAGGAAAAACAGGCATATTGGAGAGGTATCTCGTGCCATGCTCAATGAAAAAGACTTGCCAGATTTTTATTGGGCTGAAGCAGTTGCTACAACAGTCTATATAATGAACATGACTCCCACTGCAGCAATACATGGGATGACTCCAGAGGAGAGGTATACTGGTAGGAAACCAGATATTTCTCATTTGAAAATTTTTTGTTGCATTGCCTATGTACATGTGCCAGATGAGTTGAGATCCAAGTTGGATCCAAAAGCTGAGAAGTGCATCTTTATTGGTTACTCTCTGCAGCAAAAAGGGTATAGATGCTATAACCCTTCTACTCGTAAGTTTACAGTGAGCAAAGATGTTGTTTTTTATGAGATGAGTAGCTGGTATAAACCAATAAATGTGATTGATGATGTAGATGCACAAAATGGTAATGCTGTACAAAATTCACAACAGCAGTCATAAAATATTAGTGGACCTGGAGCGTCCTCTAGTAGTGGTTCACATTCTTCGCCATGGACAAGCAGATTGAGATCAGGAGAATCTTTTCAAAGTAATGCAGATAGTGGTATGCAGGTATCACGAAAAGGAAAAGAGAAGGTTGATCAGCCCATGTTTGATGTGAATGCAGGTCACTCTTATGTGGATGGTGAATCCAGTGGCTCAGAATAGAGCATTGATGATGAGTTGGGTATTCCTTCTATTGTTACACCTGGAGTAAGGAAGACCAGGGATGTTTTGAGAGCACCAGGGAGTGAACCTACTTTGCGCAGGTCTACGAGAGCTAGGTATCCTGTGGATAGGCTGAAATATGATGGATTTACAGCCATTCACTATGCATATATGGTTAAAGTGATACAGGAACCAGAACCCACTTCTTTTGAGGAAGCCATGGGAAAAGAAAAATGGGAGAAAGCCATGGATGAAGAAATGGATGCCTTGGAAGCAAATGATACATGGGAATTGGTACCTTTGCCTAAAGGTAAAAATGCAATTGGTTGTAAGTGGGTTTATAAGGTGAAGCACAATGCTGATGGTTCTGTGAATAGATACAAGGTAAGATTAGTAGTCAAGGGGTATGCACAAACATATGGCATTGACTATGAAGAAACATTCAGTCCGGTTGCAAGGATGGCAACCGTAAGAGCAGTCATTGCTATGGCTGCATCAAAGGGATGGTCTTTACATCAGATGGATGTAAAGAATGCCTTCTTGCATGGTGATTTGCAAGAAGAGGTCTATATGGAGCAACCACCAGGTTATGTGCATGCTATTCATCCTGAGTTTGTTTGCAGGTTGAAGAAAGCCTTGTATGGCTTGAAGCAAGCACCTAGAGCATGGTCTGACAAGATAGGACAGTATCTTGTCACTATTGGCTTTCAGATTTCCAAGGCAGATTTCTCACTTTATGTGAGAAAAACAGAGAAATGTATTATGCCACTTGTCATTTATGTTGATGATTTGATTATGACAGGTGACAGTGATGAAGATATCCTTCATGTGAAAATGCTATTGAAGCAGAAGTTTGAGATGAAGGATTTGGGAGAGCTGCATTATTTCTTGGGCATTGAGGTGATTAGATCACCAAATGGGATACAGCTCTTGCAGAGGCAGTATGGATTGGACATGCTATCCAAATATGGGATGACAGGCTGTAAGCCTATTTCAGTTCCTTTGGAGCAAAATGTGAAGCTGAGCACAGATGCAGGTGAGCTTCTAGAAGACCCTACTATGTACAGACGCATAGTAGGAAGTTTGATTTATATGACTATTACCAGGCCAGATTTGAGCTATGCTGTTGGATTGGTAAGTCAGTTTATGCAGGCTCCAAGGAAACCACATTTGGATGCGGCTAGACGCATACTCAGGTATGTGAAGTCCACATTGCAGTATGGACTATTTTATGAGACTGGGGTTCAGATACAGTTGCATGGATACACTGATGCTGATTGGGCTGGTAGTATTTCTGATAGACGATCTACCAGTGGATATGTGTTCTCTTTTGGGAGTGCTGCAGTCACTTGGAGCAGCAAGAAACAGCCTACAGTTGCCTTGTCGAGCACAGAGGCTGAGTACAGGGGTGCACCAATGGCTGCATGTGAGGTAGCTTGGTTACATAAGCTACTTTATGATATGCATCAGTCTACAGATGGACCAGTTGTCATTTATTGTGACAACATGAGTAGTATACACTTGGCAAATAACCCAGTCTATCATGCTAGAACAAAGCACATTGAGGTGCATTATCACTATGTGCGAGAGAGGGTTTTACTAGGTCTTATTGATCTAGTTTATGTCAGCACAGAGGATCAGGTAGCTGACATATTCACGAAGGCATTGGGCGCAGAGAAGCTGCGCAAGTTCAGAGACCTGCTTGGTGTGCAGGAATTGGGATTGAGCTCGAGGGGGAGTGTTGAGATATCGAGCTCCACTCGTGATACGCCAGGGTGACCGTTGTGTATTTATGTCACCGACTTATCAGTTGCAGACGCGGTTGGTACACCGCCCATGAATAATAGCTACATGATAGCTATCCTTATCTACTCTAGTTCGTGGCTCAGTTAGTATGCCACCTTAGTTAGTTGAGTTTGGTTTTGAGACCCATATAGAGGGTTCTTCTATTTCTTTGTACTTGAGTTCTTTTGGCTTACACAACTAAGAAGAGGAAAATTGTTTTCAGCCTCCACCCTTGTGTGTCTTCCCCCATTGTGCAAGCAAGAAAGCTTCAAGCGAGACTCCTTCCTTCTCTCCCACAATCTTGACAGGATGTTGAATCTAAAGTAGAAAATTTGGATTGAATTTATGGAGGATTACCTTCCTACTATAGGTACTACTCCTCCTAATCAAGCAATGATAGCTAAGGTAAAGTTGACAGGTAATGCCTGACTTTGGTGAAAGTAATGGTGTAAGGACCAAGGGGTTTTGGAAGCAACCATTACTTGGAAAAAATTGAAGGAATATTATGCAGACAATACCTCCCACCGGCATATCACACCTTAAAGATGAACAAATTCTTTAGTTGGAAGCAATTTGGGTTGGGCTTGCAAGACTACTATTCTAGATTTGTATCCCTTTTGAAGTATCTCCCACCCATGGACATCACCTAGTGGGTGTCAAAGATTTTCCATGGGCTAAATTCTCCTTTGGATACTCACCTCAAAGTAATGTGCCCATCGGACTTACAAGATCCATTAATTCAAGCAAGGCCCATTATCCAAGAGTTATAGGCAACATTTAAGAGTGGAAAATTTTGGGGGCAATATTGTCCATACAAAGGACCATGTTGTGGGTATATTAAAAGGATCCAAGGATAATACCAGACCAATCAAAGGAAAAATGCTAGGACAAGTACAGTTGGAAACTTTGTACATGTAGCAAGTAACAAGGAGGCATCAAGGTATTTTCAACCACTTCAGAAGACAATGCCCAAAGTTTAGGCCAAACAATGTTCCAATAACAATCTCATAGCCAAAATCTAGTTTAATAACAGAAGAAAAAGTTGTTGGAGTAACCTTCAAGAGAAGGGACAAAGGAATAGACAAAAGGAATATACACTATACCTACATCAAAGTTCTTAGTAGAATTAGCAATGGGAAAGAGAAAATTTTTGCTCAACCTAATCAAACTTAATAAGACTAAGCAAGGGAAGGAAGCTGAAAAAGAACCATCCTAGTTAAAGGAATACGCAGATGTGTTTTTGGAAGAGCTAATAGAACTTCCCCCACAAAGAGAAGTTCAGCATGAAATTAAGCTAACACTAGGAAGTGCTTCAGTAGTAGCAAAGTGACCATATCATATGTCTATTCCAAAAGCCATTGAGTTGAAAGAATAGCTCAAGAAACTCTTGAACCAAGGATCAAAGAAGAAGGCATTTTAAAAACTGCATTTAACACAAGGTACAACCAAATTTACCAATTAATCGTGATGTCTTTTGAATTAACCAATGCACATGCAATCGTAAACAAGCTAATTTAAGATATCTTTTGGCACTGTCTTAATGACTTGGTCCTTGTCTTCTTCGATTTAATCCTAACCTACTCAAAGAAAGATACAGATCATGAGTTGCAACTCCTAGTTGTCCTTGAAACAATGAGGATACACAAAATTTATACCAAGAAGAAGAAATGTTTCTTCTTTAAGAGGCAGATTGAGTATCTTGGATGTATAGTCTTTGACAAGGGATTATGGTAGATCTTGTCAAGGTTAAAGATGTGCAAGAATGGGAAACCCCAACAACATTGAAGAAACTCCGAAGTTTTTTTAGCTTAACAGGATAGTATACAATTTTTATCAAGGACTATGCCTGGATTGCCACACCCTTAACTAATTTACTTAAGAAGCATATTGTTATTATGTGGACTCCTACTTAACAATCTCACTTTCAGAATATTAAACAAAGCTTGATCATAACTCCTATCTTGAATCTACCTGACTTGAGCTAGAAATTTAAAGTTGTCATTGATGCAAGCTCTTCTGCATTAGGTTGTATACTCATGCAAGAAGGCCATCCAATAACCTATTCTTCTAGGAAGCTAAAGACTCATGAGAAGAATTATGCTACCCATGATCTAGAAATACCTACTATAATTCATGCTCACAAATTATGGAGACACTATAGTTTACCTATTGACCATAAGAGCCTCAAATGGATCTTCACTTAGAAACACCTAAATATGAGGTAACGACGATGGATAGAAGTCTTGCAAGGGTATGACTCTAAGATCAAGTACATGCCAAGTAAGGAGAATGTCATTGCAGGTACCCTAAGCTACAAAGAATTTCTCAATGCCCTTATCTCAGAGAAACTCTCAGGAAAAATCTCTAGTAGCAATGATGACAATGCCTAGTAATGGGATCATAGAAATAGCCAAAGAAGAATCGCATAAGGATCCAAGGTATCAATATATGATAAAAGAGGTCCTATCTAAGGAGCCCCAAGCATAAACTTAAGTTTCTAAAAATCTCTATAGAGGGAGGACTCATCTACTTTAACACAAGATTGTGCATTCCAAGAAGGAGTTAAGATCTCAAGAAGAAAATACTTTGGAAAGCCCATGATTCCCCTTTCTCAGGATGTTCAAGCTATACAAAGACTCTTGACACTATAAGAAGAATATTTCATTGGGAGAAGATTAAAGGAGCGTGTTTAAATACGTCATTGAATCCCTAACTTTGAGATGGGGACATCTTGATTCCTCTAAGGAAAAAATTATGTAATGTTGCAAAAACTCAAGTGTGAAGGGAGATAAACTTATATAGTTTAATAAACTTAAGGGACTCTACTTAACAAAAAGAAAAGAAATTGATATAACGAACTAGTCATTGGAAGAATTGATCACACCACCATCAAATCAAATGTCATCCATTTCTCAAGGTTGTTGCCACCAATTGCCTCAACATCATCATCTTTACCATTTGTTCAATGGAAATCACCCTTGGCATCATCACACTTTGCATCAGTCCAAAGCATCTCGCAGTCCAGAAAATGATAATCACAATAATGGAAGAGCTAGTTATCCTTAAGACTAAGGCTGTAAAGCCTTAGTAAAGGCATATGCATAAGTTGATTTTCTTATTGGCCACTCATTAGGGCCAAAAACGCTTCAAAAATGGCACTTCTAAGAAAGTGATTAAGTTGCTAATTAGTTTTCTTTCTATACACTATTCTCTTTTACCATTCCTTTTGTTGCACTTGCTTCCTACCACTGTGAGATTCTTGCGCGGTTCATTTGCTAGAATGTCTAGCAATACTACTTCAAATAACACAGGCGCAAGCACACGTAAATACAAGCTATCTATTCAGCTAGATCCGACTTACACATCTTGGAGAAGTATATATCATCAAGTATTGATAGATGAGATTGAAGCCAACAGGTTGCAAACACAAGGAATGAAGCATATAGATTTGTGGGTGGATGGAAATATCTATCCCAGGGATCCTTCTACAGGTAAACCACCTCCTTTTTTGAATGTCCATGACTATATAAGATATGCTGGAGAAGGTTACAATGGAATGCTTGGCTACTGTATGAGGTTATACTCTGCATCTTACACATATATAGCTCAAGTGCACGAAATGAAAAAAGCACTAGAAACTACACAAACAAATATTTTAGAGTTGACAAGTCAGATTGATATTTTGAAAAATGTTAACAATTCATTGTAGGATAAGCTAACACGCTTGAGAGAAACTCCAGTAGGATTTAGAGAGAGGAAGAGACCATTAAAAAATATAACCAGCTTGTGTGAGAGAGCAAAGAAAAGGAGACTAAATCTTACAAAGAAATATGTCTCTAACATACTAGGCATAAATATATGAGAGAATGAGGAAAGAATCAAACTTTTGAAGGAAACCATGAATAAGAAAGACATTTTGAGGATTCTTAAGTCACCAGAAAATGTGGATTTGAGAGGTCCAACTCTGAGAGAGTTAGTGAAGGATTTAAAAGGCACAGTGAAAGCAAATGAAATCGTAGAGACATGTGATACTGTGGGTATAAGTCGAAAAGGTTATCGTGCTATCTCTGGATTATGGTTTAAAAATCTTAAACGCAATAGGGTAACTATATTTGGATTGCCCTGAGCCCTTGCAGTTTCGACTGCAATAATTTCCATGAATCGCAAGATTCCACATGTTTTTGGAGATTACATTCACATCGAAAGGTCTATGTCCTATGAAAAACAAAAAAAACAGGAAATTTTTTATTACAATGAGTTTAACAATATATGGATTGATCTAAAAAAGGTGCAAATTGCAATGGTTCACATGTATAAAATCACAGTAGAAGAAAGTTATGGTGTTCTAAAGTTTTCCTTGAAGTTGGATGAAGCACAGATTCAAAAGGGACAGAAGATGGAAAGAATTAGCATTTGCCTCATGAACATGCCATTGGACCATGGCAATGGCGAGGGCAAAGCTCCATTGCATAAGATCCAATCCGAGATAGAGATTTGGTGGATTGGTGCAGCCCAGGTACCAATTGAAAATCATCAAACATTGAAATGGTTGTTCAACCATACAGGTATTCCAAATATCATTAAGTCTCAAAGTGAAGGCGAAATGTTGGTAGTTGATGGGGTTGGTAAATTTAATGTGGAATGGCATATGAGTGCTGATTTAAAAACTATCAAATGTATGCTTGGAATATGTAATGGTGCAAATGCAAAATATCCTTGCATTTATTGCATGGAAAGTATTGGATCCAAAGATTGGAGTAGTTTGCGACCAGTAAGAAGAGCCCCAAATAGAGACTCTATAGATTTGAGTAAATTTAAAAACATAGAAGACATCTGGGATCCCATTCTTTCCATCTCTCTTAAGAATGTTCATATTTGTACTTTGCATGCAGAGATTAGAATAATCGATAAGCTTCTCAGGTTGCATCTTGACTACGCATATTCCATTAAGCCATTATCTTTATCAGATGAGTGTATTGATAAATGCGAGGCATTGCTATCGAAAATGGGATTTCATGGGGGCCAAGTTCACTTGAGAACGGATCCAATACTTTCAGGAAAAACAAGAGATATCTTGGCCGATGTCTCTATGGGAGGCTCAAAAGCTAGACGATTCTTAGGAAACCATTCAGGAAGGCAGGTGAATGCGGCTTGGCAGTGTTGGAGAGAGCTATGTGAGATCACAACAAATGTTGCAAGCACGCCGAGGCTTGCGTTTCTTAGAATGGAGGTCTGGATACACCTTGATGTTTTTCTGAAACTCCTCAGGCAACATAAGAAAACATATACACATGCGGAAGAGTTCAAAAGATCAATCACAAAGCTTGTTCAGGCGATAAAAGAGGCATGGGGAGAAAAAGATATCACTTTTTATCTGGTAAAGTAATAATTATTTAATATGGGCTTATTTTGATAGGTTTTTCAATTGGTATAAAATTTGTGTTACTTTGTATTGCAGCATATTCTTCATATTCATGGACCTTTCTTTGTGGAGGAGCATGGCCCCTTAGCAACTTATAGCAACCAAGGCATGGAAAAATCCCACTATCAAGCACGCACAAGTTATTTTCGAAGCACAAGGCATGGGGGAGGAGTTACAAAAAGCAATGCTTTGGAGGAGCTATTCAACTGGTTTTTTCGACGACAACTTCAAAGAATGCAAATAAAAGACGACAATGACACATGAGCAATTGCACTTTTATATATAAGAAAGAATATATACAAAGCTAGTTTTCCAAAACTCTCACATTCTCTTCCTCCTCAGGAATCTTTCCTCTATATCGTAGAAATTCTTTCTCTTATAGCCAACTATAGATTTTACATCAGTTCGGTCTGCAGCTAAGGCGTAGGATGAAAACGCCAAAAAGTATCTTGCTCTAGAAGCAGAGCAACCTGGACCGTAGCCAAAAATCCTAATTGCTGCAATCTTTTCCAAAAACATTACTTTGTGGGCATTATATTGTAATCCTGAGAAACCTAGAAGCCTTGTAATAACTTTAATACAAAGTATCGGCCATGTTGCATCCTCTGAGAAACTACTATGAAGTACAAAAAAGGAATCAGGGTCAATCCTAGCCAAGTAGTGGCCGAGCGCAATGTCTTTGGTGGTGTTACTAGCAGCTCTCGATCCTTTGCCACGCCCCAAGAAGTTATCTGTATCAGCAATCTCCAACTGCAAATAAAACCCATACTGAATGAGCATGAAATGTAAACCTACCAATGTGTAAAAGCAAATTCAAAATTATCTTACCACTTGATTTTCATCGTACTCCAATTTAAATGGATTCCATAAATTAATTGATGATGCTGTCTCATTGGTGTTAGTCAATTCTTTAACATATTCAGGCTCCTCTCTTCCAAAATTGGAAATCCGGAGTTCGCTTTGAATGCGATCAAAGTCCTCATCAGTAATACTCAACTCTTTCTCAGCTTCTTTGGCCTTTTCAAAACAAAGAGAGAGGGCCTCACCAGCATCAATAAACTTATCATCTAGAGTTTCTTTATCAAGTTTCAGAATCTCTTCCTTTGATTCATTTTCTGTGTCAATTATCTCATTTGCAGCATCAGAAGCCTCTGCAATAATTGCCAGACAATAATCTTCCCTGAGATTAAAAAGTTTTTGAATATCTGACAGTAAAATGTACTCCTTGTCCTTGAAAGGTATACAAGGTAGGGAAGGAACAATATGGTGAGAACTCTCATCAGGTTGAGGGTTTGTATCTCCTTGGCTCTCCTCAATGATAGTCTCAGCTTTGAAGTGAGCAACATCTAAATTCTCAGCAATCGAAGCCTCAAAATCTGTATCTACAACCTCCTCTGTTTCCTTTTCATCTACTAGATCATCTAACATGCAAAAGCTGGCAGACTTTGCTCCTTCCAACTGTTGCTCCTCAACTTTCACAGGGTATTTGACAAGGCTACAAACAATAAAAGCAGCATATTTTCTTATCATCTTGCAGTTTTTGGAATGAGTGCAGCAAAATATATCTCTTGAATAAAACCTCTCCAGAGAGTGGGCCCTGCACTTTTTAGTAAATACTGACTTTTCATTTCCTGTTGACCCAATGGGAACATGGACATATTCAATTGTGCCAACTTCAACAGAAGGACCTGCAAGATTTTCAAACTCCAAAAAGTCCTCCACAATATATTTTTCACAAGATTTCAGAACTTTGTCAAGTTCCCAATCAGGATTAAACACATTTTTCACAACTCCATAGAATGAGAGATCCATTCCATTCTGAAGCATAAAATCAAGTAGCCTCTCTGATGGAGTGATATCAGTGAGCTCTAATACTCCTTGACCTCTCACTACCGACGTTCGCTTCCCTGGAGATGTACTTGGCCTTCTCACACTGGTGGTAGAGGATGGAGAGGAAAAAGAATCACATGTTGATGCCCTTGAGCCTTTTGAAAGCCTTCTTCTTTTACCAGTTCCTGGAGAAACCTTGAATCCTAGGAATTCTATGGGTTCAGACATGTTTACAACTTCTGCCGATACGGCGCGATAAGAGAGAAACGATTCAGACGGATAGGCCCCCTCGCGCCGTATCGGTGATTCCAGTAAGAAGCCCGAATGCCACAATGGTGGTCACACGAGCTTGGGCAGAATGAGCTTGAGAGGAGAGCTGAAAGAAGACTCTGCAGAACCTCCAAAACGACGCGAAGAGAGAAAAGCGAAGAAGGCAAACAGTCGCCCTCGCGCCGTATTAGCAATACAAACAGAGCTCCTAAAAAAACGAAAAAAAACGTACGGATAAGGAACACACCCTTATGTAGGCACGGAATTATGCCACGTGGTAGTATCCGTTGGTTTCCGACACGTGGCAATAGCCGTTGGCCAACACGTGGCCGATAACCACGTGGCAAAGAAGTCGACCGGTCGTTACTTGACACGTAGCACACGGACCATAAATGCAGATACGTGGCACAATCAGCGTCGGACACGTGTCCGACACGTATCATGATTGACGTGGGTATATAAGTGGTAATTTTTCCTACGTGTATACTTTTCATTTCTCGAGCTCTTCCCGCCTTGCTTACCGATACGGTGCAATACAAGACTTGTGTCTTCTCCGTTTCTTAACTCTCGCGTTGTATCGGTGGTCTTTCGGCTCAGTTCTTTATTCGCTAGTAAAAAAGAGGTGTGCCGATACGGAGCGAGGGCGTCCGAACGCTGTTCTCGTTTCCTCCATATCGTGCCGTATTAGCAATTTGGTCTCACCAATACGGACCAAGTCTATTGACATTCCGCTTTTGTCATTGCCAATACAAAGCGAGGGCATCCATACGCTGTGTTCGTTTGCTCCATATCGCGCCAAATCAGCATTTCGGTCTCACCCTTGTGTCATTGCCAATACGGAGCGAGGGCGTCCATACGCAGTCTTGGTTTCCTCCATATCGCGCCGTATCGGCATTTTGGTATCCAATACGGAGCGAGGGCGTTGTTCCATTGTGCTCGTTTTGTTCATATCGCGCCGTATCGGAATTGCTCATTTCGTCCCTTTTCGCGCCAATTAGCCTGTTTGATTTACTATTTCTGGAATTGTCCTTCTGGTTGTTATTTTTGCATTTCTAGATGGCAAGGACAAAGCAAACTGTAAGAAGAGTGTATCTAGATGGGAAGGACAGTGGGGGTAAAAGAAACTTAAAATTTGATGAATCTGAGGAGGAGCCCTCTTCCAAGTTTACTGAAGCTGGTCCATCACAGGCCCCAGAGCATTTTACAACAAAAATCCCCCCTACACCTGGTGTTGGCCTTACATCTTCTATATATGTTTCTTCTCCTGAAGTTGAGGAAGCAAAGGGTGATTCTTGCCCTGTGAAAGACTCATTCCCTACAATGGCACCTGAGGCTACATCTGCTGAAGCCACTGAACCTCCCAAGCCACAAAAGAGAAAGAGGAAGTCCACGTTCTTCTATATGCAGAGATGTTTCAATGAGATAAGGAAAGCCCAGAGAGCTACACAGCATGTCATTCCAAAAGCTGCTTTTATAAGGGTCGTTAAAGAGATCTCTGATAGATTGTCTCAAGTGGCAACTATCTCTGGTCTAAATAAGAAGTGGCAGCTCTCAGCCATTCTTGCCCTGCAAGAGGCCGCAGAAGATTTTGTTATTGATTTCATGAACGACGCTTACATTGCTGCCGCCCATGCTCATAGGATCACCCTTATGAATAAAGATTTCAGCATCATCAGCAGTGTCAGGTATAGGTTTGACAAAGTGCTGAGGCCCTTGCCCTCCAATGATCAAAAAGCCTTTGAAATCCTTAACATTCCCCCAAAATTGTCCAGGAAAGAGAAAAAGCTAAATGTTGAGGATGTTACTCACCTTTACCCTACAAGGGGTGCCACCCAGCAGGAGGCTTTCTTGAGTGAAAAAAATCAGGAGGTGCTTGAAACTGAAGACGATGTTTACAAGAGGAAAGCCGCATTACTTGCTCCTGTCAACAGCGAGAGGATGGGCAAAGTGTATGGGCAGATTCTTGTGAATGTCTCTGCGGAACCTGAGGAGGAATATCTTAGTATATCTCCCGAGGACAAGCCCATGTTGGAAAAAAGGGATGTCCAACTATCTGACTCCGTGGTTTTTTGTTGCATAAGGTAAGGTTTATATATTTTTTTTTTGCGTAAGTTAAGTCTTTTAGGTTCAAGTATATTTTGGATGAAATTTGTATTGAATAGCTTTTGTTATTGTCTGCAGGGCATTGGTCTCCTCGCTCACTCTCGATATCCGAAGAACCATATACATTGCTGATCCACTTCTCTCTGTGGAACTTTTTGCAAAATCTGGTTCTAATATTTCACCATTTTTTCGTAGCTTCGATAGTGTGACAAATTACCACATCTTTTTCCCTTATGTAGAAAGGTATTTTTATTTTTCTGTAGAAGAAAATTTATATTCATTTGCTTTCACCCTTCTACTCACCTCTTTTATGAATTTGCAGAGGGCATTGGAGTCTCATCTACATTAATTGTCTTTCAAGGGAAATTATATTTATGAATTCTCTCAGTGGTGTTCATGGTCAAGCACGAATGTATGTTGAAAGAAAATTACTTACTTTGATTTTATTTATAAAGAATATTTTGAACTTACAAAGCTTCCTTTTGCAGTGTTGGTAGACTCGTTTCTACATTTTTGGATACAACATACGAGGATCTTGCTGATCCTCAAAGGCCCTATACTTTTCTTCTACAAGAAGTTCCATTGCAAAGCGATGCGCATTCTTGTGGATGGAGAGTTATCTCAAACATTTGCAGAACAGTGGATTCAAAGTTGTTACAAATAGAAGGAGTGAATGTAAGTTAATTTCATTTGATGTTTGTGCAACCCTTATCATGATTTCTTTTCACTAACTTATAACATTTATTCTTACATTGTAAGGACTATCCCGAATCATATGTTTGGTGGATAAGGGAGAGATGCATCGAGCTGATTCTGGACAAGGCAATCACACCGTATGATCCTGACTCCCCTCTTCCTCCCAAAACTTCAATGGCCAAGGGCACAAGCAAGGGAAAGGTCAAGGGAAAGGGTAAGGACAATGGCAATGGTAAAGGCAAGGGCAAAGGCAATGGGACCACTACTGCAGAGTCTAAGAAAAAAGGAATGCCAATGCTCTCTCCTCTTAAATTTGATCCATCCCCTCTTAAGCCCCAAGAAAAGAGACTACCTGTAAAGGTGAAATTTTTTCAACAATCAAAGAAAGGCCCTGTGAGAAAAAATATCTTTGAAGAAATCGATAAAGAATGAAAATAGCAAACATAAGCATACACGAGCCTTATTATTTTGGCTTTGTACATTTTTATGCAATTTTTGTACCTCATTGTGTAATGAAAATTTTCACTTGTAAATCGAATGTAATGTACATTTTATTTATATACATTCGAAAGGCAACTTGCTTCCTTATGAGTTCCCATTAAAAAATATCTTAAGGACAGTCTATTAAGATAAATTCCTGCCAAGTTTTCATTCTCAAGGCTCAAAACTCACAATTATGGGAGACAAACAACTCATACAAAAGAAAGAGCGCTCGGCTCTTTTACCAATTGTTACACCATTCACTTTGAACTTATATCTAGGGGACGTATTGTCTAGCAATTCCAAGGTATCCCTCACATCTTTCAGACTCCAATTGGAAGTAACATTCACCTTCTTTACTTCTTCATGCGGAAAAACGTGCACCGCAAGTTTATATGGTGTGTAATTTGTATCGGAATCCAAGGGAACCCAAATACCCAATCTTAGTTTGTATCTCTTGTAATCAAAGCCCAAAGCAAGAGTTTGGCGAGGGATACTGTAAGCCAAAGCCAAGGATTGAGGGCATACACTGCACCTCAAGATATCACCCTTATGATTGCACTCTCTAGATTTCCAATGCGTCCCTATAGTGTTGTCCAAATCCTCTTCCGAAAAAATTTCTACTTAGCCAGGATACCTTCGTTCTTTGTAAATTTGTTGTTTTGAAGCAAGCCACGAAGATATGGAGGGGTACAAACCATGACAAACGTATTCTTCTTGAGATCCTTCCAGCTGTCATGGACTTTTTAATATCCTGAGATATTTTGAATTTGAAACTCTGCACCGTTACCTTGTCAGGAATCTCCCAGTTTAGAGATGAAAGACTTGGCAATGGCAAATCTTTGATATTCCCATACCTATCCGCTTTAGAGGGAACCACATACTGTGCATAATATATAAAAACCTTGCATTCACTATAAAAAGACACAATTTGATCGGCATAAATAATGTCTGCCAATACCTTATGAATGGCATGGAAAGTCCCACTTAGGCTTTCCACAGGTTGCCATTCAATACTTGTTGACGGAAAGATATCTACAATGACGAACCGTTTGTTAGAACTTGCATAAATGGAAAAGAATTATATACGTTATTCAACTTATAACTTACAATGTGTTTGTTGGGGAACACGTTCGTTTGGAGGCAAGTGCATATCCTTGGCCATGTAAACATGTTGCACCTTGACAAACCAACCTTCGGGCATAATTTTGAAGGCAATGATACGCCCCTTCCAGTGATGTTTTATATCTTCTTGTTTTCTTCTTTTTACCTTATGAGAGCCCTTGCAAGAAGGCAGCATGGTAACCCAATCGTTTACAGCAAAGGTTTTGGGCTCAAAATTTCCATCTACTCCCTGGCTATAGACTGTGCAAGAGTGTATTAAATGAGAAGGGCGCCTGGAGGAAGCCATGAAAAGAAAGAAAGCGCAGAGAAAGAAGCTCAAAGAGGGGTTAATGAACTAAAAAGTAGCGCCAAGAACCCAAATGAGTATGTATTGGTCGCCAAAAACAATATTGAAAGATCTCCCGACTTTCAAAAAACTCATTTTTAATTTCATCACATCTCTGTCACGTATTTTGTCAGATTTGTAAGTAAATAACGTCTTTGGGACTCCAAAACATGTCAGACTTTAGGGGTTTTGGCTAAAAAAGAAGAGAGAATCACGAAATGGACTCCACTATCTCTAAAAAAGAGGAGACAAGAATACCATATTCTTGTACACGTGGTGAACTCTCTTTGGCCCTTTCCTTAATCCCGTGATTAACAAAAGTGCATTTTTTGAAGCGTTTTTGGCCCTAATGAGTTGTTGTTGTTATCATATATATATATATATATAGAGAGAGAGAGAGAGAGAGAGAGAGAGAAAGAAGAAGGAGGAGGAGGAGGAGGAGGAGGAGGTACAAGGAGTGAGAGGAAAAGAAGAAGAAGGAAGAGAGTAGGAGAACAAGATAGAAGAGATAGAGAGGGAGTATCAAGAAAGAGAAGAGAAAGAAGAGACCATCATCACTGACAACCACTTGGTAGAAGAAACACCACTTTTGGCTTCCAAAAACTCTATCTACCGGCCTCTTCCCCCTAGCATCTATGAAATGGCTCCTTTTCCTCTCTATGAGGTCTCCATCTCAGAAGAGATCCAACTAGCTACTCGAGGTTTCCAATCATATTTTCAAGACTGACGAAGGTAAATAAACTAGCATACAAGGACCTTTTTCATGATGGCTCTAAAGAGATGATACTTTGGAGAGGGCAGTGTGGGAGCTACAAATGCAATCACGAGCATAGATAAGGCATCATCTCATTTGATACCATCCCAAGTTCCTTCCATAGGCTTATCAAATGTTCTTCCAAATTTTAAATGGAATTTTCATAATTTGCAACTTAGGATAGTTAAAAACCTTGACAAGGAAGGAATGTTAAAATGAAGTAGGAACTATTAATTTAGATTTCTAAACCTTTAAAGATAGGATAAATTGGTTGCATATAAGCAATTTGCATCAAATAAATCAATTTTTAGTTCATGTGTGTGTATTTGAAAAATCCACAATTAATTTTAGTAAGAATTATGAATCAAGTAATTGCATTAAGAATATTTTTCTGGCATTTACGAATCATGCAAATATAGGAAAAAGTGAATTAAGTTAGTTATAAGTTGGTTGTTAGATTCATTGAGTAAAGGTATCCTCTTTAGTAGAGAAAATCTCATTGTTATTAGTTAAGTCAAAATTATTAAATTGTGTACATAGCCATTAAAAATGATCGAATTGTGTACGTAGCCATTAGAAGCCTAGAATATTCCAATTGATTGATTTTACAAATATAACAAACTGAAGTACGAATCCTAGTTCATGAAGTAATCGAAAAGCTGATATGGTCTTGTTTTGAGAAAACATAAGCTTGAAATTCCTAGGAAAAATACTCATCTTGTTAACTTACATAGCTTCCAAGGGAAAATTCAAGATTCCAAGGTATTCGACTTAGTTTCCATAAGTAAAAGATAAATCTTAACCATATTCTAGCTCATAGAAGGCTACGCAAGACTCGTAACAAGGTCAATCAACCGACCTTCAACAAAGGTTTAGACTGACAAAGGTTGTGAGCAAAGGTCAAAACAAGTTAGAAAAATTAATAATAACCAAGGAAAGTTCCAATAAAGAAGACTAATTAGAATTGAGAATTCAAAGAAGACCTAGAAAAATCCAAAGAAAAAATAAGAAAATTCAAAAAGGGGACAAGACCAAGCTGGAAAGAATTGCCACTAGGTTAAAACCTTACTCTAATTGCATCCCTATTGTATAGAAATATTTATTGAAGAAGAATTGCTTATGCTTGTAAATGGTGCATACAAGTTGACTTGATACACTTAGGAAGTTTGATTTAATTGGTCAAAACCCTAATGTACCATATTGACAATAAGATAAATGGAATGTGTGCTAGACCTTTTCCAAAGCTAGCTACAAGATCCTTCACCAAGAGGGATTGGTTTTTTCTACCTAGGAGAGTTCAGACTAGCCCTGTTGTTGGTGAGAGGTTGCTCCATAGGGGATCCTTGGGTAGGAGGAGTTGAGGATGCTAGGGGCACTTTGGCCAGTAAACTCTTAGGCTCCTAGGAGCTATCTAAAACCCTATATGACTTAGGATGGACTTCTTGAGAGCCCCATTCCTAGTTAGGGATAAAATCTTGGCGAAATAAAGGCCTTCGAATCATTCTTCCATATGGGAGCAAGATGAACACTTATATAAGATTCTCTAATAAATAAAGAAGAAGTATTCAAAATGATTGTTTTCATTGTTTGTATGTTGTGACCTAAGTTACGTGAATGAATACTGTGACTAAAAGGATTAATTAAGGAAGGTGATTTTATTTATACAATATAAATGTGTTAGGTATGTAGATAACTAAAGCTATCTAACCAAGGGAAGTGAGAGGTGAGATTCATGACAAATTATCTCTAAGGCAAGGTGGTCTCAGTAAGTCAAGAGTTTCTCTATATTTTAATGCCTTATAGTATAGGAAACATTGACAAGGTGGTCTCAGTAAGTCAAGAGTTTCTCTATATGACAAAAGAAACTTGGCAGCGAGGTGACTTTTACTATTTCTGAGGTTTTGGGCATCTCGAAAAGAGAGTTTCAAGATCAGTTTCAAGAGGTCCTAAAGAGGAAAAGACATGCATTGCCTACTATTGATACACAGGGAGTTTTGATTGGGGAGTTGGATGAGGATGAGGATGAGGTTATGGTTGAGAATGCTTCTGTTTTTCCACAGATAGAGAAGAGAGTTCAGCCTATGCACTATGCTAAAACTGATGAGCCTGTCTTGATACCGCGTAGTCACTTTTCGCGGAGTCATTGGGCTAGGGCAACTACAGAGACGATGGTAAAAATTGGAGAGAAACAGGTGCCTTATGTTGCTTTGGTGGATCATGGTTCAGAGATTAATCTCATAGTTCGTGGAGTTTATGAAAGTAACAAATGGCCTATGGATGTAGAGCATGGGTGGCGTATGAGAGCCGCCAACAACACTGCAGGTGATTTGTATGCTGCCTGTCCTAGTGTCAGGGCTTCTATTGGAGATGTGGAGGAGGATTTCCATTTCTTTGTGCAGGATTCATGCTCTTATCCCATAATTCTTGGACAGCCATTCATTATAGAGATGCACATGGAAACAAAGGTAATGGATGATGGATCTGCTTATGCACGGATTCACAGTAAAGATGGCATGAGAGTAGTTCAGTTTATGAATGTGTGTGTGAACCATGTTAGAAACAAGGATACTCTTAGAGATGCACCTTTGCCCACTCTAAGGGATTCGGGTTTTCATTAGGTACCGCTGTTTCGCGAGACGATGGTGGTACAGAGCAGAGGAGATTGGAGTTCTCGCCTCCTGGCAGCAATGTTTTCTCCTCCGATTTTGTTGGGATTTCAACAAACAGTTCGATGAGTTATCAGAAGACTTCTAAGTTGCCTAGAGCTACCAGGCAGTGTATATGCAGGAAGGAGAAAAATTTGAAAAATGCAGGTATTTTAGAGGATGATGAGCATATAGATGGGATGTATGATAGTATGATTTGTGTAGATACGATGATAGAGATGGAAAATATACTGAAAATTGATATGCAGAGTTGTCACAGTAATGTATTAGTGCAATCCCTGGATATGTTTCATGAAATTGCAGATTTTGTGTCACAGATAGAGTCAGAGGCTGAGGTGACTCAGCCAAAAGTATTGAGTGTTGAAGAAATTCAACAAACAAAGTTTCCAGCTGATTATGATCAGCCTACAGAGACACAAAGGGCTGAAAACTTTCAGCCAACAGAGTTTACTGTTGAAATATTTCAGCATCCAGAGTTTAGGGCTATTCCTATGTAGTCCATAGAGCAAAGGGCTGAGGATATTCAGCCTGCAGTGCAGAATTGCTGATTTACAGCAAGATTTGAGTAATGCAAAGGATCATAATGAAGCCAGGGTTGACACAAAATACAAAACTGTGAATAAGAAGGTGAAGCCGGTAGCTGTACCGCTTCCACCTGACAGTGATCAGCAAATAGAGAGGGCTGCCAAACAGCCAATTTTGAGGAATCCAGAGCATATAGGCCATAAATTTTCAGCAGAGACTCTTGTTGAATTGAAAATTGGAAATGGTGATTTCTTGCTACCCACGGAGAAGGAATGCTTTCAGGAGATTCTTGAGCGAAATGGAAGGGGGTTTACTTTTTTCCCGCATGAGATTGGATGTGTGAATCTGGATATTGTTGCTCCTATGGTGATCTTTACTATTCCTCATATTCCATGGAACCTCTGACATATTCCAGTGCCTAAGGCACACCTGCCAAAGCTAATTGACTTGTTGAATGAGAAAATCAGGATGGGAATCCTAGAGCCTTCATCTGCACCATACTCAAATAGGTGGTTTACGGTTCCAAAGAAGAATGGTACTCTCCGATTTATACAGGACATGCAGCCAGTAAACAGAGTTACTATCAGGAATGTTGGTATAGGTCGAGTTGTGGATGAGTTTGCAGAAGCATTTGCTGGACGTGCCATCTATTCTTTAGGTGATTTGTATTCGGGATATGATCAGTTTCAGCTGGCTTTGGAAAGCAGAGACATAACCACTATGAGAACTCCTATTGGGCTTGTCAGGATGTGTACCTTGCCTCAAGGTGCCACTAATTCAGTTGCGCATATGATGAATGCCATGCATAAGGTCCTTCGTGATTACATACCTCAGCTTACCATGCCTTTCTTGGATGATGTGCCCATTAAGGGGTGTGCAAAAGAAGAAAAGAATGAGAGTCTAAATGAGTAGGAATGCAGATACTTTGTGGCTGATCATATTTCAGCTTGTGAGAAGATTTTGGCCAGGTTAGAAGAAGTGAACTTGACACTAGACCAAGGATACATTAGGCCAAGTAATTTGTTGTGGGTATCACCAATGATGTTCCAAAAGAAGAAGGATGGAACTCTTCATCTATGCATCGACTATCGTGGACCAAACTAGGTAACGATCAAGAAGAACAAGTATCCAATTCCAAGGATAGACGAATTACTTGACCATATTTAATAGAAGGATCTTCTAAAAAATTATTCTAAGATTAGGTAATTATCAAGTAAGGATCAAAGAGTAAGACATTCCAAAAGCTGAATTTAACACAAGGTATGACCATTACGAATTCATAGTGATGTCTTTTGGATTAACCAATACACCTATGACCTTTAACATGATAATGCAAGATATCTTTCAGCCCTATATTGATGACTTTGTTCTTTTCTTCTTTGATTACATCCTAACCTACTCAAAGAAGCATGAGGATCATGAGTTGAAACTCCAAGTTGGCTTAAAACAATGAGAACACACAAAGTTTATTCCATGAAGAAGAAATGTGTCTTCTTCAAGAGGCACATTGAGTATCTTGGATTTATAGTCTCTGACAAAGGGATTGCGATTGATCCTATCAAGGTTAAAGACATGTAAGAATGGGCACCCTAACAATGGTTAAGGTATTCTAGAGTTTTTGGGCTTAATAGGATAGTACATGATTTTTATCAAGGACTATGCCTTGATTATTGCACCCTTAATTAATTTACTCAAGAAGGTGGTTGCTATTGTATGGAATCCTACTGAATAGTCTAGCTTTGAGAAGTTTAAACAAAGCTTGATTTTAGCTTCTAGCTTGAAACTGCCTGACTTGAGCCAAGAATTTGAAGTTGCCATGCAAGAAGGCCATTTGATAGCCTATTCTTCTAGGAAGTTAAAGACTCATGAGAAGTTTTATGCTATCCATGATTGGAAACTACTTCTTGTAATTAATGCTCTCAAATATTGGAGACACTATTTACTTGGCAATAAGTTTACTTTAGTTTACTAACCATAAGAGTCTCAAATGGATCTTCACTAAGCTAGACCTAAACATGAGGCAATGACAATGGGTAGAAGCCTTACAAGAGTATGACTTTGATATCAAGTACAAGCTAGGTAAGGAGAAGATTGTTGTGGATGCCCTAAGTCGCAAAACATTTCTCAATGACCTTATCTTAGAGGAACCCTCTAAGGCAAAATCTCTAGCAATAATGGTATCAGTGCCTAGTAATCCAATCATAGAAATGGCCAAAGAAGAAGCAATGGTGTTAGGGCTTAGTAATCCAATCATAGAAGTAAGGATCCAAGGTATAAATAGATTATAAAAGAGGTCATATCTAAGGGGATAAACCCCAATCACAGACTCCAGTATCTAAAATTCCCTATACAAGGAGGACCTCTCTCTTTAACATAAGACTATGCATTTGAAGGGGTCAGGAGAAGATACTTTGGGAAGCCCATGATCCCCCTTTCTTAGGACATCCACACTATGCAAAGACTCTCAATATTTTAAGAAGAACCTTTCGTTAGAAAAAGCTCAAATGATATGGGCTTAAATATGTCAGTGAATGCCTAAGTTGCCAACAAATGGGTTGAGCATGTTAAGATGCTAAGAAAGCTCCAATCATTTGATATCCTACAAACAAAGTGGAAATATATCAGCATAGATTTTATAGTCGGATTACCCTATGTCCAAGGAGAATACAATTCATTCCTAGTGATTGTGGATATACTAGCTAAGGTTACTCATCTTATGCTGGTTGTATAATCAACTACAAGGCTTCAGATATTGGAAGGATCTTTGTGAAGGAGCTATTTAGGGTGCATGGAGGATTGCCTTAAAAGGATCATCAGTGATCATGATTCTCTTTTCACTCCTCACTTCTGGAAGAGCTTATTTGAGGCCATTGGTACCCAACTTTGTTTCAACACCACCTATCATCCACAAACTCATGGGCAAACGGAATAGGTTAACTAAGTTATCAAAGATATACCTAGAGCCTACTGCTACAAGGAACCTAAGGGGTGGATACAATATGTATCTTTGGTGGAGTTTGCCTAGAATGCATCTTATCATCAAAGCATTTAGATAATACCATTCCAAGTTCTATATGGGCAAGAATTCCTAACCCCATTGAACTTTTCTGGCCCTATCTTAAAGGTAGACACTTTGAAGAAGATGTTGAAAGAGATGGATGAAGAAGTTAAAGATATTAGATAAGATATCTAGGCTGCCAAGGATTGGTAGAAAGCATATATTGATCTAGAAAGACAAGAATGAATGTTCAAGGAAGGATACATTTTTTAAATTCATATTCATCCTTAGAAGAGTTAATTATCCTTAGGGAGATTCAAGAAGCTAATCCCAAGATATTGTGGACCATGATACAAGATTCTCAAGTGTCTAGGACTCAATGCTTACAGGTTACAACTTCTTAAACACTTGAAAGTTCACAATGTATTTTATGTTAGCCTTCTAAAAGGTTATGTATCCAATCCTGATCATGTTCTTGATGATCAACATGTTGTAATGCCAAGCCAATGAGTCCTTGAGCTTCAACCTAATACAATAATTTATGTAAGGCATTGTATCCTTAGAAGTAGAATCATTAAGGAATATCTCTCATGTAGTGGAAAGACTATCCTGAAAATAATGCCACTTGGATGGATGAAGATATCCTATATAAGCAAGATCCCTAGTTTCTTTGGTGATGAAGGACTAGAGCCCACTAAAATCTTTGAAGATAATTAGAAATATCAAAAAGATCTTCATGATATGTAATAAGTTCTACACTTGTAATAAGCTCAGAAGAGGAACTACCTTGCAATGGGTATTTAACATTGCCCTTGTAATCACTATATTGCTTTGAACTTTCAATATTGTATGTAGTTAGAGTAGCGCAGTAGAAGCATACTAGTTCCTAACCCACAAGTCCTACAATTTAACTTATTCCCTAACTTTTAGATGAAGATATCTCAATTCCTCTAAGGTAAAAATGATGTAATGTCGTGAAAACTTGCGTGCGAAGGGGGGTAAAATTATAAGGTTTTATAATCGTAAAAAAGTTCTACTTAATGAAAAGAAAAGATATTGATAACAAGCTGAGGAACTAATCATGCTACCATCAAATTGAATGCCACCTTCTCCTTGAGTTGGTCGCCACCAATTGCCTCGAAATCATCATCTTTACTAATTGTTAGATGGAAATCGCCCTTGGTATCATCACACTTTACATCAGTCTGAAGTATCTTGTAGTTCCCAACAAACGATAATCACAAGAATGAAAGATCTAGTTAGCCTTTAGACTAAGGCTATAAAGCCTTAGCAAAGGCATATGTATAAGTCTATTTTCTTATTGGCTACCAATTATTGCTATCATATTGAGAGAGAGAGAGAGAGAGAAGAAGAAGAAGAAGATAGTAGGAGTGAGAGAAAGAGAAGAAGAAGGAAGAGATTAGGAGTGAGAGAAAGAGAAGAAGAAGGAAGAGAGTAGGAGAAGAAGGGAGATATAAGAGGAAAAGAGGGAGTAATAAGGAAAGAGAAGAGCAAGAAGAGATCATCATCACCAAACCACTACATAGAAGAAGCACCACTTTCAGCTTGCAAAAACTCTATCCACCCTCTTGGCCCTAGCATCCGTGGAATGACTCCTTTTTTTCGTAAGAGATCCATGTAGCTGCTCAAAGTCTCATGTAGTTTAGTCATAAATATATGTATGTATCACATGGGTTCAGAGACTAGCATACGAGGACCTTATTTGCAATGGCTCTGAAGAGACAATTCTCTAGAGCAAGGAGCATGGGATCTACAAATGCAATTGTGAGTATAGACAACACACCATCCCAATTTCTTTCCACAGGCTTATCGAATGTTCTTTCAAAATTTAATTGGAAATTTTATAATTTACAACTTAGATAAGTAAAAAACCTTGATAAAAAATAAATATTAAAATAAATTAGAAACTATTAATTTAGATTTTTAAATCTTTAAAGGTAGGATGAATTGCATGATATCACCATTCATCAAATTAAATCTTACTTTAGCTACGTATAAGCAAAGTGCATCAAATAAAGCAAGTTTTACTTCAAACAGATTCATTAAAAAACTATAATAAATTTTAGTAAGAATTAAGAATCAAGTAATTACATCAAATATATTTTTATTAACATTTATGAATCATGTAGATATAGAGCAATGTGAATTAAGTTACTTAAAAGAAGATTGTTAAGTTCGTTGAGTAAAAGTATCCTCTTTAATAGAGAAAATCTCATTATTACTAATAAAGTCAAAATTATTAAATTGTGCATGTAGCTATTAGAAATTATTGAATTGTATATGTAGCCATAATGAATACATACTAACATATTAAATATAAGTGCACAACAAGTAACTCTACATGCATATAAACTATTATATAATGAGAGAGAGAGAGAGAGAGAGAGAGAGAGAGAGAGAGAGAGAGAGAGAGAGAGATGGCTATGTGTAAGCTAACTATAAAAATACACTAAGTGTAGGTTAAATGTAAGCTAGGTTAGGCTTTGCTAAGACAAAACCAAGAATACACATAGGATAAGTGTAGGATAGAATATGCCAAGCTATGGTTGAGACTTGCAAACCATAGAATGTGCTTCATCATCAAGTATCTACCATATCATCAACTATTTGCCACATCATCTCCTAGGCTAGGCTTCAGTATACTCATCTATACAAAGTGTGGGCATGGAAAGCCATGTTAGCCTAGACTTCACTAAGTCGAAGATTAGGCTATACCAAGCCATTAGGATTGGCTACGCTTACCTATGCTAAGTGTGGCGCTTTCCTAAGCCTCACTAAACTTAAGCCAAGTATATGCACAGATTAACTAGAGGCTATATAGAGCCAATAGGGTTGGTTATGCTTTCCAATACTAACTATGGTCAAGGAAAGCCATGTTAGGCTAGGTCTCACTAAGCTTAGGCTATAGGCATGGGCTAACTACTCGGGGGGCGCACCTATAAGAAATCATCTATATAGTGTGTGTCCAAATGGTATTAATAAATACCTTTGTTTACATGTTATAAATCCATAAAATTGCCCTTTTACTTTACTAAAATTACTGATTTTTCCCAAATTGTAATTAAAAATCCCTTCTATAAATATAATCCTCTAAGTTTTACAAAATAACTTAACATTTCTTTTGAACTCACATGGTATCTTACATGTTCTATAAGGTGCACCCCTAAGTCTAACTATAGTTCAACCTATGATGCTAGTAGGATTGGCTATGCTTGCCTATACTAAGTATGGGAAAGGAAAGCCGTGTTAGGCTAGGCCTTACTAAGCTTAGGCTAAGTATAAGTATAGGCTAATGTTAGGCTATGCCACTACGATTGGATATGCTTACCTATGCTAAGTGTAGCCAAGGAAAGCCATGTTAGGCAAGGCATCACTAAGCTTAGGCTAAGTATAGACATAAAGGTATAGGCATACAAGGAATTAAAAGTAGCATTTTTCTTATGCAGAGTCATCTAGTTGATGAATTAAATAAATATATGATTAAATGATTTAACTATCACCTTATATAACTGTTGATTTCTTATGTGTTTAGGGTACACACCATTTGCACTTTTTCTTACTTGAAAAAAAGGAAAGAAAAATCATTAACTAATCAAAGATATAGCTATCTATACTTTGATATATGCTTGATTTATACTTTTATAATCATGGTTTACTATAGAAATAGTTGAGTTTCTATACTATGCATTTTGTAGATGTTTCTCTTCTTCTTAATGAAATTTTAATGTCGTGGAGGTCATCATCACAAGACCCCAACCTTGAGGATGGGAGAGAGACAATGATGGTCGAGCTAGAGGCCTTCTTTGGGCATTGTTCAATCCTAGCCAAGCTATATGAATATATAACTACCCCTCAACCTTGTTGACTACAGATGCCTACATAATCTCTAGTAACTCTAGTAGTATAAGCTTTACCTTTCCTAATTAGATGTAAGACCATTTCCAGAACATGAGTTATCCCAGAAGAGTGCTAGTAGTAGAAATATGGACATAAGTGTCATAACTGTTTGCAGGCCTACTCCCTTATATTGTAACTTATGATTTGGAAATTTTTAATTTTTATTGACATATAATATACCTAAAAAGGGACTCAACCACATTTCCTATGGATTATATAATCCCTGCTTAGTAGAAAATGCATTCATAAACTTTCTTGAAGCGTATAACTTGAAATAACTATAAATAATATTTATTGAATTTTAGGAATCATATAAAAAATTTGATAGCATCTCTAAAACACTACAACATATGGCAAGGATACCAACATGACTTTTAAAGTAGAATGTGGAAAAAGAATACGTTCAATATTCTACTTCCTACTACTATCATGGGTATAGTTCAACTATAAGCATCAATATATATCCCAATGCAAGTCCAAGTACTTTTTTCTATGCTATTATTGGTGTGAATTTTGGCATACATCCAGGAAAACACAATAATGCCATTAAATTTTCCCTATAGATGAAACTTTCCTTTTCCCTACACATTCTACATGAAGAAGTATATCGACAGCAAGTGAGAATGAAGGATGTAAAAACACCACAGTAAGAGCTCCTTTTATCCACACTTTTTATGTGTTTCGATTTCTTTTTTTGCTTCTCTTCTAAACACACTCTCTCCATCCTATATACCTCACGTGTTCATAGCATATTTTATATATCCTTATATAACTTATTTTGTGATATTTTCTTGACCCTTCTCTAAATTTTTACTATAATTTTTAAATCCCTTATTGTAATTTTAAATTTTTAAAATAAAATAATTTAATATATCCTTATGTAATAGGCACAAAACACTAGTTTTGTCATAGAACTTATCACAAACTAGCTATTAGGGCTTTATAAATGGTTTTTAATAGTATGAATGATGCTAGATATAGAGCACTGCAAACCTTCGGGTCTCTACAATTGGGGTAGATGTGGCTAAAGGCATAAATATCAAAGTATGTTGTACGAATGGACCTGAAACATAGAAACAATAATATGGATGTGCCTTTCATGATATCTAAGTGATCTAGTGCTAGTGTGGGAAATAAATCCTCTACAAGCACAATTGTTGAATGGGTTTTTAATGATTTCAATAGTCATATGTCCTCCAACAAGTAAGCAACTAGTAGGGAAAATTGGCCCAACAACAAACTTAGGTACAATATCTCCAACATAACTTCCAATAGTAAGAACATAGATTCGGAGTATATGTGACATGAGAGGGGGTCTCTAGAGAGGGACTAGGTGGCCAACTAAAGTAGTAATTGCAAACGTGGAGAGTGCTAGAGGCAACAGGCAGACCATGAATTAGCTAGGAAGTAATCAAATAGGTGTATAACAATTGAGGAGTGTCCCAAACTAACAAGGACACAACGATATAATAAGGATATAGCAATAGCATGGCTGGTAATCAAGTTACCAGTAATATAGTTGTTGTGGATAGCAAGGTAGCATGTCAACACAATTCCATGGATTGGCAATGCCCTCTCAAAGTGGGGAGGGCAATAGTGGAGTAAGAGGACTGAATGATGGCTGCCTAAAATAAAGAAATTGTGGATGCTCTCACATAGACTCCTATTTATAGAGAACTTGAGATTTAACATATTGCCAGAAATAAGCCATTTAATAATAATAAGAGAGAACTAATGTTATTTTGGGGTTGGTTTAAGGAGACTTAATAATGGGTTACTAGAAACCCTAAAATTAGTGGCTCAACAATTATTCAGTGGCTATAACAACATTATATGCCTCAATAAGGCATCTAGATCTTGCAAAAAGGTCAAGCATACAACAAAGTGATTTAGAGAAGGTTTAATGCCATAGTTTTTATGCACTACCTTGAAGTACTCCACCCAAGGGGACTAAGCTAGCATGGATACATGCAACAAGCCCAAGTATGTATAGTTGAATCTAGCTTTGTCAGAGAGAGAACTAGGGAGAGAGAAGATTGCAGAAGAGAGAGAAAGACTAGATTTGGGGAGAGAAATACAGGAAAGAGAGAGAAGTCATGGAAACTGTGAGCAAGAGGGGAGAGAAGGACAATAATTGTATTAATGTGTCAAGAGATGTGAAAAATTTACATATCCTCTCCTTTTATACCAATGTCAATGTGACATGGCATAATATCAATATTATTTTTACACTAAGTCTTTGTTCCCAGCTTCTTACAATCCATCCCTTCCCAAAAGTTTTTGTCCTAAAAAAAAAACTTGAAAGACTAGAAAATGATGGATAGAACAGAGTACTACTCTGTTTTTACAGCTTTACAAATAGGAAAATGAATGAAGTATGACCAAAATATGGACTAAAATTGAAGAGCAAGAGTAGGCCTCAGCTATATACATGATCTAGAATACTTCAAAAGTATATGGACCCATAAAATCTTCAACAAACAATCTCAAAATGAAGTAGACAGCTTACTGTAAACAGACCTTGTTGGACCAAATCTGCCATAACTTCTAGTAGAAGTGTCCAAATGAGATATGCCATATATCAAAACAGAGCTCTTGAAGAGTAATTTAAGCCCATGTAGATAGCTTAATTCTGAAAATTAGGCACGATAAAAACTATTCTAAAACAACGTGCTATCCTGATCCTGTGTGTGCATCATCACTAGCTCCATAATCAATAGGCTTCAGCCACTAATAAATTCCTTAAGAAACAAAACTCATCCAATATAGAATCAGGCCTCCAAGAATCTTTCTCAGGTGGTAAACCTCTCCATTTGATCAAATATTCCATGATAGAATGAGATTGAAGCTTCTTCTCACGCTAACCTATAACAGCCTCTGAGATGTATTGAATAAGACCTTCTTCATCAATAGGTGGCAGCTCATCAACTATATCCACCGGATCACCATAAAAAGGCTTGAGATGACTAACATGGAAGACATTGTGAATCTTTATGGAAGAGGGAAGCTCTACTATGTATGCCAAGTCTCCAATACGCTTAAGGATTCATTAAGGGCCATAAAACCTGTGAGCAAGCTTATTACTAGATCCATCTTTTAATGTAGAGTACCTAGACTTGGACATCTTCAGTAAGACCAACTCTCCTTTTTGGAACTCTAAAGGATGCCTCTTCTCATCAGCATACATCTTCATTTGGTCTTGAGCTTTCCTAAGATTCATCTTGCATTGCTGAAGAAGGGTTTGCATTCTTTCTAAATCTTCCTTTCCATGAGGATTGATCCTTTCATTAAAGAAGACTATGGGTAAGGGCACCGTGTAACCATACAAAGCCTCAAAGGGTGAAACTCCAATACTAGCGTGGGTAGAATTGTTATAAGAAAACTCAGCCAAGTGTAACCAAGAATCCGGACATCATAGTAGAAATGGCAAAGATAAGTTTCCAACCATTTATTGACTCTTTCTGTCTATCCATCAATTTGTGGATGATAGGCCATAGATGGAGCCAATTTAGTGCCCATAGATGTAAATACCACCTATCAAAAGTTACTCATAAACTTTGAGTCTCTATCATGAACAATCACCTGCGGTAATCCATGTAGTCCAAAAATCTGCTCCATAAACTGACTGGCCACTTGAGAGGCAGTAAACTGAATCTTGGTTTGAATAAAATGGGCTGCCTTTGTGAGTTTATCTACCACCACATATATACTATTCCATCCCTTCTTGGTAGTAGGCAAGCCAGTAATGAAATCCATAGTAATATGAGTATATTTACCTATAGGAATAGGTAATGGCTATAACAAACCTCCTGGCTTATGGGTGCTATCCTTATTCTGTTGACAAGGCATACACTTCATGACAAAGTCCTTGACATCTTTCTACAATCCTTTCCAATATAACCTTTTACTAATCCTATCATAGGTCTTGAAAACTCCTAAATGTCCAGCTAAAGGTGAAGAATGTAGTTCCTCCATAATTTTCTGTATAAAAGAAGGGGTAGAAGGAACAACAATCTTGCCTTTCAACCAAATAAGGCCATTTTTGAGCTGATAATGCGATTTTTCTTCCATTATTTCTAAAAAATATGGCTGAATTATTCATCCAAAAATGAGCTTTGTGACTATGTCATGACCATCTTGAAGATAAGCCTCCTGTAATTCTTCAATCCAATCATTGTGCAATTCAGTCGTAGCTGAAACTTTGCAAGCCCACATACGAGAAAGAGAATCAACCACTATATTGTCTTTGCCTCTCGTATGAGTGATGTCAAAATTGTAATTCTGTAGTGTAGCTACCCACCAACGCTGCTTAGGAGTAAGATTGGACTGAGTAAGGAAATACTTAAGAACCTTGTGATCACTGTGTACTTTGAATCGACTGCCATACAAGTAATGGTGCCACTTCTTAATTGCATGCAAAATAGCCAACATCTCTTGGTCATAAACATTCATGGCCATTTCTTTATCTATAAGCTTACGACTCTCAAAGGCAATCACTCCATGCTCCTGTAACAAAACATCCCCAATGCCACGGCCACTAGCATCACACTGTATGGTAAATTCTTTGGAAAATTTCGGG
Organism: Lygodium microphyllum; assembly: GCF_053477565.2. Taxonomy (NCBI): domain Eukaryota; kingdom Viridiplantae; phylum Streptophyta; class Polypodiopsida; order Schizaeales; family Lygodiaceae; genus Lygodium; species Lygodium microphyllum. The sequence goes on from NC_141135.1 coordinate 67,652,072, forward strand.
CATACTAAGATAGGAGCAGAGATAAGCAGTCCCTTTAACTTATTGAAGCTACTATGTGCAAGAGCATCCCAAAAGAAAGCCTCCTTCTTCAACCTATCAGTCAAAGGAGCTACAATGGCCACATAATGCTTGATGAATCAGTGATAGAATGAAGATAAACCAAAGAATCCTCTAAGAGAAGTAGTAGTAGTGGCTGTTGGCTAGTATTTTATACATTGCACCTTCTTGGGATCAGCCTGTATTCCTTTTTCACTAACAATATGTCCCAAGTATTCCACTTCAGTCTGCATGAAAGAACACTTCTTCTCCTTAGAAAAAAGCCTGTGATGTCTCAATACATCAAAAACCCTCCTCATATGCGCCAAGTAATCCTCTAAAGTCTTACTGTAGATCAAAATGTCATCAAAGAACACCAAGACAAACTGAAAGAGAAAAGGCTGTAAAATCTTATTCATCACGCTCTGGAAGGTAGCTGGAGCACTTGTAAGCCCAAATGGCATCAGTAAGAAATGATAGAGCCCTCAATCAGTCCTGAAAGCAGTCTTGACTTCATCACCCTCTCGCATGTGAATCTAATGATACCCTGACCTCAAATCAATCTTCGTAAAGAATCGAGCCCCCTTGAGCTCATCAAGAAAATCATCAATCCTGGGTATCGGATACCTGTTCTTCACTGTGATCTTATTAAGATCCGTGTAGTCAATGCACATTCTGAAAGATCCATCTTTCTTTTTGACTAACAGAACTAGAGATGCATAAGGCGAAGAACTTAGTTTAATGAATCCCATCTCAAGAAGTTCCTTGATCTGCTTGGCTACTTCCTCTTGTTCACACTTAGATAATCTGTGATCTACTGCTCTCTTGGGAGGCAATGAAGTAGGCACCTCAAACAAATCCCTATACTCCTCAAGAAGAGCTGTCAAGGCTGGATGGTTTGTTGAATTATTGGGCTGATCTTGCATCTCTTTATTCAAATGCAAAACAAATATTTGTGAGCGCGTCTTGTACTCCCTTTTGAGTTGTTGAATGGTAATAAGCTGAAAATATGATCTACTAGGAATTCCCTATAAATGGATGAGCTATCCATTGAAGATAAACTCCATATACAACTGTGAGAAATCCATAGTGATCCTGCCTAATGTCATCAACCAATCACAACCGAGTACGATGTCTATAGGCCCCATTTCCAAAGTAATCAGGTTTACTTTGCCTCAAAATTTTCAGCTAGCTGTAAAGAAACCTGTGGGCATATCTGTGTGCTGATTTCCTCTTCACCATTGGCCAATTCTAATGGGTTTCTGTAAATCTGTGGGAATACAATTGAGCTTGTGCATGATGGACTTATTCACAAAACTATGGGTATTGCCAGTGTCTCTATTAGAATGAACATTGGCTTTCCATGAATGTTACCCTTCATAGGGAGTGTATTAGGGCTCTTAGATCCTGTCCAAGCATCCATGAAAATAGAACAACTAGTGGCAGCAAGTGTGTCATTACAAGTCCCACCTAGATCAAAAGGAACACTTCCACCTGGATTAAAAGGAAAGGAGTGATCAACCAGATCATAGAAATACTCTTTCCCAACCTCTTCATCAAGATCTTCAGTTTTAGCATTGAGGGCAATTGCATTGGCTTCATCCATCTCATCTTCAAGATCCTCAAAGACTAACATACTTTGAAGCTTGGGTTTGCCATTTTTATACACACACTTTGAGGCATGATCAGGTGTATACTTTTCCCCACATTTGAAACATAAGCCTTTCTCCTTTCTTTTTTTGTAAAGATCCATAGGAATGGATTTAGGATTCATGTTGGCTGAATTTGATTTAGGCTTGCTGTCCCCTTGTTTGAAGTCAAGTCTAGGACTATTTGCTGTCCTGAAATTAGTTTGAGATCTAGAAGCATTGAATGGTGGATAAGTTGGCACCTGGAAGCTCCCATTTGGCACATGATTGCTGCCATAAGTATTACCAACTTGCCCATGTTTAAAAATAGTCCTTGGCAGTCCAAAACCAAGCTGAAATGAAGATTCTCTTCTATATTTTCTTCCATAGCGCTCTACAAGCTCAATAGCCTTAAAGAGGGAAGTAGGGTTTTGTGCCATGACATCAACTGATAAAGATGGCTCTAAACCATACATGTACTTGTGGCGCTTAGCCTCATCTCACTGATCCTTTCTACATACATGGTTAGGTTGAGAAATTGGTTAGTGTACTCTCTTACACTTAGGCCTCTTTGTTCCAAACCATACCATCTCCGTGCCAATTTTTCTTTTTCAAGAGGGGAGATAAATACTTCAACCATAAGTGCCTTGGAAGCTTCCCAATTCTCTACAAGTATGTTTTCCTTTTTTATATACCTCCACTAAGTATGGGCAAATCCCTCCAATGCAAATAAGCAAAATGAATCTTCATGTCATCAGTTTTAGGGAATATGTCAAAGTAGGATTCCATCTTAGAGGTCCACTCCTCTAAATCAGATGGTGAAGATGATTGACCATTAAATTTGGCTAGAACAATCTTGTCCTTTAGCTCTCTTTCATGGAATGGTTGCTATTCCAAAATAGATTGATCATGAGTACCATGCATTGAACCCCCAAATTGAGATGGAAATCTCCTAATAGGTGGCTGAGAACCACTATGCAATCTTGCTGTTGGTAGAGGACCCCTAGGAATTTGAGTATTCAGCCCAAAAGCTTGAGAGTTAGTTCCAAATAGTCATCATGCCTTTGTGAAGCCTCATCTACTTCGTATTGGCTATTTGGGATGCCTCTTCTTCCAATAATCCCATGACCATGACCATTTTGATTAGATGGCTGAAGTGGGATTGAAGGCTCACTGTTTGAATGGACTTTCTCCTTAGCTTCTTTAGATCCCATTTGCATCTGCATCCATTGGGAGAATTGTGCCATAATTTGAGCATTATATTCCACCAACTTGTCAACAGAAGCCTTTGTTTGAGTCATTGAATATACTAACTTCTCGATGGAAAACTTTTTTTTTCAGTAGACAAAACCATTTGCTCCATTCTTGATAATAGGGCCTCATGATGTTCTCTATGTCTTTATTCATGTACTCACAACTCCGATTTCAAATTTTTTAACTTCAAATCAAAGCCAAGAATGCTCTCTTCAAGATGAGCTATAGCATGCTATAACAGATTTAGGACAAAAAATTATGCAACTCAATTTCTGAGTTTGAACTGTCCAGGCCTGCACCCTGTTTCAACCTGTAAGTTCCCTATTTTGACCCTGTAAGGTAAAATAGTAACCCCAAATGGTTACCAAACCTTGTAGAAGTCTGAGTAGGACTTGTGGGTACCTTGTAGTACCTGCACTTGTAGTGCCGTGTAAAATCCCTGTTTTACCCTGTTTTGATCGTGAAGATACTTGAGCCTTTGGAAACTATTCAATCTTCAATTCTCCACTCGCTATACCTATGTGAGGGATAAAATGGCATGACAGGCTCCCTACACGGGCTCCGAATCAACGAGAGAGGTGGGCAAAGTCCCCCCCCCGAGTCAGTTGGTTGCATCCCTTCGGGATCTTTGATAGTGAGGGAGGGTCACCTCTCTTTTGTCCCACTATCTCCCCTGTCATCCACCTTTTTCCTTTGGTGGATATATCAACATGGCAGCAGCATGCTAATCTAATCAATCCGCATGAAATGCATTTTTGAAATATTCATTTAGCCCCTTTCATAAGATGCAATTGTATAGAATTTTGCAAAACTGGATAAGATAAGGGTCTTACCAATGCAATTCAGTGACACACTGATTGCTAATACTTACCCTTTTACAATATTTCAGCTTGGGAATTTAGCCAATCAATGGATTAGAGTAAGAAAATTCATAAATCAATAGATTCCATCAATTGGATTCAAATGTTATGATGGAAATTTCAGATTGAAGCCTCTAATTCACTCTGATTAGAACTAATATGCATAGAGCAAACATTGCATTACATGAATGGATTGATTCAAGCAAGGGTTGGCTAAAATTTAATGGATATTATTCAATTCCTTAATCTCTCAATCAAATGGATTAAGCTCAGTAAATGGATTAATGAGAGAGATTAAGAATTGAAGAAGAGTACATTTGACATGGTTGATGATGACTTGATCAATCTTCATATGCTTGATAAAGCCTCCGGTGGTCCAATATTGCCAAAATAATCTTCAAGACTTGTGCATTTAATGCTTAAGAACAATATTGAAGCTTCAGATGCTTGTGATTGAAGCATTAAACCCGTTTCCCCCAAATTTTGGCTCCATGGAAGCTCTTGAGCTTCAATCTTTGACCAATAGTGCTTAATCCTTGCAATTTGTTGAAGAATCCTTACTGAAATGATCCCACGGGTTGAAAAGATGAAGAATATTCAAGAAATTGTTGAGAAATGAAAGCTTGGGCTGAAGCTTTCATGGCTGCCCATGGACTATTCATCTAGGGTTTTAAGAGAGTGCAAGGATGAAGAATAAAGCCTCATTTGAGAGTTTACACATCAGAGAGTTGAAGTAGACCATGCCAAAGATCATTAAGAAGCATCAGTGCGCTCAATATTTGTTGAATATTGATGAAGAACAGGATTGGAAAAATTAGCACAAAATTCGGGATGCTATCCTACACACGTGGCTATCCATATAGTCATGAAATTGGTACTCTACATGTTCCATTTGATGCCTAGAAGGCCATTATGCATGCCATTGTTGAAGAGAAGCAAGGATCAATGAAGGAAGAGAAGATCTTTGCTAAAAACTCCATGGAAGCTTGGCCAAAGCTTGGAGAAAGAGGAAAAGAAGACCTCTTTTGAAAAGTAACCACAGTTTACCCCTAAACCAAGCCCAGTTAACTCTCCTTTACCCTAGTTACCTCCAATTTTGCATGAAATTTGATGATGACCTACCACTTTAGCCATCCTCCGCCATATCTGACCTTGGAGATCTCCAGATGTAGTCTCTTACTAACTGTAGATGGTCTACATCACTCCACTAGTCACTGCCTTGTATAATACTTGTCTGAAATTGATTTTGATGGAAGAAAATAGAACTGAAAATAGAGGGAAAAATGGATCAAAGACCAATGCTCTGATACCGCTTGTCAGAGAGAGAACTAGAGAGAGAAAGAGGAGAGAGAAGATTGCAGAAGAGAGAGAAAGAGAGTGATGCGGAGAGAGAAATACTAGATTTGGAGAGAGAAAGACAAGAAAGAGAGAGAAGCCATGGAAGCTGTGAGCAAGACGGGAGAGAAGGACAGTAATTGTATCAATGTGTCAAAAGATGTGAAAAATTACATATCCTCTCCTTTTATACCAATGTTAGTGTGATATGGCATAATATCAATACTCTTTTTACACTAAGTCCTTATTCCCAGCTTCTTACAAGCTTGACACTTTCTTGTGGCATGTGCTCAAAGCATTGTCCTCGAGGCATTGTTTGAACATTTCACCCTCATGGTTTTTACCATAGGTCTTAATCATTTCTATCCATGCTACCACACTTTCAAAAGGCATATTGTCAAACATTCCATGAGCTTCTCCTATCAAGAAATCTTTTCCATACATGTCTCTCAACATACTATATATCAAAAGATCATTGTCTAGAATTTTCCTATAACCTCATTGTATCATCGCATGTTTCTATAGTTCTTAAGGTGCTATAAGCTTCAATAAAAAAGAACATATGTGGTAGTACCTATTAACATGCCTGTAATTTGCATCCATCTAAAACAATCTAATAGTTTCTTATCACAACCGCGTATAGAGTACCTTGCAATTGAAAAATTATTGAACATATTTCCTTTTTTAATGGACCATTGAACATAAATGAACCATATTAGTCAAGTGGGATCTTTAAATGATGTCTTAAAATACTGATAATAATGGTTGTAATCTTGAATAAAGACACCAAATTTGTGGAGTTCTATCATTACACTATTTTGATAAAGAAAAAAGTAATAAGGGTCCATATAAACCCTAAAAGGCTTTGTGCGACAACGAGCTCCAGCCAGAAGGTAGCTTGGATGAAGGTTGGTTGGTGTTTGAGGCGTTAGTGCATATTTCACAGTGGTGGCTACCAATGGTGGATTCAAACAACAGTATGCTATGGTTGTTGAAGGAAGATGATAGACTGATTGGAGATGTGGTGGTTGGAAATGGGGTAGAAAAAAGAATAGATCCTACAATGGAGGAGAAAGTGAATCGTTTTTTTGTATGTTGCACTATGCCTCCACGGAGACGTAGCTCGCTAGGTACGAGAAAGCCACGAAAGATCGGAAAGAAACGTGATCTGAATTTCAATGTAGTATGCGCCATCAACCGCTATCAGGAGGGCATGGAGGAGATGCCACGGTTTATGTCAACATGATGGTTGCATGGAGCTTTGACTGCAATGTCTCGCGAAGGGGCAGAGGTCTCAATTGAGGAGTGGGAATTCTCAAGGAGATTTAGTCCAAAGGTGACGATGTGTTTAGGGTTTGTCGTATCTAGATTTTATATGTGACAACTAATTGATTGTTTCAATGTATAGTACAAAATATACAGTGCAACATGGTTGTGCGGATGGCATTTCCACGTGGAGCGTATCGACAAAATGCACTCCACAATAGATTGTGGTATCATGGCAAAGTTCGAGCAAAAGAGCCGATGACGAGCAACACATCTAAACACTGTTATAGATGAGATGGAATATTTTGGGAACTTGCAAAGTATTATCACGATGGATTATCGTAGCTTCTCCATGATCCTATTCGATGTGCAATGGTTCAAAGTGATACTTGAAGGAGTTGGGGTGCAATAGTTTGAGGAGGTCCATTTGGATTTCTCAAAATAGATTCCGAAAAAAGATGGACGCATTTTGTGCGATACGTTTGTATTGTCGGCCCATTGTGAACAAGTGTATGAACTCATGTTTTTTTAAATTTTATTACAACATGGTACGTTGTCATGTTGCTGTGCATCCGAGGTGTGGAATCCACCAAAAAGTTTGTGTGTGTGTGACATTCGTGTTTCGTGTATACCTAGTCATTGTGTTTGCATTTTGTTTTGCGTATGGCTTGCGTGTTTGTGTGTGTATGAACCCTAGCTTTCCCGTAAGTGTGTTTCCAGTTATCGTCTCAAACCCGTGTGTGTGCTGGGACTTTGTTCCATTGTAAATAATATAATCTGTGTGCATTTATCTCTACGTGTGTGTGAATGAATGCTTGTGCATGTGTGCGTTTCAAAAATATTGAAAAAAAAACCGATACCAAGGAAGATTGCTGAAGCTGTCAAAGTAGTACAATAAATCGTGAATCTAAGATAAGAAGAAATACAAGAAGCCGAGAGTTAAAATTCAGCTTGAGAAGCCTTGAAGGTGTGAAAGGCCACTAACTGAAACGAGTTCAAGTATGAAGGTATGAAAAGAGATAACTTAATCATTTCCAATGATTAACTAAGAAGCTTCTTAGAAGGATACAGAAAGCTTCTGCTTTTGATTTTTTAAAAAACATTTTTCTCCACGAATAAACATGGAACTAGGGCCAAAAATTTTGCAAGGATGGAGACAGTGATGTAGGCACAATGCAGGATAATCAAAAAGCTTAGCTATGTAAAGCTTTTAGGGGAAGATTGGAAAAAAGCTTAACTTGGAAGGACTGCTAGAGGGCACATCTGGAATAGACCTGAAGCTCATGGTTTGGAGACATACATGCTTCATGTGTTGGAGTTCAACATCAAGCCTAGAGAAGACTCTTCACCCTATTTATCTTAAGAAGCAAACTGGTAGCATGTGAAGGAGCTGGTACGCGTGTTTCTGAGCTGTCATCAAATAGGTCAAAAGAATCGCCGCCTAAGAGAGGAAAACAAGGAGTTACAGACCACAATGAGTCTTGCTTTACAAGAGAAAAGAAGATTCATGTAGATGATGTGTACCATTACTTCAGTAATTTTGGACGCCTCTTGGATGTCTGTCTTCTGAAGGAATCATTACCTTTGCAAAAGATAGTAGCATCATGATCATAGGGGGCGAAAGGGGTAAAAGCCATTCCGAATTTTGTAAAACTTTGGATGCAGGCTACTAGGCTTGAACATGATGATGTGAACAAAATCACGGTACTCAGAAAGGCCCTTGGACTTTGTTAGGTTGTGGAAAGCCGTTGTTGAACTTGAAAATGAGGAAGATGCAAGAATTTTGCTCCAACGTGCTACAGAATGCTGCCCTCTGCATGTTGAATTGTGGTTGGCTCTTGCCCATTTTGAGACATATGAGCAAGCTAAGAAAGTATTGAACAAGGCCCAAGAAGCACTGCCCACTAAACCATCTATATGGATAACTATGGCAAAGCCTGCTACTCCTTCTGTTGCCCAAAACCTTGTTGTAGCTGCTGAATTTGCAAAAAAGCCATCAAATCTAGGTGCTACCTTTTCTAAAGATGAGGATGAGTTTGATCGAGAAAGGTCAAAACGCCAAAACGACAGGTCAAAAGAAAGAGAGAAACTCCTGGGAAAGGGAGGAAGACCTAATCAAAGAGAAGGACATAGACAAAACAGTGAAAGATGATGCAGATAAGTCTAGCGAACGGGAAAGAGCCAAGCAGCTGATTGATACCATTCCAAAAACAAAAGAAGAGCTTTTTGCATATAAAATAGACTGGGCATTTAGAGTAATTCTTGAGCTTGAGATACGAGCTTGAGAGTTGAATTTTCAACTTGAGATTGGGAAGCCTAAACTCAGTCGGTTGTTCGGATTCGATTTCATCTTGTATTTTGTAAACATCTTGGCAGTAATACAATTGTTACTTGGCATCATATTCGTCTTGCTTATTCACTTGATTGATCTTCTATCTTGAAATTCCTCAAGGTCCTATGTGGACGTGACTTTTTTTCGAAAACCCTTCGACAATTTGTCACAAAAGTAAAATCTCTCTTGTGCTTGATTTTAAATAGGTATTTTTCTATCCAAACCCTCGACAACCTCGATGGTGGTATGTTGTACATTCAACTCCCCGAAGTGTGAGAGTATATGATCAAAGCAATGTTCCCATCGTAGATGAGGACAATATGCAAATAGAGGGGTCGATATTGCAAGGGGTGGAGGCCGTCAAAAGCTTGGAGCATGTAGAGGAGCCAGAATCGGGTAACAATGATGGAAATATAGGATTCTAGTTATCGTCTCAAACACGTGTGTGTGTTGGGACTTCGTTCCATTGTAAATAATATTATCTGTGTGCATTTATCTCTGCATGTGTGAATGAATGCTTGTGCGTGTCAAAAATATTGAAAAAAAAACCAATGCCAAGGAAGATTGCTGAAGCTGTCAAAGCGGTACAAGAAATCCCGGATCTAAGATAAGAAGAAATACAAGAAGCCGAGAGTTAAAATCGAGCTTGAGAAGCCTTGAAGGTGTGAAAGGTCACTAACTGAAACGAGTTCAAGTATGAAGGTATGAAAAGGGATAACTTAATCATTTCCAATGATTAACTAAGAAGCTTCTTAGAAGGATACAGAAAGCTTTTTCCTTTGATTTTTTTTAAAAAAAATGTCTCCACGAATAAACGTGGAACCAGGGCCAAAAATTTTGCAAGGATGGAGGCAGCGATGTAGGCGCAATGCAGGATAATCAAAAAGCTTAGCTATGTAAAGCTTTTGGGGGAAGAATGGAAAAAAGCTTAACTTGGCAGGACTGCTAGAGGACACATCTGGAATAGAGATGAAGCTCACGGTTTGGAGACATACATGCTTCATGTGTTGGAGTTCAACATCGAGCCTAGAGAAGACTCTTCACCCTCTTTATCTTAAGAAGCAAACCGGCAGCATGTGAAGGAGCTGGTACATGTGTTTCTGAGCTGTCGTCAAATGGGTCAAAAGAATCGCTGCGACTAAGAGAGGAAAACAAGGAGTTACAGACCACAATGAATCTTGCTTTACAAGAGAAAAGAAGATTCATGTAGATGATGTGGACCATTACTTCAGTAATTCTGGACACCTCTTGGATGTCTGTCTTCTGAAGGAATTGTTACCTTTGCAAAAGATAGTAGCGTCATGATCAGAGGGGGCGAAAGGGGTAAAAGTCATTCCGAATTCTGTCAAACTTTGGTTGTAGGCTGTTAGGCTTGAACATGATGATGTGAACAAAAGCACAGTACTCAGAAAGGCCCTTGAACACATTCCAGACTCTGTTAGGTTGTGGAAAGCTGTGGTTGAACTTGCAAATGAGGAAGAAGCAAGAATTTTACTCCAACGTGCTATAGAATGCTGCCCTCTACATGTTGAATTGTGGCGTAGCCTTCAAGAAGACACTAAGGGAAGAACTTTACATTGAGGATACCAATTTGATTACGCGCAAAACTTTTCAAGAGTGGGTTTTACAACTCAATAAGGGTCTTGTGGCTATAGAATTGTTAAGAGAATTTGAATGTTGATTTAAGCAGTTGGACCTTACAAAATAGCAAGCTCTTGCAAGTTAGAAAATTGAATTGTTTCTACAGGCAGCTAATCCTAAGCTTCAAGAGAAGCTTGATGATTCGCTGGAGGATCAGATTACAGAGACAGGTTTGAAAACAGAGTGGAGACATGTCAAGGAAGTTGTTACTGCACTTATGAAGAAGCATAGAAGAAGAAAAAGATTGCATGTCTCTAGCTTGCCCAATGTTACCGGCAAGACAGTTGATGTATCCAGTAAGCCACCTACTTCTATGGCTAACCCTATGGCTGTACCTATTATTGTTCCCTCTGTTAGGGAAGATGTCTTAGATGAATTGGTCAAAGGCATGTGGGATCTTCAATTGAAGGTTGCAAAATTGGATGAAAAAGAACAAGAGGAAAGGGAACATGCAGTAGTCCCTAAGCCTGGAAAAAGATGTATGTGGTGTGATAGTTTGTAGCACAAGAGAAAGGATTGCGTTGCCTGTCAAGAGGCCTTGGCACGACAGCTCATCTTTTGGAAAGATGGCAAGATCCATGCACAAGAAACAAGATTGCTTCTTTCTTTGAATTTTGGAAAGGGAAGTATGCAGAAGTTGTTGGAAGACTTGGCTGTCCAAAATGCTTATGCAGCGGTACATGCTTCTACTTTTGGTCTACAGTTGGATAGAATGCATGGCCATCAAGTGATGGTTGGCTGAAATATGGGCACATGCTTTATATGCAGCTGAAAAGAGAAAGGTCACTGATAGTGAAATGTCTCATGCGGGGCAAGACATTCGTGTCATAACTAGTTGGGAATCATCGGTAGATGCATAGTGCATGGCCTGTAGACACTAATCATGGTTGGCAAATGAGGGCTGCAAATAATTCTTCAAGGGGAGCTCTATGCTGCATGTCCTAATGTAAAAGTGACGATTGGTGATGTATAGGAAGAGCAACACTTCTTTGTGCAAGATAATTCCTCATATGTAGTGATTTTGGGATAACCCTATATTGCAAGTGTGCGTATGGAAACAATGGTGCTTGATGATGGTTTTGCTTATGTAAGAGTCAAAAGAAAGGATGGGAGAAAAACAATCCAATTTCTTACTATTTGTGTTAATCATCCTAGAAATCGGGATACGCTTCGAGAGACTCCTTTGGTTCCAAATGCAAGGGAATTCAAAGACCTGGATTTTCATTAAGCAGTGTTGTAATGCGGGGCTATAGTAGTGCTATTCAGAGGGTGTACTCGCCTCTTGATGAAATGAAGCATGTATTTACTATTGGTAATTCTTAGTTTACAACAAACAGTTCATGTTGGTTTAAGCCTATGGAAGCTATGTGCAGGGCTAAACACATATCTATGAAACGGGCTACTAAGGAACTGAGAGTATTGGGACTGTTTGCTGAAAATGAAGGCATTTTAGGCATGTTTTATGGGCTGAATATTAAAGACACTATGGCTGAAATTTCAGAAACTATACATGCAGAAAATGAGGCTGAAAATAGAGTGTTGTCAGTATGTTCTTTGGATATGTATGATGTTATAGCATTATTTTCTCAAGAGGAAGGATTACAATGGGTTGAAGCACTTGTGGAGACAAAGTATAAGGCAGTTGACAAAAAGGTGAAACCAATTGCTTTGCCACTTCCACCAAAGAGTGAGGGTATGTATGAAAAAGTGTCAAGGCAGCCAAGTTTATGGGATCCTAATGATATAGGTCATCAATTTACATCTGAAACATTACAGGAATTGAAAGTTGGTGCAGAAGGGTTTCTTTTTCCTGTTGAGAGAGACTGTTTTATGTGGATGTTGGCTAGACATGGAAATGCATTTGCATTTCAGCCAAGTGAAATAGGTTATGTGGATCCAAATGTTGTCTCTCCTGTGGTCATATTTACGGTGCCACATGTACCATGGAACTTGATGCCTATTCCAGTGCCTAAAGCTTACTTTCCAAAGCTGATGGATTTGCTAAATGAAAAGATTCACATGAAGATCTTGGAGCCTTCTTAAGCCCCGTACTCAAATCGTTGGTTTATTGTGCCCAAAAAGAATGGGGCTTTGAGATTTATTCAAGACATGCAACCAGTCAATAAAGTAACCATAAGAAATGTGGGTGTAGGTCCTGTGGTTGATGAATTTGTAGAGGCTTTTGCAGGCAGAACGATCTATTCTTTGGGTGATCTTTATTCGAGTTATAATCAGTTTCAGCTTGCAATTGAAAGCAAGGATATCACGACCATGAAGACTCCCTTGGGGTCAGTACGGACGTGTACTCTCCCACAGGGAGCAACAAACTCAGTGGCACACATGACAAATGCTATGGATAGGGTACTCAGGGATTTTATACCACAATTGAATATGCCCTTCTTGGATGATGTTCCAATCAAAGAGTGTGCAGTGGATGAAAGGAATGAAGAGATGGATGCACATGGTTGCAGATAGTTTGTTGCAAACCATATTGTGGATTGTGAGAGGATTTCGACACATCGAGAGGAGGTGCATTTAACTCTTTCTGGACAAAAGTTTGTCTTTGGAGTTGAAGAGGTTTTGATTGTTGAGCATATGTGTGGGCCTTATGGGCGAAGGTCGTCACTAGCAAAAATAGATGGAATTGATAGAATTCAAGATGTATGCACGAATGTATCAGAGGTGCGTAGATTCTTGGGTGCATGTGTGTTCTATTTGATATGGATTCCTCACTTTGCACATGTAGCCGATGCTCTTTATCATATTCTAAGGAAAGGTCAGAAATTTCATTGGGAAAGGAAGCATCTGAAAGCAATGAAGAAATTGAAGCAACTCTTAAAATGTGCTTCTACATTGAGAAAGGTTGACTATTCACGTGGAAAGCCTATCATTATTACTATTGATACAAGCCCAATTGGGATTGGATGAGCAATTGGGAAAGATGATGAGGAAGGGCAAAGATATGCAATTCGGTTTGGTACTAAAGTATTGACTGAATGATAGAGAAGATATCCATAGGTTAAAAGAGAATTATGGGGAACTATGACAGCCCTTAAATGTGATAAGGAGTATTTTATTGGGTGCTCATGTAGTCATTGAGACCGATTGTTTGCCAGTATTGGGTATGATTACTAGTTGTGCTACTTCGGACATTGCTATGCTCCGGTGGATTGCATACATTAAATCTTTGAGCCCTAAATTTCAACATATTGTAGGAAGAGATAACCCAATGGCAGACATGTTATCTCGAGCACATTATGAGAATGAGGATGGGATGATGGATGAGGAGGAAGAATATGACTTTCTTATGGTTGAAAATGATGTTGCAAGAGTGAATTTAGCAATGCAAGGTGTTGCTACATCATTAACAAAAGCTTGGACAACAAAGAGAAGACACTTTAGATGTTTTGTATCTTGTGTAGAAGTGTTTCTGGAAGACAAATATGCAAGAGAGTGGTTGAGAATTGGTCAATACCTCAGTACATTAACAAAGAGAGATGAATAGTCAGATGAGGAGTTTAAGAAAATCAAGAGGAAAGCGTATGGGTTTTTTTAAAAGGATGGATACTTATGGAAATATGCTAAAAAGAAACAGGGTATGCCATTGCGAGTTTTGGGTGACAGAGCTTCACAAGTAAAAGTAATGTAAGAATTTCATGAAAGCTTGTGGGCTGGTCATAGAGGTGTTTGGGGTACTTTTACAAATATCAAAGAAAGATATCAGTGGCAAGGTATGTATAAGTATGTTGCTCACTTTGTGGAAACTCTTCTATACGGGCAAAAGGTGAAAATTTATATAAGATACTCTAATAAATGAAAAATTTGTATTCCAAAGTATTATTTTCATTGTTTAAGTATTGTGACCGAATTTATGTGAATGAACTGAAAGGTGAGAACGATTGAAGTTTTCACAGGAGAGCTATGGTGGGAGAGAAAGAGCAAGAGAGAGAGAGACTTACAATGTGGGAACTCCAACAGTCACAATGTATGATCGGGCCTTCATTTATTCAAACTGTCACTAAAAGAATAAATAATAAAGTGACATTGACGGGCGCCCACCACTTGCAGTGTGCACTGGTGGGTATTGTGAGTGTAGTAATACACGGGTGGCTAGGAAAAGATGCCTATACCCCCAACAACCTCCCACTTAAAGGTGAATCTGCCCCAGTGAGGAGTGAAAAGAAAAATAAAAGACACTACAATGTATACATGTACAACATGATGAGAAAAAATATCATCTCATCCAATGTCCATCAATCTCCTGAGGAAGGCAAAGCGCTCAGTAGTGAGGCTTCTCATGAGTAGATCTGTAGGATTTTCATCAATGGAGATCTTGACAAGGTCAACAAACTTGTCCTCCACAACCCCACATATGAAGTGATACCTCACCTCAATGTGTTTCATCTTCACATGGAAGACCAAATTCTTGGCTAGCTCAATAGCACTCATAGAATCCGAATGCAACATAGGTATAGAATCAATCCCAAGGTCATGAACCAAACAGCCCAACCATATGGCCTCCTTGCAAGCCTTAGTGGCTACAACATACTCGGCCTCAGTGGTAGAGAGAGCCGTACAATTTTGAACCCTGGACATTCGAGAGACAACACCTCCAGCATAGGTGAATACATAGCCAGAAGTGGACTTCCTAATATCTACATGTCCTGCATAATCCGAGTCTATGTACCCCAAAACTCTTGTATCCTGAATGCCATAGAAAATACACATATATGATGTGCCCTTTAGGTATTTCATGATACCCTTCACGGCATCCCAATGTTTCTTGCTAGGTGTAGCCATATGGCATATCACAACACCAACTGCAAAGAAAATATCTAAATGAGTGACTATCATGGCATACATAAAACTCCCCACCACGGCTAATGCATAAGGGATCTTGGCCATCTCGGCCCTCTGCTAATCTTTCTATGGACTACGAACAATCAACTTGTGAAACCTTCATATAAGAAGGTAATGGACATCCAATAGGCTTGATATCCTACATGTAGAAATGCTCAAGGACTTTATGAATTACTCCCTCTATGAGAGGTAAAGTAGTCTCTGATGCCTATCACCCTCAATGTGTATACCAAGAATGTGAGAGACCTGTTCCAAATCCTTCATCTCAAAGATCTTCTTCAGTTGAGATTTAAGAGCATCCAGCTCATCATGAGCTTTCCATGCTATCAACATATCATCCACATAAAGTGCCAAAATAAGCAACGAGCCATCACGGGCTTTCTTCATGTAAAGACATGGATCCATAGCACTCCTATTGTAGCCCTGTGACTACATAATGGCATCAAACTTATGATACCACTCCTTAGGTACCAGCTTCAAGCCATAAAGAATTTTCTTCAACTTTCACACTAGGTGCTCCCTGCCAGGTTCTGCAAAGCCCTTAGGCTGCCCCATGTATATCTCATCATGCAAATCCCCATGCAAGAATGCAATCTTGACATCCACCTTATACATGTCCAAGTCAAGCTGCGCGACTAAGGCCAAAACCATGTGTAGGGTGGTCATCTTGATGACAGGAGAAAAAACTTCATCAAAGTCAACTCCATGCTCCTATTTAAAACCCTTACCAACAAGTCTTGCCTTATAAGCCGGATTGGGGTGCCTATGGGTACTTTTCCACTTGTATCCCATTTGCATGGCAAAGAATTTTTTCCCTAACGTAATGCAACCAAATCCCAAGTCATATTCTTATGCAAGAAGTCCATCTAAGATTACATAGCCCTCTCTCCCAGGAGTGACTGTCACCCTTGCACATAGCCTCATCATAGATGAGAGGCTCTCCTGTATCTGTAACCAAGACATAATGCATCGAGGGCTCAAATCGATTAGGTGGATATCTAGCTCTAGTAGACCATCTCACTGCAAGCTTTGCTACATGTCTAGCATCCTGTCCAACACCCTGGCCATGTGTACCAACTGTTGTTGCACAGGCTACCTAACTGGCTATGCAGGAGCACGTGGCTCGTCGTGGAATATAACCTTGCATAACTCTACCACCTTCTCATGCTACCTATACATCTTGTCTTCATGGAAGACCACATCATGGCTACGGATTACCTGTGCCTACGGATCCCAGAGGCAATAATACATCTCACCTACATCTCCATAGCCAAGGAAAATGCATTTGACACTCTTAGGATCCAGCTTACTACGCTTGTCCTTGGGCACATGGTAGAATACCTCACATCCAAAGACACGTTGTTGTATTGCTGCGCATTCGAGGTGTGAAAACCACCCAAAAGTTGTGTGTGTGGGATTTGATACTTTGTACATATTTAGTTGTTGTATTTATACTTTTGTTCTGCGTGGGTAATAAAGTGAAGAGGGGTTTGGAACAAGAGGAACTTATCCGTATTGCTCTGGTTGACATGTACGTTAAATGAGACATGCTTGAAGAAGAGCAGGGAATTTTTGATAGATTGGTAACTCGAGATGCAGTCTCATGGGCTATACTTATTTCAGGATATGCTGATTATGGGCTTTTTGAGGAAGTACCAAACTGTTTTAAAGAGATGCAGATTGAAGTACTAAACTGTTTTCATACCCTTATTTAGCTCTGGCCTGCTACTTTCTTCACGGACAGGACATTTAATGCATTGGTACAATTCAGATGGATTGGAGTGGTGTATAGAATGGCTCCTTTCAAGGAAGGGACAGTTTTGTGCATATTTCACAAGCTGGTGGATAATTTGAATCCATTGGAGAGCGGTTTTTCTGGAGTGAATCACCAAGACAATGTATGTGTGCAGTATTTACATACAATGTATGTGAAGTTTGAACAACTTGTGTAAGGAATCCTTATGCTTTCCTGAAGGGAATTGTATTTCTAGAGGAAGGAAGCAAAAGCATTAGGGAATGTTGGAAAAAGTAAGGATACACAGAGGGCTATTTTTGAAAAGGGTTTTTTGGGGGGAAAGGAGCTTAATGGAGAAGGAGAACAAAAAACTCAGAAGGAGAATTTGGGGGAAAAAGAGGGCGCTATGCAGAAAAAGAAAAAGGAAGAAAACTCTAAGGATTAGAAAAGAAAGAAGGGAGAAGAGAAGCGGGACCAACAGTAAAAAAAATGGCCAGTTGATACAGAAAATGAAGGCGGGATTTTCTTGTCGAATTCTATGCTGGAGAAAGGAAATTGTGCTGAATGATTTG
This sequence comes from Lygodium microphyllum, assembly GCF_053477565.2. Lineage (NCBI taxonomy): Eukaryota > Viridiplantae > Streptophyta > Polypodiopsida > Schizaeales > Lygodiaceae > Lygodium > Lygodium microphyllum. The sequence continues at coordinate 67,669,591 of NC_141135.1, forward strand.
AGTAAATTGAGAGTTTTACAGCCCCATCTGGATACGGTCCTAGAAGGGAGGGAAACAGTGACGTGGGATGAATAGGGACGATGATGCTAGATCTCGGAGGTGATGACTGAACATAAGGAGAAGGCCATAACAAAGAGGGAGGCTGATATCGATCATCAAGCTGTGATAAACGTGAAAGAGGGAGGAGACGAGCAGAGGACGATGACAAAGAAGTACCAGAGCCACGCTTTTTGCGCCAGTTAAATGAGTTATTGGTTCCAGATCCTTTCCATAGGCCTGTGGAGCCCCAAGAGGAACACCAAGGAAAAGGGAATTCTCTTGCAAGAAAATCTATCTTGTAACATCAACAAGCTTGTTTATTATGTTTCATATGATCACAATGAAGAAAAGAACACTAGGCACAACAAATCTTCATGCAGCATCATGTAGATCTCCCACGGATTTGATAGAATCAACCATATTCTTCAATATCTTCACAAAATCCATCAATAGAACAAAGAAAGCAAAGGAATACACCATCTTTGAATGGAAATACATCACATATTATTCATCTTTAAGATCTTCATAGTCTTCTCTCTCAATCTCTCATATACAATCACTCTGTTTCAGTAGAATTGGCTATCTCTGACTCTCTCTCTCTCACTCCATCAATAATACATCATATCCTCACTACAATCTCTCAAAATCACTCTCAATAATCCTTCTTAGGTCGTGGGTACCCCTCCCAAGAGGTATGTCTGATATGAAGAGTCACCAGAGCCACTACAGTGTCCTTTCATAGCTCACTACTGTCACTTCACTCTAGTCTTCACTTGAGTCTTCAGCAGCTACTTCTTTCACTTCTTTCAGCTCTTTTGCACTTTTATTCACCTCTTTCCAAGGCTAGAAAACTTTCCCAAGCTACACTCTCATTCATTAGAACACATACAGAAGCATACAAAACAGTCACAGAACAGTACCAGAACAGCTACAGTACAGAACAGAAAAGAAACAGAACAGAACTGAAGCTCTACAGAAGACCTACAGAAGGTTACAGAAGGTCATCAAAACCTCATAACTCATACTCAAACCATTCCAAACTCTCACAAACTATTCAATAAGCTTTCACAATATCTCAATCTTCATCAATCAATACTCCATCTCTCCTTACAGAAGACAATCAGAACAAAACAGAACAAAATAGAAGGTATACAGAACCTATCAGAACATCATAGAACCACTAATAAACATCATGAACTTCCAAAACACAATCAATATCATCCAAAACACTCTCAAACCACTTCCAAACCAATCAATCATCTCATAAAATCAACCATTCAGCTCTCAAAAACAACAAAAATCAGCCAAAAAACAAGTCATTTCAACACTCAACATATCCCCACACTTAATAAGGAAGCGTCCTCGTGACCCAGGAAAAAGGGAATACAAGTTCATTTAAAATCGCAACTTTGAGCTTAAATATCTTTTCAAAAAGAATCCATCCATTACGACCCCAACTTATAACTTGTTTTTGATATAAAAATACAAAGAAAGGAAAACCCTTTATACATTAATACTTCTTATCAAACTAAAAATCACAACAAATTTGTAAAGTATATAAGAGTTTTCTTCTTCTTCATCTGCATCAGCTTCAACTCTGCAACCATGAACCCAGCACCACAATTCTCCAAAATGTAGCTCGCACACGAAATCCAATCCAATAGAAAACCACCATGCTCGTTTGACATAAATGAACTCACAACACAAACACTGATACAACACAACCATCTGAATGACTCCTCCAAAAAGAGAGATTTTCATTAAAAAGCTTCCACCATACATTGGAAAGGTATCAATGAAGATGATCCCTCTTAAAAGATTGATGTTGTCGGAAACGATCCATAGACAAGGATTCATCTACAAAGGTTTTGGGAGGATTTTGAAAAAACTGAAGACAGCACATCCTTTCCAACAAGACCAAGTATCTGCTAGGCAAAAAAAGGGCATGAAAATACAAAATATCCAGCTGTTGGGAATCAATGCTCACATTGACATTCATGCACAACTTTGGAATAGGCTTGGAATCATTATGAGAGTGCCTATGCATATACGCCAAGTACCAAGCAAAGTGAGCAGTTAATCTCACTGAAGGATCTGCAGACTGTGAATACTGCTGAGCAAAATGAACATAGTTCTGATAAGCTTGACTGGAAGCTGTCCATTCTCCCGGAATTACTGGCCAATTGATCTGAGGTCCTGTAAGGGAATCATCCGAACTCCATCCCCTTCTTCTGAAAATCTGAGTATCAAACCCGTCACAGTCACTAACCAACTGAGGTGGTTGAGATATAGAAGTGTTAGGAGAGGGTAGTGGAATAAGGAAAAGTGGATGAAGGGAGGGATAGGAAAAATCATAAAAGGAAGAAAAGGTTAAAGAAGGAGTGGCAGAAATTTGGAGGGAATCACTAAGGAAGGGTGTTAACTGATAAATAGGAAATGTGGAGGGTACATGAATGGATGGAGAAGGACAAGGTGGAGAAGGGGAAAATATTCTATCCTCAATAAAGGAACAGTATGTAAAAATGGGAATTTGAGGGAAAGATGAAGGTTGGAAAAGAAGGGGTAAAATAGTTGTGGAATTAGATTGACAAAGGGAAAGATATAGATCATATCGGTGAGCCATTTGTTGGTAATAGAGGAGGGTTGGAACAGAAGGTCCTAAGATAGATCATCGATGATAGGCATCAAAGAAGGAAGAATCAAACGGATTATGTTTTGAAAGATAGGCTAAGAGATCCATCCTCAGTTGATTAGTACTCTGGGCAGAGGTAGGAGCTGTGTTTTGTCTTTGATTCAGGACCACAGAATCAATCATGGGATGCCAGGAATTATCATGACAATCAGCCACTTTGGAGGAGCAACTCTGGAACATGTCAGCTATGCGCAACTCCAAATGGTTGGCATACAAAACAGCCTGTAAGACCACATCTCCCACATACCATGCCATATCCACCTCATCTGGAATTAACAAGTCTCCTCATAGATACATGTAGGACATCAACATGGTATCTGGTGTGACAGAATCTTCAAACACCATTCTTACTACCTCTGTCAACAACTCAGCAGACCAAGCCCCACTCCATCCATCCTCTGGAAGAGGTAAATCCATCGTGGAAAGCTTCATGTAGAAGACCAACTTCTGTAAGTGGTAGTGGACAAAGAAAGAATGGTCTGGTGGAACATATTCCTGAAACTGCTCAAATGCAGACCATAACAAGTCCATTTTGGACTGCAATCTTTCCACTTTATCTTGGAATAGAGGACACAAACTAGCTTGTCTCTGAAGAGCAGCCAAGTTCTGCTGTGAAAGAGAAGGAATCAAGGGAACATTAGGGCTTGGAGGAACAGAGCGTGACTTTGCCAGTTGATCTTGCAACTGCTTGATTTGGGAGGCTTGGGAGGCCACTGTGTCATTAGCAATCTGTAAAGCTGAAAGTTTGTCATCTAAGATAGCTTGGAACTCCTGCGCTTCTCTGGACATCCTCGCCTTCTCCTTTGAAAGGCTAGTAACCTGGGATTGAGCCTCTAGTAACTAGATCTTCAAAGAAGAGGTCTCATCGCTTTGGGTGGCAACCAGTTGGGCTTGTTGTTCCATTTGCTTAAATAAATCTGCTAGAGTATCCTTAGCAGAAGCTAACTCAGATGTTGCCTTATGCAACTGGTCCTTAGATTGCATGAGTTCTTCATAAAAAGATGCATACAGCTGTTGAACACAGGCTGTCACTGACAATTCAATGGAACTTTGAATATCTTTACAGAGGAAAGGAATTGCATCTCCTGAGACTAGACTGTGCAGGGAGGGAACTGATTTGGCCAAGGAACCTTCGCGATGTGCTCTGAACAGGTTATTACAAGTGAGATACCCAGGGAGTTCACTGCCAGAGGTAGCAGGAATGGGTACTGAAGGAGGCACTGAAGGAGCTTTATCTGCTACCCGCTTCAAGCGTTTGCGCTGGATGACCAGGGGAGGCGGAGAATCATCATCCTCTATGTCAATAGGTTCTGACTCCTCTGAAGGTGGAGGAGGAGATACTGGATCTGATGGAGGAGGTGGAGGCACAGTCTTCTGTAAACCTGAATAGGTCAAGAAGGTAGACAAATATGATCCATATGTGACATTGGTAACATTACCCCTGGTGACTTTAATGAAATGTTGATCCATTTTAGTGAGGAGGTAAGTGCTCCAATCAATAGCAACTCCTTTCAACACCATCTTGGAAGCTGTAAAAAGCTCTTTGGACAAGTACTGGGATGGCGTTTTGGCAGGCATAAACCTGTCCTGGAGAAACTGACAGATCATCTTCCATACGGGATTAGTGATCATGGAAAAGGAAACTCCTGAAGAGTTGATCACCTTCTTAACATCGAGCATTTCCCTTGTCTGCTTTTGCAACAGCTTCAGAATCTCTTCATTAGAGAAAAGCTGACGAGTGGTAACAAAAGGTTCACCTTTGGAGGGTAGAGACAGAGCCTTCCCTAAGCCTCGAGGTGTCAAAGTTATAGAAATTCCCTGGACTAGTCCTGTCTTCTTGCTGTAGGAGGCCAGAAACTCATCACATAATGACGGATCCTCGGGAAGCAACGGAAAAGAAGTAGCCACAAAAGCAGCGAGTCCTGCCTTCGTGAGAGGCTCAAAAGTAAGTAGGGAAGAGTAATCCCTAGTAACTAATGGGACGTACTGGATAGGGGGAGGAGCATGAGAAGGCCCCATTCAGATGGTTACACACACCACAAACACAGACAATCAAGGAGAATGCCTGCAAAGCAATAGACAAAAAAAAAAACCAAGGATAAGAGAACAACCAAAACAATAAAATGTGACTTGACCAACTAACCCCAAGCAAACCACAGCCTAGAAAAAATTCAACATGACCTTGAGACGTATGCGACCCAAAGCTTCATGCTATGCATCAGACAAACACCCAAAACCCCGTATCAGGCAATAAAAGAAAAAACTGCATACCGTACCCGTAATCGTAACAAAGATAGGAAACCAAAACATCACCATAACCTACACATATCAAGACTACATCATGGATAAACCAGTGGTTGACCATGGAAATAACTCTAAGGACTGCGCATACCCATCCCACGAAACGGTTCATTAAAAAAGGGAAGTAAGTGCAGTGAGGGGGAATTAATTTAATGAAAGGTTTATTTTAATAAATTATTAAGAATGGGTGAATTTTTATTAGGTGATAAACCTTAGCAAGAAAATGGCGGTTCCTTATTATAAATTTAAATACCAATTATTATGTGAAAACGGTGCGTTAATTTGAATCTCGGACTTCGATACCCAGACTGGGTCTCTAAATGCAAGTTCATTGATTACAAATTAAGGTGATGTGGAGCGCTTTTTTGCCAGCGCGTGCTCTTGTGACGGCTGGTTTATTTTAATGAAAAATTTTAAAGTGCCTCTTTAGCGCACGTAGCGCATGCTAAGTGAACGGCGGGTTCATGTTAATTTAAAAAAATTGTGTATTTAGCGCGAATGCGCGTGGAAACTGTGGGTAAATAAATAGGTCATTTTAACAATTAATTTGTGATTAAGGGGGAAATGAAAATAAATAAAGCACATAAAATAAATACCTGGAAGGGGTGTGTATGTAATGCCTAAATGTGCACGGAAGAGTCCCCCAAAAGTGAATCCAGTAAAAGAAAAGTAAAGACCACTGACGAAACAACAAAGAGAACACCTTAGTGGGATTGTTGATTTGAAATGAATTTTTAAGGTGTGATTGTGGATGGAAGTGGGGTTCTATGTTAGGTGTGTTTGTTTTGGTTTTATAGTGTGGTTTCGTGTATTTGTTTTTTTTTTTTTAAGTTGTTATTATTTAGTGTTTGTTTGTGTGTTTTTTTTTAAAAAGAAGAAGAATAATAAAAGCAAGCTCTGTAATCATATCCATCAACTCATTTTTTATGTTTGCAACCGAGTTGGATAAGTAGTCCTTCAAGCTTTCTCCTCCTGAGGCACTGGCAGGAGGGTTTTGAGGAGTCTCTGTAATCACTGTATAAACAGGTTGGGCTGGTGCAGAGGGATCTCTATTTTGATTCCGATTCAGAGCTCCTATTTGAACTATTGGCTGTTGGCTCCAGTTGGTAGGGTTCCACTGTTGCTGCTGACTTGGCATTGAGGAAATTGGTTGGGACCATTGTTGTTGTGGTTGAACCACCATTTGAGGCATGGATTGTGGCCACTGTGGATTTGGTGCACTGTACTGTGATACTGGGGGCATCTGTTGATAGGGGTAGGGAACCGTCCCTGGAACTGCATTTAGTGGATACATCATTCCTGGCATCAGAGGAGGTAGGACTCCTCTTCCCGTATTCATCGCTAATCTAGCTTCCACTTCATCGTACAGTCTTGCACCTTCTGTTGTAGCTTGCAGTGTGGCTGGTCTTTGCAGCTCCACAAACTTACGGACTTTTGGTTGTAATCCTCTGAGAAACACCCCCTTTTGAATGCCATCATCTAGATTATGGTTAGTCCATCTCTTCAGGATGGATTCCATTCGTGAGACATAAGCTTCTACTCTTTCTCCAAAAGACTGACTTAGGTTCATAAATTCCTCTCGTATCCACTATTCAAAACCTTCACGCCTGAATTTAGTGAGGAAGGCCAACTTGAGGTCGTCCCATGTGCCAAAAGTTCTTGCTGCTTATCTCTCATACCACTGAAACGCCGCGCCCTTGAAAGTGGCGGGAAATTTTGCTAACCAATGCTCAGGGGTTCTGGCATTGTTAGCCACACATGCTACCATAAACTCTGCTACATGAAGATCAGGGTCTTCATTGTATTCTCCCTTAAAAACTGGCAATGGGACTACATTCGCTGGCCTGTCATCAATATTTCCAGGATGGATCTGGCTTGGAAGTGGACCTCCAGCAAGAGGAGGAAGGGCTTGATGTGCCATTGGGACTTCTGTAAAGAGTTCCACAAGGGTGTCAAAGGCGACTTCTACTGCGAGCTCGTTCTCAGCCTTGATTTTTGCTTTCTCTCTTCTCACGTACCTCTAGACTCGTTCTAACGCTTGCCTCTTTATTGCGTCATTCATCAGGGGGTTGGCTCCACTATGTTGTTAGTGCTCCACAAAGGGTTAATAGAAGGCTTCAGTCTCTGGAGGACTCTCTTGCCAACATTTCTTCTACTTCTTTCTTTTCAACGTCCCTGAATTCTGCTTTCATTCCACTGCACAGAGGAAGGTATTTGGTTCTGAAGGTGTCAAAATGCATACGGCTGAGCATTGTGGTGGTGCCATCATCATAGTAATGCCAGCTTTTAATGGTTTCAACAGTGTATGTTGTGAAAAACACTCTGTCTACCAACTTCCAATGGGTTGCTAATTGAACAAACAGAAGATTATTAGTACACCAAGCATCCCATGTATCTTGCTGTTGAGCATCTACGAACAAATTCCAACTCTTTTCCTTCTTGTCTTTGTGAACCTCTACAGACCAAGACTCCTGAAGCTTCTTCACAATCTCCCACTTGATGTTGTCTGGAAACTTCTCAATGAATGCCAAATATTCCATTGATGGTCATTCTCTCTGTTTCTACTCTTCAGTTTATTCCCAAACAGTTGGCCACCAAGATGCAAGTTTCTGCTGCTTCAACAGGAAGAGGAAACTGTCCACTACATAGAGCATGCATCATGATGGTGATGTGTTTCCGCCATTGTGGGATGAACTTCTTGTGGAAAGTGGCTTTGATTATGAGAAATTCCAACTCTTCAGTGGAAGAAGGAACTTTACAAACATCTATTGAATTCTTCTCTTCTTGGCAATGCCATTTCCTTCATTTTCAGCCTCTTCTGGTGCTTGTTGATGGCAAGTTTCCCCGGCTGCGCACCAAAAACATGGAGCCCCAAGAGGAACACCAAGGAAAAGGTAATTCTCTTGCAAGAAAATCTATCTTCTAACATCAACAAGCTTGTTTATTATGTTTCATATGATCACAATGAAGAAAAGAACACCAGGCACAACAAATCTTCATGCAGCATCATGTAGATCTCCCACGGATTTGATAGAATCAACCATATTCTTCAATATCTTCACAAAATCCATCAATAGAACAAATAAAGCAAAGGAATACACCATCTTTGAATGGAAATACATCACATAGTATTCATCTTTAAGATCTTCATAGTCTTCTCTCTCAATCTCTCATATACAATCACTCTGTTTCAGTAGAATTGGCTATCTCTGACTCTCTCTCTCTCACTCCATCAATAATACATCATATCCTCACTACAATCTCTCAAAATCACTCTCAATAATCCTTCTTAGGTCGTGGATACCCCTCCCAAGAGGTATGTCTGATATGATGAGTCACCAGAGCCACTACAGTGTCCTTTCATAGCTCACTACTGTCACTTCACTCTAGTCTTCACTTGAGTCTTCAGCAGCTACTTCTTTCACTTCTTTCAGCTCTTTTGCACTTGTATTCACCTCTTTCCAAGGCTAGAAAACTTTCCCAAGCTACACTCTCATTCATCAGAACACATACAGAAGCATACAGAACAGTCACAGAACAGCTACAGTACAGAACAGAAAAGAAACAGAACTGAACTGAAGCTCTACAGAAGACCTACAGAAGGTTACAGAAGGTCATCAAAATCTCATAACTCATACTCAAACCATTCCAAACTCTCACAAACCATTCAGTAAGCTTTCACAATATCTCAACCTTCATCAATCAATACTCCATCCCTCCTTACAGAAGACAATCAGAACAAAACAGAACAAAACAGAAGGTATACAGAACCAATCAGAACCTATCAGAACATCATAGAACCACTAATAAACATCATGAACTTCCAAAACACAATCAATATCATCCAAAACACTCTCAAACTACTTCTAAACCAATCAATCATCTCATAAAATCAACCATTCAGCTCTCAAAAACAACAAAAATCAACCAAAAAACAAGTCATTTCAACACTCAACAGCCTGATATGGTTTTCATACTGACCGTTCAACATATTGAATCAATGATGAAGCTCAAAATCTCAAAAGCAAAGTGACGTAATTTAGCAGCTGATCACAGGAAAAGGATCGCCATCGCTCTGATCGGATTCAGGAAGGAAAAATGAGGGAGCGGTTTCAGTTCTGGAGCAGAGGTATGCGAAGGAGGACACATACCTTCTTATTTACATGCTGCCTGCTACTGAGGAGCTATGGCCATGAAGTACACTCCATCAAGTTTGCGGATCGTCGAGTTTTCTCTAATGGCCTGCTTTATTAAGGCCACTTTTTCCGTGCTCTACCTCGCATAAGCTACAAACAGAATGAAAGCCTCCTCTATTGCCACATCAACTCCATTCGGCATAGCCAAATCTGCTTCTTGACACTGATTCCTCTTCAAGAAACCTTGTCAGTGTTTGAACTTGTAAAATGTCTTTCTCAGTCTACCGGTGTATGATCGGTGCTTCGTGCCTATTATGCATAAGCGCACAGGCCATGAGCAAGGCATTACTACTCTCCAATGCATTGGGACATGCATTGTCTTCTCCATACTCACAATGGCACCTGCTAGATTCGTGGAATTGAAGCATATCCGAACTGCCAAGGTGTATGGCTGCTCAATCTTCCTAACAAAACCATCCCGATGAGCATTTTTTGATTGGTACCTCAGCACTTCCTGCATGGGAGCACAGAGATATTCACGCAATTCGAATAGCTTGAAATCTTCTACAATGAAGCTTTCGATGGTATGCGAAGTTTGGGAACAGCCTTGTATCTCAGGACGATAGCAGTAGGCCATTTTTTGGGCACTGTTTTGGAAAACGTCATTACCTTCATCATCAAACTTCTTAGCATGATTCGCCATCAACCTCTCTATAAAACCTTCAAAACATGTGGAGGTGGACTACCTACGTCAACGTTCATCGAGACAATTTTTTCTTATGGCATGAGCTTGAAGCATGCCAACAGAAACTGAATTCTGTGTGAAAGGAAAAATTGCAGAACAGGGTACATTAGCCTGCCTTTCCTTCCGGTGTTGAATATACTTCAGACAAATACAAGTGTTGCAAGCTCCCTTGGATAGCCTTTCCTTACACAAATATCACTTATCTACCTGGATATGCTGAATGTATACAGGATGTATAGTGAATTCATATTAAGTAACATAGCGACAGAGAGTTTAGACCATGGTTCTATACACTTATGGTATTGACAATTGCGCTTTTCAATAAGCCAGCCTTCAGAAACCTTGTATACAAAGACCTAATTCTTGCTGAGAATGGGAAGGTGTCCATTTACAACTTGTAAGCTCAGGCTTTCCTGAGTGTGGCCGTGAATTGCAAAATCCTTGGCAAATTATTTGTGAATACATCTCTCTTGCTGTGATTTTCAGATTCAGTTTCTCCTTGAACTTGGATTTCATATTGTTGGGAAGAATTTATTTTTGAAACCTTGTACTTCTCAACTGTGCACGACTTTGAATAGAAAAGATCTAACACAAGATGAACCATTGATCCATCTTTTATCACCAATATCTCTTATTTTAGAACTAATCTTCTATCTTGAAATTTATCAAGGACTTCTGAAGTCGCGACATTGCTTTCAAAACCCTTCGACAACGTAGATGTGCATAAGACAAAGGTTTCCCTGTCCATACCTCCTCTACAACTTGGAAATCCAAACCACTGGAAGGTGATCTATTTATGGCATGCACAACTGTACTGACTACCTCAACCCAAAAGCTCTGTGGTAGGCCTACATGGCTAAGCATAATGTGTACACACTCCTGGATGGTTCTATTCATCCACTCAGCCAAACCATTGTGGGGTGGGGTATAGGGGACGGTCAACTAATGCTTAATACCCCTCTTGTCACATAGCTACTCAAAGGCACATGACACATATTCTCCTTCATCGTCAGTATTAAGGTGTTTCAACCTATGCCCAGTCTGGTTCTCAACCAATGCAATTCATCTCTCTAAAATACAACCAAGACATTTGACTTAAGCTTAATGGGATAAGCCTAGACTTTATGTGAAAAATCATTAATGAACGTCACAAAATATTTTGCACCACCCATAGACTGACAAGGCATGGGCCCACAGACATCTAAATGTACCAATGCTAGGGGCTCACTCATGCGTGTCCTACCAGACTTCTTATGCGTATTCCTAATCTATCTACCATAAAGACAATGCTCACATGAATCAAAACATGCATAGTCAAGGGGTAGTAAGTACTGCAAACCAAAAAGCATTTTCATTCCCTTCAAAGACATATGGCCTAAACGGGCATGCCAAAGAGATACATGTGGGATGGAACTGACTGACAGAACATGGTCAACAAAGGACCCATCAACTACAAGAGGATATAGGCTGCTAGCCTTGGAACCCCTAGCAAGCATAAGTATGCCATGGGCGATTTTCCATGTAGAATCCCCAAATGAAACATGAAATCCAACATCATCAAGCTGCCTGGTAGACATAAGACTATGTGTAAGCGTAGGTAGATGATGTACATCCTATAATAGAAAAGTACTACCAGTAGAGAACGACAACCATACATCCCCTATGCCAACAAATATAGCAAGTGATATGTCATCACCCAAGCGAATTGAACCAGAGACAGTACGATAGGAATGGAACCACTCACGGCATGATGTAACACGAAATGAAGCACCAGAATCCAAAAGTGAGCACTGCACATACATAGAGTGAATCTCGGTCAACGACATAGCATCACAAGAACTAGCTGCAAGTATGTACTCCCCATCGAAGTCATCAGTTTGCATGACATTTATCTCCTCAATGTTCACAATGGATTTCGCAGGCATAATGTTGCAATCAGAGGACTTTTCTTGTACTATATATTTCCCCCTCTCTTTGCACTTCTCATTGTGCAACTAATGACACTATGGGCATATGTGACCCTTCTTGCCGCAATGATGACATGTCACATTAGCATTTCTCCCACAAGACGTGTTGCGCAACTTACCACATGACTTAGACCTAGACTTCTACGAGTCTTTGCCACATCTATTCCCATGGTCATTCTTTCTAGTACCATCTCTACCTCTAACAGTCAAAGCATGCAATACACGAGAGGCATCCAAGTTTTTACGGTTGATCTCTTCTTGGAGAAGAGCACTCTCTACATTAAGCAAGTTCAAAGTAGTAGCAGAAGCACATAAGCCAGTGCAGAATACATCCCATGACTCACTCAGAGTTCCTTCCACAGTTCACAAGCCCCAAAATAGGGGTCCTTGATAATTCTCATACCCTACAACTCAATGCATTATGCCTCAAGTTGTACTAGCATACCTACTCTATATAACATAAAGGCTAGATCCACAAAAGTCACATTTTTGCTATCCAATCACATAGACCTCATTTGATATACAAGTCAGGACCCAAACAATATCCATACTCACACATCATTTCTCCTCATAATGGGGGTGTTACAACTTAGAGCACCATCTCACTACCAAGCGTGTATGTGCTGTAAAATATTACACGGCGCAGCGAACAGAATCTGAGAAAGAGATAGAGAGTACACAACAGATAAGAGGAGAATCAGTAAAATTCTTTAACTCCAAACAACTGATACAAAGATGGCTCTGTCCACCCGTGCGCTTCCAATGAATGAAGCTTAGATGGCGATCTAGACAAAAGATAGGTGAAGAGCTTAAGGCTAGCTGGAACAACAACTCTGACTGGGTGAAAGATGAGTGAATGATGGCTGTGAAGGGGTTTAGCTTTTATAGCCCACGAAGGTCGTTAGGTCGGCCTGCTGACCGACCTACCATATGAACCTCCACTAGTCGGTCAGGGAATATTCCAGGGAATATTCCCTTTACCCCCCAGCCAGAGCCGGACCCCACAATAGGGGCCCCTTTTAACTCCCTTACCACGCAACTCAATGCAATGTGCCTCTAGTTGCTACCAGCTTAACCACTCCGTCTAACCCAAAGATTAGACCCACAACAGTCACCTTTTTGCCATCCGGTCACATAGACCTCATCTGATATACAAGTCAGGACTCAACCAATGTCCGGGCTCACATTTGGCTTCTCCTCATAATGGGGGCCTTACAACTTTGAGCACCATGGATCATTAGTAGCACCTAATGAGGGTGGGGCATTGATCATATCTAACACCCCCCCTCAATGTCCACCCATAGGTGAACTATCTCCTCGGCCCAATGCCAAGTCTCTGAAGATGAACTTGAAGCAGATCCTTCGTAAGTGCTTTGGTGAAGATATCTGCTCCATTCTCCTCTGTTGGACAGTAGACCAGTTCCACTATCCCATCCTCCATCAAATCACGCACATAGTGATACTGGATCTCTATATGTTTGGTGCGTGCATGAAACACTGGATTTTTGGCGATGGCGATGCAACTCTGATTGTCACATCTCAGCACAGTTGGTTCTTCATCCTGCACTCCCATATGCCATAGAATCCTTCTCAACCATACGGCCTCACATGCAGCAAAACAAGCTGCCTTGTACTCTGCTTCGGTAGAAGACAATGCCATTGTTGGTTGCTTCTTACTAATCCAAGAAAAAATTCCTGAACCCAAAGAGAAACAATAACCAGAAACTGACTTCCTAGAATCAATGTCTCCTGCCCAATCTGAGTCACAGTTCCCCACAAGAGAAGTTCCGAAATTGTATGTGATACCATAGTCAAGAGTTCTCTTCAAGTATCTGAGCACCCGCATCCCAGCCTTCCAATGACTCTCATGAGGTTTGTTTGAGAACCTGCTCAAAATACCAACAGCAAAACTGATATCTGGTCTGGTGTTACACAAGTAGATCAGACTGCCAACCAACCTCCTATACCTCCCAATGTCTGCTAGTGCTGATGTATCCTCGATGGATAACTTTGCATTCACCTCCATAGGTGTAGCTATCTCCTTGCACTCGGTCATGCCAAATGCCTTCAAGATCTCCCATGCATACTTCTTCTGAGAGATGAAGATCTTTCCTGGCTCTTGCCAGACTTCAATCCCCAAACAATAGTGCAGCAAGCCCAAGTCTGTCATTTCAAACTCAGAACTCAAAGCCTTTCGAGTTTGGTTGATCAATCTTCATAGTCACCTGTAATAAGAAGGTCGTCCACATATAGGACAATCACTACAGACTTTTTACCATCCCTGTAAACATACAAGTTAGCATCTGAGGCACATCTTTTGAAGTTTAGGTTTAAAAAGAACCTATCTATCCGCTGGTACCATGCTCTAGGGGCTTGTTTCAGCCCATACAATGCCTTCTTTAGTTTACACACTTTGTTCTCAGAATGGGGGGCCTCAAACCCTGGTGGCTGAGCCACGTACACCTCCTCCTTGAGGTCACCATTTAAGAACGCTGACTTAACATCCATTTGGTACACTGGCCACTTCTTATGGGCAGCCACTGCAAGTACCGTGCGAATAGTGGTCATTCTGGCAGTTGGGGCAAATGACTCTTGAAAATCAAACCCTTCAACTTGTGAAAATCCTTGGGCAACCAGTCTAGCTTTGTACTTTTCTAAGGTACCATCAGCCTTGTACTTTACCTTCCAGATCCACTTGGTGCCAATAACCTTCCGCTTTGCTGGTCGATCCACTAGCTCCCAAGTGTCATTCTTCATTATGCTGTCATACTCCGCCTGCATAGCAGCCTTCCATGATGGATCTGCAAGTGCTTCTTCTAAGTCAGTTGGCTCCTTTACTTCTCTCATAATCTCAACCATCAAGGCCATATTGACTATGTCAGCAGAAGCCCTCCTTTGCTCCTCTATTCTCTGAGACCTCCTTGGTCCGTCTGCCTTCTCCTCAACAGATGCAGGCATAGGATTATTGTGGTCATAGAGCTGCTTCACCCAGCACGGCAATGGCTTTTCCGGTGGGGTGATGTCAGGTTGGTGAATTTTTTCCTCATCATCTGAAGATGATGCTTCCTCCTCCTTAAGGATAGGGATAGCTCTCGGGATAGGTTCATAGTGGACTACTTCTTCGCTTGATGATAAAGTGGAAGAACTTGCCTTCTTCTCCTCCACTGTATGCGGCTCCTCCTTGAACACCACATCACGGCTCGCGATGATCTTCTTTGCCTCTTGGTCATATAATTTGTAAGCCTTCTGCTCATCACTATAACCCAAGAAGATACATTTTCTGCTTTTTGGTTGTAACTTGTTTCTCTTCTCATCTGGAACATGTGCATAACATTCACATCCAAAAATTCTGAAATGTGAGACAGATGGTTTCTTACCAGTGTAACCCTCATGAGGTGTTTTTCCCTTGAGAGCCTTTGTATAGCTCCGATTTAGAATGTAGACTGCAGTATTAACAACTTCAGCCCAAAAATGGTTAGGCAATCCCTTGCCCTTTAGCATGCATCTTGCCATCTCCACAATGGTGCGATTCCTGCGTTCCACAACACCGTTCTGCTGAGGTGTGTGAGGCGTCATCAATTGACGCTTGATACCTTTGCTCTTGCAAAAGCCTTCAAACTCCTTTGAGTTGAACTCACCACCACCATCTGTTCTAAATTTCTTCACACTTTTCCCTGTTTCATTCTCAACAAGTATTAGCCATTCTTTAAACTTACCAAAAGCTTGAGCCTTATCACGAAGGAAGTACACCCACATCTTCCTATTGTAGCCGTCGACAATCAACATAAAATAAGAAGATCCCCCCAAGGCCTGTGTAGGCATCTTACCACACAAGTCAGCATGCACCAACTCTAGAGGAGCCTGTGCTCTATTCTTGCTTTCTTGTGGAAATGCCTTTCTCTGTTGCTTGCCCATCATACAAGCTTCACATGGTTCCTTCAATTCAGTTATTGTAGGTAGGTGAGCAACCATACCTTGCTTTTGCATCTCCTTCAATACTGCAAATTCCATGTGTCCAAACCTTTCATGCCAAAGCTTACTTGTGCCCACTCCAGCGGTGGTTGTAAGAGCACTTAGCTCATATAGGTTGTTCCTTCTTTCTCCTTTGCCAACAATTGTGCCAGCACTATCAATAATTTCTGCACCTGTCTTCTTGAACCTCACTTCATGACCAAGATCAGTTATGGCAGCAACTGATAAGAGATTTCTCCTGATTTCGGGAACATACAATACATTTGAAAGCTTTTTGACTTCACCATTTGCAGCAACAAAAGAAATAGTACCTGTGCCCGCAGCAGGGCATTTAGCATCATTTCCAACCGTCACAGTGATGGATTCTTGTAGAGGCTGCATAGAACTGTATAGACCTTTCTTGTTGGTCATGTGACGGGAGGCCCCACTATCCAACACCCAAGAGTCAGTGGTAGATTCTTCTTGCGCCGAGGAGCACACTTCCTCAATGGTCACCATGAATAATTCCAACTCTGCTTCAGCCGTATTGGCTGTCTCTTTCCCTTTACTTTTAAGGGTACCATTCTTTTCATCTGCCTTCTTGACACGACAATCTGCAATTGCATGTCCTTTCTTCTTACAGTAGAAGCACTCTCCTTGAAACTTCTTCTTGCCGCCCTTCTTCTTTTTGTCACCATCATTTTTGGTGGAGGAAACACCTTTGCCTTTTGCATTGGCCGAGAATGCAACATCTCCATTGTTGCTTCCTTCTCGGGCTTTCAGCCTCAACTCCTCCTCCATTAATAATGCACAAAACTCCTCAAAAGTCAAAGCTTGAGGTCTCACCTGAGTATTAAGGGCAGTTACTAGTCCATCAAACTTTTGTGGACAAATCCGAAGACACCTCCGAGCTAGCTCTTCGCTAGTCTTTTGTATCCCAGCGCCAGCCATCTGGTCGCGCGGATTCTTAATCCGAGTGATGAATGCTTCAACCGTCTCTCCTTTAGCAAACTTCTCCGCTGCTAGTTGATTCTCCAAGTTTTGAATCCTTGTTTGGTTTCGTGTTTCATACTGACTCCGTAGTACATTCCAAGCCTCTGATGCTTTGATTGTATGCTGAATCAGAGTCAAAACACTGTCAGAACAGCTTGTAACTAAGGCACACAATGCATCTGCATTCCTTCGTTTCCAAGCTCGTAGAAGATCTGCATTCGGAGGAATCATCACACTAGGATTTGATGGGTCGAGGGTAGGCTGTGGTTCTGCGTCAGTCCCCAACACAGTCTCTAGAAGCTCATAAGAATCAAGGATAGTTGTAATTTTGAACTTCCACAAGGCGTAGTTTGTACCATCTAACTTGCCTTCGCTGAAGGTTGGTGGACGAATCCTCAGTGTTTGAATAGCCGGTACAGCAGCACCACCTCGTGCACCGCTTCCTGATGCGCCAGAACTGCTTCCCGGAGTCGACATCGTTTCTCTTTGCTATTGAAGCCTTTGCCTCTTGCATGCTCTCCGATCTCTAGAGCCCCCTGGGCTCTGATACCATGTAAAATATTACACGGCGCAGCGAACAGAATCTGAGAAAGAGATAGAGAGTACACAACAGATAAGAGGAGAATTAGTAAAATTCTTTAACTCCAAACAACTGATACAAAGATGGATCTGTCCACCCGTGCGCTTCCAATGAATGAAGCTTAGATGGCGATCTAGACAAAAGATAGGTGAAGAGCTTAAGGCTAGCTGGAACAACAACTCTAACTGGGTGAAAGATGAGTGAATGATGGCTGTGAAGGGGTTTAGCTTTTATAGCCCGCGAAGGTCGTTAGGTCGGCCTACTGACCGACCTACCATATGAACCTCCACTAGTCGGCCAGGGAATATTCCCTTTACCCCCCAGCCAAGGGCCGCTTCCGCGGCCCCCGGACCCCACAATAGGGGCCCCTTTTAACTCCCTTACCACGCAACTCAATGCAATGTGCCTCGAGTTGCTACCAGCTTAACCACTCCGTCTAACCCAAAGATTAGACCCACAACAGTCACCTTTTTGCCATCCGGTCACATAGACCTCATCTGATATACAAGTCAGGACTCAACCAATGTTCGGGCTCACATTTGGCTTCTCCTCATAATGGGGGCCTTACAACTTTGAGCACCATGGATCATTGGTAGCACCTAATGAGGGTGGGGCATTGATCATATCTAACATGTGCTTCTTTCGGAGCACTAGTCATGGAGGAGGAGCAACAAAAACCAATGCCCTTCAAGAGTTATTCAATTGGTTTTCTCAAAAAAAACTGTAAAGAACACAATAAATGCAGTGGAATCTAGAATACCGATATTATTTCCAAAATGTTATATACATGGCTAGCTTTTAAGAGCCTTTACATCTTCTTCCTCCTCGGGCATTTTTCCTCTATAAGGTAAAAACTTTCTTCTCTTGTATCCAGCTATGGATTTGATATCTGTTTTGTTTGTTGCTAAAACATAAGATGAGTATGCAAGGAAGTATCCATCCCTGGAGGCAGAGAAGCCGAGACCATAACCAAATATTCAGATGGCTATTGTCTTTTCCAAAAATATAACTTTGTGCGCATTGTATTGCAAACTTGAGTATCTAAGAAGCCTTGTAAGTGCTTTAAAACAAACAATTGGCCATGAGGCCTCCTCTGAGAAAGTGCTATGCAAAACCAATAAAAGATTGGGATAAATCCTCGATTCCATGGAAAGTGAGAGGGCAAGATTCTTAACAAACCCACTCTAAGGCAAGGTGATCTCAATAATCCAAGAGTTTCTCTATATTTTAATGTGTTAATATTGACCACAATAATCAGCACCATAACTCTATATCACTTTAGACGAATAGAGTCAGACTTTGCCCTATAGATAGAGGGGTCAACATATCTATACTCCCCCTCATTTCTCATTCTCCTTGAACCAAGTGCGATATGAGTTAGCTCCTCTTCGGACAATCTAGCACAAAGCTGATGCTCGAAGACCAATGTTATAATTTGAATAGGTGACCTTAGTATACTTACAACCCAAAATTAAAGCCAATTCTTGTGGAAATAGCCAAAACCTTGTGTTCCAAAGTGGACTCAAGAGAGTTTAGGCAACAAACCTCATGTTATTTAAAAGAGTATTGAGCAGTATTATTTAGAAAGTTATCTAGATACACCACCAAATCATGCCACTAAGGACATCTCAGAGTGGGCATATTACACATGGTATCAAAGCAAAAACTGAATTAATGCATAAAAAGAATTGTTTGCAACCTTATTTAAGGAAAAGGTCCATGCAAATATGATTCACCCTCTAAGAATCGGTGGAATCTCTTTCAAGAATAATGAAGATTGGTAGAAATTATTAGTCTTCCAAGCAATGTTTATCTATGTGATCCATTTCCTTGATTTTGATTATGGGATCGCTTCATGAGAATCTTGGAGCTTATGTATAATCCCTTGCCACTATATTTGGAGTTTTGATGGGTGCGAAGTCTACTCTTTTATCAATGCCGATCAACTTGCCTATCTTCAAAATAACCTCAAATGAATCAAATAGATGGAAAAGCCTAAGCATGTCAATCTATTTATCTTTAAGGAATCACACCTAGGTCCCACCCTCAACATAGGCAGAGCAGACTTGCCAAAACTGTTATCTTTATGATCAAGTGTTTTGCATTCTCCCAATCGAGCACGTTGCTATTTTAGAGTGCTTGTGCTGCAATGGTTATTATAAAGATGGTTTCCCAGATCTCTTTCAAAAATACAATGTGCTATATATATTTGATGAGCCTCGAACCTAAAAAATCATGTATCTATCTGAATTTAAAAATTAGAACCATTGTAACAAAAAAAACTTCCTAGCATGATCTTAGTTATCTCTATTTGATATAATTAAAAAATCTAGTTAGCACTATTGCATCCTAAATAATAGAAGAGTCTTGAATTCTTTGCAAGATCATGTACATTCGTACTAGACTTATATTGTAAATTTAAAAATTGTGGATTCAATTATCAAAAACCCTAGAGAGAGGAAAGTTAAAATGTACATCTAATCTTGCAAATGTTAATAATCCTAAGGTATTATGCATTCCATACCTATGTTTACCCATGCTGAAGTGCAAGAGAATAAATTCCTTATCAAGCAAATCAAACCACCTGAGTTTGATGGAAAAGGAAAGGATGTTGAATCTAAAGCATGAATTAAGATTGAATCTATGGAGGATTACTTCATTGTTGAAGGAATTGCTCCTCCTACTCATCCAATGATAGCTAAGCCAAAGCTGATAGAAAAAGCTTGACTTTGGTGGAAGCAATGGTGTAAGGACCAAGAGGTTTTGGAAGTAACTATTACTTGGAAAAGATTGAAGGAAGTTGTAGGCAGGTGATACCTCCCACCAATATACTAGACCTTAAAGATGAATGAATTCTTTAGTTTGAAGAAATCTTCACTGAGCTGGGAAGCCTATTATTCTAGGTTTGTATCCCTTTTAAAGAATGCCCCACCAATGCACATTACCCAATAGGTGTCAAAGTTTTTCCACGAGCTAAACTATCCTTTAGATACTCGCCTTGAAGCAATATGCCCATCCGAATTACAAGGCGAATATGCCCAATAGGTGTCAAAGTTTTTCCACGAGCTAAACTATCCTTTAGATACTCGCCTTGAAGCAATACGCCCATCTGACTTACAAGGCGAATTAATTCGAGCAAGGCCCATTATCGAAGAGCTATATAAAAAGTCTAAGAGCTACAAATTTTAGGGATAGGGGTTCTCCATACAAAGGATTGTGTGGATATGTGAAAAGGATCCAAGGACAATACCAGACTGGTCAAAGGAAAAAGGCCAAGACAAGTATAGTTGGAAACTTTATATCTGCAATCAACAACAAGGAGGCACTAAGGTATTTCCATTGCAAAGAACCTGGCCACTTCAAAAGACAATATCCAAAGTTAGGCCAATGGATTTCCAAGGACAATTTTGTGGCCAAATCTAATAGTTTTAATAACAAAAGGACAAGTTTTTGGAATAACCATCAAGGGAAGGGACAAAGGAATAGACAAAGGTGAAAATTCCACTTTAGAAGCAGACATGGAAAGAGCAACCATATATATTGCTCTCAATAAGAAGGGCCCAAATCACCAGTTCTCGATGTATCAAGGTAATGCCTTTAAAATTAACTGAGGAAGCACCCACTTATTTATCTCACCAAAATGAGAAAAAAGACTAGGAATAAACATTGCACTTGCATCAGAGTTAGTAGAATGAGAAAATGGGAAAGAGGAAATTTGTACTCAACAAACTAAAAGAGTGGAATTTAACTTAGGAGAAAAGCTTTCCAATATGGAGTTCAAAGTTATGAATCTAGGATCTTACGACTGTTACTAGGGATGGATTGACTAATCCCCAATAACACTCATATTCATTGTGCAAATGGACCAAATCACATTCTAATTTCAAAACATAGAGCTAGGAACCACTCAGGGAGAAGCCAAAAACCCTAGAATCCAACTAGCAAAAGCTTCTTGAATCATTAAGGGGTTAAGAAAAGGACTACCTATCTACCTAATCAAACTTAATAAGACTGAGAAAGTGAATGAAGTGGAAGAAGATCCATCATAGTTAAAGGAATATGTATATATGTTTTTGAAAGAGTTGATAGAACTTCCTCCACTAAGAGAAGTTCATCATGAAATTAAGCTAACACCAAGAGTTGCTCTAGCAGCAAAGTGACCCTATTGTATGTCTATTCTAGAAGAAATTCAGTTGAAAGAATAGCTCAAGAATCTCTTGGACCAAGGATACATTAGGCCAAGTAATTTACTATGGGTATCACCAATGATGTTCCAAAAGAAGAAGGATGGAACCCTTTATCTATGCATCAACTATCGTGGACTAAACTAGGTAACGATCAAGAAGAACAAGTATCCAATTCCAAGGATAGACGAATTACTTGACCATCTTTAATACAAGGATCTTCTAAAAAATTATTCTAAGATTAGGTTATTATCAAGTAAGGATCAAAGAGTAAGACATTCCAAAAGCTGCATTTAACACAAGGTATGACCATTACGAATTCATAGTGATGTCTTTTGGATTAACCAATACACTTGTGACATTTAACACGCTAATGCAAGATATCTTTCAGCCCTATATTGATGACTTTGTTCTTTTCTTCTTTGATTACATCCTAACCTACTCAAAGAAGGATGAGGATCATGAGCTGAAACTCCAAGTTGGCTTAAAACAATGAGGAAACACAAAGTTTATGCCATGAAGAAGAAATGTGCCTTCTTCAAGAGGCAAGTTGAGTATCTTGGATTTATAGTCTCTGACAAAGGGATTGCAATTAATCCTATCAAGGTTAAAGATGTGTAAGAATGGGCACCCTAACAATGGTTAAGGAATTCCAAAGTTTTTGGGCTTAATATGATAGTACATTATTTTTATCAAGGACTATGCCTTGATTATTGCACCCCTAATTAATTTACTCAAGAAGGTGGTTGCTATTGTATGGAATCCTAATGAATAGTCTAGCTTTAAGAAGCTTAAACAAAGCTTGATTATAGCTTCTAGCTTGAAACTACTTGACTTGAGCCAAGAATTTGAAGTTGCCATGCAAGAAGGCCATTTGATAGCCTATTCTTCTAGGAAGTTAAAGACTCATGAGAAGTATTATGCTATCCATGATTCGAAACTACTTCTTGTAAAAAAAATCCCCTCAAATTATGGAGACACTATTTACTTGGCAACAAGTTCACTTTAGTTTACTAACCATAAGAGTCTCAAATCGATCTTCATTGAGCTAGACCAAAACATGAGGCAACGACAATGGATAGAAGCATTGCAAGAGTGTGACTTTGATATCAAGTACAAGCAAGGTAAGGAGAAGATCGTTGTAGTTACCCTAAGTCGCAAAGCATTTCTCAAAGCCCTTATCTTAAAGGAACCCTCTAAGGAAAAATCTCTAGATGATTTCAGTGCCTAGTAATCCAATCATAGAAGTGAGGATCCAAGGTATAAATAGATTATAAAAGAGGTCCTATCTAAGGGGATAAACCCCAAACACAAACCCAAGTATATAAACTTCCCTATAAAAGGAGGACCTCTCTCTTTAAGATAAGACTATGCATTTGAAGGGGACAGGAGAAGATACTTTGGGAATCCATGATCCCCCTTTCTTAGGACATCGACGCTATGCAAAGACTCTCAATATTTTAAGAATAAGATTTCATTAGAAAAAGCTCAAATGATATGGGCTTAAATATGTCGCTGAATGCTTAAGTTGCCAACAAATGAGGTTGAACATGTTAAGATGCCAAGAAATCTCCAATCATTTGATATCCCGCAAACAAAGTGGAAATATATCAACATAGATTTTATAGTTGGATTACCCTATGTCCAAGGAGAATACAATTCATTCCTAGTGCTTGTGGATATACCACCTAAGGTTACTCATCTTATGGTGATTGTATAATCAACTACAAGGCTTCAAGTATTGCAAGAATCTTTGCGAAGGAGATATTTAGGGTGCATGGAGGATTTCCTTAAAAGGATCATTAGTGATCATGATTCTCTTTTCACTTCTCACTTCTGGAAGAGTTTATTTGAGGCCATTGGTACCCAACTTTGTTTCAACACCACCTATCATCCATAAGATCATGGGCAAACGGAATAGGTTAGCTAAGTTATCAAATATATACCTAGAGCCTACTGCTACAAGTAACCTAAGGGGTGGATACAATATCTATATTTGGTGGAGTTTGCCTAGAATGCATCTTATCATCAAAGCATTTAGATAATACCATTCCAAGATCTATATGGGCAAGAATTCCTGACCCCATTGAACTCTTCTGACCCTATCCTAAAGGTAGATGCTTTCAAGAAGATGTTGAAAGAGATGGATGAAGAAGTTAAGGATATTAGATAAGATATCTAGGCTGCCAAGGATTGGTAGAAAGCATATATTGATCTAGGAAGACAAAAATGGATCTTCAAGGAAGGATACATTTTTTAAATTCATATTCATCCTTAGAAGAGTTAATTATCCTTAGGGAGATTCAAGAAGCTAATCCCAAGATATTGTGGACCATGATACAAGATTCTCAAGTGTCTAGGACTCAATGCTTACAAGTTACAACTTCTTAAACACTTGAAAGCTCACAATGTATTTTATGTAAGCCTTGTAAAAGGTTATGTATCCAATCCTGATCATGTTCTTGATGATCAACATGTTGTAATGCCAAGCCAATTAGTCCTTAAGATTCAACCTAATACAATAATTTATGTAAGCCATTGTATCCTTAGAAGTAGAATCATTAAGGAATATCTCTCATGTAGTGGAAAGACTATCTTGAAAATAATGCCACTTGGATGGATGAAGATATCCTATATAAGCAACATCCCTAGTTTCTTTGGTGATGAAGGACTAGAGCCCACTAAAATCTTTGAAGATAATTAGAAATCTCAAAAATATCTTCATGATATGTAATAAGCTCTACACTTGTAATAAGCTCGTAAGAGGAACGACCTTGCAATGGCTATTTTACCTTGCCCTTGTAATCACTACATTGCTTTGAACTTTCAAAATTGTATGTAGTTAGAGTAGCGCAATAGAAGCATACTAGTTCCTAACCCACAAGTCCTAGAATTTAACTTATTCCCTAACTTTTAGATGAAGATATCTCGATTTCTCTAGGGTAAAAATGATGTAATGTCGTGAAAACTTGTGTGTGAAGGGGGGGGGGGGTAAAATTATAAGGTTTTATAATTGTAAAAAAATTCTACTTAATGAAAAGAAAAGAAATTGATAACAAGCTGACAAACTAATCATGCTACCATCAAATTGAATGCCACCCTCTCCTTGAGTCGCTCACCAATAACCGCCTCAAAATCATCATCTTTACAAAGTGTTAGATGGAAATCTTCCTTGATATCATCACACTTTGC
This sequence comes from Lygodium microphyllum, assembly GCF_053477565.2. Lineage (NCBI taxonomy): Eukaryota > Viridiplantae > Streptophyta > Polypodiopsida > Schizaeales > Lygodiaceae > Lygodium > Lygodium microphyllum. The sequence goes on from NC_141135.1 coordinate 67,694,371, forward strand.
ATCAGTCCAAAGTATCTCGCAGTTCGCAACAAATGATAATCGCAAGAATGAAACAACTAGCTAGCCTTTAGACTAAGGCTATAAAGCCTTAGCAAAGGCATATATATAAGTTTATTTTCTTATTGGCTACCAATTATTGCTATCATATGAACACACACACACACACACACACACACACACAGAAGAAGAAGAAGAAGAAGAAGATAGTAGGAGTGAGAGAAAGAAAAGAAGAAGAAAGAGAGTAGGAGTGAGAGGAAGAGAAGAATAAGGAATTGAGTAGGAGAAGAAGGGAGATATAAGAGGAAAAGAGGGAGTAATAAGGAAAGAGAAGAGCAAGAAGAGATCATCATCACCGAACCACTACATAGAAGAAGCACCACTTTTAGCTTGCAAAAACTCTATCCACCATCTTGGCCCTAGCATCCGTGGAACGAATCATTTTCCTCGCAAGGGATCCACCTAGCTGCTCAAAGTCTCGAGGAGTTTAGTCATAAATATATGTATGTATCACATGGGTTCAAAGACTAGCATACGAGGACCTTATTTGCGATGGCTCTGAAGAGACAATTCTCTAGAGCAACGAGCATGGGAGCTACAAATGCAATTGTGAGTATAGACAACACACCATCCCAAATTCCTTCCATAGGCTTATCGAATGTTCTTTCAAATTTTAAATGGAAATTTTATAAGTTACAACTAAGATAAGTAAAAAACCTTGATAAAAAATAACTATTAAAATAAATTAGAAACTATTAATTTAGATATTTAAATCTTGAAAGGTAGAATAAATTGCATGATATCACCATTCATCAAATTAAATCTTACTTTAGCTACATATAAGCAAAGTGCATGAAATAAATCAAGTATTACTTCAAAGAGATTCATTAAAAAACTATAATAAATTTTAGTAAGAATTAAGAATCAAGTAATTACATCAAATATATTTTTCTTAACATTTACGAATCGTGTAAATATAGAGCAAAGTGAATTAAGTTACTTAAAAGAAGATTGTTAAGTTCGTTGAGTAAAAGTATCCTCTTTAATAGAGAAAATCTCACTATTATTAGTAAAGTTAAAATTATTCAATTGTGCATGTAGCTATTAGAAATTATTGAATTGTATATGTAGCCATAATGAATACATGCTAACATATTAAATATAAGTGCACAACAAATAACTCTACATGCATATAAAGTATTATATAATGAGAGAGAGAGAGAGAGAGAGAGAGAGAGAGAGAGAGAGAGAGAGTGAGAGAGAGATGGTTATGTAAGCTAACTATAAACATACACTAAGTGTAGGTTAAATGTAAGCTAGGTTAGGCTTTGCTAAGCCAAAACCAAGAATACACATAGGATAAGTGTAGGATAGAATATGCCAAGCTATGGTTGAGACTTGAATGTTCTTCACCATCAAGTATCTACCATATCATCAACTATTTTCCACATCATCTTCTACGCTAGGCTTCGATATACTCATCTATACCAAGTGTGGGCATGGAAATCCATGTTAGCCTAGACTTCATTAAGCCTAAGCTTAGGCTATACCAAGCCTTTAGGATTGGATACGCTTACCTATGCTAAGTGTGGGAAAGGAAAGCCATGTTAGGCTAAGCCTCACTAAACTTAAGCCAAGTATATGCACAAATTAACTATAGGTTAGGCTATATAGAGCCACTAGGGTTTGTTATGCTTGCTAATACTAACTATGGTCAAGGAAAGCCATGTTAGGCTAGGTCTCACTAAGATTAGGCTATAGGCATGGGCTAACTACTCGGGGGGTGCATCTATAAGCAATCATCTATATAGCGTGTATCAAAATGGTATTAAGAAATACCTTTGTTTAGATGTTATAAGGCTATAAAATGACCCTTTTACTTTACTAAACTTATCGATTTTTTCCAAATTGTAATTAAAAATTCTATAAATATAATCCTCTAAGTTTTACAAAATAACTTGCCATTTCTTTTGAACTCACACGGTATCTGACATGTTCTATAAGGTGCATCCCTAAGGCTAACTATAGCTAAGCCTATGATGCTAGTAGGATTGGCTATGCTTGCCTATACTAAATATGGGCAAGGAAAGCCGTGTTAGGCTAGGCCTCACTAAGCTTAGGCTAAGTATAAGTATAGGCTAATTTTAGGCTATGCCACTATGATTGGCTATGCTTACCTATGCTAAGTGTAGGCAAGGAAATCCATGCTAGGCAAGGCATCACTAAGCTTAGGCTAAGTATAGACATAAAGGTATAGGCATACAAGGAATTAAAAGTAGCATTTTTCTTATGCAGAGTCATCTAGTTGATGAATTAAATAAATATATGATTAAATGACTTAACTATCACCTTATCTAATTGTTGATTTCTTATGTGTTTAGGGTACACACCATTTGCACTATTTCTTACTTGAAAAAAGTAAGGAAAAATCATTAACTAATCAAAGATATAGCTATATAATCATGGTTTACTATAGAAACTGTTGAGTTTCTATACTATGCATTTTGCAGATGTTTCTCTTTATCTTAATGAAATCTTAATGTGGTGGAGGTCATCATCACAAGACCCCAACCTTGAGGATGGGAGAGAGACAATGATGGTCGAGCTAGAGGCCTTCTTTGGGCATTGTTCAATCCTAGCCAAGCTATATGAATATATAACTACCCCTCAACCTTGTTGAATATGGATAATCTCCAATAACTCTAGTAGTATAAGCTTTACCTTTCCTAATTAGATGTAAGACAATTTCTAGAACTTGAGCTATCCCACAAGAGTGCTAGTAGTAGAAAATATGGACGTAAGTGTTCTAGCTGTCTGCATGCCTAATCCCTTATATTGTAACTTATGATTTGAGAATTTTTATTGACATATAATATAGAAGGGACTCAACCACATTTCCTGTTGATTATATAATCCTTACTTAGTAGAAAATGCTTTTAAAAATGCATTCATCAACTTTCTTGAAGTTTATAACTTGAAATAACTATAAATAATATTTATTTATTTTTAGGAATCATATAAAAAATTTGATAGCATCTCTAAAACACTACAACATATGGCAAGGATACCAACATGACTTTTAAAGAAGAATGTGGAAAAAGAATATGTTCAATATTCTACTTGCTACTACTATCATGGGTATAGTTCAACTATAAGCATCAATATATATCCCAATGCAAGTCCAAGTACTCTTTTCTATGCTATTATTGGCGTGCATTTTGGCATACATCCAGACAAACACAATTATGCCATTAAATTTTCCCTATAGATGAAACTTTCCTTTTCCCTATACATTCTACATGAAGAAGTATATTCAGAGCGAGTGAGAATGAAGGATGTAAAAACACCACAATAAGATCTCCTTTTGTCCACACTTTTTATGTGTTTTGATTTCTTTTCTTGCTTCTCTTGTAAACACACTCTCTCCATCCTATATACCTCACGTGTTCCTAGCCTGTTTTATATATCTTTATATAGCTTATTTTGTGATCTTTTCTTGACCCTTCTCTGACTTTTTACTATAATTTTTAAATCCCTTATTGTAATTTTAATTTTTTAAAATAAAATAATTTAATATATCCTTATATAATAGGCACAAAACACTAGTTTTGTCATAGAACTTATCACAAACTAGCTATTAGGGCTTTATAAATGGTTTTTAATAGTTTGAATGATGTTAGATATAAAGCACTGCAAACCTTCGGGTCTCTACAATTGGCGTGGATGTTGCTAAAGGAATAAATATCAAATTATGTTGTACGAATGGACTTGAAACATAGAAACAATAATATGGATGTGCCTTTGATGATGTCTAAGTGATCTATTGCCAGTGTGGGAAACAAATCCTCTACAAGCACAATTACTTAATGGGTTTTTAATTATGTCAATAGCCATATGTCGTCCGACAAGTAAGCAACTAGTAGGGAAAAATGGCCCAATAGCAAACTTAGGTACAACATCTCCAACATAACTTCCAATTGTAAGAACATAGATTCGAAGTATATGTGACATGAGAGGGGGTCTCTAGAGAGGGACTAGGTGGCCAACTAAAGTAGTAATTGCAAATGTGGAGAGTGCTAGAGGCAATAGGCAGACCATGAATTAGCTAGGAAGCAATCAAATAGGTGTGTAACAATTGAGGAGTGTCCCAAACTAACAAGGAAACAACGATATAATAAGGATATAACAATAGCATGGCTAGTAATCAAGTAACCTAGTAATGTAGTTGTTGTGGATAGCAAGGTAGCATGTCAATAAGGTTCCATGGATTGGCAAATTGTGGATGATCTCACATAGACTCCTTTTTATAGAGGACTTGAGATTTAACATGTTGCCAAAAATAAGCCATTTAATAATAATAAGAGAGAACTAATGTTATTTTGGGGTTGGTTTAAGGAGACTTAATAATGGTTTAGTAGAAACCCTAAAATTAGTGGCTCAACAATTATTCAGTGGATAACAACATTATATGCCTCAATAAGGCATCTAGATCTTGCAAAAAGGTCAAGCATACAACAAAGTGATCTAGAGAAGGTTTAATGCCATAGTTTTTATGCATTACCTTGAAGTGCTCCACCCAAGGGGACTAAGCTAGAATGGATACATGCAACAAACCGAAGTATGTATAGTGGAATCTAGCTTCACACTTTCTTGTGGCATGTGCTCAAAGTGTTGTCCTCTTGAGGCATTGTTTGAACATTTCACGCTCATGGTTTTTACCATAGGTCTTAATCATTTCTATCCATGCTACCACACCTTCAAAAGGCATCTTGTCAAACATTCCATGAGCTTCTCCTATCAAGAAATCTTTTCCATACATGTCTCTCAACATACTATATATCAAAAGATCATTGTCTAGAATTTCCCTGTAACCTCATGGTATCATCGCATGTTTGTATAGTTCTTAAGGTGCTATAAGCTTCAATAAAAAAGAACATATGTGGTAGCACCTATTAACATGCCTATAATTTGCATCCATCTAAAACAATCTAATAGTTTCTTATCACAACCGCGTATAGAGTACCTTGCAATTGACAAATTATTGAACATATTTCTTTTTTTAATGGACCATTGAACATAAATGAACCATATTAGTCAAGTGGGATCTTTGAATGATGTCTTAAAAACTGATAATAATGGTTGTAATCTTGAATAAAGATACCAAATTTTTGGAGTTCTCTCGTTACACTATTTTGATAAAGAAAAAAGTAATAAGGGTCCTATATGCCACAAAAATTTGCAAGGATGTAGCATGAAACTAAAATATTCAAGGAATTTTTTGTCTAATTGACTGTAAATTTGAAGGATGTAACATGCAACAATGCATTCAATTGAAAACTTGAGTTACCTATCATGGAAGGATGGATCAATGTATGTGACTTGCTTGTCATGGAAGAATAGATAAATCTATCTAGGTATCTTGGAAAAATTTGGTTTTTATTATAGGTGAGTTCACAAAATCTGCTCCTCATCATCACCATCACCATCCTAGTCAAATAAAAATCTAAGGATGTCTCATGATCACAGTACCACTTAATAATTCTTTGCTTTACTAGATCCCCTACTTAGTTCTCTACTTGATTCATAGAAAATTTGCAAATTCTAGCAAAAGCTACAATAGACTGGCACTATACTTGTTGAGTGTTGAAATGACTTGTTTATTGGCTGATTTTTGTTGTTTTTGAGAGCTGAATGGTTGATTTTATGAGATGATTGATTGGTTTGAAAGTGGTTTGAGAGTGTTTTTGATTATATTGATTGTATTTTGGAAGTTCATGATGTTTATTAGTAGAGATATGATGTTCTGATTGGTTCTGTATAACTTCTATTTTGTTCTGTTTTGTTCTGATTGTCTTTTGTAAGGAGGGATGGAGTATTGATTGATGAAGATTGAGATATTGTGAAAGCTTATTGAATAGGTTTTGAGAGTTTGGAATGGTTTGAGTATGAGTTATGAGGTTTTGATGACATTCTGTAACCTTCTGTAGGTCTTCTGTAGAGCTTCTGTCTCTGTTTTGTTCTGTACTGTAACTGTTCTGGTTCTGTACTGTAGACTGTTCTATATGCTTCTATATGTGTTCTGTTGGATGAGAGTGTAGCTTGGGAAAGTTTTCTAGCCTTGGAAAGAGGTGAATACAAGTGCAAAAGAGCTGAATGAAGTGAAAGAAGTAGCTGTTGAAGACTCAAGTGAAGACTGGAGTGAAGTGACAATAGTGAGCTATGAAAAGACACTGTAGTGGCTCTGGTGACTCTTCATATCAGACATACCTCTTGGGAGGGGTATCCACACCTTAAGAAGGATTATTGAGAGTGATTATGAGAGATTGTAGTGAGGATATGATGTATTATTGATGGAGAGAGAGAGAGAGAGTCAGAGATAGCCAAATCTATCAAAACATAGTGATTGTATATGAGAGATTGAGAGAGAAGACTATGAAGATATTGAAGATGAATACTATGTGATGTATTTCCATTCAAAGATGGTGTATTCCTTTGCTTTCTTTGTTCTATTGATGGATTTTGTGAAGATATTGAAGAACATGGTTGATTCTATCAAATCCGTGGGAGATCTACATGATGTTGCATGAAGATTTGTTGTGCCTGGTGTTATTTTCTTCATTGTGATCATATAAAACATAATAAATAATCTTGTTGATGTTACAAGATAGATTTTCTTGCAAGAGAATTCCCTTTTCCTTGGTGTTCCTCTTAGGGCTCCATGTTTTTGGTGCGTAGCCGGGGAAACTTGCCATCAACAAGCACCAGAAGAGGCTGAAAATGAAGGAAATGGCATTGCCAAGAAGAGAAGAATTCAATGGATGTTTGTAAAGTTCCTTCTTCCACTGAAGAGTTGGAATTTCTCATAATCAAAGCCACTTTCCACACGAAGTTCATCCCACAATGGCGGAAACTCATCACCATCATGATGCATGCTCTATGTGGTGGATAGTTTCCTCTTCCTATTGAAGCAGCAGAAACTTGCATCTTGGTGGCAAACTATTTGGGCATAAACTGAAGAGCAGAAACATAGAGAATGACCATCCATGGAAGATTTGGCATTCATTGAGAAGTTTCCAGATATCATCAAGTGGGAGATTGTGAAGAAGCTTCAGGAGTCTTGGTCTGTGGAGGTTCACAAAGACAAGAAGGAAAAGAGTTGAAATTTGTTCGTAGATGCTCAACAGCAAGATACGTGGGATGCTTGGTGCACTGATAACCTTCTATTTGTTCAATTGGCAACCCACTGGAAGTTGGTAGACAGAGTGTTCTTTACAACATACACTGTTGAAACTATCAGAAGCTGGCATTACTATGATGATGGCACCACCACAATCCTTAGACGTATGCATTTTGACACCCTCAGAACCGAATACCTTCCTCTGTGCAGTGGCATGAAAGCAGAATTCAGAGACGTTGAAAAGGAAGAAGTAGAAGAAATGTTGGCAAGAGAGTCCTCCAGAGACTGAAGCCTTCTGTTAACCCTCTGTGGAGCACTAACAACATAGTGGAACAAACCCCCTGATGAATGACGCAATAAAGAGGCAAGCGTTAGAACGAGTCCAGAGGTACGTGAAAAGAGAGAAAGCAAAAATCAGGGCTGAGAACAAGCTCGCAGCAGAAGCCACCTTTGACGCCCTTGCTGAACTCTTTACAGAAGTCCCAATGGCACATCAAGCCCTGCTGGAGGTCCACTTCCAAGCCAGATTCGTCCTGGAAATATTGATGACAGGCCAGCAAATGTAGTTCCATTGCCAGTTTTTAAGGGAGAGTACAATGAAGACCCCGATCTTCATGTAGCAGAGTTTATGGTAGCGTGTGTGGCTAACAATGCCAGAACCCCTGAGCATTGGTTAGCAATATTCCCCGCCAATTTCAACGGTGCGGCGTTTCAATGGTATGAGAGACAAGCAGCAGGAACTTTTGGCACATGGGATGACCTGAAGTTGGCCTTCCTCACTAAATTCAGGCATGAAGGTTTTGAAGAGCGGATGCGAGAGGAATTTATGAATTTAAGTCTGTCCTCTGGAGAAAGAGTAGAAGCTTATGTCTCACGAATGGAATCCATTCTGAAGAGATGGACTAACCATAATCTAGATGATGGCATTCAGAAGGGGGTGTTTCTCAGAGGATTACAACCAGAAGTCCGTAAGTTTGTAGAGCTGCAAAGACCAGCCACACTGCAAGCTGCAACAGAAGGTGCAAGACTGTACAATGAAGTGGAAGCTAGATTGGCGATGAATCCAGGAAGAGGAGTCCTACCTCCTCTGAAGCCAGGAATGATGTACCCAACAAATGTAGTCCCAGGGACAGTACCCTATCCCTACCAACAGATGCCCCCAGTATCAAAGTACAATGCACCAAATCCACAGTGGCCACAATCCATGCCTCAAATGATGGTTCAACCACAACAACAATGGTCCCAACCAAATTTCCCAATGCCAAATCAGCAGCAACAGTGGAACGCTACCAAGTGGAGCCAATAGCCAACAGTTCAAACAGGAGCTCTAAATCAGAATCAGAACAGAGACCCCTCTGTACCAACCCAACCTGTTTATGTAGTGATTACATAGACTCCTCAAAACCCTACTGCTAGTACCTCAAGAGGAGAAAGCTTGAAGGATTACTTATCCAACTCAGTTGCAAATATCAAAAAGGAGTTGATGGATGTGATTACAGAGCAGCTACAGACGCTGAAAGTGAATACCGCTAGTATATCCAATGTTGTAGGAGCAGGAAGAGATGTGATGCGGTCAAATACTTGGTGTGGTAAGTGTCATCAAGCAGGCCATTTAGCCACTGAATGTATACGAAAACCAACCATCCCTGGAGCCTTCTGTTCCTACTGTTTACGGAAGAACCATACAGAGGACATTTGCTCTCTAAAGGAGATGCATGATAGGAGAAGAAAGGAAGAAGATGCAAGATTCAACTTGCTGGAATCCAAAATGACAACATAGGATATTGGACCCAAGCCTAGAGAGTTTGGTCCTAATTTCGGACCCAGAAGATTTCCTTCTCAAAGTTACAGAGGAAGACAATCTGGCGGCGGTCAGAGATCAGAAGTGGAGTGTTACAAATGCGGAGAAAAGGGACACATCTCACCAAATTGTCCAAATCCCATAAGTTCAGTGGATTACAAGCCCTTATACAGTCGATGCAAAGGACAAGGCCACACTGCAAAAGACTGTCCAAGCCCAGCCCCAGTGAAAAACAGTGCTACTGATAGTCCGGCCAAGGCCCAAGAGCCTACCTCCAATTTAGTGGAATTGGAAGTTGCTGCCATCACGCGTGCAAAGAAGAAGGAACCACCTATCTAGAAAGAAAATAATCCTCCTGCCAGAACAGTGAAGTTCAATCTTCCACCAGAAGAAGAGAACATAATAGAGCCTGACAGTGCCGTACAGAGCACTACAGTGCCATAGAGAGTTATAGAGACAGTTCCAGAGACAGGACCAGAGGTTTAGGAGATAGAAGAGGAGGAGGTGCCACAAGGGGCAGAAGAAGTTCCCATGATTCCTCTGTTGGAAGAAAGAGGGAAAATGAAAATGGGTGTTGCCCCATTCCCTAACCGATTAGAGAAGCCAGTGGATCCTATTAAGGAATACGACCCGTGGCCTCGACACACGTGTAGGTATGTACATGCGCGTGGGTACTTGCGATCGCTTGCTCGTGATTGTGCGCGGGTGCGGGAGTTTGTTCGTCCGTTGCTGCCACATAGCTACCACGTAGCCTATTTCTGGGTATTTTCCCAAATTTTTAATTCAAAAACCCGAAAACCCTTTTAAAAAAAACAATGCAAAATTAAACAAAAAACTCATTAAACAACCTTTAAAATTCTGAAAAAAATTCCAGAAAAATCTAGAAAATTTCCACTATTTTTGTAGTAAATTGCCCTATTTTTTCTAACCTGCAAATTTCAAAAAAAAAAAAGAAGCGAGAAAAAAAACCAACCATTTTAAAATTCAACATTCTTTTAAAAAATACCCAAAATTTTGAAAAAAATCATTACAAATGCTAAAAAATTCCAAATTAATTTTTGAAAAATTCCTAACACTTTCATTAACATTTTTACTTATTTTTGGCATATTTTTCTAAGCTATCACCATATTTCATTTCACACCTAAATTTCTTAAAAATACAAAAACATAATAAACACATCTTTTTCATCCAAGCACAAACTAAACATCTAGAAAAAAAATCCATATATTTTTGGATTGAGGAGAGCGCATTCTTTGCATTTACATACATCCACTACTAGGTATTTTTCCCTTTATTTGTTATTTTTTTTCTGCTACCCCACAACCCACGATTAATTCAAAAATAAAAAAAAAACAAAAAAAAACACACAAAAAATAAAATAAACCCTAAACACCTCCATGGCACGCGTAGTCGCGCTAAACACACAATCTTTAAAAAAATAAAAATAAACCCGCCGTTCACTTAGCACACGCTAAGTGCGCTAAAGAGGCACTTTAATATTTTTAATTAAAATGAACCAGCCGTCACAAGAGCACGCGTTGGCAAAAAAGCGCTCCACATCACCTTAATTTGTAATCAATGAACTTGCATTTAGAGACCCAGTCTGGGTATCGAAGTCCGGGATTCGAATTAAAGCACCGCTTTAACCTAGGTAATTAAATTTTTAAGAAGGAACCGCCATTTTCTTGCTAAGGTTTATCACTTAATAAAACTTCACCCATTTCTTAATAATTTGTTAACATGAACCTTTCATTAAATTAATTCCCCCTCACTACACTTATTTCTCCTTTTTAATGAACCCGGTTTCGTGGGATGGGTATGCGTAGTCATTGGAGTTATTTCCATGGTCAAACACCGGTTTATCCAAGTTGTGGTCTTGATATATGTGGGTTGTGGTGATGTTTTGGTTCAGTGTCTTTGATACGGTTAAGGGTACGGTGTGTAGTTTTTTTTTCCTTTATTTGCCTGATACGGGGATTTGGGTGTTTTTATGATGCATAGCATTAAGCTTTCGGTCGCATATGTCTCAAGGTCATGTCAAATTTTTTCTAGGCTATGGTTTGCTTGGGGATAGTTGGTCAAGTCACGTTTTATTGTTTTGGTTGTTCTCTTATCCTTGGTTTTTTGTATGTTGCTTTGCAAGCATTCTCCTTGATTATCTGTGTTTGTGGTGTGTGTGCAACCATCTGAATGGCGCCTTCTCACGCTCCTCCCCCTATCCAATATGTCCCACTAGTTAGTAGGGATTACTCTTCCCTACTCACTTTTGAGCCTCTTACGAAGGCCAGACTCGCTGCTTTTGTGGCTACCTCCTTTCCATTGCTTCCAGAGGATCCATCGTTGTGTGATGAGTTTCTGGCCTCCTACAGCAAGAAGTTGGGACTGATCTAGGGTATTTCTATGACTTTGACACCTCGAGGCCTAGGGAAGGCTCTGTCTCTTCCCTCCAAAGGTGAACCCTTTGTTACCACTTGTCAGCTTTTCTCTAATGAAGAGATTTTGAAGCTGTTACAAAAGCAGACACGGGAATTGTTGGATGTTAAGAAGGTGATCAACTCTTCCGAAGTTTCCTTTTCCATGATCACTGATCCTGTGTGGAAGATGGTCTGTCAGATTCTCCAAGACAGGTTTATGCCTGCCAAAACGCCATCCCAGTACTTGTCCAAAGAGCTTTTCACAGCTTCAAGGATGGTGTTGAAAGGAGTCGCTATTGATTGGAGCACTTACCTACTCACTAAAATGGATCAACATTTCATCAAAGTCACCAGGGGTAATGTTACCAATGTCACCTATGGATCATACTTGTCTGCCTTCTTGACCTACTCAGGTTTTACAGAAGAGTGTGCCTCCACCTCCTCCATCAGATTCAGTATCTCCTCCTCCACCTTCAGATGAGTTAGAACCCATTGATATAGAGGATGATGATTCTCCGCCTCCCCGGGTCATCCAGTGCAAACGCTTGAAGCAGGTAGCGGATAAAGCTCCTTCAGTTCTTCCTTCAGTGCCCATTCCTGCTATCTCTGGCAGTGATCTCCCTGGGTATCTCACTTGTAATAACCTATTCAGAGCACATCGCAAAGGTTCGTTGGATATATCAGTTCTCTCATTGAATAGCCTAGTCTCGGGAGATGTAATTCCTTTCCTCTGTAAAGACATTCAGAGTTCCATTGAACTATCAGTGACAACCTGTGTTCAATAGCTGTACGCTTCCTTTTATGAAGAACTCATGCAGTCTAAGGACCAGTTGCATAAGGCAACATCCGAGTTAGCCTCTACTAAGGATACCCTAGCAGATTTGTTTAAGCAGATGGAACAACAAACCCAACTGGTTGCAACCCAAAGAGATGAGATCTCTTCTTTGAAGATTCAATTAACAGAGACTCAATCAGAGGTTACTAGCCTTTCAGAGGAGAAGGAGAGGATGTCTAGAGAAGCACAGGCATTCCAAACTCTTTTAGATGTCAAACTTTCAGCCTTAGAGACTGCTAATGACACAGTGGAATCCCAAGCTTCCCAAATCTAGCAGTTGCAAGATCAACTGGCAAAGTCACGGTCTGTTCCTCCAAGCCCTAATGTTCCCTTGATCCCTTCTCTCTCACAGCAGGACTTGGCTGCTCTTCAGAGACATGCTACCTTGTGTCCTCTCTTCCAAGATAAAGTGGAAAGATTGCAATCCAGAATGGATTTGTTATGGTCTACATTTGAGCAGTTTCAAGAATATGTTCCACCAGACCATTCTTTCTTTGTCCACTACCACTTACAGAATTTGGCCTTCTACATGAAGCTTTCCACAATGGATTTACCTCTTCCAGAGGATGGATGGAGTGGGGCTTGGTCTGCTGAGTTGCTGACAGAGGTGGTAAGGATGGTGTTTGAAGATTCTATCAGGACAGATACCATGTTGATATCCTATATGTATCTACGTGGAGACTTGTTGATTCCAGATGAGGTGGATATGGCTTGGTATGTGGGGGACATGGTTCTACAAGCTGTTTTGTATGTCAACCATTTGGAGTTGCGCATAGCTGACATGTTCCAGAGTTACTCCTCCAAAGTGGCTAATTGTCATGATAATTTCTGGCATACCATGATTGATTCTGTGGTCCTGAATCAAAGACAGAACACAGCCCCTACCTATGTCCCGAGTACTAATCAACTGAGGGTGGATCTCTTAGCTTATCTTTCAAAACATAATCCATTTGATTCTATTTTTTTTTAATGCCTATCATAGAAGATCTCTCTTAGGGCCTTCTGTTCCTACCCTCCTGTATTACCAACAAATGGCTCACCGATATGATATATATCTTTCCCTTTATCAATCTAATTCCACAACCATTTTACCCCTTCTTTTCCAACCTTCCTCTTTCCCTCAAATTTCCATTTTTACATACTGCTCCTTTATTGAGGATCGAGTATTTTCCCCTTCTCCACCATGTCCTTCTCCATCCATTCATGTACCTTACACATTTCCTATTTATTAGTTAACACCCTTCCTTAGTGATTCCATACAAATTTCTGCCACTTCTTCTTTAAATCATTCTTCCTTTTATGATTTTTCCTATCCCTCACTTCATCCACTTTTAATTATTCCACTTCTCTCTCCTAACACTTCTATATCTCAATCACCTCAGTTGGTTAGTGACTATGACGGGTTTGATCATCAGATTTCCAGAAGACTAGGATGGAGCTTGAATGATTCCCTTACAGGACCTCAGATAAATTGGCCAGTAATTTCAGGAGAATGAACAGCTGCCAGTCAAGCCTATCAGAACTATATTCATTTTGCTCAGCAGTATTCACAGTCTGCAGATCCTTCAGTGATATTAACTGCTCACTTTGCTTGGTACTTGGCGTATATGCATAGGCATTCTCATAATGATTCCAAGCCTATTCCAAAGTTGTGCATGAATGTCAATGTGAGCATTGATTCCCAGCAGCTGAATATATTGTATTTTCATGCCCTTTGTTTGCCTAGCAGATACCTTGTCCTGTGGAAAGGATGTGCTGTCTTCAGTTTTTTCAAAATCCTCTCAAAACATTTGTAGATGAATCCTTGTCTATGGATCGTTTCCGAAATCACCAATCTTTCAAGAGGGATCATCTTCATTGATACCTTTTCCAATGTATGGTGGATTCTTTGTAATGAAAATCTCTTTTTGGAGGAGTCATTCAGATGGTTGTGTTGTGTGTAGTGTTTGTGTTGTGGGTTAATTTATGTAAAAAGATCGTGGTGGTTTCCTATTGGATTGGATTTCGTGAGAGCTACATTTTGGAGAATTGTGGTGATGGGGTCGTGGTTGGAGAGTTGAAGATGCTGATGCAGAAGAAGAAGAAGAAAACTCTTATATCCTTTACAAGTTTGTTGTGCTTTCTAGTTTGATAAGAAGTGTTAATGTATAAAGGGTTTTCCTTTCGTTGTATTTTTATATCAGATACAAAAAAACATGGAGCCCCAAGAGGAACACCAAGGAAAAGGGAATTCTCTCACAAGAAAATCTATCTTGTAACATCAACAAGCTTATTTATTATGTTTTATATGATCACAATGAAGAAAAGAACACCAGGCACAACAAATCTTCATGCAACATCATGTAGATCTCCCACCGATTTGATAGAATCAACCATATTCTTCAATATCTTCACAAAATCCATCAATAGAACAAATAAAGCAAAGGAATATACCATCTTTGAATGGAAATACATCACATAGTATTCATCTTCAATATCTTCATAGTCTTCTCTCTCAATCTCTCATATACAATCCCTCTATTTTGATAGATTTAGCTATCTCTAACTCTCTCTCTCTCTCCATCAATAATACATCATATCCTCACTACAATCTCTCATAATCACCCTCAATAATCCTTCTTAAGTTGTGGATACCCCTCCCAAGAGGTATGTCTGATATGAAGAGTCACCAGAGCCACTACAGTGTCTTTTCATAGCTCACTACTGTCACTTCACTCCAATCTTCACTTGAGTCTTCAACAGCTACTTCTTTCACTTCTTTCATCTCTTTTGCACTTGTATTCACCTCTTTCCAAGGCTAGAAAACTTTTCCAAGCTACACTCTCATCCAACAAAACACATACAGAAGCATACAGAACAGTCTACAGTACAGAACCAGAACAGCTACAGTACAGAACAGAACAGAGACAGAAGCTCTACAGAAGACCTACAGAAGGTCATCAAAACCTCATAACTCATACTCAAACCATTTCAAACTCTCAAATACTATTCAATAATCTCTCACAATATCTCAATGTTGTGTGTTGAAATTACTTGTTTTTTGGCTGATTTTTGTTGTTTTTGAGAGCTGAATGGTTGATTTTATGAGATGATTGATTGGTTTGAAAGTGGTTTGAGAGTGTTTTTGATGATATTGATTGTATTTTGGAAGTTCATGATGTTTATTAGTAGAGATATGATGTTCTGATAGGTTCTGATTGGTTCTGTATACCTTCTGTACAGCTTCTCTTTTGTTCTGTTTTGTTCTGATTGTCTTCTGTAAGGAGGGATGGAGTATTGATTGATGAAGATTGAGATATTATGAAAGCTTATTGAATAGTTTTTGAGAGTTTGGAATGGTTTGAGTATGAGTTATGAGGTTCTGAGGACCTTCTGTAACCTTCTGTAGGTCTTTTGTAGAGCTTCTGTCTCTGTTATGTTCTGTACTGTAACTGTTCTAGTTCTGTACTGTAGACTGTTCTGTATGCTTCTGTATGTGTTCTGTTGGATGAGACTGTAGCTTGGGAAAGTTTTCTAGCCTTGGAAAGAGGTGAATACAAGTGCAAAAGAGTTGAAAGAAGTGAATGAAGTAGCTGTTGAAGACTCAAGTGAAGACTGGAGTGAAGTGACAGTAGTGAGCTATGAAAAGACATTGTAGTGGCTCTGGTGACTCTTCATATCAGACATACCTCTTTGGAGGGGTATACACGACTTAAGAAGGATTATTGAGAGTAATTATGAGAGATTGTAGTGAGGATATGATGTATTATTGATGGAAAGAGAGAGAGAGAGAGAGTCAGAGATAGCCAAATCTATCAAAACAGAGTGATTGTATATGAGAGATTGAGAGAGAAGACTATGAAGATATTGAAGATGAATACTATGTGATGTATTTCCATTCAAAGATGGTGTATTCCTTTTCTTTCTTTGTTCTATTGATGGATTTTGTGAAGATATTGAAGAATATGGTTGATTCTATCAAATCCGTGGGAGATCTACATGATGCTGCATGAGGATTTGTTGTGCTTGGTGTTCTTTTCTTCATTGTGATCATATAAAACATAATAAATAAGCTTGTTGATGTTACAAGATAGATCTTCTTGCAAGAGAATTCCCTTTTCCTTGGTGTTCCTATTGGGGCTCCATGTTTTTGGTGCGTAGCCGAGGAAACTTGCCATCAACAAGCACCAGAAGAGGCTGAAAATGAAGGAAATGGCATTGCCAAGAAGAGAAGAATTCAATGGATGTTTGTAAAGTTCTCATAATCAAAGCCACTTTCCACAAGAAGTTCATCCCACAATGGCGGAAACACATCACCATCATGATGCATGCTCTATGTGGTGGACAGTTTCCTCTTCCTGTTGAAGCAACAGAAACTTGTATCTTGGTGGCAAACTGTTTGGGCATAAACTGAAGAGCAGAAACAAAGAGAATGACCATCCATGGAAGATTTGGCATTCATTGAGAAGTTTCCAGATATCATCAAGTGGGAGATTGTGAAGAAGCTTTAGGAGTCTTGGTCTGTGGAGGATCACAAAGACAAGAAGGAAAAGAGTTGGAATTTGTTCATAGATGCTCAACAGCAAGATACGTGGGATGCTTGGTGCACTGATAGTCTTCTATTTGTTCAATTGGCAACCCACTGGAAGTTGGTAGACAGAGTGTTATTTACAACATACACTGTTGAAACCATCAGAAGCTGGCATTACTATGATGATGGCACCACCACAATGCTTAGACGTATGGATTTTGACACCTTCCTCTGTGCAGTGGCATGAAAGCAGAATTCAGAGATGTTGGAAAGGAAGAAGTAGAAGAAATGTTGGCAAGAGAGTCCTCCAGAGACTAAAGCCTTCTGTTAACCCTCTCTGGAGCACAAACAACATAGTGGAACCAACCCCCTGATGAATGACGCAATAAAGAGGCAAGCGTTAGAACGAGTCCAGAGGTACGTGAAAAGAGAGAATGCAAAAATCAGGGCTGAGAACGAGCTCGCAGCAGAAGCCGCCTTTGACGTCCTTGCTGAACTCTTTACAGAAGCCGCCTTTGACGCCCTTGCTGAACTCTTTATAGAAGTCCCAATGGCACATCAAGCCCTTCCTCCTCCTGCTAGAGGTCCACTTCCAAGCCAGATTGGTCCTGGAAATATTGATGACATGCCAGGGAATGTAGTTCCATTGCCAGTTTTTAAGGGAGAGTACAATGAAGACCCTGATTTTCATGTAGCAGAGTTTATGGTAGCGTGTGTGGCTAACAATGCCAGAACCCCTGAGCATTGGTTAGCAATATTCCCCGCCACTTTCAAGGGCGTGGCGTTTCAATGGTATGAGAGACAAGCAGCAGGAACTTTTGGCACATGGGATGACCTGAAGTTGGCCTTCCTCACTAAATTCACGCGTGAAGGTTTTGAAGAGCGGATACGAGAGGAATTTATGAATTTAAGTCTGTCCTCTAGAGAAAGAGTAGAAGCTTATGTCTCACGAATGGAATCCATCCTCAAGAGATGGAGTAACCATAATCTAGATGATGGCATTCAGAAGGGGGTGTTTCTCAGAGGATTACAACCAGAAGTTCGTAAGTTTGTAGAGCTGCAAAGACCAGCCACACTTCAAGCTGCAACAGAAGGTGCAAGACTGTACGATGAAGTGGAAGCTAGATTGGTGATGAATCCAGGAAGAGGAGTCCTACCTCCTCTAATGCTAGGAATGATGTACCCAACAAATGCAGTCCCAGGGACAGTACCCTATCCCTACCAACAGATGCCCCCAGTATCACAATGCACCAAATCCACTGTGGCCACAATCCATGCCTCAAATGATGGTTCAACCACAACAACAATGGTCCCAACCAATTTCCCCAATGCCAAATCAGCAGCAACAGTGGAACCCTACCAACTGGAGGCAACAGCCAACAGTTCAAACAGGAGCTCTGAATCAGAATCAGAACAGAGACCCCTTTGTACCAGCCCAACCTGTTTATGTAGTGATTACAGAGATTCCTCAAAACCCTACTGCCAGTACCTCCGGAGGAGAAAGCTTGAAGGATTACTTATCCAACTCAGTTGGCAAATATAAAAAAGGAGTTGATGGATGTGATTACAGAGCAGCTACAGACGCTGAAAGTGAATACCGCTAGCATATCCAATGTTGCAGGAGCAGGAAGAGATGTGATATGGTCAAATACTTGGTGTGGTAAGTGTCATCAAGTAGGCCATTTAGCCACTGAATGTACACGAAAACCAACCATCCCTGGAGTCTTCTGTTCCTACTATTTACGAAAAACCCATACAGAGGACATTTGCTCTCTGAAGGAGATGCATGATAGGAGAAGAAAGGAAGAAGATGCAAGATTCAACTTGCTGAAATCCAAAATGACAACACAGGATATTGGACCCAAGCCTAGAGAGTTTGGTCCTAATTTCGGACCCAGAAGATTTCCTTCTCAAAGTTACAGAGGAAACAATCTGGTGGTGGTCAGAGATCAGAAGTTGAGGTTTACAGATGCGGAGAAAAGGGACACATCTCACCAAATTGTCCAAATCCCAGAAGGTCAGTGGATTATAAGCCCTTATGTAGTCAATGCAAAGGAGAAGTCCACACTGCAAAAGACTGTCCAAGCCCAGCCCTAGTGAAAAATAGTGCTACTGATAGTCCGGCCAAGGCCCAAGAGCCTACCTCCACTTTAGTGGATTTGGAAGTTGCTACCATCACGTGTGCAAAGAAGAAGGAACCACCTATCCAGAAAGAAAATAATCCTCATGCCAGAACAGTGAAGTTCAATCTTCCACTAGAAGAACAGAACAGAACAGAGCCTGACAGTGCCGTACAGAGCACTACAGTGCCACAGAAAGTTACAGAGACAGTTCCAGAGACAGGATCAGAGGTCCAGGAGATAGAAGAAAAGGAGGTGCCACAAGGGGCAGAAGAAGTTCCCATGATTACTCTGTTGGAAGAAAGAGGGAAAATGAAAATGGGTGTTGCCCCATTCCCTAACCGATTAGAGAAGCCAGTGGATCCTATTAAGGAATACGATCTGGTCAGAGATCTAGATACCTTTAAACCAAATCTCACTTTTTGACAATTATTGGTGTTGTCTCCCAGTTGTCGAAAAAGGTTCAAAAGTATATTGACAAGAAGACGTGATTAAGGATTGCTCCCTCAACAACAACAAAGTCCAATAAAGCTCCAAAGTCTGTAAAAGAATTGGATGTGGCTAACGCCTTCCTAGATCGGGGTACCCCAGAGACTGGCGTGTGGATAGAAGGCTGCTTCATTGCAAATGCACTGATTGATGGTGGTTCATCAGTGAACATTATGACAGATGTGACAATGAAGGATCTAGGCCTACAAGGTGTGTAACCAACCCAATGGCTCATCAGACTGGCAGATTAGAGTAGAATCAAGCCTTTGGGCATTCTCCCATATGTGAAGACTACAGTGGCTGGAAGAGATTATTGGCTAACCTATTTGGTGGTGAAGCCAAACTCTTATGGTACATCCTACCCTCTATTACTGGGCAGACCATGGCTTTTTGAAGCAAGAGCAAGGACGGATTGGTTCAAAGGAACCTTGACCTTGGGTAGAGGACCCAATAAAGTGGTGCTGAAGTTATATGGTTCTCAAAAAGGACATGGGTCTACCTCCTTGGAATTATCTTCTGACTCACCTAATGAGGCTATGGATGGAACATCAGTAGACGAAGATGCTGTCAAACACATCCTTCCCAAGAAAACAGTGGCACGTTTCTTAACTGTGGATACTGTAAGCCGACTTCCAAAAGATGCAAAGCCATTATCAATGGGAAAATACTTCCTGCCTGAACCATGAATGATTTCCGAAATCACTTCTGACAGTGAGATAGAAGCATGGATGTATTGCTCTCCCTGTTACATGGCCATAGCAGAGCCAGAGACAGAGGCAGAAGATGAAATAGAGAACCTGTTATTCTCTTCCAGAGCTCCTACAGAGACAGAGACAGAGCCAGAGACAGAGACAGAGACAGAAGAGGAAGGAAATGATATGGAAGAAGAAGGTTATGAAAGCGAGACGGAAGAGTCTATCCCACCCGAAGCGGATACATATGAAGAAGAAGTTCCAGAAGTATCAGAAGTAGATGAGCTCATGCTGTGGGACAGAATGACGATGGTAGCATTTGGTCTGGTAAATGGATCTTCTCACACGCAAAATCTTTATAAGAAATGGGTTAAGAAGAACAAGCCGTCCTTCAACAGTGGCTCTTGCCGTCCTCAACCACCTTTGCCAAGAAAAGATGATGATGATGCACCGTGTCAACAAGCACTAGTCCCACAAACCCAACAGGCATCAGAGGGTCCTTGTTATGTGACGTTCCTGGACGTGTCATCAGAAGAGGAGTCTTCAATCCAAGAGGTCACTGATTGTGAAACCAAACCCGAAACGGCCCTAATCCCATTTCAACATCTTAAGGAGAAAATTAAGTCTCCACCAAAAGAAGAAGTTGGGTCTAGTGGGACATCCGAAGAGGACACCACTCCCTTGAAGGAGTCGGATCTGTACCCAGAAGCAGTCCGCAGGACCTTCATCCGTGAAGTAGAATGTGAAAGGTAGTTAACTTTTGTGGATGCAGATGGCACTGAACGCCACTTGAAGGTGGGTAGCATCCTCCTAGAAGAGGAGTTGTCAACCTTGTACAACTTGTTGAAAGAAAATTTGGATGTGTTTGCGTGGACCTACAAAGACCTAAAGGGGATTGATCCCACAATATGTCAGCATCATATTGACTTGGAGCCTGATGCCAAGCCAGTACGGCAACGACAGAGGCGAATGAACCCGAATTATTCCACATTGGTAAAAACAAAGCTGCTGAAGCTTCTGGAAGCCGAGTTCATCTATCCAGTGGCAAATAGTGAATGGGTTTCACCCATCGTGGTTGTACCCAAGAAGAATGGCAAATTGCGAATATGTGTTACCTTCTGAAAGCTCAATTCCAAGACGAAGAAGAATTACTTTCCGATTCCTTTCACAGACCAACTGTTGGACACAGTGGTAGGACATGAGCTTTACTCCCTTCTGGATGGGTTCAGTGGATACAACCAAGTCCAAATCGCAGAAGAAGACCAGTCCAAAATAACCTTTACCACAGAATGGGGGACCTATGCTTACCGAGTGATGCCGTTTGGGCTCTGTAATGCCCCTGCTACTTTCCAGCGAGTCATGATGGCCGCATTCCAAAATCATCTGCACGACTTTATTGAGGTATATTTGGATGACTTCTGTGTCTATAGTTTGATCCGTGAACACTGGGGACACTTAGAACAATGCTTTGACCGATGCCGGGAGTATGGGATTTCCCTCAACCCCGACAAATGCATTTTTTGGGTTTCTTCTGGAGTTCTGTTGGGCCACATTGTCTCTGCACAAGGGATATCAACAGACCCTGCAAAGATCGAAAAGATCACAGCTCTAATAGCACCCACCAACCTCAAACAGTTGAGGGGATTCCTAGGCCATGTGGGTTACTACAGAAGGTTCATAGCCCATTTTGCAACAAAGGCAACCTCCTTGCACAATCTTCTGAGGAAAGATGCAGAGTTTACTTGGATGGAAGAATGTGACAAAGCCTTCACCACTCTGAAGCAGTGTCTGATTGAGGCACCCATTCTTCAACCTCCTGATTGGACGAAAGAGTTCCATGTACATACTGATGCATCTATTGAAGGCTTAGGCGCTGTCCTATGCCAAAAGGGCTCCTCAAAGCTGGATCAACCAATCTATTATGCAAGCCGAAAAGTCACTGATAGAGAACGGAACTACACAGTGACCGAGCTTGAGTGCTTGGCAATAGTGTTTGCCCTAGAGAAGTTCTGCCACTACCTCCTATCTACCCACTTTAAATTTTATGTGGATCATGAGGCCCTATCCTTCCTAATGAACAAAGCAGACGTGAAAGGACGAATGATGAGATGGCTCCTTCTATTCCAGGAGTTCGACTTTGAGGTGATTACTAATCCTGGTCGTTCCCATGTTCTGGCTGATCATCTGTCGCGTATCCCACAAACTGCAGACGAGGAGCAGGATGATTCAGACCTCCCTGATGCTTCCCTCTTCCTGGTAGAAACTGTAACTCCCTGGTATGCAGACATTGCCAATCTGCTGGCAACCCAACAGTACCCTCTTGGAATTTCTAGTCGGGAAAGGAAGAAGCTTATGTTGGAATCAGCCCTCTATACCCTGTTAGCCGGTGCACTGTACAAGAAAGGCAAAGATGAAGTGCTCAGACGATGTGTTATAGGAGATGAGTTTGGGATTGTTCTGAAGGCTTGCCATGATGAGCCATGTGGAGGCCACTTTGTAGGAGAAGCTACAGCCAGGCAGGCTCTGCTAGAAGATACTGGTGGCCTACCCTTCATAAGGATGCCTATAATTACTGTAAAAGATGTGATGCTTGTCAGTGAATGGGGAAACCTACCAAGACAAGTGCCATGCCACTGCAACCTATCCTTCCTTTGAAGCCTTTCGAGAAGTGGGGCACTGACTTCGTAGGTCCAATTGATCCTCCTACTAGAAGGAAACAGAACCGATACATCCTCATATATACAGATTATGTCACAAAGTGGTATGAGGCTAAAGCCCTAAAGTAGGACGATGGTAACAGCGTGGCCCTGTTCATGTACGAGAATATCATCACCCGTTTTGGCAGTCCCTTAGAGCTGGTAAGTGACAGAGGCACTCATTTCATTAATAAAGTCATGGAAGAGTTGACAGAGTTGTATAAGATCCGCCATCGCAAGTCCAGTCCTTATTATCCCAGAGCCAATGGGCCAAGTCGAAGTCACAAATCGCATCCTCTGCTCGATCCTGACAAGAACAATTGCCGCACATCGTTGTGATTGGGATGATCGACTTACAAAGGCCCTCTGGGCGTACAGAACCTCCCATAAAGCAGCAACAGGACAGACACCCTTCCAGCTGGTGTATGGTACAGAAGCTGTTTTCCCTGTTGAACTGGAATTACCCTCTTTGAGAGTGGCTATCAAAGAGTGTCTGGGGGACGATGATTCATTGCAACGCCGTTTCCTGCACCTGGAATGTTTGGACGAAACTCGCAGGATGGCTCTACAGTGCATGGAAGCCACGCAAGCTCGACGCAAGGCTTACCATGACAGCTTCATCAAGCACAAGGAGTTCAAAGAAGGTGATTTGGTCCTAGCCTATGATTCCCGATTTGGCAAGTTTCCTGGCAAGCTCCAATAACGGTGGATGGGCCATATAAGGTACTTGCCGTCAACCCTACTGGCTTTGTCCAAGTGCAGACCATTGATGCCTCTGATGATCCCTTTCTGATCAATGGATATCGCCTGAAGAAGTACTTTCCTCCTTGGGGATCTTGACAATCATGGTCACCTGATCCTTTCCCTTGTTGGCGCGGCACTGTACTTCTTATGATGTTACTTCTGATAGCCGTTCTTCAGCCACTCCTGATGAGGTGGACACAACCCTCTGTCCCCTCAACCCTACCTTTCAGCCTTGATCTCTTATCCTCTATTTTCCACCAGCGATAGTGGCGAGGTTGGTTCTGACAAATGGTATTTCTACCATTCCCTTGCTTAATTCGAAGAGAAAAAAAAACAAAAAGAAAGAAAAAAAATATACATATCGGTCATGGGAGAAAAGGACTTAGGTCCTTGTCATGCCGATCTATTCTTCGAGAAAAGGTGGAAACACCCTCGGGAATAGGGGAAAACAAGAAAAACAAAAAGAAAATAAGAAAAAAAAACAAGATTTAAAAAAAAACCAAAAAAGACAAATCTGTTATGGGAGAAAAGGAAAAATTTCCCTGTCATAGCAGGCCTCGTTCCAGGAAAAGGTGGCACACACCCTTGGGCGAGAAGCTGGCTATGAAAAAGGTGGCAACACCCAGCAATCCAGAAAGTGACATCATCAATTGAAATTTTCAGGATCCAATTTCGAAGCTACCTCCCTTGGTACGCTGTGTCCTAGGTCTCTCTGCAGAGCGTCTAACTGTCCTCTAGCAGACGCCATGTCCTATCCAACACAACGTTCGATTTGATGGCTACCTCCTTGGGTATGCCTCATCTTCAACATCTTGATGACAACAACCGACAACGCGATCTTCATCGACAAACAATCGAGTGACGTGAGCTTTTATCCTAACCGGATGGGGAAAGTGAGTATGGGTTGCCCTCTGTAACTATCAACAGAGAGTGAGCAAGACGATGGGGCGAGAGCCCAGTCTTTTCCCTTCAAATCAAATGAGAGGTGAGTAGTGTGAATGAAGTGTTGCACGCACGGGATGGGCCTCTCAATGCACAAAGCACAATTTGTTTATGTGCACTGTACCATAAGGCTCCCTGGCCTTCCTTCTCGCACCGTATGTCGGCACAGGGCGGGATGCACAGTTGCACCATCAAATGCACACAAGGCATACAACCTTTGCACAAGTGACCATGAGGATTACATTAATGGGTTTCAGGACATGGTTGCCCTCCTGTATCTATCAGCAGAGCGTGAGACAGAGGGTGGGCTGAGTGTGACTGGATTTTCTTCAATCAATTACCGAGAGGTGAGATTGAGGGACGTTACCACACTTGGAGTTAGGTATGTTTCCGTTTTCCTATGCACCCACGGGATGGGTCTCTACCGTCATCACAGGACACGTCACCCTGTTCTGTACACTACACTGTAAGGCCCTCTTGCCTTCCTCCTTGTACTTATGCTAGACGGGTTGGACGCACTAATGCACCATCAACTGTGCACCCTGGCATACTCTCCCTCTGCACCATTCCCCTGTCGATTTCTAAACCGGGTATGAGATATGGGTTTCAACCCTTATTCCTCGAGTGATATTAGTCATGGGGTGAGTGACAATTTTTTCATTCCATTTGAGGACGTGTGCTGTAAAGATGCCTTGGTACCTCCAGCAGAGCCGACAACGACACAGGACGTGCCGTCGACAAGCAACCTTGATTCTCTACAACATGGGCCAAGTTTTTCTAATCCTACCACTTTTGTTTCTCAGTGATGGTAAGGTTTTAAGTGTGGGGACGTTAGTGGATGGTTTGTTATATGGTTCTAGGTCCCTGTTGCTCGGTTAACCCTATCCGTTAAGGTCTTAAGTGTAGGGACGCATCCCTGCGCGTCTACATTGCATACCCTTCTGCATATGCCTCAACCTGCTAATGCCTCTATGCCATGACTTGCTGTTACCCTAATGGGATCCCTTCCCACCCAAGCGTTTATTTTCCACCCACCCTTGGGGCTGTTCCCTTGCAGTTTTCCTTCATTCCCTGATTTTGCTGTCTTGCCATGTAAACGCATCCTACGTTCACTGAAGTCCCAATCTAACCTTATAGCCATGTTCCTCCCTTTGAACTGACCATTTTTCCTTTCTACCTACCCTTGTTCCGGTGCATGGTTTTCGAGTTATTAATTTTTGAAGCATTTTACGCAAATTAGCTGGTTTTGCATGTGAATGCGCTTTTCTTGCTTCGGAACCGTGATCTGATATCATAGCCCTGACAAGAACTTTCTCCTTGACATTTTTCATTCTTACTGCATGTCATTCCGATGCATGGTTTGTCCATTATTAATTTTCTGGTTTTTTAAAGACTTTTTCGTACGTATTTTTGACATTTTTCCATGTGAACCTGCCCTGTTTGCATCGGAATTCCAATTTGATTTGACATCTGTGTCCCCTATGCCTTTCCCCACCTTTTTCATTTTTTTTCACCCCTCTTTCGACTTCTGGATTTATTATTATTAATTTTTAAATGTGTTTTCGAGTGTATTTTTGGTGTTTTTTGCATGTGAACCCCTCCTACTTCCATCGAAACTGCATTTTAACATGACCACCCTGTGCCACTCCTTCCTGCGGACATTTTTCCTTCTTACTACATGTCATTCCGGTGAATGATTCGTCCAATATTAATTTCTGATCCCATTTTTGGGTTTGTTTTTTTGTGTTTTTTGCACATGAACGCGTCTTATCTCAGTCGGAACTATGTTTTGATATGATAGGATTGTCGGACACGTCTTTCTACACATTTTTCATTTTTCCTACACCTCGTTCTGATGCACGGATCTTCCGATATTAATTTTTAATTGCGTTTTTTATTCATTTTTTTGTGTTTTTTGCACGTGAACGCGTCTTATCTCAGTCGGAACTATGTTTTGATGTGATAGGATTGTCGGGTACATATTTCTACATATTTTTTCTTTTTCCTACACCTCATTCGGATGCACGGATCTTCACATATTAATTTTTAATTACGTTTTTTATTCGTTTTTTTGTGTTTTTTGCACGTGAACGCCTGTCTTTCGCCCGGAACCCCCGTTGCACATTTACCCTATCTTCCCCTTGTCGTCCTGCCCACTTTTTGTTTTTACGACATTTCGTTTTGATGTCCGGATTGGGAGATATTAATTTTTATTTTAGTTTTCCGTGTTTTTGCGCGCCCATCCCGCACGTGACTGCGCCCGTTTTCGCTTTTCCGCATCTTAACGCGCCCCGGTCGCATCCGAGTAACTTGTCCCAGCGTCCGGGCGCCCTTTCACTCTCGTTTGAGTATGAGTTATGAGGTTTTAATGACCTTCTGTAACCTTCTGTAGGTCTTCTGTAGAGCTTCTGTCTCTGTTCTTTTTTGTACTGTAGCTGTTCTGGTTCTGTACTGTAGACTGTTCTGTATGCTTCTGTATGTGTTCTGTTGGATGAGAGTGTAGCTTGGGAAAGTTTTCTAGCCTTTGAAAGAGGTGAATACAAGTGCAAAAGAGCTGAAAGAAGTGAAAGAAGTAGCTATTGAAAACTCAAGTGAAGACTGGAGTGAAGTGACAGTAGTGAGCTATGAAAAGACACTGTAGTGGCTCTGGTGACTCTTCATATCATACATACCTCTTGGGAGGGGTATCCACGACTTAAGAAGGATTATTGAGAGTGATTATGAGAGATTGTAGTGAGGATATGATGTATTATTGATGGAGAGAGAGAGAGAGTCAGAGATAGCCAAATCTATCAAAACAGAGTGATTGTATATGAGAGATTGAGAGAGAAGACTATGAAGATATTGAAGATGAATACTATGTGATGTATTTCCATTCAAAGATGGTGTATTCCTTTGCTTTCTTTGTTCTATTGATGGATTTTGTGAAGATATTGAAGAATATGGTTGATTCTATCAAATCCATGGGAGATCTACATGATGTTGCATGAAGATTTGTTGTGCCTGGTGTTCTTTTCTTCATTGTGATCATATAAAACATAATAAATAAGCTTGTTGATGTTACAAGATAGATTTTCTTGCAAGAGAATTCTCTTTTCCTTGGTGTTCCTCTTGGGGCTCCATGTTAAGTGTGGGGATATGTTGAGTGTTGAAACGACTTGTTTTTTGGCTGATTTTTATTGTTTTTGAGAGCTGAATGGTTGATTTTATGAGATGATTGATTGGTTTGAAAGTGGTCTGAGAGTGTTTTTGATGATATTGATTGTATTTTGGAAGTTCATGATGTTTATTAGTAGAGATATGATGTTCTGATAGGTTCTGATTGGTTCTATATACCTTTTGTATAGCTTCTATTTTGTTCTGTTTTGTTCTGATTGTCTTCTATAAGGAGGGATGGAGTATTGATTGATGAAGATTGAGATATTGTGAAAGCTTATTGAATAGTTTTTGAGAGTTTGGAATGGTTTGAGTATGAGTTATGAGGTTTTGATGACCTTCTGTAACCTTCTGTAGGTCTTCTGTAGAGCTTCTGTCTCTGTTCTCTTCTGTACTGTAGCTGTTCTGGTTCTGTACTATAGACTGTTCTGTATGCTTCTGTATGTGTTCTATTGGATGAGACTGTAGCTTGGGAAAGTTTTCTAGCCTTGGAAAGAGGTGAATACAAGTGCAAAAGAGCTGAAAGAAGTGAAAGAAGTAGCTGTTGAAGACTCAAGTGAAGACTGGAGTGAAGTGACAGTAGTGAGCTATGAAAAGACATTGTAGTGGCTTTGGTGACTCTTCATATCAGACATACCTCTTGGGAGGGGTATCCACGACTTAAGAATGATTATTGAGAGTGATTATGAGAGATTGTAGTGAGGATATGATGTATTATTGATGGAGAGAGAGAGAGAGAGAGTCAGAGATAGCCAAATCTATCAAAACAGAGTGATTGTATATGAGAGATTGAGAGAGAAGACTATGGAGATATTGAAGATGAATACTATGTGATGTATTTTCATTCAAAGATGGTGTATTCCTTTGCTTTCTTTGTTCTATTGATGGATTTTGTGAAGATATTGAAGAATATGGTTGATTCTATCAAATCCGTGGGAGATCTACATGATGCTGCATGAGGATTTGTTGTGCCTGGTGTTCTTTTCTTCATTGTGATCATATAAAACATAATAAATAAGCTTGTTGATGTTACAAGATAGATTTTCTTGCAAGAGAATTCCCTTTTCCTCGGTGTTCCTCTTGGGGCTCCAATACTTGATGTGCATCATCTTCTGTTGCAAAGTTTGTAGCCTGCAAAATCCAATCAGTAAAAATTTTTATGGAATCTTGTGGGTAGCTAGATTCATGGAGACCGACATCATACATTTACTAAATTATGTGATAACATCTTATACAACAACAACTATGGTAAGTAGATTATCTGATTCAATGCCATATAAACGCCAAGAGAGAACACACCATATAATCCATTATAAAGTGTTGCATTGGCTCTAGGTCTACTTTATGTGAAAACCACCCTTAGACATTCTTCAATGAGCTTGTTTTCGTATGAGATAAAATTTTCCTTCTCAAGAGTATACTTGTAAATCAAGAAAGGGGATCAAAATAACCTTATAAAAATTCCTAGAGCCTTCGTCATGCTAGCAAGAAAAAGCCCCATCATAATATTGAGAACCCAACATGAGATCCTTAACAATGTGTCTAAGTTTACAATGTTGCCTTTGGTAATCACACACATGCCCGCAACATTATACATTGTCCAAATGTTGCTAGAGAAGGAATAGTTGGGTTATTAATCATAGTTTTGACAAACTCACCAATACTAGCAGATGCTTTAGCATACATTTCATTAGGATTTGTGTTTATACTTGGTGAATGCCTGATATTGGTGGAAATCTTGAAGCAAGCCAATTCAAATGACAAAGGCTTAGATTTACACACTTGTTACGTGGAGGAAAATTAACAACTAAATTGAGCCACATGATTGATTGATTGAGGTGCAGTACCAACACTATCTTTCTATGTTGCCTTGGGTTTGGATGGTTTAATTTAAGAAATAGTTGATGCCTTAAGAGCATGAGTAGCTTCAATTGCACTACCACTTGTGGGAGCTTTCACTCAACTGCCAAGACCCACGGACCACTTATTGCTTCAAGCGTTCCAAGCGAGCTCTAATGGCTATCTCTCACCTAGCCGACGTGCCGTCGATCCTATGAGTGTAGTGAGCTTACCTTGATGCGGATATGAGTTTCCTTCTCTCTCGCACACACCAGTAGCTCCATGATCCTAGATGCTAGCTCAAGCATCCTCAAGCCTCCTCCATCTCCAAGCTCCATCCACCATAGCCACGCACGCAAAAGAGGAGAAGAGAAGAGAAGAGAAGAAGAGGAGAGGAGATGGTGAAGAGCTTCACCCTCTTGATCCCTCACTCCCACACACTCACTCTCTCTCTCAATCTCTCAAGATCACACACAAGCAAGGAGAAGAGAAGAAGAGAAGAGGAGAAGAGTTCTTGTCAGCCACACACCCAAGAATGAGCTTCCATTCACTTTTTGAACTTTATATACAAAACCCTAAATTCCCATGGGCACCCATCCCTTTCTTTTACATGACCGGCCATTGTGGTAGGGTCCTTTGTCTATTTCCCCCTTCTAACCTTATGCCCCTAACCTACACCCGTTTAATACTTTACAATTGGCATAGGAGGGAGCCTGTTGCTTTTACATGAGCTTTTGGAGCTTTTGATGCGCCTTTCATTTAAAATTATGCCTTTGGCCCCTAGCTTAGCTTTAGAGACCGCCTGCATGTCTTTGCTATTTTTCCATCATTTTTCTCGCTTTTTTATTCATTCTTTGGCCTTCTTGACTTGGGGTTAACATTACCTCCCTTTGAGACGAGTGCCAGTCCCATGGCACTCTTGGCTGCTGTTGGGATTTAAGAGGTAGTTGGCGGAGTAGTCGTGTGAGGGTAGGGCCACATGTAAACTTGGGTGCTCGTGGAAGCTTGGAAATAAGGTTTGTTGGAGAAGCCAAATGGATAGCATGTGGATGATGGGGGCCTCCGAAGTCGGTGGTTTGTCACCTTTGTGATGCTTGGAAGGAAAATGTGCGATGCTCTACCTAAGGGGGGTGTCGATTTTATTGTGTAGTGTATTGTGTACGTGTTGGTGGAATGGGAAATTGGGTCTAACCACATGCTAGCCTGGGTGATGTCCCACTCTTGAGGACCCCATTTGTGCAAAGGGATGTGTGGTGCAAGTAGCTTAGGGTGACAGGTCTAACCATAGGCGAGTGGTACCCCCCTAGGTATGTTCTGTCCTTGATGGGCCCTAAGCGTGAAGTGGGGGAGCAAAAAGGGCTAGGGGGTTAGGAGCGGGGTGAGTCGATCAAATCCATCGGGCCTGCCTAACGTGAGAACCCCTAGGTGCAGTGATCGTGCTTTATGCGGTGTTAAGTGCTTTTGTAAGTGAGTTGTTTTGTCCATTCCATGCGTAATGTTTCTCTTGCTTTTCCTTGTATGCTTGTTTCTTTTTTTTTTCTTTTTAAAAAAAAAATAGTATTACACTAATAGAGCGACAACCTGTGCCTAATTCTCCTTGTCTAATTTAGGCAGAGAAGGGGGTTGGATGAATTTGCTCAAACATTGATGGCTTTGCATGTATCCTTTGAGATTCATGCAGATGTGAAGGGAGGTGGTGGAGAGGAAAGGATGGTTGCATCTAGTGAACTGGCTGTCGTTCATATCCTCTAGGAGAGCTAGGCAAAAAGCAGGGAGAAGGCTAGCCCTCATCATTAGACGCATCATGGCACAGCCTGTCGATGGCGTTGGGGTCAAAAACGAGGGGAGACAGGCCACGTTCTTGTGGGGTGTCCATATGGAAAAATGGCCCAAAGGCCTTTATTTTACCAAGATTTCACCCTTAACTAGTAATGGGGCCCTTAAGAAGTCTATCCTAATTCACATAGGATTTTAAATAGTTCCTAGGAGCTTAAGAGTTTACTGGCTAGATCCCCCCTGACACCCTTAACTCCTCATGCTTAGGGATTCCATATGGAGCAACATCTTGCCATTGAGGTTGGTCCGAACTCTCCAAGGTGACAAAAACCAATCTCTGTTGATGAAGAATTTCACAACTAGCCTTCGGGGATATCTAGAATACTTTCCTTTTATTGTGTTGTAAATTTGGTACATTAGGATTTTGATCAATTAAATCAAACTTCCTAACTATATCAGGTTAACTTGTATATACCAATATTTCTATGCAATAGGAAGGAAATCAAAGTAAAGTTTTAAACTCTAGTGGCAATTCTTTTTGTCCCCTTCTTGGATGTTCCTAGTTTTCCTTTGGGTTTTTCTAGGTTTCCTTTAAATTCTCAATTCTAATAAGTCTTCTTGGTTGGATCTTTCCTTGGTTATTATTAACTTTTCTAACTTTTTTAAAGCTTTACTCACAACCTTTCTCGGTCTAAATCTTTGTTGAAGGTTGGTTGATTGACCTTATTACGAGACTTGACTATTTTTCTAGACTTCCAAGAGCTATGATATGGTTAAGATTTATGTTTACTTGCGGAAACTATGTTGGAAACTTTGAAATCTTGATATTTACCTTGAAAGTTATGCAAGTTAACAAGGCGAGAATTTTTGCTAGGAACTTTAGGATTCTATTTTCTCGAAAGAGGATCGTATAGGCTTTTTGATTACTTCCTAAAACTAGGGTTTATATCTCACTCCACAGGTCAAATCTCTTGGAGCTTCCTTCTGGATGTCCACCATGTTTATGGTACCCACATTTAGCCTTTTCTGCGACAGCCTCTGGTGTTTTGCCATGTTTGTGGTATGCACACACTTTGCAGGTGGTTCTCATTATAGCCTCTACACACTTTGTGCCTTTCTAGTTGTGATTGAGGAGGGGTGTTGAGAATCAGCAATCACACTCACTAAACAGCCTCTTTGTATGGAGCTTCAGGGTCAAGGATATGCAGGCTAACTTATCCCATATGCACAATGGTGCCTACTGCAGTTTCCTACTTTCCTATAAAGCATTGTACTTGCTTCCTTTCTTAATAAAATATAGTACTCTTTTCTTTTCAGTGAAGTGTCAATGTCATTGTCCACATACACAAGATTGTGTTTATGAGTCCAAGTCTCAATCTTGGATCCTAATTCACTTGTGTAACAAACAGTGTCTTTGTCTTCTCCATCATGAGTCCACACTTCTCATTTCATCCTCCATAGCTTCCGGTTTTGCCATGCTCTAGATCCCGCATTTGTCACATGATTTCTGAAATATGTGGCTGAAATGGTCATCTAACAAGTAAGCCTCCTGGAGCACTTCAACCTAATTACTATGCAATTCTGAGATAGATGACACTCTACATGCCCACATTTCAGAGAGAGAATCAGCCACAATATTATCCTTGCCCCGCGTGTGTGAAATGTCAAAGTCATAGTTCTGTAAGGTTGGCACCCATTGCCTTTGCTTAGGAGTTAAGGTAGACTGAGTTAAGAAGTATTGGAGGACTCGGTGGTCACTTTTCACTTGGAAGCAGCTGCCATACAAATAGTGGTGCCATTTCTTGATGGCATGGAGGATGGCCAACATCTCTTGGTTGTATACATTCATTTCCATCTCCTTCTCTTCAAGCTTGCGGCTTTCAAATGCAATCACACCATGCTCTTGCAACAATACTGCACCAATACCCAGGCAGTGGCATCACAATGAATGGTAAAGAGCTTAGAGAAGTCAGGGAAAACAAGGATGAGGGCTAAAGTAAGCGTGTCCTTTAGCTGTTTGAAGCTATGATCTGCCATGGCATCCCAAAAGAATGATTCTTTTTTCAAGCGATCAGTCAAAGGTGCTGCAATGGTGGCATAGTGCTTAATGAAGCATCTGTAGAATGAGGAGAGACCAAGGAAGCCACGCAAGGAGGTGGTGGTGGAAGGAGTGGGCCAATCCTTAACACATTACACCTTTTTGGGGTTAGCATGTATACCATTTTTGCTTACAATGTGTCCCAAGTACTCCATAGATGTATGCATGAATATACATTTGCTCTCCTTAGCAAAGAGTCGATGCTCTCTCAATATGTCAAACACCCTCCAAACATGTGTCAAGTGCTCCATAGATGACTTGATGTAAATGAGGATGTCATCAAAGAAAACAAGCATGAACTTGAACAAAAAGGGCTGTAGGATTTTGTTCATGAGGCTTTGAAAGGTGGCATGGATGTTAGTCAACCCAAAAGGCATCAGAAGAAAATGGTAAAGTCCACGATTAGTGCGGAAGGCTGTTTTAACCTCATCTCCTGCCCGCATATGAATCTGATGGTAGCCAGAGCGCAAGTAAATCTTAGTGAAAAAGCATGCCCCTTTTAACTCGTCTAGCAAATCATCAATCTGTGGGATGGGGTAGCGGTTCTTCAATGTAATCTTATTCAAATCTCTATCGTCAATACACATGGGGAAGGAGCCATCTTTCTTTTTGACTAAGAGAACATGGAATGCATAGGGCGAAGAACTTGGTTCGATGAAACCCATCTCCAGCAACTCCTTGATTTGCTTTGCAACCTCTTCACGCTCACACTTGGAGAGTCTACATGGGGGTTTGTTCACTGGCTTGGAATGGGGCTCTAGGTCAAGTGGGTGGTCCACTTGTCTCTTGGGAGGGAGGGATGTAGGCATCTGAAATAAGTCATTGTATTCCTCAAGTAAGGCCTGCAAGGCAGAGTCATATGATACTGTGGAGGGCTGATCAGAATTGTCCTTATTTAATTGCAAAATAAAGATCTGTGAGCATTTCTTAAACTCCTGTTTGAGTTGCTTTGCTGTAATGAGTTGAAAATCAGCATGGTCTCGAACTCCCTCTAGGTGGACAGGCTGCCCATGCATCATAAACTCCATGTAAAGCTGAGAGAAGTCCATAGAAATTTTCCCCAATTGTTTCAGCCAATCACAGCCCAATACAACATCAATGAGGCCCATATCTAGGGCAATCAGATCAAGCAGTGCCACATAATTTTCAGACAAGCATAAGGGAACTGCCAGACATACATTTGTGCTAATTTCTTCTTCTCCATTTGCTACTTGGACCTTCAAGGGGTGGTGTAATGCCATAGGAATACATTTCAACCGATCGATGGCTGATTTATTGACAAAATTGTGCATGTTTCCGCTATCCACAAGGATGAAAACATGCTTCCCATTGATACTGCCTTGAATGCAAAGGGTATTGGGGCTACATGAACCTGTCCAAGCATCCAAGGAGCTCAAGCAAAGGGAAGTGGGAGGTGGGTGGGATGTTAAATCAAGTATCTGTGAGGGTGCACCACCCGGGTCAAAGGGAAACCCATCCTCCAGGCCATAGAACTGCTCATGATCAACATCCTCCGTGGGCTCAATATGGTCAATGGCCAGGTCATCCTCCTCATTGTGCCAATCTTCCATGACATACATGCTATGAAGTTTGACCTTAGCTGACTTGTAGGGGCATTTGGATGCATGATCAGTAGTGTACTTATCTCCACATTTAAAGCATAGGCCCTTTTCTTTCCGTTCTTTGACAACATCTGGGGAGATGAACCGTTGACTACTGGATCCATGGGAAGGTGATGCAATGGACTGTTTATTTTCAGCATACCGATTTTCAGCCATAGAGCTTGAGGTTGTCCCAAAAGTGCCCGTTTTTCTTTCAGTATGGAAGGCGGGGTAAGTGGGTACTTTGGGGCTATTATTAGGCATAGAAGAGCCTCGAAAACCACCTCCGTATGGGGCTGATCGTGAAGGGATGCGGTGAGGTCCAACACCTTGCTGAAAATGCTCATTCTTACGGTACTTTCTTGCATATCTCTTAGCTAGTTCAATTGCATCAAACAGTATAGTGGATTTTTGGGCCATGGCATCAACTGATAGACTTGGTTCCAACCCATAGATGTACTTGTGCAATTTAGCATCATCACTGATGCTTTCCACATACATGGTCAAGTTCATGAATTGATTGGTGTAGTCACGTACAGTGAGGTTACGTTGGTTAAGAGTGTACCATCTTCTTGCCAACCATTCCTTTTCCATAAGGAACACAAAAACTTGGACCATATGCATTTTAAAATCTTCCCAATCAATGAACTACTGATTCTCCCGATTGACATAGCGCCACCAAGTGTGGGCAAAGCCTTCCAAGTGGAGAGAAGCAAAAAAAAATTTATGCTCATCAGTGCGGGGGTAAATGTTGAAGTAGGATTCCAACTTGGACGTCCATTCTTCCACGTCAGATGGTGAGGGAGATTGCCCATTATACTTTGTGAGAATGACTTGTCATGCAAATCATAGGGGCCATGTTGCCCATGAAATCCTTGCTGTCCATGCATCCCGTGGTGGCCATACATGCCCTGATGTCCATACATCCCTTGTGGTGCATTTAGCCCGTGTTGTCCATTATAGCCATGCTGTCCATGATTGCCAGGCTGGCCATTTGTACCATATTGTCCTTGATGGGGCTGATTCATATGTGGTGCATGGGGGCTCCTAGGTAGAGCGGGTGAAATTCGACCCAAGGTAGGGAAAGGCCTCAAGTGAATGTTGCCGGCATGGTGGACAGGGGAATTCAATAGGGGCTCATCATGCATGTGAGAGGGTTCCCCGACCTCATAAGTAGAAGGGGAAATTCCCTTAGCGCCAAGTATACCCTATGGTCCATGCGACGGTTCCTGATGTGGAAGGCCTCTAGACTCATGTCTAGAGTCATTGGTCTTCTCTTGGGATGAAGCGGTCGCTAACTGAGCAACAAGAGCAATGAGATGTTCCAAAGCTTGTTGGGTCTTTGAGTTTGAGATGGCCATGTGCTCGATCGCTTCATCAAACTTAGACATCATCTGGCGGTGGTTGGTGACCATATCATTGTGGCATTCCATATGACGGAGCTCATGTTGACAGAGGGTGTGATTAAGAAGGGTATACGGGTCCGTTTCAGGCATGTCCTCCTATATATCATGATGGTAATCTTGCGCTGATCTTTGTTCCTCATTCATGGAGGTCCGAGAGTCTCTAATCTCCCTCTGGAGTTCCTCTTGGGCCTTGCTTTTGCCTTTCTAGCAGCCATCTGGATACAGTCCACAGGACCTACTGTCAGTAAAAAGGGCGTAACTCTTAGTAGGAAACTTCGATTGCTGAGGTTTTGGGCTCAAGTCAGAGGGGATGATGGCCTCTTTGAGATGAGCTATTAATCTTTATGAAAAAAAATGATCAAAATTTTCTGTAGGGGTTTTATAGTGGCTGTCTTGGAGCGGTTTGCAACCTGTCTACAGTGACCCTAGTGCACAAAAATGGGCATAACTTTCACACCGTAACTTTGATTGGGAATATTTTTGATTCAAACCGGAGGGGACAAAACCCTCTTCGAGATGAGCTATAGGGTTTACCCCTAGATTCAGGACAAAATTTTCTGCAATTGGATCTTTGTGATAGTCGTGCAGGACTATGACCAAAAACACTGTCTATCCCTTAGTGCCAATATTTGACATGGATAGAGCATAGATCAAGGGGCCTGATCTGACATCTCAATAGCATCTTGATCATACTAAACATAATCCGGAGCATCATTGCATACCCATCAACTCTTCCATTCATGCATAAGTACATTCACTGCCATACATCTCCATTGACTGCATGTACCTCAAGTGGCATACATGGGTGCCATTACCATTGTGGGGTATTCAAGAGGGATCATTGGGTAGGGAAGTGGGGCTTATGGAAAATACCTACACTTGCAAACAAGTATTGGGCCCTGGATCACCGGGAGGTGGGCAAAGTTCCCCCTGGGCCGGGTTGTGCACCCCTTCAGGGTCTTAAGTGGTAAGGAAGGGTCACCTCTCTTTTGTCTTACCACCTCACCTGGCATCGAACTTTTTCCTCAATCGGAGTATACATGGCAGACATTTTTAATCAGTAATCATCATGAGATGCATTGGAAAGGAGACATTGGGCCTTTTCATGAGATGCAAGGAATGGTGAGGGTTGGGGTAGGGTTTACCTTGGCTGTCCAGTGACTCACTGGGTGCTACTTACCCAATTTACAATGGCTAATATTCTTCCAAGACCAAAAGACAAAGTAGGGGTTAATGTTAGCCATTACAATGAAATCTCGAGAAGAGGTATGATTCTTGTATGCAATCTTGAATCTCTCCAACAATGGATTAAGCTCAGCAAGTGGCTAAATTGAGAGATTAAGATAAGAGTGGCATACCTCTTTAATGCTTGTGATAACCATTGAAGCCCGAATCGTCATGATACCGCTTGCTCTATTGATGAAGTTCGGTTGTTGGTTGGGCATCCGTGGGAATTGGATATCTATTCTTTACTGTGACCTTATTTAAAGCACGATATTCAATGCATATGCGATAAGTATTATTATTCTTCTTTACTAAAAAAATAGGTGCACCAAATGGAGAACTACTAGGTCTAATCAATCCTCTATTTAGTAATTCCTCAACTTGATTTTGAATTTCTTTTTGCTCTATCTGGTTATGCCTATATGGTGCTTTACAAGGTGGTTGTATACCAGGAATCAAATCTATTTTGTGGTCTTTAGGACGTGAAGGAGGTAAACCAGGTTGTAGATCTTCTGCAAAACAGTCTTTAAATTGTGCAAGAAATTTTTTATGCCTAGGGTGCATATGTTTTTATTTAACTTGCAGTTCATTCACCCAAATGAGATAAGATTTACTACTTTTGTGTAATGCACGTTTAGCTTGAGTATGAGAAAGCAGTGGAAAAGCATTAGATGCATGCATACCATACAATGTAATATATTTTCCTTGAAAATGAATATTAATTGAATGTGTGGAATAATCTATATCAGGGTTATGCTGATGACACCAAGGCATACCTAAAATAATATGACTGGACTGTAATGGTACAACTAGAAAATTCCTTCTTTCAGTATATTCACAAATTTGAATTTCTAAATCATGCACCTCTTGTGTTCCATTATACCTTGTGCCTAAGAATGCTGCTTTAATGCGATAATGCGTAGGAACAGTTTGTAATTTCAATTCTTTCACTAACTTTGCATAAATAAAATCATGAGTACTACCATCATCATGCAAAATAATCTTTTCTTTTCCATGTACTAAACATTTCATTGTCAATAAAGAATGTGGAGTTGGCATACCTGGCAAAGTATGCGAAGGAGTGGTAATGTCGTCTTCATCTTCCGTGAAATCAGGCATTTCTTCATGTTCGTCATCTTCCATTGCTCCAAGGTAGTTGATATGGACAGGTGGCTTCTTCGATTGGCAATTGGCTGCTAGATGTCCAGGTTGGTGGCATTTGTAACACACTATTGGTTTGGCTTTAGATACATTGTTTGCAATGGCAAGAAGTCTAGGAATATTAGGATTTGGTTGTGAAGTTGGCTTAGGGCTTTGATTGGTATTGGATGGTAAAGCAGGTGGTTTTGCCCAAGACTTACGGAAAGATGATGAAGGAAATCGACCTTGATTAAATCTTCTAAAATTTGAATTGAATTTCTTAGATCCATAGTTACCATTGGCTTGAAATTGCTGTGGACGCTTGTCTCTTCCTCGAAGCTTGTCTTCAGTGTCATGAGCTAAAGAAATTGCATCTTCAAGAGTTGCAGGCTTGAACATATTGACTTCAGCGTAGTAATGCCCAAGTAATCCAGACATATACTTGCGCTTGTGTGTCGCTTCAGGTACATCTTCAAGCATGCATAACTGGAGTAATGCATTCCAAAAGCGTTCGGTGTACTGAGGAATAGGCCCACGATCTCTTTGCTGAAGAAGGTCCCATTGCTTTATGGCTTTTTCATGGAATTGTGGAGGAAGGAAATTGTGCATAAACTTCTTCTTGAAACTCTCCCAGGTAGTGGAACAACCTATGCTCTTATGAACCACGGTCTACCAAAGAGATGCTCTATCCACTAAATGATTAGTGACACACTTGATTTTATCTTTTTCTGCGTATGTTTCCTCATGAAAGTAATCATCAAACTGACTGATGAATGCAAGAACAATTTTTCCATCTCGAGTGCCATTGAAAGTATGAAATTTGAAATTTCTTTTACTTATCTTTGTTTCTTTGCAGATGGATTGAGCTTCGAGAGTCGCATCGATGGTACGTCGGATAAGATCTTCAGATTGTGGTTCCTCTTTGTCAGTAGTCGATCTTTGTAAATTAGCCAATTGTACTTGCAATGCTTGCCGGGCTCGTCGTTCTTCATCCAACTACATCATAATTAGATCTAGTTTTTGCTCCATCGTAGGTTCAGGAAGATTGCCTTCAGCCATTAAATCATCCATATGTGGTTCCGTCATCCTGCAAAACTTCAAAAGACCTCACACTCTCGAAATCCAATTAGCGTGATGAGCGTAGCTCAAATTCGGGTATACAAGGCTTATATATTTTTATGTGTGGCTTTCACAATCTTCGTCTTTGGCTATTGCAAAAATCGTAATCTTTGAAAAATCTGAGTTTTGACCTTCTGCATGTGCTAAAACTGGTTCAGCAAGTCTACGTATGCGAACAATACCTTCCAAAGAACAACTTTGCAGTTCGGTACTTCTGCGCAGGAACAGTGCTTCTAAGAGTTTTCAACACAAGTCTGTTTTGACTTCAGATTACGTGACTGACTTCAAAAGTTGCAGAACTTATGAGACTTGCTATACTTGCAGAGTTTGTAAAGTTTTATGTGATTGAGGACTTAAGTGACTAAGCCTTAAGTTTAGTAGTCTGAAAAACGTCGAATCATGGGGGGGCTGTTTTTTGATCGGCGAAATTTTCGGATGCTCCCGCCCTGATGCCGTCGATCAACGTTTTGATTATTTTGAAGCTTTTTTTTAAAGCTTCAAGCTAAGCTAAGCTCTAAAACTTTAAAACTTAAGCTTTGAAGCTTAAGAAAAGATATGGCTTATCTCTATTTATCCACGACTTGTAGAAGAGGATGTAGGAGTGGTCCTCCGTCGTTGCAGGCCGGTCCTTCGCGATCAGAGGCTGGAAACAGAGGTTCTTGACCACCAGGAATCCACCTGTATCGACCGTTCGCG
Organism: Lygodium microphyllum; assembly: GCF_053477565.2. NCBI lineage: Eukaryota > Viridiplantae > Streptophyta > Polypodiopsida > Schizaeales > Lygodiaceae > Lygodium > Lygodium microphyllum. Next base: position 67,734,844 of record NC_141135.1, read on the forward strand.
ATGAGATTGACCGTAGAGCTCGATCGTTCCAAGAGCTCCGCCTTCGCACAAGATGGGTAGCGATTGGAAGCTCTCGATCTCAGCTTCGCTCTGATACCATTGGTGCATAGATCGAATGTTGTATGCTTGCGTGGTGAATACCGAAAGGTCCCCAAGAACAAAAGAACTCTACTTTTTGCACAAAACTCAAGGTAAAAAGCATGCACGACATGAACAAGAGACCAATTGGGTGCAATCTCCCCCCATGCCTTGTATGAGCGCTCCACAAAGCATGTATTTTATGTATTAATCATCTTCAATCTCAAATAAAAGCCCAAATTACAAAATAGCACGCTTTTGGCTTTTGAGTTTGCTTTAGCACAAAATAGAAATAAAGCTAATGGGCGGGGGCCCAAAGAGTCAAGCGTACCCAATACAATGTCCAAATACAAATATCATAATCGTGTGCCCATGCGCATACAAAATAATAAACAAATATCCAACGCCTCAATAAATAGGCGCGACAAAATATAGGCGCCAAGCCTAAGGTATGCACCCATTAAAATATAAGTGATAACTCGAATACACGCTATCCTCCAATGCTTTCCTCCGCCACTGCTACTATCTCTACACATCAACTGAAGCATTCATAATCGTTAGTAAAATAATACAATTAAACCGACAAAAGTGAATACCTAGCAGTCTTCAGCTACATAAATAAATCAACTGGTTAGAAATCAATCTTAACCTTAATTTATTACGAGTGCGCACTCTAAACTCATAAATGTTTATTAATTTAATATGCATTTTACGGAATCACCCGCTATGGAATCACCCATGTACACACTAAGTTAATGAAACGGCCGAAAACGATAGGCGTCCCCATCAACTTCGCACACAAAGAATCCACTTTGTGTATGAGCCCCGGTCAACAAAGTTTACGGAATCCACCGTAAAACCTCACAGAATCCACCGTGAAATATGCCTCCTGGCATCAGTTCTAATACTTCCTTTGGCAGTCCCAAAGTTCCTACATATCGTACTTTCAATGCCTCAAGATAGCAAAGTGTTTAAAATCAGCAATAATCAACCATAAAGTGGAGCCTATGCAAGGTAACAATGGACCCCAAAATAATTCAACAAATAAGGCCAAGTTTATGCTTATGGATCTTTTCAAGAAAATAAAAGAAAAGGGTCTATGCTTCATATTGGTGAAAAGTATATGGTTGATCATGCATCAAAGTGCACTTTAAAGAATGCCAAGGCTAAAAATTATAATGTGATGGTACTTAAAGATGGGGATGATGAGATTGTTGATAAACTACCACTGAGTGTGCAAGCGGAATTTAAAGAGCATGATGAGAATCCAAATAACAATTAGTTTTATGAGGTTATGGATGGATTTTTATTTGACTATGGTGGCCTTATTCCTTTTGATCTTAGTGGGACAAATTTACCACTTGCTACCACTACCCTTTGTTCTATTTCCATGGATGCTTGGACAGGTTCAAAGTCCTAATACACTTCGTATATGAAGGGTGCCATTCATAAAAAGCATGTGTTTTTCCTGATAGACAGTGGCAATTGTAATATTCCCGCTCGAAAATAGTACTAAACCTAACTCCCCGCACGTCACGCAAAACCTATGCAAGGTTATCTCTTACATTGTAATTACCGGCAATTTAATCCGTACCCCGCATGCGCAAAAACGAGGCCTCCGCATTGTGAAATCGAGCCCAAGGATCCAAGATTGCATAACCACGAGGAAACACCCTTTTGGGAGGGGGCAAAATGGATAATGATCAAAATCATGAATTTTTTTTTACTAATTCCCCCAGTCGATGCATGGCTGGAGGGAAGGGAATGGGAGAAGGAGGTGATGTGGTGAAGTGGTGTATGGGGGGAGAGCCATGCACTAGCTACATGGTGGCTTCCCTCTCCCCCCCTTGGGCTATAAAACCCCCCCTTAGCCTTGGAAGAAAAGGAGGGAAGGCTGCGTGAAGGAAGAGAGGAACGTTGCTGTTGACCTGCTGCCGTGACGTGGAGAGAGGAGGAGGGACTGCTACGCCACCGGGCTGAGAAGCGCCGCCCCACAACGCTGCTGTTGCCACCATTTTCCTCTGCCACCCCCCGTCATCAATCTCTTCTTTTTCCCAATCATTGGGCCTCCCCACGACATCTCTGTTGGATCCTCAGAAGCTTCTCCAAGAAGCTTCTAAAGGAATAAGGCTTGGGCCTTGTTCCTACGCACCCTTCCCAAGTTTAAAACCGGGCTCATAAAGCTCCTTCCCACAAGCCTTCCTCTAAGCCCCAATCCCACAAGCTCCTGGGTTTCAAAGATCTGAATTTCGGTGAAGGAATCTCCTACATACAAGGGAGAAGGAAATTCTTGAGGCTATTCAGAGAACGCGTGGAAGCAAGGGTAATCTGTGGAGTTCAAGTCTTCAACGATGGCTCCCAAGAAGTCGCAAGCCTCACCTGCGGGAGGTTCCTCCCCGAGCTTACACGTGGACATCTCCCTAAGCCCACAAGCCCAGGTTTTACAATTCGGATTCCACGCAAAAGTAATGCATTAAGCACGATAACTTTCATGGAAATAGGAAGTACCTATGCATGTTCAAATTCACCTAGCCTACTTAAATGCAATTGGAAAAAAAATTGACTATTTGAATGATTACTAGAATTAATTCATGACATGCAATTGGGTTATTGGTATTTTCAAAGTGATGAACACAAATTTTCTATCCATCTTACGACCTTAATAGCATGTTTCCTTGTCCTGCATTTCAAAATGACGAGCCTAAAACACCTATTGCCTATCATTATAAGGTTGAAATCATTAAGTGCACTTTTGACTAGACATGGAAAGAATGCGTATGTTGCATTTTAGGAAATATCTTCATTGTAATGATTCATAAGGAAAAGTCGTTAACACCCGTAGGATGTTATCCAAAAAGAAATAGCAGGGCATGAAAATGATATTATGGACTTCCAAGTGGCATGTGCTTGTAAAATGGGTTAAGTTAACACTAGCTTTAGTTTTGCATGAGCTTCATTAATTACATTATAGCTAGGAGAAGGTTGCGTGTTGCATAGTCATCATGCGAAAAATTCATTCATCAAGAGTTGCATTTAGGAAAGGTTGCATGGTTTATCAAAGCATGAGATTCTAAAGCATAGACAACAAGGTTGTAGGCATGATTCTTTGATGTGAGTCCTAGTAGGTCCTAGGAAAGTTATTCTTTAGATTATCATGCGTTTTTACTTTAGCAAGGAAAGATAGCGTTATTGCAAACCATGCGGTACGTAGAAGCAATGAATCATGTGTTTACGTGTATTGTGACATGTTGCAACTATTTTTCTCTTTAGATCAAGTTTATCATCTCTAGGAAAGGCTCATCCTTGTTGCAAGACAAGTAGATCGAATTATCTAAATCACTTAACCCACAAGGGATTCATATAGGTATGGTTCAGTCGATTTGATAAATACCCCAAGTTCTAACTAGGGTTTAGCACGTTAAGGATTCGACCTAGTTTCGTACTTGTTGCCAAGTCGAAACCCTCAAACTCAAAGGTCCTACCCACATTCACGGAATGTTTGGGTCAATTGGACGCTCATGCAAATAACGATCTAGGGTCTCTACCCTAAGGATCAACTGACTTAATGTTAAAACTCGGTTTGAGTTTGGAATCCCAAGGACCTGCCGAACATTGTTGGCCTAGTGCAATTAGGATTGGGTTGGGTAAGAATACACCCTAAACCCTGCTTCTTGTCTAAACATAATTCCTTGACCAGGAAACGCCGTTCGATAGGTGCAATTAGGACTGGGTGGGGTAAGAAGACACGCTAAACCCTGCTTCTTGTCTAAACATAATTCCTTGACCAGGAAACGCCATTCGATAGGAAACGCCGTTCGACCAGGAAACAACTTAATGTTAAAACTTGGTTTGAGTTTGGAATCCCTAGGATCGAACATTGTCGGCCTAGTGCAATTAGGATTGGGTTGGGTAAGAAGACACCCTAAACCCTGCTTCTTGTCTAAACATAATTCCTTGACCAGGAAATGCCGTTCGATAGGTGAAATGATCCCATGGAATAGATGTGACACTTGTGCAAAAAGTTGCAACGCCACATGGCCTTGTGGTTTGATCACAAGAGAGTTTTACCATTCCTTGGAATGAGGTTTACAGGGTTCTGCGCAAGTTTAACTTGCAAGAGGATGAGTAATCATCCTGTTACATCACCTTTCTTGGGGACGATTGCCAAGTTAAGGCAAGAGATGTATTTTCTTGGAAGTAAAGGATCAATCAAGTTAGAGCGACATGGTCGCTAGAATTTATTGTTGATTTATGAAAGCTAAGGTGTTGGTTAAGTTGGGTTAACAGGGTGTTGCCCTAACCCATGGATAAAAGGGTGAACAAACAAACCCTTGGGGATCTTGCCAAGTCACAATTGAACCTGAATCGAATGTTGGATGCATTCAGAGATAAGGATTCACTTCTTAGCAGTTGGCCAAAATAAATGACCACTGGATTGATTGTGCTTGTGACAATTTAGGAGCATTGTTTGCATTGTTTGCTCAAGGAACTAAAAGATGAAAAGTTAATTAATGCTTCAGGTTGAAGGCCCACTGGGTAGATGAAAGAGCCCTTAAGCTATGGTACACTTACTTGGGCCTTAAAACAAAGATCAGTGTTACTCCTACTCTAGACTCGGATAAAAGTGCCAGTGAAGACTCGAGTGTTTTATGGCTCGAGACTCAATCTATGAATGGAAAAACATCACGTCCACATCTAGGTTCTATCCCACCCTTCAAGTTCAAAAAGGGCATGGGGTTTGGAATTCCTGGCTTTTTTAAAGGCAAGCCAAAACCATTGAATAGTTTGATGGAAGGCCCTCCCTTTTTCTATTTTGAAAATGTTGAGAATGTTCCCAATTCAGAGTGAGAGACCATCAAACGGCATTTTAATGGCATAGATCCAGAGTTCACAGACTCTAGATATTTTTCAACATGCTTTAGGCTGAGGTGGTTATGTTTATAACCTTCCAGTAGATGGAAGAAGGTTGATCCTTCCCCCTGCTCCCATGACAATCTTTGAGGTGCTTCCGAAAACAAAAAAGTATTGGTCCCCATGGGATCCGAGAGAGAAGCTGAATTGCATAAACACACGGGGTGCCCCTAGCACTATATGTGGATTGATCAGAAAAATATTTTCTTCCCACAAAGAAAGCAATATACCTTCTTATCTTCAACATGAGATTGTCTTGGCATGCAAAATATGGAACTTGGTTTGGGTCAGCCCAGGCCAAGCTACCCCACTTGAACCCCATGAGATTGAGCTGGTGCTTGGATACGATCGTGACCACACTTGCGGCTGCTCTACCCTTTCAGATCCGTATGATGCATTGGGCAACTCATTTCAGGTCAATACTATTGCGTACAGTCTTTCACCATTGAAAGAATTATATCCACAAGGTTTAATAGTTCTGTCCTTATTCTCGAGCCTTGGTGGGAAAGAAGTGGCATTGCACAAATTGGGTATAATTTTGAAGGCTGTTGTTATTGTGGAGATCAATGATAAATGTAAAAACATAATAGCCAACTAGTGGAACAAAACCTTATAAACAGGCCGATTTCAAATGGAGGATGATGTTAGAGATCTTACTGATGATAAGTTGGCTGAGATTGTGGATGCAATGGGAAAGATTGACCTCATAATTGGGGGAAGCCCCTGCAACAATCTCTCAGGCAACAATAGAGTAAGCAAGGTAGGGAAAGAATCCTATCTTTTCTTTAAATTTCCCAAGATTCTGAGTAGTTTAAAACATATCATGCAAGTAAGAGGTTACCTGAATATGACCAAACCTCTTAACAGCTAGTATTTTTTTGAATAGGGCATGATTGGATGTATATACGACATAATTACACCTGGATCATATGCTAGCACATGATATACATGTATAGGATCATACAGACATGATATACATGTATATACGACATGATATACATGTATAGGGCATATACATGCATAGGACATGATATAGATTACCAACTTTACTTCTTTCTGAGTATTACAAATATACATCCAATCATTCAAAGCTAATTACATATATGTGATTTCATGCCCTATATACATCTAATCATGCCCTATACAAATGTGATTGGATAGGGCATGATGATTGGATGTATATTTAAATCAAAGGTTGACTTGTGCATTTGCAATATATATATATATATATATATATATATATATATAGAGAGAGAGAGAGAGAGAGAACTGATCAACACACTCACATGTCTCATTTAATGTTGTGCACTTAACCTAGCCATGCATGCCAATTCATAGCATGAGTAGATTGATGTAAATCAGTTGGCTTGTGCATATGCAAGCTATTCCAATCATGTCAAGGTGCACTTATAGCTCACATATATTTGATTGATTGATGGATAATATGCCTTTATCTATCTCTTTCGTGTACACCTTCATTGCATTATCTTTCTCTAGCTAAAAACCATTTGTGCTTTATCCACCTATTGATACGTAAGTGGGATAATATGCAATTGTAAGTGGGATGGTCTAGTAAGTCACTATATATATATGTGCCAATTGACTTGCCAATGTGTTATCTCTTATCCTCAAGATTTGTTATATATGTCACCACATAGGTCAATTGATTCCCTAAATGCATGCATTGATTCCTTAAATTGTTCTTGCGCATCTGTAAGCGCATGTAACAGGAATTATCTGCGCATATACATGCCCATTACACGCGCTAACAGATGCGCCATGCAAGTATAGAAAATTTTAAAAAAAGTTGTGGCTTTCTTTTCAAACGTGTGCTTTCCTGCGTTTTTTGCGTGTTTTCTGCAGTTCGAGCTCGACATCACTACTCCTATCTATTTATGACTTCATAAAGACAATGAGGCAAGGAAATAAGAGTAAAAAGCAGACAGGAGGAAAGAAGAGCCAAAGTGTAAAGAACAAGAGCCAAATAGAAAGGAAGAGAACAAGATTGAAGCAACTTACCAAGGGAAGGGAGAAGGAGGACAAGGAGCTTGCAACCTAGCCGCCGCCACCCATTGGAACAAGCAAAGAAGGTGAGTTCTTCTTCTCTCTCTCCATCTTGTTTGGTTTCTCTATTTGTTTGTCTCTCTCTTCTCTCTCTTCACATGCTGGATCTTGTCATCTATGGAGGTTTTTTAGCTTTGTTTTTTAAGCAAGTTTGAGAAGAAATGGTGCGATTGTGCGCGTTTGTCAGCGCGTCCAGATGACAGTGTAGACGCAGCTATAGACGAGGAAATAGACGGCTGATAGACGCCCACAGAGACGCGTTGACAGACGCTCACAGAGACGCAGGTGTAGATGCGCACAGAGATGCAGGTATAGATGCTGTATGTAATATGTTTTATCTGCACAGGGTAATATGATTTTTCTTGTGTAGATGTGGAATCCTGGATCCTCCAGCACCCCATTCAACAAGGAGCAATTCATGGGGGAGATGACCAATTATCTTGGTCACCCTCCCACTGCTGCAGATGAGGTTTTTCAGTGTGATGTCTGGGACACCTATCACATCTTTGCCTACACACGGATCAGTTGAGGCACATGGATCGGCCGAAGCACGTGCATCTGCAGAAGCACGTGTATTGAGTGAGGTAGAGGATAGTGCACATCGAGGGAGGAGGGAGAGTGGTGCGGGAGGACGAGGAGGTCGAGGGATTTGTGGGGGTTGCCTAGGTGGTGGCTCTCGATTACCCTCACCGGAAAATGAGAGAGGTGAGCCTCCACAAATGTACTACTCTATCACTGATGTTGGTGGTATCTTGCATGACTTTGAGGGGAGGGAAGTGATAGCCTACTTGAGGAGTGTCATGCATGCCGCATACAAAGATTTCATGATTCCCTTCAAGCACCAAAAAAATAGTTTGTGGCAAGAGGTGCTGTGGGCAGTACATAAAAGGTACCCTAATCCCGAGAATTCACGATTCTGAGATGATTGGGGACAGTCAAAGGTGAGAGACGCACTTCATAACAAGAGGTCTCACCTTATGACGCGCGCTAAGGAGTCATTGCGGAGACAAGAGCAAGGGCGCCCTGGATATGGCCAATCACCCAATTGCCACCACAAAGAGTGGAAAGAGGCCAAGAAGAGAGCAACGGAGAAAATGACAAGTCGCCAGCATGCAGAGGCACGACGTATCCAGATGGCAACCATGGGATCATCGCATTATAGATCGGGTGGCAGGGAGTCATGGGAGGCTGAGTTTGTAAGTATTATTTGATTTCTTTTTTTAAATTAAAATTTGTAATTTGTTTCACTTCATTATGTAGTGTGTTTTAATACGTTGTATGTTCAAATTGTTTTGTAGTATCATATCGTTGGTAGGATGCCTACTCCTAGAGAGGTAGGCTACCATCGAGGTCATAACTGGGCGTCCACTTGGCAGCATTTCTACGAGGAGGGACTCATTACGGAGGAGCAATATAATTGCGCCATGAGGATTCCACCACCAGAAGATGCATGTTTTATTTTTTACATGAAAAGTATAGATAACTCTAAATTATTGTTTGTAATGATATTTATATACCTTAATCCTTTGTATAGGCGAACCCTCATGCAGTTGAGGATAGCGAAGGGGGGACTAGCAGTAGCGGTGGCGGCAACGGCAGCCGCATAGGCAGCGGTGGTAGTAGCGATGATGATGCCTCTTCTAAGGAGATATAGAGGAGCCCCATGCATGCATGCCTCCCCTTGGCTTGTAATTTTCATTTTTGATATGTATTACTTTCAGCTAGTGCTTGCAACCATAACGTCACAAGCACTAGAACTCATAATGTAAAAACGTTTCATCTATATATATGAAATTTCATGTGCTACATACATTGTTTTGTTTTCAGTATCCAATCTTCGAAATAATCATTCTCTATTTTCCCTAAGCATACAATTTGATGTTGATGGGGGGAAAAAAACCAGAGAGCATGTGGCTTGCAAAGCCACATTCTCTCTGGTTTTTTTTTCATACCTCTGTTTTGCGCGTTTATCAGTGCATCTAAATTGCTGGATAAATGCACGTCTATTCTTGTCAAAAACTTTCAGAGTAAATGCGGTTTTAGACGCGTAGATATACGCTTGTATAGACGCACAATATGAATATGTCCACTTTTTTATAAATATGATTATATATTTACGTAGTGCATTTATACGCGCGTCTATAGGCGCATCTAAGTGTGCGTGTAACTCTAATCATAAGCACGCTTTTAGACGCGATTTTGTAGACACACAAATAGACGCGTTAATAAACACACTCGACATTTTTTTTCACAATTCAAATATTGCGTCTACAAGCGTGTCTATGAACCCTTTTTGTTGTAGTGGAAGTCTTAGATCACAAACCCCGTAACATTCCATGGGAGTGTCAGGTGGAGCTTTCTAGACTCTCTTTCCGATGGACTGCTAAGATGTGTCCTAAAAGGGAACAGGTGGACACGTTACAACAATATACATAATTTTGTGAATAAGTCACTTGTGGACATGTTACACTATTTTTCCATTGATTTATAGAAACCCATAAGAGTACAAGTAGCTAATGGTAAAGAGGAGATTAGCACTCAAATGTGCCCACAGGTTTTCATAGAGTTAGCTGAAAATTATGAAGTACACGTGAACTTAGTTTCTTTGGAAATGGGATCCATAGATATTGTACTTCGTTGTGATTAGCTAATCACTTTAGGGAAGATTACTATGGATTTCTTATAGTTGTACATGGAGTTTGCCATTGATAGGTGGCCTATTCATCTACAGGGAATCCCAAATAAATTTGATTTTTAGCTTATCACCATTAAACAACTCAAGAAATACAAGAAGTTCTCATATATTTTTGTATTGCACTTTAGAAAATTAGTCCAAGAATCCAGTAGAGCATCCTACTTTAAAAGCTCTACTTAAGGAGTACACGAACTTATTTGAAGTACCTACTTCATTATCTCCTAAGAGAGCAATGGATCACCCTATTGATTTAGAGCCTTTGATCTCATTCAAATCCAATCAATAAGCCACTCTACAGGCTATCAAAATATGAGTGTAAAAAAGTAGCGAAGCAAATCAAGTAGCTTTTATAGATGGGTTTTATTAAGCCTAGTTCTTTACCTTATGCATCTTTGGTCTTATTAGTGAAAAAGAAATATGGATCCTTCAAGATGTGTATTGACTATAGGGATCTAAACAATATCATAGTGAAAAAAATGTATCTACTACTTAGAGTTGATGATTTTTTTGATGAACTCAAAGGGGCTAGATTCTTTATCAAGACTAATTTGAGATCTCGATATAATCAAATCCATATGCAAGAGGGTAATGAAATTAAGACTACCTTTAGGACAGATCATGAGCTATATCTTTTCCTGATAATGCCATTTGGGCTTAGTAATACTCCAGTTACCTTCTAGAGTTTGATGTGAATAATTTTTTTTAATATTTTCTCTTCTAGTTTATCCTAGTCTTCTTTGATGACATATTGATTTACAATAAAACTTTAAAGGACCATTTATTCCATATTAAGAAGGTTTTTGATATGTTTAGACAACTGTGTTCTTTCATGCAGACTCAAGTGGAGTACTTGGGCTATATTGTTAGTGAACTAGGGATACATGCCAACCCTAAGAAGGTGCAGTGTGCTAGACATTAGCCGACACCTATCACCACTACTTCCCTTTTGAGTGTTTTTTGGCCTATCCTCATTCTTATCACACATTCATTAAGCATTATGCAACTATAGCATCTCCTTTGACTGATGGGCTAAAGAAGGAAGTTTTCTTTTCGAATGAACTTGCAAACAAGTAGTTTCAACCACTTAAAGAATTTACTTAATTTTTCTCCTATTCTAGTATGCCTCGATTTCTCTATAGAGTTTACCATACAATGTGATGCAAGTGGCTATAGCATAGAGACTGCTTTGCTACAAGAGTATGGAGTTATTAACTTTGAAAATTGTAAGCTTATAGATAAAGAGATGACTATGTATGTCTATGACCAAGAGATGTTGGCTATTTTACATGTGATAAAGAAATGGCATCACTATTTATATGTCAACCAATTTAGAGTTCAATGTGATCATAGGTTCTAAAGGATTTCCTTACTCAATCAAATATTAAAATAATAGAGTTTGTATAGCACTCTATTTTAGAACAGAATCTACCTTGTCTAATTTTTGGAATTCATCCACCTATGTAAGGTCAAAGTATTATTCAGTAGCTATGTCTTGATATATGGCATGCCCTATTTGGATACTTCCATTAGAAGTTATGGAAGTTTTCTCCAGGCACGTCCTATCTTTCACAATAAGTTGTCTACTCTTTACAAATGCTATTTCTTGAAGATTTGAAGGCTCTAATTCCTTTTGAAGACATCCAGATTATATATCTATGTAGAGGCTTTCTTTCATGTCTTAATTGCAGCAGATAACTCTTCACTATTTGATTCTTATCACATATTTTGTATAGCTAAAATCAGAGTAGCACTCTCCTTCGTCCATCCTTATTTGCCATTGTACCTTTGTTTTTGTGGGCAAAAAACTTTGAGCAATGATGGATTGTATGAAGGTAGGAATTCATGTGTTAGTGATAGAGAGTTATTAATAATACTTTTTCATGCTAACATAGGTATAAAAGGTGTGACACATGTAATTTTTTTATCTTTTATCATAATACAATTACTGTCTTCTCTCATCTCACCTGCTTAAACTTAGCTTTCATGGCTTCTCTCTCTTCTTTTCTATCTTTTTAGTATTTCTCTCTTCTCATCACTCTTTCTCTCTCCTATTTTCTCCCTCTTCTACTCTTATTTCTCTCACCTCTTAGCCCTTTTCTTGATAGGTAGGCAGGATTATGTGTGATTACTTACATGCATGCATGCTTGCTTTGTCATTTCGTAGCTTAGCTCCTTTGTTGCCTACCTAAACCAAAATTCTTTTGTGATGGCTTCAAATATTTTTGGCTTTATACACATGATGTTGTGGTTGAGATTAGTGGTTTCTTAGGGGATGCTAAACTTTTATTGAAGCTTGTGAGAATAATGGATCAAGCATATTTTCTTTCCATATTCACAAGATACTAGATTCACGAGCATGTCACATTGCATTTCTTGTCATTTCAATACTTTCAGGGGTTGTCTCCCATTCTTTGGAATTCAATTCCATGACAAGGAAATTATTGATGCACATTTCATGCTTAGATTACATGAGCACATTGAGAATACAACATCAATGAGCATCATTGTTCTAGGGCAAGCCATTCTTTTGGAAAGTGGTCCTTGTGTTCATAATGTAGAGTCTCATCGATTGCTTAAGGAAGCTACTATATGTATATCCTCTACATTACATGTGTTCAAGGCCTATTTATAAATATCCTTATCTGTGAATTTTTCCTGAATAAAACATAACCCTTTTCTATTCAATGTGTAAATAACCCCTTTATATTACACCCTTCTATATGTTTAAAAAAAGTATAAGAATGACATTTTAAAAATACCTTATTTTGAATCTATGTGATGCATACATATATTCATGATTAACTTACCCAAGATCGATTGCAAATCTGGCATTGTGAAAGCGAGTAGCAATTTGCTAGGAAGACATTGGCATGATCATAGTGTAGTGAGAGAGTGGGAAATCATTTTTGGTGTTGATTGGTTGATCTTAGTTCTAGCTAAGAGAAAAGACTTTACTAGCAACAACAACTATCATTAAGAAGGTAGTGTTTCTATTAACTAGGCTGGTGGCATTGTTGAATGGCGACAACTACAAAGGATTCATCATTCAACATCTAATCATTTAGCTTCTCATTGAAGGATGATGAGTATTGAATCAAAATAAAGGCAAGCTTTCTTTTACTCTTTTGTTTAATATTTTTTGAAAAATTTTATAATTTTCAATACCTCGTGATTGAAACCCTTGTTTTCAATATGGATGGAATTCAAAGTATTTAGATAAGAAAGTTGATCCATATAAAAGTTTCTTAGGAATATGGGATTTTTAAATATTATTTACTTGCCTTTGGAAGATGTTTTGTGATATGTATGATGAATTGCATGCATTTTTTATCATTTGTGTGATTTTCTCATTGTGTGGATGTATTTGGTGAAGCACATGAGTTGTTGTTAATTAGTTATTCTGATGTATACTTCAACATAGTCTATAGAATATATAACTATATTTAGCACGTGATTGTTTCAAATGATTTACAGTTTGCAAATGGTGCTTTATCACCTACTACAAGAGGTTTTGCTTTGTCATGTTGTCTTGATGGAAAAAATATTTGTTTGATGTGAAAGTGCAAGAGACTTGAAATTGCAAATTGTGAAGTAATTCTATATGCAAGGACTACAACACATTAGGAAAAAAAGAAACTCACAAATGGGCCTTTTAGTCCCCCCTCTCTCCTCCTTAAAAAAAGGAAAAGAGGAGAGAATAATAATAAAATAATTCTATTCTCTCTCCACTTTTGCAATCTCATTTTGTCTTTTTTATATTATCTATAAAGATATACTCAGATTCCTTCTCTCTCTTCATTCAAGAAGTCTTTTTCAACCAAATTTTATATTAAAAAAGGAGTTAGTGATGGGAGTGTGGTGCTTTGTTTTCAATGTAAAATGATTAGTAGATACAAGGTAATTGATTTTTAAATCAAGAATAAGAAAAATAAAAATTTGAAAGTTCTTTTTAAGATATTTTGGGGATTTTTTATATTCTAGCTTTTGGTCAAAAAACAAACCAAGTGGTCAAATTTCGTGTTTTTTGGAAATGTTTTTAGAGGTAAAATAGAAATGTCCAAAATACAATAAGTCTTGGACAATATCCCTACCCTCTGAGATATTTCCCCCCATATCTATACTCTCTCATGGCTCTATTGTGACACTTCTTCTATGTTTTTATGCAACCTTCATTAATAGAGTGAATTATATACACCCTCCCTTCCCTTAGTACCTTTATATGCCTCTCTGTGCATCTCCACTCTACCTCCTGTGAAAACCAAGTAGGCTCCCCGTTTCTATTAATAGTAAAATGAATATAGGAAAGAAGGAGTTGCATATGGAGGAAGAGATTGAATACACCCCATTATTCAAAAGAACCCAGTGTACCAGTGTCAACTCTCAGGTTTTGCAGAGTTACAGGCAGATGGAATTGAAACATGTGGATTTGTGGGTTGATGGGGGAGTCTACCCAATTAACCCCTTAAACAATAGACCTCCAACTTTCTCAAGAATCACCAATTTGCTAAAGTATGTGTGTGAAGGTGAAACTGGGTTGCTCGGTTACACTAGGCAGCTCAATGATCACGTGTTCAAAGCATTTACAACTTACCAAGCAACCATAAAAAATTGCCATGATGTGATCACTACATATCAACTTCATATACAACAGCTCATAGGACAAGTGGTATAGCTGAATGACACTATAATTCAACAAAACAATAAAAGTATTTCAATGCAAGACACTATCCATGACATTGGTATCTCATATGAGGAGGCAAAGGCACAATTGGATGACTTGAGAAAGATCAATAACAAGCTAACACAGGAGCGCAAACAAAAGAAGAAGCCAATCAATGAGTTAATTATGAATAGCGGCTAGTGGAAGCAATGTATCAAAGCATGTAAGGTAGCTCAAAAAGGGAACCTAGGTGAGGGTGAGGTTGGATCATGTATTAGTAGATTGTTGAAGATGAGTATATTGGAAAACACTTTGAGCAATCCTAAGTTTAAGGCTATGAAAGAAAATGTGATTAAGTGCACATTAAAAGATGTGCCAAATGAGTTCTCAACTGTGGATGCACAATCTATTTGTGACAGTGCCGGTATTAGCACAAGGACTTACTCAAAGATATTCAAAGGTGTGAAGGCTAGATTTGGTTGTGTGTTGAAGAGAAATAGAATCATGCCTCTTCCTCAACATTCAAAGTTAATAGAGGCCCGATGAAAACTTAATACAAAGGTTTTAGAGCTGATAGAAGATCCCATGCATGTTCAATGTGTGGAAACACTAAAGATTGGGACCAAAAATGCATATGAGGTGAAGTTCATCGAACTCAACAATTACTATTTAGATTTGTGCAATGTGCAATCGGAAATGGTAATGTACTACAATATGTCTATTGAGGAATGCAATGGTAAATTGCAATTTGTTATAAGATTAGATGAAAGTGAGGTCGTCAAAGGAGTAAAGCTTGAAAGAGTTAGTGTAACTCTAATGAATAGAGCTTTACAATTCAACAAGAATAACCAAGGGAACTTTATTGTTTAATCTGAGCACCATGTGTGGTGGCTCACTGCATTTGAAGTTTCTAAGGAAACATTAGAGGTGCTGCAGCTGTTCTTTATGCACACGAGCATTCCAAGCATGCTTGGACGCATATGTACCCAAGACAAGCAATGATACGTAGCAATGATCCAATTCCCTTCTTCATCTTTTTTGTTACATACTTCTATCGAGAGAATGCTTGTTCTTTTCTCAGGCGTTATAACCTGTGTATTAGATGTAAATAAGTATGTATTAACCCCTAAATAATAAGCATTTTAAGTCTGTCTAGTAATCACCAATATGCCATACAAATCAACATGGGATTAAGAGATGTTTACACTTTTGTAAACAAACATAAACATCGATATCAAAATGCATGTGGATATGCACATCGAGACAAAGTATAGATTCAATTTCAAGGCATCACTTTATTCATACCATTTACATGAAATATAATGAAAAGAATAGCACATGAATACTCAGAGAAATTTTCCAAAATCAATTTTATTATAATGAATAGGAGTCTGATTTGACTCAATACATTGTATGAAATGTGGGTATTATAGAGTAGTTGTTACAAGGATAGCAACCACATAGCATGCAAATCTTAATAGGCACATTGGATTGACACCTGAGATATTCTAAGACTCAACACATTGTGTGGTATATAGATGATATGATACAAGAGTTTCATGGATCATTGCCAATTGGCATGGAGATCCAAATGGACACTCAGGGCCAATAAAGTAGAGGATTTTTAAACCATTGACTTCTAGCAGATCCATATCATCCAACACAAAGGAATCACTCACCACATCAAAATAGTCGATCGAGAATTATATGCTTCACTTAAAGCTTGTACAATACCTGCATGTACAAAAAAATACATACATGAATCCCTGTTAACAAAAATACTTGCATGAATCCCTGTTAACAAAAATACTTGCATGAATCCCTCTTAACAAAAAATATCTAGATAACTGTATGAATATAGAAGAAATACAAAACATGGCCAATTTACCTATAAGCTGATCACTTGAAGATAACATTGAATTGTTGCTAATCAAAATCCATTGCAAATGATGGACATAAGAAAACATCAATCCCATCAAACATAAAAGTCACTAATTAAATGAATAAATTTTGGCACCACAAAATATGGCAGATTTACTTGTAAATTGAGCTACAGAATCTCCGCTCTACGTTGTGTTAAGTGTTGCAACAACAATTGATCCTTAAGTTAAAACTAGCATCAAACCCTATTGTAAAGATAGTAGAAAAGGGAAAATGTAGAGAGGAAGAAAGAGAGAGTGTGTGAGTATGCGGGAGAGAGAAAGAAATGAACACATATCCAATCTTGCTCAAATTAATCTTTGCGAAAGACAATAGCAAGAGTTAGTATTTACATGAAGGTATATTGAAAAAATAGTAGAAAAGAGGAAACACAGAGAGAGAAAGAGAGAGGGAGAGAGAGATGAGCACTTATGCAATGTCACCCAAAATGATATAAAACAACAATAAGGGTTAGAACTAACATTATGTTGTATTGAAAAGATATTAGTAAAAAAAAGCCAAACACAGAGAGAGAGAGAGAGAGAGAGAGATTAACACCTTTGCCTCTTGCTCCAAATAAACTCTGCAAGAAAACAACAATTAGAACCAACATTAAATTCTATTGAAAACAAAACATAAAAGGGAAACAACACATAGAGAGAGGGGGGAAAAGGGAAGAGAGAGAGAGAGAGAAAGAGAGAAAGAGAGAGAGAGAGAGAGAGAGAGAGAGAGAGAGAGATGAGCACCTCTATCTCCTGCCCAAAACAACCTCTGCAATAAAACAATAATAGCAATAAGAAACCACATCAAACCCTATTGAAAAAATAGCAAACAAGAGAAAATACAAAGAGAGATGGGCATTTGCGTTTTGCCCAAAATCTGGAGCTGGATGGAGAAGAAAGTACAAAGGTAAGCAAAATGCTCAAAACCCTAATTACTCTCAGCAGGGAGCTTCAATGGAGACAAAAATTCATGAGTATAGAGAAGAGAGGGAAAGTGGTCTTTTGCTCAACTTTTGCATCAAACTGATTTCGTAAGAGGGAAAAAAATCGAAAGTGAAAACTCTCCAAAAAGGGGGGGAAATACGAGGTAAGAGAAACTCAAATATTTTGTACTATTCATTCTCCCTTTTTTTAAATCCCCCACTACCCCTTTTTTTAATAGAAAACCCAAGATTTGGCCTTCCTATTGGACAATCCAAAAGGCCCACATCTTAAACTATATGATTTTTAAGGGCCCATTTATGAGTTCATTTTTTCCTAATGAGTGTGTAGGTTTTGAGTGCTCTATCATTGGATGCTCTCTAGTTCCTGCTTGTTTTGTGGAAATTAAGAAACTATGATCTTCTTTTTCTAATTTGTGCATGTTGTTGCTGTATCAAAGTTCTACCATATGAGTTATTTGAGGCATTAGAGATTGATGTGTTGTTGTTTTCCCAGTTCTTGGTTGAGAGTTCTTGAATTCTCCATTGAGTTCTTTGTCTAGTTAAGGTCACTCACCCTAGCTAGCACTCATCATCATGATTTGAAGTTGTAGATAGTGTTCGTGTTGTCTATCACTTGCATGTCAACATATCCTATGCTAGTTAAGCCAAATGTGCACTTATACAATGCTTACACTTAGCCTACACCTAGTCTACAATGATCAAAGCCAGCATAGCTTGCATACCTCTAGCTTAGCCAAGCCAAGGCTGGCACCATTCAATGTCTTTCATCATCAACTAGTTTGTGTATGATGTTTCCCTTAAAAAATCCCAATAGCAACAATGTAGCAAATGATATGGTTAGATGTTGATGACATAGTAGGTGGTCGATGATGATAAAAGACATCCTACAGTTTGCAAGTAAGGCCTAGCTTGCTAGCATATCTTGGCCTAGTGTACCCTTCACCTTTGCCTAGAATACACTTAGGCTATGCCTAATGTGTGCTTATGCTACACCTAGCATTGAATTAGTAGATGCCTAGCATACCCTTAGCATAGCGTATGCTTAGCATATGTCTATAGACACAATTAGCACATGCCTAGCATAACCTTATCATACAATACACTTCACCTATGCCTATTGCACCTATGCCTAGTGTACACTTAGCATATGCCTAGCATACCATTAGCCTATGCCTTGCATACTCCTAGCCTATACCTAGAGTATACTTAGACTATGGTGAGTACTTGTTTAACATGCACCTAACATGCCCTTAGCATAGCATACCCTTACCCTATGTGATGTAATATCCCACATAGATGTAGAAAGCCAAACCCACATTGACCAAAAAACTAGATCTAGAGAGAAGATAGATGTTGGAGAGCCTATATAACCAAAATTGTTGCTTCTTACCTTCTTTATAGTTGTAAGCAAAACCCAAATCACACAACCATAGGTTGGCATCACAAGGTAGTGGGATTGCAAAAACATGAGTCAAGGAGGATCACCATGGTTATGGGGAGGGAAGGAAGTGGGACAACGATTTTCTTGTAGGAAAGAAAAGAAGAGTAACTTTGTAGAAAGGGGTTGTAACGAGGATGAATTTGTCTTTGCACACACACACACACACACACACACTCTCTCTCTCTCTCTCTCTCTCTCTCTCTCTTTCTCTCTCTCTCCCCTTAGCTCACAAAAGGCAAGAAGGTAGAACAAGAAGTTGGCATATACAAGAATGCCCTCTTCTGTTCATTTTCATCCCTTTTATACAAATTTTTAGGGTAAGAGTTTTTCCTTTTTCCTTGGGCACCCTATCCATCTTTCTCAATTTGGCACACATTAAACCATATTGATAAGCCACATTCATGTGTTACAACTTGCAGAGAGGGAGCCCGACTCTGAGGGTAGTATCACAAAGCTCAAATAAATCATTAAAATTCCCAAATATCTTTCAAGGTCTGTCCAATCTTCCAATATCTTCAAAATTCTTCAACGATTCAAGAGTCTTCAAAAATACAGTTAACATACACATCGGGACTTTTCTTCATGAGTGTCAGAGTCATGCACTCTTGGTGCAAGTCCTTCTCCTTACCATAGTGCAATGCATGCTTTCTTAAGCACATGTCCTCCATTCACTCAACAATGGTATCCCCCAAAATAGCTATGACTAGCCCATTAGTAAGTGCTCTATTATTTAGTATGATCCTGTTGAGAAATGTGCAGTCACATCCACTTTAGCCTCTTTATAATGAATAGGAAGGCAAAGGATCACATTGCAAATGAAGCCTTAGACTAGGTCATGTATGCATGGTTTATTAAAACCATGGTTGGTTAATACCATGGTCCCTTTTCACCTTTTTTCACTGACCAATACCACCTATTGTAAGCCTATAAAAGGAACTCATCCCCACATGCATTTGATCTATCATTCTCATTCAGTTGTACTTGCATTATGATGGAGTAATATCAGTTGTTCTTCCTTGTTATTACTTATATCTCATTATTATGATTGTCTACTTTCTCATCAGTGATCTCCCCTAGCATGTATCCTCAATATTTTAACATGGTATCAAAGCAAGTTTCAAGCTAATGAGTCATTAGGAAACTAATTAGGTCATTTCAGTTTGAATTTTTGGCTCCCCCACTTTCCCATGAATCTCTCAACTACCTCCATTGCCACCCACCTTCATTTGAGGGCTTGAATCTCTCGTCACAAGCATTATCAGCTCATGCTCTCTTTTGGAGAACTCTTCATTTTCTCTAGGTGCTCTTGCCTATCACATCACAGTGTGACATTGTGCACTTAATGCTCCAGCATTGGATGTGCATTAGCTCGCTTTCCAAATATGTGCCTTCTCTATTTGTATTTTCCATTGGACTTGCACTCACAACAATGCTGACGATTACCATAGGGCTTTTGAAGCTATATACTTAACCTCTCCCCCACTCAAAGGGTTTTCCAAATGGCCACCTCTCTGAGCTCTAATGAGCAAAATATTATTTGCATGTCAAAACCCTAAAGAGGGAAGCCATAGCCATTAACCTCCAAGCTCATACTTTACTTCATTTTCTCACTTCCTTTGGCTCAATCGTGCCATTAACTCTCTGATATGCTACCACCCTTATTCTCTAGCAAAGCGACCACAATAAATCAGCAAGCAAGTGCTCCAAACTCAAGATCAATATCAAGTGCTTCAACTACATAGTATCTCTTGATACTACCTAGTGTTGGTTAACACTAATCTTCATGTGTCCTTTGACACACTCAAATTTAGCTCTTTTTCTGGTCTATTCTCAGTCAATTGCTATTGCTCCTACTAACAAAATGGACAAAGATTCACCCTCATGTTGATTCAATGGTGTCTGGTTCCACACATGGAAAACTAACTGATCCTAATGAAGAAGGCTTGTGATCAATCACAAGTGGTCAAGAGAGGAAACAAAGGAAAGTTGCACTCTCAGTAATATGGGATAAAAATGATTATAAGGCTCAAGCTATTATCAAGATCAAAATTGATGACAACTACATTCATGATGTTGATGATTGTGAAACTTGTCAAGCAACATGGAATCACTTAGAAACCTTGTTCGAAGCTCATCCAAAATCCTCCAAATATGGCTTGCTAAGTAAATTTTTTAGGCTTGACATGAAAAGTAGTACCTCACTTATAACTCATTTGAATTATATGGAAAGCTTGTTGACAGAACTTGTAGGGATAAACTTGAAGATGGATGAAGACATTTGCATTGGAGTACTTCTCAAAAGTCTTCCACCTAAGTATGATAATGTGTCCACCACATTAATCAACATGCCAAATCTAAAGCTTGTGGATATCAAAGCTTCTCTTGGAAGAGGGAAAGAAGATCAAGAGCAAAGGAGAAGCAAGCACCCCAAGAGGAGACCAACAACTCCTCTATGTAAAGGACAAAGGGAAGAAGGGCATAGTTTGTGATTTTTGCAAGAAAATTGGGCATATTGAGAAGTTTTGTCATGCTAGGAAAAGATCTCAAAGAGCATATCTTGCAATAGTCAAAGAAGATGAAGACAAAAATTGAGAATAAGAAGAAGAAGACACCCAAGAATAAAAGGATAGGACTCACCAGTTCCTCCTTTGTAGCTCATTTTTTGATAAACTTTTTTAGGTTTAAAATGTGTACTTGCCTAATGTACTTACCATAAGCTCTTGTACTCCTCATGTAACCTTTGCACACTATAGCCTCTACACACTTAGTGAGGCCTTGTGATAGCCTCTAGCTTTATATGGTTGTTTCTTTCCATGTCTACACGTAGCAAGGTTCTACTCATGACAGCCTCTGTATACTTAGTATATTTCTTGGTTGTGATTGAGGAGGGGTGTTGAGAAATGTGCAATGACACCCACTATAGCCTCTTTGTAATGAACAGGAAGGCAAAGGATCACATTGCAAATAAAGCCTTAGACTAGGTCATGTATGCATGGTTTATTAAAACCATGGTTAGTGAATACCATGGTCCCTTTCCACCTTTTTACACCTACCAATACCACATACTATAAGCCTATACAAGGCACTCATCCCCACACTCATTTGATCTATCATTCTAATTTAGTTGTACTTGCATTATGCTTGAGTAATATTAAGTGTTCTTCCTTGTCATTACTTATGTCTCATTATGATTGTCTACTTGCTCATCAATGATCCACCCTAGCATGCATCTCAATATTTTAATAGATCCCCTCCATAATCACCTCAAATGTTGGCCATCTAGGCACATTGCAGTTCATTCTACTTCATGATTTGTTTTTTTGGCCTTATGGAAAAGAACAAGGCATGGGATCTAGTTTACTTGCCTTATGGTAAGAAGGCAATTGGCTACAAGTGGGTATAGAAAGTCAAGTTCAAATATAGTGGTTCATTGGAGAGGTACAAGGCAAGGTTACTTGCAAAAGGTTATGCTCAAAAATTTGGTTTGGATTATAAAGAGACATTTAGTCCAGTGGGGCTAAAGTGATTATTGTGAGATTGGTTATTACATTTGCTTCTATCCATGGTTGTATCAAATGGATGCAAATAATGTTTTCTTAAATTGTTCATTAGAGGAAGAGGCATAGATGGATCAACCAAAAGGGTATGTTCACCATAAATATCTACATTATGTGTGAAAATTGAGGAAGGCATTGTATGGATTGAAGCAAGCATCAAGAGTTTGGTGTGAGAGGATCAATAAGTTCTTGTGTAACATGGAATTTTAACAAAGCATTTATGATTATTCACTTTATGTAAGATATAGAGGAGATAGAATGGTTGTTGTGGTGGTCTATGTCGATGATCTCATCATTACATGTACTTTAGAGAGAGATTGTTGAACTAAGAGATGGGTTGCATAAGGATTTTGACATTAAGAACCTTGGCTTATTGAGGTACTTTCTTCACATTGATGTTATTGATTCTCCACATAGAGTTCTACTAGTGCGCAGAGAAAATACTCATTGGAGATGGTAGAGAAGTATGATGGAATGACAGGATGCAAGCCAATGGATACACCTTTGGATCAAAATATTAAGATGTTGGATGATGGAAAACATATGGAAGATGTTACTATGTTTAGAAAGATGGTTGGTAGCCTAATCTACCTAACCATTTCTAATACCTAATTTGAATTACTTAGTGGGAGTCATTAGTCACTTTATGTAGAAACCATGCAACTCACATTTGGATGCAATGAGGAGAGTCTTGAGATATGTGAAGAAGATAGTTAGCTTTGGCTTGTTCTATGAGAAGGGGATCAAGGCTACATTGTTTAGCTATACAGATATAGATTGGGCTGGAAGTATTATGAATAGGAGATTCAATAGTGGCTATGCATTCTTATTTGGTTTAGACATGGTAAGTTGGAGTACCAAGAAGCAATCTACAGTTACTCTATCTAGCATAGAAGTGGAGTATAGAGGTATTACATTGGTAGCATGCAAACAAACATGACAGAGACTGTTATTATGTGATATCGAAATAGAAATAGATGGTGGAGTTATAATGTATTGTGATAACATTAGTAGCATTATGCTAGTACTGAAACCAGTCTACCATGCAAGGATGAAGCATATCGAAGTGCACGACTACTTCATCAAAGAGAAGGTTATGGATGGAGCGATACACCGAGTTGCGAACATCTTTACCAAATAATTAGGTAAGGATAAGTTTGAGTATCTAAGGAGTGCACTTGGGGTATTGCATTTGCAAGCTCATTTTAAGCTTGCGGGGAAGTGTTGAGAAATAAAGCATAGGACAAATCATAACCTATGTATGCATAAATAAAGTAGAGACTATATGTGAAGATTCCTCAAGGTCAAAGGATCACTTTAGAGGACACTTGTGTGGTGTATCAATTGAGAAGTAAGGAAGAAGAAGAATGAAGATTATGAAAAAGAAAAAATCTTGGGACTATACATCTCTTCTGTTGAGCATCCCTTATCTACTTTTTTCAAGGAGTAAATGCTTAGATCATGGAGCTTGGTGTTGAGAATCAGAGTTTGCAGCAGTAGAATGTATGCACAAGAGGGAGAAGAGAGCTCAAAGTACAAGAATGAAATCTTGCTTACTAAGTTTCTTAGAGTACAGCTTGGGCACACTCTCTCACACATGATAGTGACCCATAGGCTATTTATATAGCGCTTGCCAGCTAGGGTTAGGGTTTCCCCTGCCCCTAGGGCTATTCACACTCATATGCCCTTATACTCCCTTGCTTACAGTGCGTTTCTATGCCCGTCTTCTAACACCCCCCTCAATGCCAGGGTGGCTGGTGCACAGATCGGTCACAGTATGCTCACGTAGTGAATCCCGGAAGGTCCCCAAGAACAATGAACTCTACCTTTTTGCACAAATTACAATGTAAAAAGCATGAACGACAAGAGCAAGAGACCAATTGGGTTCAATCTCCCCCCATGCCTTGTGTGAGCGCTTCACAAAGCATGTATTTTATGTATATTTCCATCTTCATGCTCAATAATAGCCCAATTTACAAAAATATGGCAAGCTTTTAGCTTTTGAGCTTGCTTTTACAAAAATAGGAAATAAAGCTAATGGACGGTGCCCATAGAGTCTGGCATGCCCAACACAATGTCCAAATAACATATCCGTGCACATAGGCGCATACAAAATAATGATAAATAATTGATGCCTCAATAGACATGACAAAATATAGGCATGGCGCCTATCAAAATATAATCCATAGGTCGAATACTCGCTAGACTCCAATGCTTTCCTCCGCCACTGCTGCTATCTCTACACATCAACTGAAGCATTCACAATCGTTAGTAAAATAATACAATTAAACCAACAAAAGTGAATACCTAGCAGTCTTCAGCTACATAAATAAATCAACTGGTTAGAAATAAATCCTAACCTTAATTTATTACCAGTGCGCACTCTAAACTCATAAACGTTTACTAATTTAATATGCATTTTGCGGAATCACCCACTATGGAATCACCCATGTACACACTAAATTAATGAAACGCCCGAAAAGGACAGGAGTCCCCATCAACTTCTCGCACAAAGAATCCACTTTGTGTATGAGCCCCGGTCATCAAAGTTTACCGAATCCACCGTAAAACCTCACGGAATCCACCGTGAAATATGCCTCCTGGCATCATACCCCCGGGGTGGGATAGCAATTGACCTCAATTGCTATTAGCTCAATGTGGAGCTAACAGAGTGGGGAAAGCATTTAAGTCTCTAGCATGCATCCATTGTGCTTCCTCTACAGGATGGTTCTTAAATTTAACTAGATATCTAGAATACCTTTGGCCAATTCTAGTGGTCATAAAGTCAGTGTCTATGATAGCTTCTGGTTCAAGTATTTTAGTCTCTTCCTCTAATAAAGGTGGGTTTTCATAAACAGGATGGACATGTAATTGTCCTCTAAATGGTCTCAATAAACTAATGTGAAATGTATTGTGAATTTTCCAATGAGATGGTAATTCTAACTTGAATGCATTATCATTAATTTTATGAATGATTCTAAATGGTCCATAGAATCTAGGAGCTAGTTTGACAACTGGATGTCTATCTACACTTTACAGTCTATGTTTTTCTATTCTCAGCCAAACATAATCATCAACTTTGAAATTCATGGCTTGTCTTTTCTTGTTGGCTTGTTTGGTATATGATTGCTGGGCTTTAGCAATCATATCTTTAACCTCATCAAAAATATTGTTATGCATACTAGCAATATCATCAGCACTCTGAATTCTATTAGACAAAGATGCAACAGGTGTAGATAATCTATATCCATAAATAACTTCAAACGGTACTTTCTTTGTAGATGTGTGTGGTGTATTGTTATATGCAAACTGTAATAAATGCAAATGAGTGTCCCATGTCTGAGGTTTAGAAATAGTATATGCACGTAAAAGATCTAGAATGGTGCTGTTTGTGGCTTCTGTTTGTCCATTACTTTTTGGATGAAATGCAGATGAGAAATCAATCTTTGTGCCTAAATTAGCAAACAGGGTAATCCAAAAATTGTTACAAAATCTAGAATCACGATCTGAAATAATCACTTTTGGCAATCCATGGTTAGTAAAAACAGTTTTCAAGAATAACTGTGCTGCTTGTGATGCTGTTAAAGTTTTCTTACATGGAATGAAATATGCTTGTTTATTAAATCTATCTACAACTGTCCAAATCATATCATGGTTAGATTTAGTATTTGGTAAACCAGTAATGAAATCCATAGAAATTTGTTCCCAAGGTTTAGATGGAATAGACAAAGGCATAAGTAATCCATACTGTTTACCATGATGTCTCTTAACTCTTTGACAAATCAAACATTCAGAAATGAAGTTAGATACATCTGCATCCATATGTGGCCAATAAAAATCTTCAGTTAACATACGTAATGTAGATATGATACCTCTATGACCTTGATATGGGGGACAATGAATTTCATTTAAAACAAAAGATCGGAATGGAATAGTAACACACAGTCTCTTTTCATAAAACATAAATCCATCATTATATGACAATGAATCAATATGAATGAAATTATTTTGAACTAATTTATTCCAATCAAAATGAAAAGTAATATCCTTGTGATATGTATCTTTCATAGCAATCAAAGAATCAAAAGATATGAAAGAAATATTATGAATTGTAGGTCTTCTACTCAATGCATCAGCCACTACATTTTCTTTTCCTGGTTGGTATTGAATGATAGGATGAAAACTTTGAATAAAGGAAGCCCATTTGATATGACGGTCAGAGATTTGAGGTTGGCTAAGTAAATGTCTAATACTTTGCTGATCGGTCTGTATCATAAATTCTGAATCCATTAAGTAGTGTTTCCACTGTCTTAATGCTTGTACAACTGCTAATAGTTCTTTGTCATATGTGGAATATTTCAGCTCAGAGGGTTTCAGCATACAACTAGAATATGCTATAGGATGATTGTCTTGCATAAGTACGGCTCCTATTCCTGATCCACTAGCATCGGTCACTACTAGAAAGAATGGTCTATTAAAGTCAGGCAACTGTAGAATAGGGGCATTGGTTAATGCATGTTTCAGTAAGTCAAAGGATTTCTGCTGATTTTCAGTCCATTGATAAACAATTCCTTTCTTGAGAAGTTTGGTTAATGGTAAAGCAAGTAATGAGAAATTACGTACAAACTTCCTATAGAAACTAGCAAGACCAAGGAATGAGCGTAACTCATGCACGTTTTTAGGAATAGGCCAATTCAATATTGCATCAATTTTCTTAGGATCAACTTTAATTCCTTCATATGATACAATATGACCTAAATACTCAATTTCTGTCTTAAAGAATTCACTCTTTTCAAGATTTGCATACAGTTGATTTTCTTTCAATAACTAAAAAACTAATGATAAATGCTCATAATGTTCTTTCTCATTTTGACTAAACACCAAAATATCATCAAAGAAAACAATTACACAATACTGATATTTCAAAAAGATACGATTCATCATTCTACTAAAGGTAGCAGGTGCATTAGTCAATCCGAATGGCATGACTAAGAATTCGTAATGACCAAACTGTGTTCTAAATGCAGTCTTGAATATGTCAGACTTATCTAGCCTCACCTGATGATAACCAGACTTAAGGTCAATTTTACTAAATATAGAAGATCCTTGCAGTTTATCCATAAGGTCATCAACTCTAGGAATAGGATACCTATTCTTTACAGTGATCTTATCTAAAGCTCAGTAGTCAATACACATACGATAGGTATTATTCTTTTTCTTGACTAACAATATAGGTGCACCGAATGGAGAAATGCTAGGTCGAATTAAACCTCTATTTAGTAATTCCTCAACTTGACTCTGGATTTCTTTTTGCTCTATCTGGTTGTGCCTATATGGTGCTTTGCACGGTGGTTCTGTGCCAGGGATCAAATCTATCTTATGGTCTTCTGGACGTGAAGGAGGTAAACCTGGTGGTAGGTCTTCTGCAAAACAGTCCTTAAAATATGCAAGAAATTCCTTATGCCTAGGGTGCATATGATTTTCCCTTACTTGCAATTCATTCACCCAAATGAGATAGGATTTACTACTCTTGCGTAATGCACGTTTAGCTTGAGTATGCGAAAGCAGTGGAAAAACATTAGATCCATTCATACCATATAAGGTAATAGATTTTCCTTGAAAATTAATATTCATTGTGTGTGTGGAATAATCTATATCGGGATTATACTGGTATCACCAAGGCATTCCTAAAATAATGTCACTCGACTGTAATGAAACAACTAAGAAATTTCTTCTTTCAGTGTATGAACCAATTTGAATCTCTAAGTCTTGCACTTCTTGTGTACCATTATACCTAGTGCCTAAAAATGCAGCTGTTATGCGATAATGCGTAGGTACAGTCTGTAATTTCAATTCCTTTACCAATTTTGCTGAAATAAAATCATGAGTACTACCGTCATCATGCAAAATAGTCTTTTCCTTTCTATGCACCAAACATTTCATAGTCAATAATGAATGTGGAGTAGGCATACCTGTTAAAGTATCGGAAGTAGTAGTAGTATCGTCCTCATCTTTAGTGAAATCAGGCATATCCTCATGTTCATCTTCGTCCATGGTTCCAAGATAGTTGATATGAGCTGGTGGCTTCTTTGAATGACAATTTGCTGCTAGATGTCCAGGCTGGTGGCATTTATAGCATACTATTGGCTTGGCTTTGGTTACATTATTTGCAATGGCGGGAAGTCTAGGTACATTTGGATTTGGTTGTGGAATAGGCTTAGGATTTGGATTGACATTGGATGGTAATGCAGGTGGTTTAGCCCAATTCTTGCGGAAAGATGATGAAGAGAAACGACCTGGACTAAATCTTCTAAAATTGGAATTGAATTGTTTAGATCCATAATTACCATTGGCTTGGAATTGCTGTGGTCGTCTGTCTCTACCTCGTAGCTTATCTTCAGTGTCGTGAGCTAGTGAAATGGCGTCTTCAAGGGTAGCAGGCTTGAACATGTTCACTTCAGCGTAGTAATGTCTAAGAAGTCCAGACATATACTTTCGCTTATGTGTCGTCTCTGGTACGTCTTCAAGCATGTGTAGCTGGAGGAGTGCATTCCAAAAATGCTCTGTATACTGAGGAATAGGCTCACGATCCCGTTGTTGAAGTAAATCCCATTGCTTGATAGCCTTCTCATGAAATTGCGGTGGAAGGAAAATCTGCATGAACTTCTTCTTGAAATCTTCCCAAGTAGCAGGACATTCTATGCTCTTGCGTACTACAGTCCACCAAAGTGATGCTCTGTCTACCAAATGATTAGTAACACACTTGATTTTATCTTTTTCTGGATAAGTTTCCTCATGGAAATAGTCATCAAACTGACTAATGAATGATAGAACAGTCTTTCCTTCTCGTATGCCATTGAAAGTGCGAAATTTGAAACTTCGTTTACTTATCTTTGATTCCTTGCGAATGGTTTGAGCTTCAAGAGTGGTGTCAATGGTACGTCGAATCAAATCTTCAGCTTGAGGTTTTTCTTTGTCGGTAGATGCTCTTTGTAATTTTGCCAATTGCGCTTGCAATGCTTGCCTAGCCCTTCGTTCTTCTTCCAATTGCATCATGATTAAGTCCACCTTTTGCTCCATCATAGGTTCAGGTAGGTCATCTTTAGCCATAGGATCATCCATATGTGGTTCCGTCATCCTGTAAAACTCAAAAGACCTTTCTCACTCAAAATCAGGTTAGCGGGATGAGCGTAGCTCAAATTTGGGGTTACAAGGCTATGTGTTTTTGGGTATTTCTTTCTCAATCTTCAGAAAATCTGTGATTTTTCCTTCTTCGTATGCTGAAAATGCTTCAGCAAACTTGCATATGGGTAGAATACCTTCCAAGGAACAACTTTGCAGTTCGGAGTTTCTGCACAGGAACAGCCCTTCTAGGAGTTTTGAGCACAAGTCAGTTTTAACTTGCAGAGTTGCAGACTTAGGTGACTTGTAGAGTTGCAAACTTAGGTGACTTAGTGAACTTGCAGAACTTGATCACAGTTGACTTGCAGAATTTGATCTCTGAGGCGCGGGACCTGGAGTTTGATGACTTGCAGTAGATGACTTGTCTTGTCTGACTTGAGTAGTTTAGCTTGGCTTAATGATTTAAGCTTAATTGCTTAAGCTTTTAAGGGGGGACTTAATCTTCAGAAAATGGCGCAATCGTGGGGGGAGGGGGGGCGTTTTTTCCGCCACGCGGAAAAATCGGGCATCCTTGGATACCTCGCGATGATTTTCTAAAGCTATTAAGCTTCTAATCCAATCTTATAAACTCTAAGATTCAACTTTGAAAGAGAGGAGATATGGAATTTCTCACAGTTTGCCCATGACTTGTTTATGGAGATGAGGGAGTGGTCCTCCGCCTGTACAGCCTGGTCCTTCGCGATCTGATAACAGAAACAGGGGTTCTTGATCGCTAGAAGTCTGCCTGTATCGACGGTTCGCGACGAGATTGACTGTAGAGCCCGATCGTTCCAGGAGCTCTGCCTTTGCACAAGATGGGTAGCGATTGGAAGCTCTTGATCTCAGCTCCGCTCTGATACCACTGGTGCGCAGATCGGTCGCAATATGCTCACGTAGTGAATCCCGGAAGGTCCCCAAGAACAATGAACTCTACCTTTTTGCACAAATTACAATGTAACAAGCATGAACGACAAGAGCAAGAGACCAATTGGGTTCAATCCCCCCCCATGCCTTGTGTGAGCGCTTCACAAAGCATGTATTTCATGTATATTTCCATCTTCATGCTCAATAATAGCCCAATTTACAAAAATATGGCAAGCTTTTAGCTTTTGAGTTTTCTTTTACAAAAATAAGAAATAAAGCTAATGGACGGTGCCCATAGAGTCTGGCACGCCCAACACAATGTCCAAATAACATATCCGTGCGCATAGGCGCATACAAAATAATGATAAATAATCGATGCCTCAATAGACATGACAAAATATAGGCATGGCACCTATCAAAATATAATCCATAGGTCGAATACTCACTAGACTCCAATGCTTTCCTCCGCCACTACTGCTATCTCTACACATCAACTGAAGCATTCACAATCGTTAGTAAAATAATACAATTAAACCGACAAAAGTGAATACCGAGTAGTCTTTAGCTACATAAATAAATCAACTGGTTAGAAATAAATCCTAACCTTAATTTATTACGAGTGCGCACTCTAAACTCATAAACGTTTATTAATTTAATATGCATTTTGCAGAATCACCCGCTATGGAATCACCCATGTACACACTAAATTAATGAAACGCTCGAAAAGGACAGGCGCCCCCATCAACTTCTCGCACAAAGAATCCACTTTGTGTATGAGCCCCGGTCATCAAAGTTTACGGAATCCACCGTAAAACCTCACGGAATCCACCTTGAAATATGCCTCCTGGCATCAATGGCATTGGATTACAAGGCATATAAGAGATTCCCCCCCTTTTTGGGATGCCTTTATAAATTAGGTTTACAAGGTTGTTTTAGGTAGATGATTTAAATAGTCAAAACAGTCAATCTTCAGATGAATTGGAGACATACTTGGCCACCAATTCTTTGGGTATTTCAGGAGTGTTGGGGCATTTACTAGTGATATGCCCTGTCTTCTTGCATTTGTTACATTTCATCTTCTCGGGATACTTCTTCCAGCAGTTGTTTACAAGATGTCCTTTTTTTCTTACAGAAAGAACATTTAGTGAGAACTGTATGAACCAATACTTGTTCACGGGAATTTGAAGTTGCCTGACTGTTGCTGCTTTCTTTGTGGTTTCTCTTTTCTTCATCCAAACAGGATTGAATGGTACTTGCCAAAGTAGGATCTGGAATGTTTGTGAGAGTGGTTACAAGAGTAGAAAACACATGTTTTACAGCTTTTAGGAGAATAGCAATAGCATATTCTTCATGTATTGGAGCTTGTACAGAAGCAAGCTGTGCCATAAGTCCCTTCATATGAGAAATGAATTTTCCCAAATCTTCTCCTGAACGATATTCCAAGTAAAGAATTAAATTTTAAGAAAGATTTTAGTATTTTTGCCACTGGCTCCATAGAGCTTTTCAAGCTCATCCCATTTTTCTTTAGCAGTGTTTAGTTGATCAACATGATGAATCAGGGATTCATCTAAGTGTAGCATTATGATTGCTTGAGCACGTTGGTCATCCTCTATATCAATCATATTTGCAGAGTTTACAGCTCTACTGCCTTGAATGAGAGGCCAATACCCTCTCTCCATCATTTTGTATTTTATAAGTACCTGCCATGGGTGGAAATCCTTACCATCAAACTTTCGAATTTGAGGACGGACATCAGTATATGTTGTGGTCATTGGGAAGGTCTTACCACTTGTTAGGACAAGGGCAGTGTCTAGTCCCTTACAAACTTTTCACTGAATGTGGAAGCAAATTAGACAATGTGAAGTCAAAGTTGCAATGAAGAGAAAGGCTGAAAATCATATAAGTGTAATATTTCAAAGTATGACTTTGGTGGTCCTTTCTTATGTGCAAGCTTCTTCCAAGGTTTAATAGTCTTTTTAGGTTTTAATGAAGTAAACCTAGACTGGACTTCAGGCTCCTCCTTGTGGTACGGCTTAGTGGATGAAGCTTGTGTTGGACACGGTTTGTCTATGATCTCAATGCTTGTTGCTGATGATTCCGAGGAGAGTACAATGACACTCATGCTATTGATTTCACTGACCAATGTACTTGAGACAAAGTCACTCACGGTATGCAATACACTTCTAGTGCATGATGGTCTATGTGTTAATTTTACACATAACCTTACAACGATATATGAAGAGAAATAAAAAAATCACTGGGTTTTAGTGAATGCCCAGCAAGCAATTAACCTGATGATTCATGATTAGTGTTAAAAAAACACTATTGTCAAGCTTAGAAAAGTGCTTGAATGGAACCCGGTTGGAAGTCGGCTTCCCGATGCTTGGTGATGTCCATTGATCATGCCCAAGAGCTTTAGAAATCTGGAATGGGCTTCAGAGAATCTGCTTCAGTGATTAGAATCACTGTTAATGAAGCTCATAGTGAAAACATGACAAAATGTCAAGCTTGGAGCTTGTTGGCTATGGCTGCCCAAAAAAACACAGTTAGGGTTTGGCAGAGATCTCTCTTTGTGAGAGGAATTTCCAGGAACCCTTTTAGTGGTGCGCAGATCGGTCGCAGATAGCTCACGTAGTGAATCCCTGAAGGTCCCCAAGAACAATGAACTCTACCTTTTTGCACAGAAAACAATGTAAAAGCATGCACGACAAGAGGTAAGAGACAAATTGGGTTCAATCTCCCCCATGCCTTGTGTGAGCGCTTCACAAAGCATGTATTCTATGTATATTTCCAATCTTCATGCTCAATAATAGCCCAATTACAAAAATATGACAAGCTTTTTAGCTTTTGAGTTTGCTTTCTACAAAAATAGGAAAATAAAGCTAATGGACGGTGCCCATAGAGTCTGGCACGCCCAATCTCAATGTCCAAATAGAAATAACATATCCGGGCGCATAAGCGCATACAAAATAATAATCAAT
The DNA here is from genome assembly GCF_053477565.2 of Lygodium microphyllum. NCBI lineage: Eukaryota > Viridiplantae > Streptophyta > Polypodiopsida > Schizaeales > Lygodiaceae > Lygodium > Lygodium microphyllum. Next base: position 67,768,122 of record NC_141135.1, read on the forward strand.
AATCAATGTCTCTATAGACATAACAAAATATAGGCGTGGCGCCTATCAAAATATAGTCCAAATGTCGAATACCCGCTAGACTCCAATGCTTTCCTCCGCCACTGCTACTATCTCTACACATCAACTGAAGCATTCACAATCGTTAGTAAAATAATACAATTAAACCGACAAAAGTGAATACCTAGCAGTCTTCAGCTACATAAATAAATCAACTGGTTAGAAATAAATCCTAATCTTAATTTATTACGAGTGCGCAATCTAAACTCATAAACTTTTATTAATTTAATATGCATTTTGCGGAATCACCCGCTATGGAATCACCCATGTACACACTAAATTAATGAAACGCCCGAAAAGGACAGGCGTCCCCATCAACTTCTCGCACAAAGAATCCTCTTTGTGTATGAGCCCCGGTCATCTAAGTTTACGGAATCCACCGTAAAACCTCACGGAATCCACCGTGGCACGAAATCCACCGTGGAATATGCCTCCTGGCATCATACCCCCGGGGTGGGATAGCAATTGACCTCAATTGCTATTAGCTCAATGTGGAGCTAACAGAGTGGGGAAAGCATTTAAGTCTCTAGCGTGCATCCATTGTGCTTCCTCTACAGGATGGTTCTTAAATTTTACTAGATATCTAGAATACCTTTGGCCAGTTCTAGTGGTCATGTAGTCAGTGTCTATGATGGCTTCTGGTTCAAGTATTTCAGTTTCTTCTTCTAGTAAAGGTGGGTTTTCATAAACAGGGTGGATAGGTAATTGGCCTCTAAATGGTCTCAATAAACTAATGTGAAATGTATTATGAATTTTCCAATGAGATGGCAATTCTAACTTGAAGGCATTGTCATTAATCTTATGAATAATTCTAAATGGTCCATAGAATCTAGGAGCTAATTTGACAACTAGGTGTCTATCTACACTTTGCAGTCTACGCTTTTCTATTCTAAGCCAAACATAATCATCAACTTTGAAATTCACGGCTTGTCTTTTCTTGTTGGCTTGTTTGGTATATGATTGTTGGGCTTTAGCAATCATATCCTTAACTTCATCAAAAATACTGTTGTGCATAGTAGCGATATCATCAGCACTCTGAATTCTATTAGACAAAGATGCAACAGGTGTAGATAATCTATATCCATAAATGACTTCAAAAGGTGCTTTCTTTGTAGATGTGTGCGGTGTATTGTTATATGCAAACTGTAATAAATGCAAATGAGTATCCCATGTCTGAGGTTTAGAGATAGTATATGCACGTAAACGATCTAGAATGGTGCTATTTGTGGCTTCTGTTTTTCCATTTGTTTCTGGATGAAATGCAGATGAGAAATCAATCTTTGTGCCTAGATTTGCAAACAGTGTAATCCAAAAATTGTTACAAAATCTAGAATCTCGATCTGAAATAATCATTTTTGGCAATCCATGGTTAGTAAAAACAGTTTTCAAAAATAACTGTGCTGCTTATGATGCTGTTAAAGTTTTCTTACATGCAATGAAATATGCTTGCTTACTAAATCTATCTACAATTGTCCAAATAATGTCATGGTTAGATTTAGTATTTGGTAAACCAGTAATGAAATCCATAGAAATATGTTCCCAAGGTTTAGATGGAATAGACAAAGGCATTAATAATCCATACTGTTTACCATGATGTCTCTTTATTCTTTGACAAATCAAACATTCAGAAACGAAATTAGATACATCTGCATCCATATGCGGCCAATAAAAATCTTCAGTTAACATACGTAATGTAGAAATGATACCCCTATGACCTTGGTATGGGGGACAATGAATTTCATTCAAAACAAAATATCGGAATGGAATAGTAACACACAGTCTCTTTTCAAAGAACATAAATCCATCATTATATGACAATGAATCAATAGGAATGAAATTATTTTGAACTAATTTTTGCCAATCAGAATGAAAAGTAATATCCTGGTGATATGTATCTTTCATAGCAATCAAAGAATCAAAAGATATGATAGAAATATTATGAATTGCAGGTCTTCTACTCAATGCATCAGCAACTACATTTTCTTTTCCAGGTTGGTATTGAATGATAGGATGAAAACTTTGAATGAAGGAAGCCCATTTGATATGACGGTCAGAAATTTGGGGTTGGCTAAGTAGATGTCTAATGCTTTGCTGGTCACTCTTTATCATGAATTCTGAACCCATTAAATAATGCTTCCATTGTTTTAATGCTTGTACAACTGCTAATAGTTCTTTGTCGTAAGTGGAATATTTAAGCTCAGAAGGTTTCAGCTTAGAACTAGAATATGCTATTGGATGATTGTCTTGCATTAGTACGGCTCCTATTCCTGATCCGCTAGCATCGGTCACAACTAGAAAGAATGGTCTGTTAAAGTCAGGCAATTGTAAAACAAGGGCATTGGTTAACGCACGTTTAAGTAAATCAAAGGATTTCTGCTGATTTTCAGTCCATTGATAAACAATTCCTTTCTTAAGAAGTTTGGTTAATGGTAAAGCAAGTAATGAAAAATTACGTACAAACTTCCTATAGAAACTAGCAAGACCAAGGAATGAGCGTAGTTCATGTATATTTTTAGGAACAAGCCAATGCAATATTGCATCAATTTTCTTAGGATCAACTTTAATTCCTTCTTTTGATACAATATGACCTAAATATTCTATTTCCGTTTTAAAGAATTCACTCTTTTCAGGATTTACAAACAATTGATTTTCTTTTAGTAATTGAAAAACTAATGATAAATGCTCATAATGCTCTTTTTCACTTTGACTGAACACCAAAATATCATCAAAGAAAACAATCACACAATATTGATATTTCAGAAAAATACGGTTCATCATTCTACTGAAAGTAGCAGGTGCATTAGTTAATCCGAATGGCATGACTAAGAATTCGTAATGGCCAAACTGTGTCCTGAATGCAGTCTTAAATATGTCGGATCTATCTAGCCTCACCTGATGATATCCAAACTTAAGGTCAATTTTACTAAATATAGAAGATCCTTGCAGTTTGTCCGTAAGGTCATCAACTCTAGGTATAGGATACCTATTCTTTACAGTGATCTTATTTAATGCTCGATAGTCAATACACATACGATAGGTATTATTCTTTTTCTTGACTAGGAGTACAGGTGCACCGAATGGGGAACTGCTAGGTCGAATTAAGCCTCTATTTAGTAATTCTTCAACTTGACTCTGGATTTCTTTTTGCTCTATTTGATTGTGCCTATATGGTGCTTTGCAAGGTGGTTATGTGCTAGTAATTAAATCAATCTTATGGTCTTCTGGACGTGAAGGTGGTAAACCTGGTGGTAGGTCTTCTGCAAAACAGTCCTTAAAATATGCAAGAAATTCCTTATGCCTAGGGTGCATATGATTTTCATTTGCGTGCAATTCATTCACCCAAATGAGATATGATTTAGTATTCTTGTGTAGTACACGTTTTGCTTGAGTATGCAAAAGCAGTGGAAAAATATGAGATGCATGCATACCATATAATGTAATAGATTTTCCTTGAAAATTAATATTCATTGTGTGCGTGGAATAATCTATATTTGGATTATGCTGGTGTCTCCATGGCATTCCTAAAATAATGTCACTTGACTGTAATGGGACAACTAAGAAATTTCTTCTTTCAATATATGGACCAATTTGAATTTCTAAATCTTGTACTCCTTGTGTGCCATTGTACCTAGTGCCTAAAAATGCAGCTTTTATGCGATAATGCGTAGGTACAGTATGCAATTTCAATTCCTTTACCAATTTTGCTGAAATAAAGTCATGGGTACTACCGTCATCATGTAAGATAGTTCTTTCTTTTCCATGCACCATACATTTCATAGTCAACAATGAATGTGGAGTAGGCATACCTGGTATAGTGTCGGAAGTAGTAGTAGGATCATCCTCATCTTCAGTGAAATCCGGCATATCCTATTGCTCGTCTTCGTCCATAGCTCCAAGGTAGTTGATATGTGTTGGTGGCTTCTTTGAATGACAATTTGCTGCGAGATGCCCTGGCTGGTGACACTTGTAGCATACTATTGGCTTGGCTTTGGTTACATTATTTGCAATGGCTGGAAGTCTGGGTACATTTGGATTTGCTTGTGGAATAGGCTTAGGATTTGGATTGACAGTGGATGGTAATGCAGGTGGTTTAGGCCAATTCTTGCGGAAAGATGGTGATGAGAAACGACCTGGATTAAACCTTCTAAAATTGGAATTGAATTGTTTAGATCCATAATTACCATTGGCTTGGAATTGCTGTGGTCGTCTATCTCTTCCGCGTAACTTATCTTCAGTGTCGTGAGCTAAGGAGATGGCGTTTTCAAGGGTAGCAAGCTTGAACATGTTCACTTCAGCGTAGTAATGTCCAAGAAGTCCAGACATATACTTCCGCTTATGTGTCGTCTCTGGTACGTCTTCAAGCATGCGTAGCTGTAGGAGTGCATTCCAAAAATGCTCTGTATACTGTGGAATAGGCTCACGATCTCGCTATTGAAGTAAATCCCATTGTTTGATAGCCTTCTCATGAAATTGCGGTGGAAGGAAATTCTGCATGAACTTCTTCTTGAAATCTTCCCAAGTAGCAGGACATTCTATGCTCTTGCGGACTACAGTCCACCAAAGTGATGCTCTGTCTATCAGATGATTAGTAACACACTTGATTTTATCTTTTTCGGGATAAGTTTCCTCATCGAAATAGTCATCAAACTGGCTAATGAATGATAAAACAGTCTTTCCTTCTCTTATGCCATTGAAAGTGCGAAACTTGAAACTTCGTTTACTTATCTTGGATTCCTTGCGAATGGTTTGTGCTTCAAGGGTGGCGTCGATGGTACGTCAAATCAAATCTTCAGCTTGTGGTTCTTCTTTGTCGATGGATGCTCTTTGAAGTTTTGTCAATTGCGCTTGCAATGCTTGCCTAGCCCTTCGCTCTTCTTCCAATTGTAGCATGATTAGATCCAGCTTTTGTTCCATGGTAGGCTCAGGTAAGTCCTCTTCAGTCATAGGATCATCCATATGTGGGGTAGTCATCCTGTAAAACTCAACAAACCTTTCTCTCTCAAAATCAGGTTAGCGGGATGAGCGTAGCTCAAATTTGGGGTTACAAGGCTATGTATTTTTTGGTATTTCTTCTTCAATTTTCAAAAATTCTGCAATATTTCTGTCTCCGTTTGCTGAAAGTACTTCAACGAACTTGTAGATAGGTAGAACAGCTTGCTGCGAACAACTTTCCAGTTCAAAGTTTTTGCATACGAACAAGTCTTCTAGGAGTTTTAAGCACTAGTCAGTTCTGATTTAGTCTGACTTGCAGAGTTGCAGACTTAGCAGACTTGCAGAGTTGTTGACTTGCTGAACTTAGGCCGACTTGCAGAACTTGCAGAACTTGATTACAATTGACTTGCTGAACTTGACTTCAGAAGTGCGAGACCTGGAGTTACTGAACTTGTCTGCCCTGTGTGACTTGATGAGAGTTGAGTGACTTAGCTTAAGTAATTAAGCTTAAGCTTAATAAGCTTAGTGACTTAGGCTTAGTGAGGAGGAAGAATCGTCAGGAAATGACGCAATTTGTGGAGGACAAGAGTATACGTTTGCTGACGTCTCGAAGATTTCGGGCATCCTCAGTTACTTCGTTGACGAATTTTGTGGAGCTTCTTCACTTCCTTAAGCCTTTAAGCTTGTAGACTAAGATTTTTGAAGAAAAAAATATGAGCTTCTTACTATTTATCCACGACTTGTTTATGGAGATGAGGGAGTGGTCCTCCGCCTGCAGAGCATGGTCCTTCGCGATTTGACAGTGGAAATAGGGGTTCTTGATCGCCAGAAGTCTGCCTGTATCAACGGTTCGCGATGAGATTGACTATAGAGCCCGTTTGTTCCTGGAGCTCCGCCTTCGCCCGAGATTGGTAGCGATTGGAAGCTCTTGATCTCTACTCCGCTCTAATACCACTGGTGCGCAGATCGGTCGCAGATAGCTCACGTAGTGAATCCCTGAAGGTCCCCAAGAACAATGAACTCTACCTTTTTGCACAAAAAACAATGTAAAAGCATGCACAACAAGAGGCAAGAGACAAATTGGGTTCAATCTCCCCCATGCCTTGTGTGAGCGCTTCACAAAGCATGTATTTTATGTATATTTCCAATCTTCATGCTCAATAATAGCCCAATTACAAAAATATGACAAGCTTTTTAGCTTTTGAGTTTGCTTTCTACAAAAATAGGAAAATAAAGCTAATGGACGGTGCCCATAGAGTCTGGCACGCCCAATCTCAATGTCCAAATAGAAATAACATATCTGGGCGCATAAGCGCATACAAAATAATAATCAATAATCAATGTCTCTATAGACATAACAAAATATAGGCGTGGCACCTATCAAAATATAGTCCAAATGTCGAATACCCGCTAGACTCCAATGCTTTCCTCCGCCACTGCTGCTATCTCTACACATCAACTGAAGCATTCACAATCGTTAGTAAAATAATACAATTAAACCGACAAAAGTGAATACCTAGCAGTCTTCAGCTACATAAATAAATCAACTGGTTAGAAATAAATCCTAACCTTAATTTATTACGAGTGCGCACTCTAAACTCATAAACGTTTATTAATTTAATATGCATTTTGCGGAATCACCCGCTATGGAATCACCCATGTACACACTAAATTAATGAAACACCCGAAAAGGACAGGCGTCCCCATCAACTTCTCGCACAAAGAATCCTCTTTGTGTATGAGCCCTGGTCATCTAAGTTTACGGAATCCACCGTAAAACCTCACGGAATCCACCGTGGCACGGAATCCACCGTGGAATATGCCTCCTGGCATCATTTAGGTGAGGATAGCCCACTTGGGGAGCTATCTGAGCCCTAAGTAGCCGCATAGATTGCGCCGCCTGCTGCATGTACAGCAGCCCGAATTCTGCGCTGTCAGAAAATTGCGTCGTTTCTGGGATTTTCGCAATGCTGGCCTCACACGTAGACAATGTCAGGGTTAGAAGTGACGAGGAGCTATGCCCTGATGTGGGGAAGAGATCTCCAGAAGAAAGCACAGGCTAATATGGCCTCCTTTGTCCTCCTCAAGTCCTCCAATGGAGGTCGGTTGCAGGCAGCTATGGAGGAAAGAAGGATAGGATGAAGAAAATGATAGCTCATGTGCACTTAGTGATAACTGATGCCGAGGGAAACTGAGGAGATCAAAGATGGCTCTGATACCATGTTGAGAATCAGAGTTTGCAGCAGTAGAATGTGTGCACAAGAGGGGGAAGAGAGCTCAAAGTACAAGAATGAAATCTTGCTTACTAAGTTGCTTAGAGTACAACTTGGGTACACTCTCTCACACATGATAGTGACCCATAGGCTGTTTATATAGCCCTTGCCAGCTAGGGTTAGGGTTTCCCCTACCCCTAGGGCTATTCACACTCATCTGCCCTTATACTCCCTTTCTTACAGTGGGTTTCTATGCATGTCTTCTAACACTTGGCAAGTGTTATCTTTAAGCTTGAAGGTGGGCCAAGTGAGCTCATTACAATAGATGTGGGCTTTATGAGGTACAAGAGTTTAAGTGTAAACTCGCCATGCAATACATATTCAAATCTCTTGAATTAATAATAGGGTGTCCAACGTCTTAAAGCATTGAATGCATATTGCCCAATAGCATGCAATAGGGCTCCAAGGTCAGTAATGGGTCTTCCAAAAGTGTTAGATCTAATCCTTGAGGCCAAGAAGACTATGCCATTTAGCTACAAATTGTCCTTGTCTTCTTTAGCCCTAAGTTTAACTTGAGCCTCTCTATCTAGTTCTTCACCTTGCTGGTCAACTTAAGTTGATGTTCTAGGTCAAGGTAGTCACCTACTTTTGCTAAGGCAACCATTTTAGCATATGGAGTAGTCATGCCTTGCTCAACACTTGAAGAAATTGCGAGAATTGAGGTTATTCCCTTACTCTTGAGCTTGAGAGAAACACTCTTAGCTTCCTTCTTCACATTCTTCTTTTCAATCACAATATTGATTGTAAGAGATGCGCACATGTGCTCTAGTAATAGCATTGATTGGAATGAGAATGACATCCTCATCTTTTAGTATTTCAGCTATGCAAAGAGAGTCAAAGGTAGAGTGGGTATCATAGCTTTGTTGGAGTCAACTTTCCTTTCTAGGCAATTGGGATATATGTGAGTAATTCCACATTCAAGATCCCTCCTGTCAAATTCATTCTCCTTGGATTGATCCTATTTCTAAGGGCATCTAGTGGGGATCTGACTCAGTTGGGGCCAGAAGTCCAACCTGCAAGAGTCTCTCGAGGTGGCATCATCTCAAGCCCTCTACCTTTGCCTAAGATCATGATTAGAACACGTTTGTAGTCCATGAACACCACATTTCATTTCTCGTTATATGAATCATATGGTTTCTATAATTGTCTTCTTCAGTAGACTCATCAACATAGTGAGCTAGGGAGAGGCTAGGGAAGCACTAAGGGAATGAGTTATGATTAGGCCTAGAGGTCGTGGGATGCCAGATGAGTTGATGTCACCTCTAGGAAGTGCACGCCTCTAATCTAGGGAAGGAGATCGAACCATCTTCTATGGTATTAGATATGGAAGACCTTGATTTGCATATGATGCCTTATGACCTAACCACCCACAATTGGTGCAATTCGTGCTCTGTCTAGAGCATTCATATGGCAAGTAATCAGACCACAATGTATGACATATACACTGCACATTTTGTTTGGTACAATAGAATATGTCTAAATGAGTCAATCATTTTCAAGATCTCTGTTGTTGTTTTATTACATCAATCATGAGATTTTGAGTTTGGGTGTTTCCTATCTCAAGTTTTCCTCTACTAAATTAGGATTCAGATTTTAGGCCCTTTCCTTTCTTGTGGAGAGTTCTCTCCTTATGTAGGTCTTTTACTTGGATTTCTTCATATAAGTCTCCATTGAGATTCATGAGATCAGGTGTAGAATTGCTAGCCAACTACCTCAATATAGATGTTTTCATCAAATATAACCTTGATGAAAGCCTTTGTAAGTTATTTACAAACTAGTTTTTCTTCTAGTGGGATTTGTTTGGATAGCCCTCTTAGTCTATATACATTATCTAACATGCTCTCTTCATCCTATTGCTCTATGTTCATGATGCATACAATAAGATTGTCCACATAGCCTACTTCTGCAAATCTTTTGATGAAAAGAGACTTAATGGCTGCAAAGGAAGCCTTCTTTGTGACATTGAGACCAATGAAGCAAGTATGAACCTTATCGCCCATGTAGAGCCCAAAGGCTTAAGCCTTCTTGGAAACTCCAATAAAGTTATTGGCCTAAGAAACTTGCTCATATTGCATCTCTACCATGATACTTTCCAACTTGCTTGATCCTAAGTGTCATGGTAGAGTTGGAAAGCATGCAGTGCAAAGAAGGATCCTAAGTGTGAATGATCTTTTAGTACAAAGGGACTCTAAACATAGGTGTGTAGGAACTCTAAACCTAGGTGCAAAGGAACACTAACCCTATGTGTGAATGACCCTAAGTGTGAGTGATCTTTTAGTGTCAACAAACTCTAAACCTAGGTGCAAAGAAACTCTAACAATAGGTGCAAAGGATTTTAAGTGTAAATGATCTTGAAGGGACTCCAAATCTAGATGCAAAGGATCCTAATCAGGAATGATCTTTGAGTGTGAAGGAACTCTAAACCTAGGTGCGAAGGAACTCTAACCCTAGATGTAAAGGATCCTAAGTGTGAGTGAGCTTTTAGGGCAAAGGAACACTAAACCTATGTGTGAGGAAACTCTCAGTGCAAAAAAATTCTAAACCTAAGTGTGCCAAGGAACTCTAACCCCAGGTGCAAAGGGTCATAAGTTTGAATGATCTTTAAGTGTGAAGAAAATTTAAACCTAGGTGTGAAGGAACTCTAAACCTAGGTGCAAAGGATTCTAAGTGTGAATGATCTTTTAGTGTGAAGGAGGTTTAAACTTAAGTGTAAATGATCTTTTAGTGTGAAGGAGGTCTAAACTTAAGTGTAAAGGATCCTAAGCACAAATGATCTTTTAGGGTGAAATAAATCTAAACCTAGGTGCAAAGGATCCTAAATGAGAATAATCTTGTAATGCAAAGGAACTTTAAACCTAGGTGTGAAGGAAATCTAACCTAGGTTCAAATAAACTCTAACCGTAGGTACAAAGGATCCTAAGTTCTAAGGATCTTTTAGTGCAAAGATACTATAAATCTTGGTGCAAATGATCTTTTAGTACAACGGAACTAAAAACCTAGGTGCAAAGGAACTTTAAACCTAGGTGTAAAGGATCCTAAGAGTTTAATACGAGTGATCTAATGTATAAAGGGATCTATGCATGAATGAAGTGAGGAAAATAAACTATGGTGAGAGTGCTCAGAGTAATATTGGAGTAGGGCTATAGAATGTGAAGGGGTGGGTATGCTTATGTGAGTGTAAAAGTTGGTGTGTAGTAAAATACGTGGGGTTCTAAGTATGTGAATGTGGAGTTTAGAATGTTTGTTTAGGTGTGAAGTGTGGGAATATGTATATTTGATTATGTGGAAATGGATAGGTGCATGTATACTTGTAGGTGTGAGTGTTGGGGCTCCTCACTATAGAACAACCACTTATTAACCAAAATTCCAAGGTACACAAATTGAACAAGAAAGAAAACAGAGCTAAGAGAGAAAAGGAATAGAAAAAGTACTAACGACTCAAAATTAAAATTTTGAGTATAATCTTTGCCCATGCATGGGTGAGTACCTCCCCCATGTATGTATTTATAGTATTGAATTAAGTTTTTATGCTCAAAATATATTGAAAGCATTCTTTTTGTGTTCTTGCTTTTCTTTTTCTTGCACTACTTGGTTTTGTGAAAATAAATCAAACGCTCCTTATTCCAAATAGCTTTACAATCAAAAATAATATTTTATCTTATTTAATAAATACATAAAAATAAATCTATTACACACATGTACTAGCAAAATCCTTGTACTAATAGACACATACAAAAATATAATGTTTCTAATAATATTTTTTCCATGTTATAACACATATAAATTCCACATATTAAAATGCACACTCTAAACTAATAATTTTACTTAACACTGTCTAATTATCTACTCATCATAATATGAAATACATTAGTATCCTTTTATCTATGTGCCAAGTATAATGTGACCTCTATCACGCATGTATGATCATGTGATAAGTCATAGATCATGCAACAAGTAAATAGAATCATTAAATTTTTAATATTTCATGGGGGTTAAAAAGCAAGTATCCCTAATGGATATCTCAAAGAAAAATATGTAAGGGAGACTTATCACACGTTACACTGGTGCAATAAGTCATGGATTATTCAATAAATAAATAAATTTACGATAAATAAAAATATTACCATTGTTTAATGATGAGTGGTGATCAAAGACAAGCATATCAGAAAACCTGAAAATGAAATGATAAGGAGTGTCGATGAAGTAATTGATTTGATCTAAAATATTAAACTTGATAAGAAATTTTTGAAAATTGACAACCAAAATACCAACAAAACCAAAGAGTTATGCCTCTTGTAGCCTCAACTTCGCAAAAAAACACTCACAACATAGATTATCTACGACCTTGAACAATTTAAAAATACAAAGTTTGAAAAAAAACTTGCATAAAATCTTCATACATCTTTGGAGTTGTGATAATACATCAAGCCTTCAGCATTAGGTTTGTAGTGGTCCCACAACCACTAATGAAACTCTGAAATATTATAAGTGACCCTCCTCTCTTCTCACAAAAGAGGTAGGAAATACAAACTTGGGATAAGGGCCTCTAGTTCCTCACTCTCCCCCCTTTTATAGATTTTTTCCTTCTCTCACTCATGCATTCTTTTTAAACATTTAAAGCTTCCCCTAACATTTTGTTAAATGAGCATTAAGCTTTTCTTTTACATTTTTCTTCAAAGCATAAAGTTTTGATGCTTATGCTTTTTATGAGCAAGCTGCTTCTCTCTATTGAATTGAGAACCACTTGCCTAAAATTATAGCTTGGATTAACCGTGATAAATGTGCCATCATGCCTATTGAGTGTGCTACTTCTTCATTCATGGCAAGCTCAACCAGTAGCTTTGAAATGAGATTGAATGACACACAAAGGAAATGTTGCATCTAGAAACAACACAATTTCTTCTAAGTAGAACATTACTTCACCTAGGTACGAATGTGTAGAAGCTAGTGAGGTATCAAATATAAAGCCACCATGTAGTCCTGTTTCACTTCCATCACCCCAACCTTCCAAGCTCAGTTATTGTTTCCACCGATGCAAAATGAAGTCCACTGCTGCTATACATTCTTGCACGAACATGTATCATACCAATGGTACAAGGTGCTGCTCTCCATTTATTAGCATAGTTGTTAATAAAAAAGAGCGATCTGGCAACTTTATATTTCCATATTGCAGTGACATCCACCACTATTAGCTTACTGAGTGAGAAACTATAGCGGTCTCAAAACTTCCATCTTTATACACGCTCACAAACTAGTCAATATGTGTATGTTCCTAAAAATATTGTTCTATTTAGCTAGGAACAAGCACGTTGATTTCACTTTTCTTTATAGTAGTTACGCAAGCATCTAACAAGCTCTTACTCAAGTACACTTGGCAACCCATCGTATTATCAATAAAAACTGATGGTCCTATATATGACATGACATTGAACCTCTACACTAATGCAGTTCACAACCTCAAGTTGAGACCACATCCTTGAAAACAACCCATGTCTTCTGATACTTGTCAAGCATGATACTATTCACTTTTCCTAGTATTTGCACAACATAATCTCCACAATCAAAAATGTAGATTGATTGCCAATCATTGCAGTTTCTTACAATTAATCTTCCAATTTGATTCTCTATAACATGCTTTTGATCCATTTTGTAGTTTGAATTTTGGTGTCCTTGAATTCTCACTTGAGAAGAGTAGTGTGAGCATCCTTGGATCCCTTAGAGAGATGATAGTTGGAACTACACCATTGATAGGCTTGGTGTAGAAACACCCTCTTAAAATTGATCAAAGCTCTTGACCACTTCCACATTTCCACATTCCAACCCCCCCTCCAATATATCTACTCCTCTTAGCAATCCCTTATCATCTTCTACATGCTTCTTGACTCCACAGAGCTCTTTAAAGTTATCAATTGGTTGTCACATTCTATGAAAGAAATATAATTCTTGGAACAATATTTCTTGTATTTTAACTTTCATAATACATGTATATTCATCTAGCATCCCATGAGCAATTACATAGCATACAAGATTAATAACCTCCACACCTCACAACAACCTTTTTTTCTAGATGAACCTCATTTTTCTCAATACAATGTGTCTTAGCAATATTATTCTTTCAAAGGTAAACTCCTTGCTCAATCATACATGACTTCGAGAAGAAATGCAAAATATAGTGCCTAACCTATCTACATGTACCCATGCTATGCAAAATGCAAATATAACTCCTTGAGTACTTTAAATCGTTAACCCCACCTCTCATCACACTGAACAAAATGTTGTTCTTTGATCTACCCTCCCAAAAAATCTCACATTCAATCAAAAAAACAATCATCATGACGCTGATCAAGTAAAAAACAACCCATATCTGAAGGCATCCTTCATGACCCTCAAACTCACCTAACCACCTTTCCCTCTCAACTAGTGGTTTCTATTTTGGTGATGAAAATCCCAACTCTCATGTGTGCAAAAAATAGTGCATGCACAATGAAAGGTGCTCTCTCAAGTGCATGTGCATCTAAGATTAACCGCATATAGCTATAGCGGGCATCATGTCATGCTAGTGCTCAAGGATGGTGCAAAATGTGCATCAACCCAACCCATGGTATACAAGTAATTGATATATTTAGGAGATGACCCCTAAGTACAATGTATTTGACAAGTGCAATGTAAAGTGCTCATGAACCCACAATCCCTGTGATGTGCAAGAGTATTGGCAAAAAAAAAATCTATTTCAAGACGTCCAATAGATACCAACAAACTCTAGCTCCAACCTTTCTAGAAAGCTCCAATCTTGACCAAGACTTATCAAATTTTTACACTCAAAAAATCCAAATAAAATGACAAAAATAGTTTTTGATTTAGAATTAGGTAAGGATAAGTTTGAGTATTTTTGGAGTGCACTTGGGGTATTGCATTTTCAAGCTCATTCTAAGCTTAAGGGAGAGTGTTGAGAAATAAAGCATAGGATAAGTAATAACCTATCGATGTATAAATAAAGTAGAGACTATGTGTGAAGAGTTCTCAATGTCAAAAGATATCTATCACTTTAGAGGATACTTGTGTGGTGTATCAGTTGAGAAAGAAGGAAGAATAATAATGAAGATGATGAAAAATAAAAACTCTCGAGTCTCTATATCTGTTGCCATTTCCCCTTGCATTGAGCATCCCTTACCTACTCTTTTCAAGGAGTACATGCTTGGATTGTGGAGCTTTCTAAGTGTAACATTTAATCTTGAAGGTAGGCCAAGTGAGCTCACTCCAAATGGATGTGGTTTTCATGAGGTACAAGCTCGGGGGGTTCACTATAGATGTTGTATGGTATCATGTGAGTGTAAGGGAGGGGGGTTTTTGGAAGGGGACACTTAAGCATATACATTAGAGGTAGACCCCTCTTAATTTCCTATATCAAACTTAAATTTAAGGAGGGGATAGACAAAAAAAGGGAGGGGATGGATTTGATCACCTCTCTCCATAGATTTGTTTCTCCATGTCATACAAGAGACCTTGACAAGTAAGATTAAAACCCTAAACCCTCACATAGTAGGGTTATTGAATTAATCATAGTGTGGGAGGGGGGGAGTTGGCACTCTCCCATGGTTTTGGTAGAGAGATTGAACTCCCCTTCTTCCAAAGAGAGCTTGGTGACTGCTTGGTGTAGTCACTTTAAGTATAAAGGGATTCAATTCCCCTACTCTCTCTCCTCATGTGACGTAAGGGGGCATGGGCACTCAAAAACATTGCGACACATACCTCGATGGTATCCAAGTGCCACTACATAAATCACTTTGTGATATGACCATTTTGATACTTTTAATTGCTTAGGATAATTCCAAATTTTAAAAAGAAAGTTAGTATATGTTCTATGAAGACTTACATGTAAGAAAGGGGATACATAAAAAGCCATACATGTATATATCTTATAAGCTTAAATAGAGGGATATATTAGTCTTACAAGCTTCATAAATAGGGGTTTTTTTAGAAGTCCTTGCATGCAGGTGACATGTCTTATTTACTATGAGTGAACCCCCCTATGGGTACAAGAGTTAAAGTGAGAACTAGCCAT
Source organism: Lygodium microphyllum (assembly GCF_053477565.2). Classification (NCBI taxonomy): domain Eukaryota; kingdom Viridiplantae; phylum Streptophyta; class Polypodiopsida; order Schizaeales; family Lygodiaceae; genus Lygodium; species Lygodium microphyllum. The sequence goes on from NC_141135.1 coordinate 67,783,446, forward strand.
TGCACTATGTATTCGAATCTCTTGAGCTTGAGAGCAATGCATTTAGCTCTCTTCTTTGCATTCTTCTTTTTGATGATAGTGTCGATTGTAAGAGATGGGCCAAGAAACTATCTTCACCATGCTTAGCACATGCTCTAGTAATAGCATTAATTCGAATGGGAATCATGTCCTCATATTTTAGTATTTCAGCTGCAAAGAGAGTCAAGGGTAGAGCGGGTATCATAGCTTTGCTAGAGTTAGCTTTCCTTTCTGGACAATTGCGATACATGTGAGTAATTCCACATTCAACATCCTTCTTGTCAAATTCATTCTCCTTGAATTTATCCTATTTTTGAGGGCATTGAGTGGAGATGTTACTCAACTGGGGCCACAAGTGAAACATGCAAGAGTCTCTCGAGGTGGCATCATCTCGTGCACTCTACCTTTGCCTAAGATCATGATTAGAACAAGTTTGTAGTCCATGAGCACCACATTCCCTTTCTCGTCATAAGAAAAATAGGGTTGGTATAATTGTCTTCTTCAGAAGGCTCATCAATATAGTGACTGGGGAATCACTAAGTGAATGAGTTATGATTAGTCCTAGAGGTTGTGGGATACTAGATGAGTTGATGTCACCTCTAGGAGCTGCATATCTTTGATCTAGGGGAGGAGATAGAACCATATTCTATGGTCTTAGATATGAAATCCCTTGATTTGCATATGGTGTAGCATAAGGGAATCACCTGGGAGCACTACGTGTGGATGCCTTATGACCAAACCAGCAACAAATTGTGCAAGTCATGCTCTGTTTAAAGCATTCATATGGCAAATAATCACACTGTAATGTATGATGTATACACTATTACACATTTTTTTACTACAATAGAATATGTTCAAATGAGTCAATCATTTTCAAGATCTCTATTGTTGTTTAATGACATCAATCACTAGCCAGTACCTCATAGATGTGTTCATCAAAGATACCCTTGATGAAAGCCTTTGTAAGTGCTTTGATAACTAGTTTTTCTCATAGTGGGATTTATTTGTAGAGACCCCTTAGTCTATATACATAATCTCACATGCTCTCTTCATCTTGTTGCTTTATGCTCATGACACATACCATAAGGTTGTCCACATAGCCTACTTTTGCAAATCTTTTGATGAAGAGAGACTTAATGGCTACAAAGGAAGCCTTCTTCGTGACATTGAGACTAATGAACCAAGTATGACCCTTCTTGTCCATGTAGAGCCCAAAGACTTGAGCCTTCTTTGCATCTCCCATAAAGTTATTGGCCTAAAATCTTACTTGTATTGCACCTCTAGTATTTTTCTTGTCAACTTGCTTGACCACTAAGGTACTTTGGTTGTATCAAAGGATCTTACAAAAAGTAATGGTCCCCTGGTCTTTAACGGCCATGAATTTTGCATATAGATCTACTTCAATGGCAGTCTAGGTGCAAATGAACTTGATGCGCTAACTGCAAATGAACTAATGTGAATGATCTTTGATGCAAAGGAACTTATCCTAACCTAGGTACAAATGAGCTTATTGTAACCTTGGTGTGAATGAACTAATGTGAATTATCTTTGCTACAAAGGAACTTATCCTATTGTAGGTGAAAATAAACTCTTAGTGTGAATGAACTCTAACACTAGCTACGAAGGATCGTAAGTGTGAATGATATTTTAGTACAAAGGGACTCTGAACATAGGTGCGAAGGAACTCTAAGCATATGTGTAAAGGATCTTAAGTGTGAATTCCCTAACTGGTTGAAAAGGCAACTAGCTTTTTGCATGCCATCCTAATCTAGAAGCTTTTTTTAAAATTTTTGGATTTTTACAATAAATAATATAAAAAATAGAATAAAATTATCCAAAAATCTAGTATTTTTGGATAATTCATGCAACTCACACTAGTACTAATGGCTCAGATCACATTAACTCTCTAGATCAATAGAGAAGTCAGATGATGATGCATTCCATATATTTTCACACTATGTCCTCATAACATCACGACATCCACCCCCTTTGAACTTGCATATCCTCCGGTATGTACCAAAATCCTAGTTGTCACCGGATTCTGAGTCCTCATCCTCTGCAACCATATCCTTTACTTCTTCATCTTCCATATCTTCCTGGCTAGCCCCTGTATCATGGCCACTATTTTCTTCAAATTCTGGCAACTCATAAGCAGTAGATTCCCACCTTTTGAATAATTTGATTCTTTTCCCTACTACCGGAAGTTTTATGGTTGTGTCCCATCCAGCTCATTTAATGCATAAGTAGCATTATCAAACACATGTCTTACCACATAGGGTCCAAACCATCTCTTGGAAACTTTATGCATGGCACTATGCTGGTTATCTAAACTGCTATTATAAACCAATACCCAATCCCCATCTTGTATGGTTCTTGGTCTCAGTCTATGTCTTTTGTCAAACTGTTTCTTGTTTTGTATCCTTGCTTCCCTTAACTTTGTAGTTGTTGCCTCTATGTCTTCTGACTTTCTTTCCAACTGTCTAATGAGTAAGGCCAACAACTCCTCTCGATTCAACTCCTCCTCTCCCAAGGTAACACACTCCATGTGATAGTCATCTCTTCTATTGGCATGATAGGTTTTTGACTATACATCAATTCTACAGGCATATATCCTGTAACAGCACTATGAATTGTTCTGTCAGCCCACAAAGCATAAGGGAGCAATTGTGGCCACTCTTTTATCTTCTCTCCACATGCTTTTGCCAATGCCTTCACAATAGGTGGATGACCTCTTTCACTTTTTCCATTTCCTTAAGGGTTATAGGCTGAAGTTAAAGCAAGATTTATCCCCAACCGTGCAAAGAAATCATGAGCTTCATCTGCATCCAACTCACCCCTATCTGCTGTAATTTTTCCCACAAGCCATATCGACAAAAGATCTCTTCTAAGAGAAAAGTACATACGACATTTGTCGTCTTAGTACGTAGAGCTCTCCCTTCCACTTGATTAGTCAAGTCTTCACGAGCAAGCACAAGATACCTCATTTGCCAAAGACCTGTAGGCATTGTGACCAAATCCACCACCCACTTAAAATGAAGAGACAATGGATATGTGGGTTGCAATCCATCCCAATGTCTCACAATTGAATACATTTGACATGTCGTACATGTTTCCACAAAGTGAGCAATATCCTTATACATACCCTGCCACCAATATCTTTCTTTGATCTTTGTAAAAGTACCCCAAACACCTCTATGACCAGCCCACAAACTTTCATGAAATTCTTGCATTACTTTTACTTGTGAAGCTCTGTCACCCAAAACTCGCAATGGCATACCCTATTTCTTTTTAGCATGTTTCCATAAGTATCTATCTTTTAAGAAAAATCCATAGGCTTTCCTCTTAATCTTCTTAAACTCCTCATGTGACCATTCATCTCTCTTTGTTAATGTACTGAGATATTTACCAATTCTCAGCCACTCTCTTGCATATTTGTCTTCCAGAAACACTTCTACACAAGATGCAAAACATCTAAAGTGTCTTCTCTTTGTTGTCCAAGATTTTGTTAATGCTATAGCAACACTTTGCATTATTAAATTCACTCTTGCAACATCATTTTTAGCCATAAGAAAGTGATCTTCTTCATCCTCATCCATCAACCCATCTCCATTCTCATAGCGTGCTTGAGAAAACATGTCTGCCACTGGGTTATCTCTTCCTGCAATATGCTGAAATTCAGGGTTCAAAGATTTGTTGTATGCAATCCACTGGAGCATAGAAATATTCGGGGTAGCACAACTAGTAATCATACCCAATACTGGCAAACAATCAATGTCAATGACTACATAAGCACCCATAAAATACTCCTTATCACATTTAAGGGCTGTCACAATTCCCCATAATTCTCTTTTTACTTGTGGATATCTTCTATGTCGTTCAGTCAATACTTTTGCACCAAAGCGTATTGCATACCTTTCCCCTTCCTCATCACCTTGCCCAATTGCCCATCCAATCCTGATTGGGCTTGTATCAACAGTAATAATGATAGGCTTTCCATGTGAATAGTCAGCCTTTCTCAACGTAGGAGAAGATTTTGAGAGTTGCTTCAATTTCTTCATTGCTTTCTGATGCTTCCTTTCCCAATGAAATTTTTTACCTTTCCATAGAAGCTGATAAAGAACATTGGCTACATGTGCAAAGTGAGGAATCCATATCAAATAGAACACACATGCACCCAAGAATCTACGCACCTCTGATACATTCATGCATACATCTCGCATTCTATCAATCCCATCTATTTTTACTGGTGATGGCCTTCGCCCATAAGGCCCACACATATGCCCAACAATCAAAACCTCCCCAACTCCAAAGACATACTTTTGTCGAGAAAGAGTTAAATGCACCTCTTCTAGATGTGTCAAAATCCTCTCACAATCCACAATATGATCTGCAACAAACTGTCTACATCCATGAGCATCCATCTATTCATTCTTTTCATCCATTGCACACCCTCTAATTGGAACATCATCCAAGAAGGGCATAGTCAATTGTGGTATAAAATCCATGAGTACCCTATTCATAGCATTTTTCATGTGTGCCACTGAGTTTGTTGCACCCTGTGGGAGAGTACACATCCGTACTAACCCCAAAGGAGTCTTCATGGTTGTGATATCCCTACTTTCAATTGCAAGCTGAAACTGATCATAACTCGAGTAAAGATCACCCAAAGAATAGATCGCTCTGCTTGCAAAAGCCTCTGCAAATTCATCAACCACAGGACCTGCACCCACATTTCTTATGGTTACTTTATTGACCAGTTGCATATCTTGAATAAATCTCAACGTCCCATTCTTTTTGGGCACAGTAAACCAACAATTTGAGTATGGGGCTGAAGAAGGCTCCAAGATCTTCATGCGAATCTTTTCATTTAGCAAATCCATAAGCTTTGGCAAGTAAGCTTTAGGCACTGGAATAGGCATCAAGCTTCATGGTACATGTGGCACAATAAATATGACCATAGGAGAGACAACATTTGGGTCCACACAACCTATTTCACTTGGTTGAAATGCAAATGCCTTTCCATGTCTAGCCAACATCTGCATAAAACAGTTTCTCTCAGCAAGAAAAAGAAACCCTTCTGCACCAACTTTCAATTCATGCAATGTTTTAGATGTAAACTGATGACCTATATCTTTAGGATCCCGTAAGCTTGGCTGCCTTGACACTTTTTCATACATACCCTCACTCTCTGGTGGAAGTGGCAAAGCAATCGGTTTCACCTTTTTGTCAACTGTCTTATACTTTGTCTCCACAAGTGCTTCAGCCCATTGTAATCCTTCCTGCTGAGCAAACAATGCTATAACATCATGCATATCCAAAGAACATACTGACAACACTTTGTTTTTAGCCTCATTTTCTGCATGTATAGTTGCTGAAATTTCAACCATAGTGTCAGTAATATTCAGCCCATAAAAGATGCTTGAAATGCCATCATTTTCAGTTAACATCCCCAATGATCTCAATTTCTTAATAGTACATTTCATAGATATGCGTTCAGCCCTACACATAGCTTCCATAGGCTTAAACTGACATGAACTGTTTGCTGTAAACTGAGAATTACCAATAGTAAATACATGCTTCATTTCATCAAGAGGCGAGTACACCCTGTGATCAACACTACTGTAGCCCCGCATTATAATAGTACTTAATGAAAATCCAGGTCTTTGAATTCCCTTGCATTTGGAACCAAAGGAGACTCTCGAAGCATATCATGATTTCTAGGATGATTAAAACAAACAGTAAGAAATTGGACTGCTTTCCTCCCATCTTTGCTTCTGACTCTTGCATAAGAAGAACCATCATCAAGCACCTTTGTTTCCATACACACACCTATAATATATCACTGCATGTTAGGAATTATCTTGTACAAAGAAGTGTTGCTCTTTCTATACATCACCAATTGTCACTTTTACATTAGGACATGCAGCATAGAGCTCCCCTGAAGAATTATTTGTAGCCCTCATATGCCAACCATGATCAGTGTCCACAGGCCATGCACCATTTTCATACAATCCCCGCTCAATGACATTGATCTCAGACCCATGGTCAAGTAAAGCAACACAAGGAGTTTTACGCTCCCCTATTTTCACTACCGTTTCAGTGGTAGCTCTAGTCCAATGATTTCTTGTGTAGTGACTTCGAGAAATAAATCCTAGAGTCTCTTCTCCATATTGTTGCATTTGCCTTACTCCACCATGCATATTGCTATAAGACAATGCATTTTCAGCCACTTTCCTCTCTTTTCCACTTGCTGTCCATTGATTAGTAGCAACTTGCATAGACAATCGTGTACTTACTTCATGCTCATATTCAGCTCGAATACCCAACAAACCAGTTTCCTCTTCAAATTGTAGCAATGCACTAGTGGTATCACCAAGAAATTGATGCTTCCTTTTACTTATGTCAATGATCTCATCATGAAATTCTCGCTTGGCAATGCCAAACACCTCTCCCAAGGTAAATTCCACTCGACTGTTTAAGATCCGTTCTTCAAGAACCTTCTTAAGATCTGTGGTTGTCTCAATGTCAAATTGCAGCTTATATCCTGGCTATTTGCCCTTCTTTTTGCCCTCTTGTTTGTTATCTTGTTTTTGCTTCTAACTGATCTCTTCTATATCATGCTTCGGAGGTGGTTGATTTGCAGCTTTAGGTTTATCCATACTTCTTTTTGTTATTCTTTTAGATGTCCCTGCAATATCTTCATCTCTTTTTCGTTTTTCTTCCACAAGTACCTCCGTGTTTTGTACCTTTGCTAAATATGCATACACTGAATATGCATCTACTGGTGATTCCCAACTAGTTATGCCACGAATGTCTTGCCCTGCATGAGACATTTCACTATTAGTGACCTTTCTCTTTTCAGCTGCATGTAACGAATGTGTCCATATTTTAGCCTTTGGACCAACCATCACTTGGCCATGCATTCTATCCAATTGTAAACCAAAAGTAGAAGCATGTACTACCGCATAAGCATTTTGGACAGCCAAGTCTTCCAACAACTTCTACATACCTCCATTTCCAAATTTCAAAGCAAGAGGCAATCCCATTTCTTGTGCATGGATCTTGCCATCTTTCCAAAAGATAAGCTATTGTGCCAAGGCCTCCTGATAGGTAGCACAATACTTTCTCTCGTGCTGCAAACTGTCACACCACATACATCTTTTTCTAGGCTTAGGGGCTGCTGCCCATCCCCTTTCCTCTTGTCCTTTTTCATCCAATTTTTGCAACCTTCAATTGAAGATCTCGCATCCCTTTGACCAATTCATCTAAGACATCTAGTCTAACAGAGGGAACAATAGTAGGTACAGCCATAGGGTTAGCCAGAGAAGCGGGTGGCTTACTGGATACTTCAACTGACTTACCCGTAACAGTGGGCAAGCTAGAGACATGCAATCTTTCTCTTCTTCTATGTTTCTTCACAAGCACAGTAACAGCTTCCTTGACATGTTGCCACTCTGTTTTCAAACATGTCTCTGTAGTCTAATCCTCCAGCAAATCATCAAACTTCTCTTGAAGCTCAGGATTAGCTGCCTGTAGAAACAATTCAATTTTTTGACTTGCAAGAGCTTGCTGTTCTGCAAGATCCAATTGCTCAAATCTACTTTCAAATTCTCTTAACAATTCTATAGCCAGAAGACCCTTATTGGGTTGTATAACCCACTCCTGAAAAGTCTTGCGAGTAATCAAATTGGTGTCCTCAATGTAAAATTCTTCCCTGAGTGTCTTCTTGAAGGCTACCCAGTCAACATCCTGCAAGTATAATTCAGTAATCCGTGCTTTCAGTTCATGAATAGTAACACGTACAAAATACTGGCTCGATGAAGATTGAGCCACTCCAAAGAATTCCATCTTCTGAACATAAGTATGTACATATGCAGATACATTCCTGCCATTGAATAACTTCACCTCACGCTCAACTGCTTGCAAAGCATTCATCACAACACTTTCTGTTTGAGCTGAAGCTTGCATCACCTATTGTTGTTGTTATACCTGCATAAGCATATTCATATTTTGCACCAACTGTTGCAAAACATCATTGGAGATTGTATTTGAAGGTTCTCCCATCTTATCTTTCCTTCTTCTGTGACGACCTTTCATGTCGGGTTCACACGGAGGGGTTTTTGTCAAAAGGTCGAATCCACCGAGGATTAGAAGTAGAAGGAAGTAGAGATAGAAGATGGAAGAGAAGATAGAGAATACCCAAGTAGTAAACACAACAAAAACAAATCACAATGAATTGCAACAATATGTATTGAAAGAACCTGGAATTTTTGCTCTACTCAAAAGCAATCTGCAGGCATTAGTTCTCTTGGAGCTCGTTCGTAGACCAAAAACGTGGATCAGAAAAATCAGCTATTTCTCTGCTACCTGAAACCCAAATCTGATGGTTTCGTTGGCTCCGAAAGGGGGATAAAACTGCAGGACACCTACTCACGGATCTCCCAGATCACTCATTCTTCTTCTTTCAGTTCAATCTACAGTTTTCAGCCTGTTTAGAGCAATCGCGACGCGTGCGATTTTGTCAATCTGTCCTTATTGTGAAAATTCCCTAACTTTCTGAAAAAGCAACTAGCTTTTTGCATGCTGCCCTAATCTAGAAGCTTTTTCTAACTTTTTTGGATTTTTACAATAAATAATATAAAAAATAGACTAAAATTATCCAAAAATCTAGTATTTTCGGATAATTCATGCAACTCACACTAATACTAATGGCTCAAATCACATTGACTCTCTAGATCAATAGAGAAGTCAGATGATGATGCATTCCATACATTTTCACACTATGTCCTCATAACATCACAACACCATGTCTGCCTCCTCTATATTCTTCAAGCCCTCTTCGGCCTCCGCCCTCGACAATATTGACCCCTCCACCTTCATACTTTCCTTGTCTACGCTAGGAATATGGCTTTCGTCATATACTCTTGCACTCCGATGAGCTGACATCATAACATACCACCATCGAGGTTATTGGGGGTTTGGATAGAAGATTACATGTTCAATATTACATATAAGAGTGAATCAATATTTGTGATTGTTTCATGTTATGAAAAAAGTTTTAAAAAAACATTCATGCACATGTTCACACAATGGCTGGCAAAACAAACGTGTTGTGCAGATCCATCCATCTTTTCTCAAAATCTATTTTCAAATATCTAGATGGACCTTGCCAACAAACGGTTGCCCTAGCTCCTTCCAATACCAGTTTGAACCATTGTACATTGAATATGATCATGGAGAAGATACAATAATCCACTGAGATAACACTTTTTGGAAGTTTTCAAAATACTTCATCTCATCTACAATGATGCTTGGATCAATGGCCCACCATCGGCTCTCTTACTCAAAATTTTTGCCATGACACCACAATCCATTGTGGAGCACATTTTATTGATGTGCTCAATATGGAAATGCCGCCCGTGTGACCATGCTGCACTGTAGATTTTGTACTGTATAGTGAAACACCTAGATTAGTTGTCTCATATAAAATCTAGATATTATAGCTTATAAAACATGCGATCACCTTCGGACGACATCCCCTCGAGAATTCCCACTTTTCCTTAGTAGAGACCTCTATCCCTTTGCAAGAAGATACAATCAAAGTTCCATGTAACCACTACATCGACATAGAATATGACATCTTCTCCATGCCCTCAGGATATTGAATTGGTCTTGATAGTGTATACTACATCGAAAATTCGATCATGCTTTTCCCCAATCTTTTCTTGTCATCTCATACATACAAAAACGATTCACTTTCTCCTCCATTACAAAACATCCATCCTTTTTTCTACTCCATTTCTAACCATGATATCTTCAGTCAGTCTATCATTATCCTTCACTGACCATAGCATAATGTTGTCTAAATCCACTATTGGCTACCACTCTGAAATATGCACTAATGCCTCCAACATCAACAAACCTTCAGCCATGCTACCTTTTGGCCGAGCTCATTATCACACAAAGCCCTTTAAGGTTTTCATAAAGCACTCCAAGAATAACATCCATTGCATATGGACGGGTCGTCCCTAATCTCTACTTCATCTACGAGATGCACCAAGAGATGAGTTTATATTGTGAGCGTGCTCGTGGATAGGTACTTCTCAAAGAGGCAGACCATTTTCATCACTCCCTACCTTGCGTATTCAATAGAGGATGTCTTGATCTTCTTCTGTGAAATCCATTGCACTAATTTGACAACCTGTAAATCACCTTGTGTATTTCTGGAGTGAGGCATCCCACGATTACGATCGGTAGTATAAACTGCCATAAATGAAGAAGTATTATGAACATCAAGTAGACACTAAATAGCAAAATAAGTAGGCTATTTGCAACCAAGGTCAAGACAAACCTCACATATCTTATGCCAATCATTCGATTTCAGCCCTAATAGCTACTCGTCTTTAGAGAAATAGGACTTGAGGGAGCACATCATATCCATCAGGGTGTGGATAGACCTGATAATTTTCTTCACAATATGCTCTTCTTTACTGGATAGGACCCAAGGAGCATGAGGTAGCAGCAAGTAACCATTAGTGCTCGACTGTGGCCAAAGTGCCTCTATCTTGCCTACCTCCTTCAAATCCATTCATACCTTTGCAGTGTCTCTCTTTCCTGTTATGTGATCCCATAATAAGCTACCCACATTCTTGAAAATAGGTATGGGATCTAACAAATGGTTGATTTGTAAGTGGGTCCAATATGGAAACTCATAGAAAATGGAAAACTGTCGCATCCCATTTGGATGTGACTCCTTGTGGACCATTTTCAACTTGTACCAGCTTTGGGCATTTGTTTGTGCTGGAGGTTCTCCAAAAGAACCTTTCCTCAATTCATGACCCTTCAGAAAGAAATCGACATGTCCTTGATATACCATCTTCTTCATGGTCTAAGGCCTTCGGGAGTCTAACTGTGGCCCACACAATGGACATGCATGATAATCTCACGTAACCAGACCTATCACACAACACCCCTATTTAGTCAATACAAACTCAAATGAGCTATGTTAGTTATCACCAATGAGAATGAAAGCCCACTTAACTGAGCACTCCTCAAATCCTAGAAATTCATGCATGGTCCACTTGAGAATGGCTCATATATTAGCAAAGGACTATTGACCATCGTGCTTGCTCATGTCTTCCACAAATAGCGACCCTCTCCTCCCACAAAATCTTAAGCTCATCAACCAATGGCTGGAGGTAGACGTCCATGTTCTTGACTTTGTAGGACCTAAGAATGAGCAAGCTAAGGATGAGGTATCCTTTCTTTGTAGAAAGCCATGGGCGGGATGCTGTAGTAACAAGGACTATGGGCCACACACTCTAAGAAGTTGAGCAGAGAACAAATGGATTCATGCCATGCATAGCAAGACCGAGGCAAATATTCATTGGCTCTCGTGCAAAGACTAGAGATATGGAGTCAATGTGGCTCCACGTGTATGAATCTATTGATATTCATTGGACTCCATTTGCGAATCTATTCTATGCATGCCACATTATCAAGCTCGCCATGTCTGGCATATGAAACATATGATGTATACATGGTATAAGTGGAAAGTCCAGTCAATACCTGTGAGCACCACACTTTGTACATGTCTCCATAGTCTCGTAGTCTCCTCAAAATAGCACACAATCATTGACACATGCATGGATGTTGTTGTAGTCCATACTATGCTTTCATAATACCAATCGTGCATCATCACCGGACTCAGACATTGTGTCTCCTGGTGGTAATATATGATACTTTAGCAACCTAAAAACAAAAAAAATATGCCTTAACGAAGAAAAATAAGTATTTTTTATAATAGATTCTAAAAAATCAAAAAATCATAGAATGTACATGAACAACTTGATCACACTCGCATTGCTCCACCTGTACTTTGCCTGCACACTTAGGAGCGTGAGTACCATCTTTAGGCAAGATACTTGGTACCCATCATATAATGGTATGGATGCTTCCTCTCTCTGTAGATCAAATGACTCTGCATCCATGGACATCAATATGCTTGCTAAGAATTATGTGGCATTGGTTGACCTAATCGCATTAGATATAGGTCCCATTAATGTTGTCTTGGGTTGTCATTGATTAAAACAATTAGGGAAAATTACTATGGACGTCTCACAACTCTACATGGAGTTTGTATTGCATGGATAGCACATCTTAGATAATGTTGATTTTTAGCTACCTATAGCAAAGAAAATCAAATGGGAGTTTAAAAAATGCTCACAGATCTTTGTCTTGTGCTTAAATAAGGAACATCCAGATCATCCTTCCAAAGTATCTAAGGATTCAACCTTGCACACTTTACTTGAGGAGTATAGTGATTTATTTCCCTTATTTTCTTAGACCTTGTTTCCATGTCAATCATATCTTCCTTATTCCATTTGTTTCTAAGAAAAAGGATATGACCTTCATTTATCTCCTCTTGTAGTGTAAGGATGTCTCAATCCTTTAAACCCATAAGGCAACAAAATGCAGTAGGAGAAGGTTGCATTCTCTTTTTTCTCGAACTCTCCTCTTGAGATATAAGCTCACCTCTAGAGTATCTCTTCAGGATTTTGATCCAAATATCAAATATTTCTTGGGAGCTAACAATCATATGGAAATCTCTAGATGCACAATTTTCTCCAATGTATGCCATAAATCTTTGCAAAAAAAAAATCACAATAGTGAGCATAGAACAAAAGAAAGAGCATCACACTAATCTTCACAAAAAGAAAAGGTAAGATTATATGTGATTACCTACCATGGTACTCTTTGAGAGCTTGTCTTAGAAAGCCCTTGTTGGGACTTTGGTGGAGAACAAAATGTTAGCCACTAATCTCTTAATTATTGAAGTTGCTCAACATAAGGGGCATTCTTCATAACATTATGTGATTCCATATTTGTCATTCGTGAAAGCTCAATGCACATTTCCGCATGACAATCAACTAATATTCTAGCATTTCTCGTGGTGTATAAATGCTTGCTTGCTAGACAATGTGTAGTATTACTCTAAATATATATCTTTGCTGCATGAATTGAGTAAAGCTCCGATATAATCCAATAACTATAAGTGTCCAACTTATTAGCATCCACTTCAATACGATACATGGGTCTATTCTCATTGTTGTCTTGTACAAAAGGCATAAGATATGTTGTTATTGCTAGATTGATGGGATTCTTTATGAAAGACGTGGTTAGCTTCTCTACATAATCCCAACATAGTGACCTATAATCATATAAAGGAGGTGCTTTATAACACCTATCAATGAGAATAGGAAATTGTGTTGTTGGACCAAATGGAAAGAATTTTTCAAACATGTGAAATCCTGATTCTTCCTTCTTTCCCTTCTTCTTAACTATCTCAAGAAAATCGAATGTTCTTTCTACTCCCTTGACCTCAAGAGAAATTATTGGCTTTGCAGGTGTAACTTCTAGCATGGAAGGTAAAGTTGTATCATTCTCAATAGTGTTAGCAACCATACTAACAACAAGAGCTTGTGACAAGGAGCTTTGTTAAGGTGATTTTGACTTTGAGCTTGTAGGATTCGATGAATTATTTTCTTCTTGAGGAGAAGGTGGAGATCTATCTTGGAGCTTCATTCTTTTGTTGGGGCGGTCACCTTTTCTTGATAGGGAAAGTAGCTCACTATTTTGGATAGCTTGGAATGCTAATATAATGTCTTATGTGCCCTTTATCTCCTCAAATAAGGTCCATCCTATTTTTTTCAAAGAGTATTCTTTGTCCTATTTAATACAGGCAAAGCAAAATGACAAAGGATCAAGTTTGTATACTACATTTTTTCCCTTGATCTTAACAAGATTACATGGTATTCCCTCTTTCCCAACACATCCATCTATTATCTTCTCTATGACACCATCTTGTTGAAAAAATGCAATATACTCTTTAAAGTAAATAAGAGAACATTGTCAGCCTTTTTTCCTTGACTATCATAAACATCCACATACCATGGATACACAAAATCACCACTAACTCCATCAATGGTTTGCATCTCCTTTTTGGATGTGCTATCTTTCTTTGCCATTAAATAGTTCTACAAAGAGAAAAAGTTGTCAGACAAAAGTAGATTTTAAAATATTCAAAATTCACAAAACCCAAATAAATGTATAAGATTTCTAGGTTGAAAATTGAAAACACAACAACAAAGATTTTACGAAATACAAGACAAATATACTCCAAAGGGACTCTTCCATAAAATGAAATATTGAAAATTGAGATTGAGGTATGAGATCCAACCATAAATATATGTGCTTATGTATCAAATCTCATGGATTATTTAGGCTCTAAGTTAGCATTAATTATTTTTCTCTTGCAAGAATCATGTAGTAAAAACTTTGCCATGGACTTCGGTGAGAAGATCAAATTCTATCAATAGTGAGACTTGACCATGGGCTTAACCAAATGGTCAAGTGATAATGAAATGTTGAGTATAAGTGTGGTATGAGATATAATGAAAAATCATTGTGGTTATGTAGAAAATGTCATGGATGATTTTGTCCCTAAGTTAACATTGGATTTCTTCTCCATGTAAGTTTCCTATCTGAGGATCATACTCTAGGAACTTTGCTAAGATTTTTGACCATGTGATCAAATTCTATTTAATCAAAGAATTAGATTTAGTCCAATATGAGATCCACCCATATATCAATGTGGTTATGTAGCAATCTCACGATTCCATTTGGCCCAAAGCTAACATTTTAATTAGTGGACATGTAAGTTTCCTTTGCAAATTCTTTGTGACTTCACATATTAGAGATGTTGAGAAGATTCTTTGCAGACTAGAAGAAGTGAATTTGACCTTGTTAGGGATGAAGTCTATTTTTGGTGCCAGAGAAGTTTTGATTGTTGGTCATATGTGTGGGTACTATGGTAGGAAGCCTTCTCTTGCAAAGGTTGAAAGGAGCTATATTGTAGAAACATTTTCATTGGTTTTAGCCATCAAATCCTATTTAGTCATAAGACTTATCTATAAGATTCGAAACTTTGCCATGGTTTTTACCATAGGGTTTTTAAAGGCTAGTTAAAGAGAGGATGCGGTTTATTGTGATATGAAATTCATATATAAATAAATATAGCTATGTAGCAAATCCCATAGATATCAATATAAGGTAATGTGAAAAACACTTGAAAGGTGGAGATTTAACCTCATGGTAAAGCCTACAAGATAAAACGATTTCTATAAGCTGATTTTAACCATATAGCCAAATCTAGTTTCATAACCATATGAAGAAAGTGATTCATTTGTTGCAACATGTTGTGAAATTGGATTTGACTATGTAGCCAAATATTATTTTATATTGGAATGAAAAAGTGGTCTCATGGTTTGCGAGATGTATGAGATTAGATTTGATCATATTGCTAAACGAAACAAGAATGGGGGATTCTTGGATGCTAGCATTGATAACAAAATGAAAGATTTGGCCATACGGCCAATTTTTATTTTGTAGTGGAATGGGAAAAGTGGCTAATTTGTGGAAAAATGATATGATATTTATATATGAACATATAGATAGGAAGTTATGAAAAATTGAAATGAAAGAAATGGTTTATTGAAACAAAGTGGTTTGTTTGTTGCATGACAAGTTTTGACCACATGGCAAAACTTCCTATAAGTATAGTAGGTAATCAAGGAGTTCCAAGTAGAACATGGTGTTCCTTTTTGGAGATAATATAGAAGATGTTTTTCTTAGAACATTTTGCCATATAGCCAAATGTAGCATACCCAAAATTTGTGCAATCGAACCCACCATAGATTTAGTCTTAATTTTTCACGATCAATTTTCAAAAAACTAGTTTGTTTGTCGCAAGACAAGATTTGACCACATGGCCAAATTATAGAAACTAAGGAATTCTAAGTAAAACTAGCCTTTCATTTTGGAAGTAAGGGTTGATAATATAAGAAAGCATTTGACCAAATGGCGAAATGTCATTCTTGTATTAAAATGAACAAAGTGGTTGATTTGTTGCAAGATATCGTGATACTACAAGAGTCCTTATTTTGGCCAAGAGGTAGCTTAAGGAGAAGATTTGGCCGCATGGCAAAATCTTATAGTATATTGAGAAAAATAGCATAAATTATATCTTATATTATGAGAAAAGATTTGACCTCATGGTCAAGTTTCAGATTATATTGAATAAAATAACAAAGAGTACTTCTTATATTGCAAGAAAATTTTTGACCTTATGGTCTAATCTATAGATTGATGAAATATCATGATATGTGTTGTTAGAAGATCAAATTACATCCTATGGCAAAATCATATTGAGTATTTTTAAGTATTGTATAGCCATATGCTTATTGCAAAATTATAAAGAATGTGATCATAAAATCTAATGGTAATACTTTTACTATGAAAATATAGTATAATGGAAAGTTCTATATAGTAAAGTATAATACAATGTATAAGAACTTGATAAAATGCTCTAATATTACTGAAGAATACAAAAAATATAAGGCTAGATTTAGCCTTGAGGCAAAATCTTAAGGTATATAGTATCACATAATAAAAAGAAAGGTTTGTATTTTGAAAGCACTCATTGATAAAAGCATTTCACAAACCATTTATCCATATTCACATCTAAGAGAGTTTTTTCAACATTATACAAATCATATATTTCATATTCACAACAAAAAGAGTATTTTCAACAATGCAATAAATCATGTTTTTCATATTCACAGCAAAGAAGCTATCATTTGCAAGGTAATTGTTGGACAACAAAAAAGACAGGCACTCAAGGAGATCAATCAAGCAATCGAGAAGAAGAAGACATTGAATTCTCAAGAGTGAGTGTCTAATCTCAGTGCTACAAAAATAAATATTGCATTTCATTTTCATACATGATTCTTATTTAGAAAATGTTTTTGGTGTTTGATGTGAATACTATTCAATACTAATCATACAAAAGAGTAGTAGTGTGATTTGTAGTAATTATATGGATTGAAATGATCAAAATCAATGTAGTTTAATTCAAAATCAGAAATAAAGTACGGAAGAGTTGAAAACATATTGTAATGAGTAGAAGTTAATAATGTGTGCCAATGTAATAAAAATCACCCGTGAAGTAGAGCAGACACGCTATGGAGTTGTGATCATTCACTGCCCTGTTGAATTACTGAAGCCTTAGAGCAAGATTTCTGCTTTGAAGATGCATGTAGTTTTGGTCATAATACCCTAATTCGAACCAGAACTTGCACTGCACAATCTGTTTCAGTTTGAGAAAATAAAACAGTGGAGCGTAGTCAAAGAAGAGGAGGGGGATAGAACTGCCAAAGGTTAGGGCTGCAACACCTGCAGTAAGAAAGGGGCAACATGAGCAAAGATAAAAATGCAGAGGATCAGAGATGCAAAACCTACAACTGTAAAAATACAACAGAGAAAACACTCAGGTTAGAGAGTTGCTTGAAAGAGAGAGGAAGGGGAAGAGAAACTCATTTTGAACAACATCATGATTAGTTGTAAAGACCGACTCATGAAAGGAATAATTTAGTGTATCACACTATTCGAATAACCATAACTTGTTACAGAATACAAGTAGATTTAGATCATTTTTAAATCTATTTTTAAATTTTATTAAAGATTTCAAGTCACGATTTTTTCAAAAATCACATAATGGCTATATTGTCGCCCGCTGGGGCCTACCGGTAGCCCTCGGACCCCACTGTTTGGAGCATTATCTCCAGACCCCCACTGGCCCTTAGACCCCCATTGGGGGCATTGCCCCTAGACCCCCACAAGGGGGCGTTTCCCCCTGGACCCCCTATTGGGAGTGTTGCCCCCAAACCCCCACTAGGAGCGCTACCCCCAACCCCCTACTAGGGGTGTTGCCCACAGATCCCCACCAAGGGGCGCTACCCCTTGAACCCCCCATTGGGAGCATTGCCCCCAAATCCCTATAAGGAGCACTATCCCCAAACCCCAACTGGGGGCATTGCTCCCAAACCTCCACTGAGGAGGAAGTTGCCCTCAAACTCTCACCAGGGGCATTTCTCCTAGACTCGCTCCTTCTTCCTCACCTCTCCTTAAGAACCCACCATTGGGATATTGCCCCTATTTCCATAGCTAGAGATTTTACCTACATACTCTCTATCCTACCCCCTACTAGAGATTCTACTCTCGAACTATCACTAAGATGGCTTCAAAATCCTCAATGATATTACACGTTACATATTAGGTACATTAAATATACATAAGCTTACAAAATATGATTTAATATATTTAAATTATATTTATTAGTTATTACTAAATCAATTTAATATATATATTTTAAAAATATATTCTATAATATACACATAGTATGATATACTAATATACCATGATTTAGACTAAAATAATATAACTTAAAAATAAAATTTAATATGATACATTTTACTATTATCAACAAGTAGGTAGTATAAGATTTATAAATATTTAACCATGATAAAAATTATATTTCCTTCTCAAATAGCTTCTAATTGATGCTAAAATTTACTCAATCTTTATAACTTTGTGTCATAGGGAATGAAATCTCCTATGCTTTAGAGGTCATTGTGGTTTCAACATTTAAGCACGCGGTGAAAGTTTCTCATAAAATATCTTTATCATTGTTGTCATGTGGAATACATGAAATAAATGTTTTGATCATTTGATCAAATATTTTCTAATGGAGATCGTAGAGATTATTTATCCTTGTTGACATACAATAAAGGCTTTGACCATTTGGCTAAATCTTGTTCTGTGGACATCACAAACAATTATTATCATTGCTATCATCTAGGTTACATACAATACATGTTTTGACCATATGGCTAAATCCTTTCTTGTAGACATCACAAAGAATTTTAAGCCTAAGTCTTGTGTAAAATAGTTGTAATAGAGATTTTGACCATTTGGCTAAATATTTTTCCATAAAGATCACAATGAGCTTTTATCCTTGTTGTATGTATTTTGCTTGAGGTTTTGACCATCTGGCTAAATATTTTTCTATGGAGACCACAATGAAATTGTATCATTTTTTTCATGTGAAATACATACAACAATGGTTTCAATCATTTGATTATATTTTCTCCTATGGGGATTCCAAATAATTTTTATATTTGCTATGGTATGGAATGCATACAATAGATTTTTGACTAGGTGGCTAAATCTTTTCCTATATACATTATAAATCATTTTAATAATTGTTCTTGTGTTGAAAAGATATAATACAAGTTTTGAATATCTCTTATATCTTTTTCCAATGAGAACACACAAGGAAGTTTTTGCTTACTCAAAGAGTAGCTAATAAAATAAAGTAAAATCAAGGACAACTAAAAATAATAGAAGAAACTTTTCTTATTTACTTTGGGGGGGTATAGTTCATGAGAAAGTTTGTTTTTGGCCATATGGTTAAATCTATCCCCTTTCTATACGATGTTTCCATTAATACTTTCTATTATGGAAGTTGGACTCATTCTATCTAATGTTTAAGTGCTTTTTTCGTTTCAATGAAATTGGATACTTCATTGTATTTAGAAATTTCATTACTATTTTTCTTTATGAGAGACATACAAATGATAAAATCTCCATTTTCTCACTTGTATAGGTATCATGAATAACAAATTTTATTTTGAAGAAACTGTGAATTTGCTAGTTGATCATGAGATTGTTGCACTTGGGAGAGTGCATGCAATACATCCAAATGAGACATGCCATGGAGAAACACTTGAAGATGAATATATTTCAGTGCCTATTGATAAATGTTTAAATGTAGCAGTATATTTGCCATTCCCAACAATTGACTCAATGAAGGTTCATGAATTTGTATGTGGTTTTGCAAAATGGAAAAAGAAAGATGCGGTGATTGTTTCAAACTCAATAACAATCCATGACAGAGGAGATGATTACGAATCAAACCATGTCCTACCTTTTGAGAATATTGATGTGCTTAGCATTCATGATAGTTGGAGAGAATGTAGAGTGATGCTATGGGCAGAAGGCAACACTATGTGTGTTGGGACAGGGTTTATATTATTGGCTTTTCCATATGATGTGATAAACTTTGAATTGCTAGGAGAAGAGGATGTTGGTGTGGTGGTAGATAAAGCCCTTGATCAAACCATAGGAACATACATAGATGACAACCTCCACTGTGTCACTTTGGAAAGATGGCCTAGTAAACAAGTCACCTTTGATGATGGAACATCGCTGCTACAACAACAATCATGCATGCAATTTATCTCTACAAATGCTTTTGCCAAAAACATGAAAGATACCAATGAAGATTATGTTTCTACAAAAAAAACAAATTTTGTTTAGAAGAGATCATATTGTATGGTCAATAGAAAGCCTCGAATTATTGCCCCTAAAGGTGCAAACTTGAGTACTTCTATGGTCTCCATTTCACAAGTTTCCATGATTGATTGTTGCCAAGAAAAGTGTTGTCAGTTTGTTGATAGAGAAGCAATGCAACAATTACGTAAATACTTTTTGGGATTGCAATTTGAAGACCGCACAAACTATGTTTATGACAAGTTTGAATCATCATGTAGGATTGATTACTTGGGAACAACGAAGTACAACTTGATCTTTAATGGACAAGTGGTATGTGGAAAGCTATGGTATGAGATTCATGGAATCCCAAAGACATCTTTTTACAGGTACAACACAATTTAAGCATGGCGTGAGGAGGGCAATGCATGGAAACAAGGGGGTAATAAGAGCAGCTTGGGATCACACAGAGATTGGAAGAGCAAATGTCACAGAAGAGTAGAACAATGCAAGATTGATCAAGGGAGACACAATCAGTCATCCCAAATGTTTAAAGCAGGTAGATAAATGGGCAGAAGTAAATACAACATTGAGTAGTATTGAATGTAATAAAATGTCCTTGTCCACCTTCAATCGTATTTGGAACACAGAGTTCAAGCATGTAACCTTAGCAAAGACAAGTGAGTTCTCCAAATGTAGTATTTTCTTAGAGATCAAGGAGAAACTTGCAGCACCAAAATGTCTTCAAGAGTGAAATGTGCTTCTAAAGAAGCATTAATGTCACATGCTGCAACAAAAAAGTTGTCAGAACATATACTACAGTTGGCACTTGGCCTCATCATTAGATCGAGATAAAAACTTGTGCATCATACATGATAAAGTGGACCAACAAAAGACAACTATCCCTAGGTTAAGGCTTCGAGTGTATGCATATTTAGAAAAAGTGTAAAACATGGATCTATTTGTGGAAGAGAAACAAAAGACAAATGGAGATAATGCAAGGACATCTAAGAGAGTGATAAGAAGTGTAAATCAACCTAAATCTACAAATCAACCACCTCTTTAGTATGTTATGAAAGAGGTTGGATAGGAGTAGAAATTGGATAGCAAACAAGAAGGCAAAAAGAAGGACAAGCAGCTAGGTATAAGTTGTAGTCTAATATTGAGAAAGCCATGGATGCCTTGGAAAATCCCATAGTGGTAGAGTGAGCCATTCCATATGTAGATTTTCTTAATGCATCTGAAGAGGTTTACAAAGCTCCTATTTTACTTGATGTAGGAACTCAGAGGAAGATTGATGACTTACTAGATGTACATGATTTGTAAGATATAATTATCATTTCTAAGACAATTCTTAAGCTCGAGGATATGTATTTAGAGGATGTTATATATAATGTTTCACAACTGAAAACTCTTTGGGATGATTTTTCACAAAGGCCTTGAAAGGGGATTCAAATATGCTTCAAGTTATGGACTACTTTATTATTTTTTGTGATGGTCAAGATGTATTGGATGCAAGTGATGCTCAATTTATGTTTGATATGGTACATAATTGTCAGCCTAAGCATATTTCCATGCCTTGAACTCCAAAAGAGCAGGCATGTTGCAATGTATTTGTTGATGGATGCATTGATAGCATGTATATGGAGATTCAACAACCTCTAGTATATGATGTGCACTCTAAGGCCTGATGACATTGGAGTGGATGCTTGGTATGGTGTTATTGGACAAATGCTAATCATTTTGATCTATGATCCAAGGGAATGTCTTTCTTATGTGCATGATGAGGGACAAGTTGATGCTAGGTGTCCATGGTCAGCAGACACGCTTCTTAGGTGGACCAAAGCAACAAACAATCTTTATCATAGCCTGCACTTCAGATCACTTTGTGAAATAGTCTATTGCCACAATGATATAACACTTTTGTGTAGTCGAGAAAAGTCAAGAAAGGATATAAATATCTTATGAAATTAATGTCCCACTTCTCAAATGGCAGTATAGATATGATAAGAGTTAGTTGAGCGCTTTCTATTCTCTCTATTATCATGCCTTTGCCATGTATCACATCTCTTAACATACACAAATGCATGTTGGAAAATGGGTAGCCACCAAGATCCCACTCTCAAAGCTTTTGTAGTAAATGGTCCAGCAAAGTGCCCTCCACAAGCAGAGTCATGACACTTTTCCAAGATAAATGGACCCCCAACAAGTATTACACATCAGTGATGATAAATATCATTGACCTTTGATGATATAATATTCCTGTAATCAAGGTAAATTTCAAGGCTTACTACCTAATTTTTCTCTTTTCAGCCTTCCACAAAGTGGCTCCAGTCTCTTCTATGGATAGATAGTGTATTATAACAGCATACCAAGATGGAATGGAGGTGTATCAATTTTGAATAGACCCTCAAGGTCACTTTCTTTAGTTAAGATCTTATTTAGCTCCTTGAAATTCACAAGACATTCAGCAATGTCCTACAACTTCAACAACTTACCCATGCAAAGTGATCAATCTCTTTGCTAGACAATCAAGAGGCTGCAACTTCTTCAATAGTAGCCTTAGTCTCTTTGTCTTCGTATAAAACACTACATTTTCATACAAGATATAATACTTGAATTTCTTCATTCCAAAGAGCATTCCAAGTATAATTTCTCTATGTAGGTATAATTAATCTTGGACACCCTTAATTTGGGAGACTAACAAACTCAATCAGATGGTACCAATTCTAGGCTAAATAGTAGGTAATATTATATTATATCATAGCTGCTAAAAATATATAAAATATCTCACCTCTTTAGGTGCTTTCAATAGTGGTTCTTCTATCAATTCTTACTTCATATTCTCAAAGGATGCTTGACATGGAGCACTCCAAATAAATAGACAGTTAAACGATAATAAAATTTTCAATGGCAATGTGCTCTCAACTATACACTTCTTTAGGAGTACCTAATGGACTCATAGCGATGATAATCTTTATCTTTTTAGGATTGATCACAATACCAAGTAGGATAGCCACATGGCCTAATAGCAATCCATAGGGCACTTCAAAGATGCATCTCCTTGGGTTGAGAGCAATGCAAAACTACCTACACCACTCAAAGTATTTTTTAAAAATAATTAACTATCTCTCCCTTGTGGTCGCTACCCCTAGGTTATCAATAAAGACTTTCTCCTCTAAAAAAATATCACCAAATTTTTATCTTCAGTATGTTGCCAAGATCTGGTGTATTATATAGGCTAAAAGCCATCACATGATAAGTAAAGGTATCTAATACGGTGGTAAATGTTGTTTTCAACTTATCTTCCTCTCTGCGATAGTTATTTGGTTATAAGCAACAAAGCAGTCTAGAAATGAATATATCTCCCTAGCCAATAAACTAATCTAGAATCTAATCAATAAATAGCAACATATAGTAATCTCTAACCGTATGTTTATTAAGCCCCCTAAAATCTACAAAAAGCTGAATTTGATTATTTTTCTTTTTCTTGATAACTATTGGTGAACACCACTCCATATGTTGTACAAAAAATATTAGCTAGCCTTATGTAAATTTTTTAGCTTCTCAAATAGTCTATCCCTTAGCTCAAAAGACATACGACTCACTTCTTATTGAATAGAGAGGCTACCTTGCTCCAAAGAAATAGTATGCACATCCAAACTAGGAGGAATACCCTCAACTCATCATAGCTGTAGGAAAAAATATCATAGAATTCTTAGATCAAGGACACATAATCCTTTCTCTCTTCCACACTAAGCATAGATCCTAAAAACGTAATGAGATCTAGCTCAATTACTTCTGCATATTTTCTACTATCTTGAGCTTCTATCGATTCATTTAGAGTTACCTGGTAGACATCTTATATAGTGCACTCCTCTCTTGATTCATCACTTGACAAAGTCTCACTACTAGAAATATCCTCTAATGCATCTAATTCTATTGAAGATAAATGTGCTTTCTCACTTTAAGGAGATTCAAGATATGCATCCACTATTACGCATCTAGCATCTCCATCAAAAATCAAACAATCACCATGTATATCAATTTGATAGTTGAATTGCAAGATCCATGGCCTTTTGAATAATATTTGATAACTTGGCTGCCCTGCAAACTTAATAACCTAAAGGAAAAAATACATTCCACATTAGCAATAGTCATGTGGGCTTTGGTAATGCAACCCTCTAGTTGCCTTAAACTATCATCAGCCACTCTGGTTGCCTTAAACTGTCATCAGCCACCACCATCTGAAGAATTTTGGAGACATTCTTTTGGATTTCTAGTTTCAGTATTTCTACCAATTTTGAACTCATAATATTGATAGAGGATCCCTATCCACAATGGCATGATCCACTTATATGCCATCAAAATATGTTGCCATCCTTGGACAATGCTTTTCAGCGTGTTCAAACTAGTCATCTCCCACACATGCTATTCCTAAGGGTTGGAAAATATACCCAATGCAAAGGATCTTGTTAAAATCTTTACGCACTCCTAGCAATAACTTGATCAGCTACAAGAGGTTCACATCAGGCTTTACCTCACAAAGAGAATTGGCTGAGTCAAATTCATGATAGTTAGCAACGGTTCTCTTTTCCTACTAGACCATTCCTTCTCTTAGTCTCCTTGAATAGGCTTAGGTGCCTCTTTTTTTCTTTTACCTTCTTCTTTGGTAGTCCCTATTGAAATTATCTTTGCCACAAGCAACTTTTAGAGGACCAGCTTCCACATCATGATTAATGACTTGCATCCCCTTATCGTCTTGTTTAGGGTTCTCCTCAATAGGTTTTACATGATCTCTAACATCTTCTTTAACCTTTTGTCTTCTTGTAATGGCTCCTAAATTAGAAGCCTTAGTGGTGTTAACACGCATAGCTTTGATGAGAGTGATACTACTACCAGTGGGCAGCTCTTGTCTAATAGCTTTTCCTCTCTACAATATTTGCTTTGGTCCCTCGTCTTGCTAAAGGTTCTTTCATTGTGCTCAATGATTAATTGGACATGTTACTTACTCTCTTGTTGAAAAGAACATATCTTACTCCAACAAGTACTAGCTAGATGGCCAGACTTCCCACATATGTCGCATTTGACATTAGGGCAGTTTCTCGGAAAGTGTTGACCACCACACCACTTACAGCTAAATTTTAATGGACCATCCACTTTAGGACATCGACTTCCTATCAAGTTTTGTTGCTTCTTTAAGAAATTAAAATAAATTGCTATTTGTCTATATTGTCTCATTATCATATCCTTACAATGCTTCATCGTGACCTTGCCCATAACATTTAACATACTAGACTCATAACAATGATCATCCACTTGCCCTTTAGCTGGCCTAACCACTTGATTAGGGATCGATCTTTGATTAATTGGCATGACATTAGGATTGATAATTTGGCTTCCATTATTTAGTGGAACCCTTTAGCTAGCCATTGGTATAGCAACATTAAGAGGAGCAAGTAGTATGGGCACATTGTGCATTATGTTTCCTCTTCAATTTGAATTGATCATAGACATACTAGTGGCACCTTGACTTCCATTCATTAGTGCCAAATTATTTCCAAGACTTAGACTCAAATTTAGGTTTGTCCTAGATCTCAACTAATCATGATTTCAAAGCATGACATGATAGGGATAGCAACCAGGTTGTGTCACTGATATTTATGACCCATAACTATGTGTTTTTTTTCCTTAACTTGTAATTATGGCTAGCTTACTAGTACGAGACACACCCTCTGGTCAAAATTTGCATGACATGATTTGTATAACATTGTTCAAAGATATGCAAAGATCATTATGGTTGAACTTCTTATACATGTAACGCTAGATAAGATTGAAGTAAATCTTTTCCATTTTTTGAGCCTATCGACCTCTCATGTGATTATGTTAGTCTTATGTTTTTCATGGTTCTGTAAATTTATTTTTTGTGAATAACTACTCATAATATATATTTCTTATTATAACCCTTTTCACAACTAATGCAAATGGATGGGTTGAGGTGTGGTTCAAGTCTTAAAATGCAATGATAGTTCTCTATCTATATTTCATATACAATTTATGACTATGATGATATTATACAACCATGGTTGAGGTCTTTCAATGCAGAAATAATGTTTAGCCCATTTGTAATTTTGCAATGTGATAACACATACACACAAAATTCTACACTCCTTTTTAAACATAATCACATTCCACATAAAACCTTCCCCCACCCTTTTTCTACTTATACATTATCATACACATTCATTAACATACAAATTCACCCACCTTACAACCCCTTTCTACAAACATTGATTCACATACAAATTCATCCTCATTAGAACTCCTTTCTACAAACTTACTCTGCTTTTCTCCCCTACAACAAGATTTTTGTCCCACTTCCTTCCCTCCCCATAATCATGGTGATCCTCCTTCACTCATGTCTGTGATCCCATTACCTTGTGATGCCAACCTATGATGGGGTGATTTGGGCTTTGCTTATAGCTATAAAAAAAGGTACACAACAACAGTTCTAGTTATTATAGGCTCTCCAACATCTATCTTATCTCAAGATTTAGATTTTTGCATCAACGTTGTTGTGTGGCTACGCACACACAATGTAAAAAAAACTCTAGAATCATCATTTGGATTTCTTATTGATCTAGAGAGCCAATGCCATATTAGTCATTAATGTTAGTGTCTGCAATGTGGATGGTTAAAAAATACTAGATTTTCGGACAAGTTTAGCCAATTTTTGATATTTTAGATATTATCTCTGGTAAAAATCCAAAAACTAAAAACAACTTTTAGAATAGGGTAACATGTAAAAGAAAGCATGTAGCTTTCAACCATTTTGGGAAGATTTTATGTAAAAAGAAGGATTGGTGAAATCATGCAACGCATGATCATAGTTTTCAGGCAGTGAACAACACTCCGAACACTTGGAGATGAAGAAGGAGCGATCTGGCAGAATTCTGGCCAGGTACTTTAAGAATTAAAAACAACAAGCTTGTGTTAAGAAAACCTAGAAACACCTTCTTACATCATACAACTTGATCCATAGAATGTTTAATTTCTTTAGGCCATAAGGGCCAATTTTATTAGGAGTGAATTGTGTTATTTCCTTAGGCCAAGAGGGCCATATGTTTATTTGATGCAAGTGCGTCTAATGGTTTTCTATTTTAGGGATTGCATCACATAGGTTTCTGAAGTCACTGGAGGGAGCCTTTGCTACGTAGGAGCTTCTAGTGGCTGTTCTAGGTGGTTTCGTCCACTTTTTAAGTTTGTCCCTTAAGTAGATAATGATATATGTGTATGCAAAGAACAAATATACGCAAAGAAGCAAAATCTAGAATAGTTGAAGAATAAAAATATATAGCGGTGTGTAAAAAGGGGTTCTAACCCCCATAAAAATAGAAAAGGAAAGAAAGGAAAATCCTTGAGCAGTTGTTCATCACCTTACGAAGGCCTGGTAGGTTTTTGGGGCCGAGATAAGACCTGGGGCGGCCCGATGCCTTGTCTTCCTAGGGGTGGCACCTAGCTGAAAAAATAAGAATAAAAGAAGGTTGAAGCAAAAAT
Organism: Lygodium microphyllum; assembly: GCF_053477565.2. Taxonomy (NCBI): domain Eukaryota; kingdom Viridiplantae; phylum Streptophyta; class Polypodiopsida; order Schizaeales; family Lygodiaceae; genus Lygodium; species Lygodium microphyllum. The sequence goes on from NC_141135.1 coordinate 67,811,250, forward strand.
AAAAGTGAGTGGAAGATGAAAAGGACAAATGGTTAAGTGTCACCTTGCGAAGGCTTGGTAGGTTCTTAGGTAGTACCGAGATAGGACCTAAGGCCGATGCCTTGTTCTCCTTGGTGGGTGACTACGTTCAGCTCCCTCCTTTTTACACACCTGAGTATGGAAGAATTAAAGCTAAAGGAAAATGTATTAAATAAAAAAATTTATTGCTTAGGCTATAGGAGTCTTTGGCTAGTAGGAGCTCCTAGTTGAGTTGTCCTTGGTTAAGTAGGTAGTTCATACTATCACTTAGGACGACCTCTTTGATAGTTCTTTTTAGCTTGGCCGTGTTGGATCAGTTGGTTCGTGAATATCTTCCAACATTCTGTCAAATGATACTAGGCCTACTCCTCATGGACTTCATGCCTTGGTCTTGTCAGGGGGTAGGGTGAAAGCTGTGATGTGTTTTGTTGTGTATTTTTTGTATGAATTTGATGCTCCTTTTGGTTGTGTATGTGCATGTCATTTCGTGTGACTCGATGGACTGAGTTGCCCTATCCCATGGTCGCCAATGAGAGCTGGAGATTAGGAGCAATTTTGAGCTGATCTCAAAGCATTTTGAGACCCGTTTTGAAGCAAAAACATGACCGAGGGGTGTTAAAGAGCCAATTTTCATGAAAAAACAAACAGTGCTGGATGGTCGAGCTGGAGTTTTTCTAGGTGAAGTTCGACGTGAGAAATCCAACGCAAGTCTTGGTTTGTCAACAATTAGAGGTTGTTTGACCCCCCATTTAATCCCCGCAAGGTTCAGTGTTATAAAGCAACTACTACTGGATTTGGGAGCCGAAAAGTATGTGGCGAAGGCCAAGATGATGGAGTTCGATGTCATGAAGCTGCTGGCTAGACGGATTTCAATTTCGAGTTCGTTTGGACCCCGAAAACAAAAAAAAAACTACTTGACAACCAGTGTGAACACTTGAGGCTGAAATAGTTTTTTTAATGTTTAAAGGTTAAAGGATATTTAAAAGAGCTTAAGCTCATGAAATTTGAGGAGACAGGGAAATGCAATTTTTTTTGTGCCCCTAAAAATTTTGATCGGCACCTCTTCATGCCACGCCGATTGAGAGAGAGAAAGATCTTCAACCTATACGTAGAGAGGAACAATATGGCTATAATCGTGCAGGATATGATCAAGGAATAAGAAAATTGGCTTTTTAATCTTTCTCTCTCCTCTCCCCTCTCTTCCCTTGTGGGATGTTCAATGCATCAATGAAAGAGAGAAGGGGATGGGGAGCGATGACGATTTTGAAGCAAACGATGCTGATGGAGCCATAGAGGACATAGATCAGGGCTGGAGAGCATGTCAGTGGCAAGAGGGAAGCATCAACGGCCGCTCAATCTCAGGACACGTGTCTTGAATACACGATTTCTATGAGTAAGTGTTCTTTTTCTTTGTTTGATGAAAGATAATTGAAGGAAATGATTGATGATTATTTATCTTGGTTGCATATGCTGAATCATCTTTGAAATGAAAGAAAAACCAAAAATTTTGATGACATAATGATTTTTTCTCAAAACACATAAAACTCGTAGAGTGCGATTTTTGAAGAAATAATGAAAATTGGGACTTTTAGTGAGTGTTTTAAGTTCCCATGGAATAAAAATGAATATAAAGGTGGGGTTGAGTGATTTTGATTAATGAGAGCTCACAATTCTATATTTTCATAATTTTTTGAGGAGATAAATAGAAAATTTTGAAAACATTTAGGTTTTTGGTGATAAATAAATAAGGAAAGATATGATTCATGTTTGTGAATGTGTGACAAGGTTGAGGCATGAGGATTAAGCTACAGATCTTCCTTTTTTGTATACTTTAGTATATTTTTATTACTTTTCATATGAAAAAATGACATACAAATGAACCTTGAACCGATACAACATTGCAAAACTTAAACCATTAGGGAGAGAGAGCATTTGTGAGTGTGTGTGGTTGCTGTAAATACATCAAATTCTGATTCATTTAGTTTATGCATAGCATATAGGCTGATAATAATTTAAGTTTAAGGAGACTAGTAGCACGAGGAAACTCGGTGCTACTCTCTAGCAATGTTGCAATAATGTGTAGGCTGAAAATCAGTAAAGGATTGTTTTGCACACCATGTGGCTGATTTCTAATCATAGAATGCTTTCACACAATGGTCATACACTACTCCATTTTGTATGCCACATGGTATAAAACATGGATGCATATGGAAGTCAAGGGATAGCTATGACTAATCAGAATCTGAGAGGAAGCATGGTCCAAAATATGCCTTTATTGCCAGCTCCTCCCAATGTGACTATGCCTATGACTAGTCAGATAGCTCCACTAGATGTTGGAGGCCAAGCATCAAACCCTAACATTGTTCCTACCAGTCAGCAACCAATGCCCAATCAAATTTTTAGGCCTCTAGAACGACCCTTATAGGTGCTACACCCAGAGATACCACCCCCACATGGGTACAACTTACCTAGGTGTGGCCCAAGCTTGGAGTTGTACAAAATGACCCAATCATTTTTTTGAAAATTTTTGAATTTCACCTGTCTTGCCATCCAAGCTTGCCTTCTGTTCTGAGCTACCTCCATGACATAAGCACTTTGAATCCAATCTTCCTCCAATCTCAACAACTGCCTTTGCCTATGCAAAATTGAATCTTCAAGGCTTAGACAATGTTGAACTGCCAACCTTAAACTAGGTACCACGTACTCCATAGGCACCACTGCTTCAATGCCCTAAACTAACTTGAAGGGTGTCATGCCAGCGACAACTTTGTATGCAGTTCTGAACGATCATAGTGCAAAATCTAAATTGTCATCCCAATCGGATTGGTTTTCTTCAACAATTTTCTTTAGAATTCTGACAAGCACCTTGTTGGTACTTTTTGCAAGTCCATTGGCCTGTGATGATGTGGGGTAGACTTCTTATGCAAAATCATATGTTTAGATGTCAATTTCTCTATAACTGAATTCAAAAAATGAACTCCTTGATCAGATATAAGCTCAATAGGACATCCAGACCTTGTCATAATCTGCTTATCCAGAAACCTAGCCACACTAGCCGCCTTATTATCTCCGAGCAGAATTGCTTCCACCCACTTAGTAGCATAATCCGTTGCAACCAAAATATATCTAGCTCCTATCCTTTTTTTGTAGGCTCAATGGGCCCAACAAAATCTAGCCCCCACTTCTGAAAAGGCTCAAGTGGCATAATTGCAGGTAAAATCCCATCTGATAAAAATTGAAACATTTGGTCATACCAGTTTTCATACTGCTGCCCTTGTATTTGAAACAATTCCGCATTCGACCAATAGCCAGGCATTTCCTGTTGATTCTCCAACCTACTCAAATAATCCACGACTGCATGTTTACTCCCTGGTGTGTGCAGTACTGTATAATCAAATTCTTGTTACAGAAGCATCCATCTAGCCAACTTGCATTCCAATTTTGGCTTTCTCACTAAAAATATTAATGCTTGGTGATCAACATGAAAAACAACTTTGTTCCCCAACAAATAATACCGGAACTTTTCTAATGAGAAAATCATCCCCAAAGCTTCCCGCTCAATTACTGTATAATTTTTCTCAACTAGCCTCCGACTTGCATAGTAAACTAGTCTGAACCATCACCGGATATTTTCCTACATTAAAACAACCCCAACTACTATATCCGATGCATCAATAAACACATGAAATGCTAACTGTCAATTTGGTGGCTGAATAATGGGAGAAATAAATAGCATCTTCTTCATCACTTGAAATGCTGTTGAGTGTTGAAATGACTTGTTTTTTGGCTGATTTTTGTTGTTTTTGAGAGCTGAATGGTTGATTTTAGGAGATGATTGATTGGTTTGGAAGTGGTTTGAGAGTGTTTTGGATGATATTGATTGTGTTTTGAAAGTTCATGATGTTTATTAGTGGTTCTGTGATGTTCTGATAGGTTCTGATTGGTTCTGTATACCTTCTGTTTTGTTCTGTTTTGGTCTATTTTGTTCTGATTGTCTTCTGTAAGGAGGGATGGAGTATTGATTGATGAAGATTGAGATATTGTAAAAGCTTATTGAATGGTTTCTGAAAGTTTGGAATGGTTTAAGAATGAGTTATGTGGTTTTGATGACCTTCTGTAACCTTCTGTAGGTCTTTTGTAGAGCTTCTGTTTCTATTCTGTTTCTGTTCTGTTATGTTCTATACTGAAGCTGTTCTGGTACTGTTCTGTGACTGTTCTGTATACTTCTGTATGTGTTCTGATGGATGAGAGTGTAGCTTGGGAAAGTTTTCTAGCCTTGGAAAGAGGTGAATACAAGTGCAAAAGAGCTGAAAGAAGTGAAAGAAGTAGCTGCTGAAGACTCAAGTGAAGACTAGAGTGAAGTGACAGTAGTGGGCTATGAAAGGACACTGTAGCGGCTCTGGTGACTCTTCGTATCAAACATACCTCTTGGGAGGGGTATCCACGACCTAAGAAGGATTATTGAGTGTGATTTTTGAGAGATTGTAGTGAGGATATGATGTATTATTGATGGAGAGAGAGAGAGAGAGAGAGTCAGAGATAGCCAATTCTACTGAAACAGAGTGATTGTATGTGAGAGATTGAGAGAGAAGACTATGAAGATATTGAAGATGAATACTATGTGATGTATTTCCATTCAAAGATGGTGTATTCCTTTTCTTTCTTTGTTCTATTGATGGATTTTGTGAAGATATTGAAGAATATGGTTGATTCAATCAAATCCGTGGGAGATCTACATGATGTTGTATAAAGATTTGTTGTGCCTGGTGTTCTTTTCTTCATTGTGATCATATGAAACATGATAAACAAGCTTGTTGATGTTACAAGATAGATTTTCTTGCAAGATAATTCCCTTTTCCTTGGTGTTCTTCTTGGGGCTCCATGTTTTTGGTGCGCAGCCGGGGAAACTTGCCATCAACAAGCACCGGAAGAGACTGAAAATGAAGGAAATGGCATTGCCAAGAAGAGAAGAATTCAATGGATGTTTGTAAAGTTCATTCTTCCACTGAAGAGTTGGAATTTCTCATAATCAAAGCCACTTTCCACAAGAAGTTCATCCCACAATGGCGGAAACACCTCACCATCATGATGCATGCTCTATGTGGTGGACAGTTTCCTCTTCCTGTTGAAGCAGCAAAAACTTGCATCTTGGTGGCAAACTGTTTGGGAACAAACTGAAGAGCAGAAACAGAGAGAATGACCATCCATGGAAAATTTGGCATTCATTGAGAAGTTTTCAGACAACATCAAGTGGGAGATTGTGAAGAAGCTTCAGGAGTCTTGGTCTGTAGAGGTTCACAAAGACAAGAAGGAAAAGAGTTGGAATTTGTTCGTGGATGCTCAACAGCAAGATACATGGGATGCTTGGTGTACTGATAATCTTATGTTTGTTCAATTAGCAACCCACTGGAAGTTGGTAGACAGAGTGTTTTTCACAACATACACTGTTGAAACCATCAGAAGCTGGCATTACTATGATGATGGCACCACCACAATGCTCAGACGTATGCATTTTGACACCTTCAGAACCAAATACCTTCCTCTGTGTAGTGGAATGAAAGCAGAATTCAGGGACATTGAAAAGAAAGAAGTAGAAGAAATGTTGGCAAGAGAGTCCTCCAGAGACTGAAGCCTTCTGTTAACCCTCTGTGGAGCACTAACAACATAGTGGAGCCACACCCCTGATGAATGACGCAATAAAGAGGCAAGTGTTAGAACGAGTCCAGAGGTACGTGAGAAGAGAGAAAACAAAAATCAAGGCTGAGAATGAGCTCGCAGCAGAAGCCACCTTTGACGCTCTTGCGGAACTCTTTACAGAAGTCCCAATGGCACATCAAGCCCTTCCTCCTCCTGCTGGAGGTCCACTTCCAAGCCAGATCCGTCCTGGAAATATTGATGACAGGCCAACGAATGTAGTTCCATTGCCAGTTTTTAAGGGAGAGTACAATGAAGACCTCGATCTTCATGTAGCAGAGTTTATGGTAGCGTGTGTGGCTAACAATGCCAGAACCCCTGAGCATTGGTTAGCAATATTCCCCGCCACTTTCAAGGGCGCGGCATTTCAGTGGTATGAGAGACAAGCAGCAGGAACTTTTGGCACATGGGACGGCCTGAAGTTGGCTTTCCTCACTAAATTCAGGCATGAAGTTTTTGAAGAGTGGATGAGAGAGGAATTTATGAACCTAAGTCAGTCTTCTGGAGCAAGAGTGGAAGCTTATGTCTCACGAATGGAATCCATCCTGAAGAGATGGACTAACCATAATCTAGATGATGGCATTCAGAAGGGGGTATTTCTCAGAGGATTACAACCAGAAGTCCGTAAGTTTGTGGAGCTGCAAAGACTAGCCACACTGCAAGCTGCAACAGAAGGTGCAAGACTGTACGATGAAGTGGAAGCTAGATTAGCGATGAATTCAGGAAGAGGAGTCCTACCTCCTCTGATGCCAGGAATGATGTATCCACCAAATGCAGTTCCTAGGACTGTTCCCTATCCTTACCAACAGATGCCCCCGGTATCACAGTAAAGTGCACCAAATCCACAGTGGCCACCATCCATGCCTCAAATGGTGGTTCAACCACAACAGCAATGGTCCCAACCAATTTCCTCCATGCCAAATCAGCAGCAACAGTGGAACCCTACCAACTAGAGCCAACAGCCAACAGTTCAAACAGGAGCTCTGAATCAGAACCAGAACAGAGACCCCTCTCTCCAACCGATTTATGCAGTGATTATAGAGACTCCTCAAAACCCTACTGCCAGTACGTCCAGAGGAGAAAGCTTGAAGGATTATTTATCCAACTCAGTTGCAAACATCAAAAAGGAGTTGATGGATGTAATTACAGAGCAGCTACAGACGCTGAAAGTGAATACCGCTAGCATATCCAACGTTGTAGGAGCAGGAAGAGATGTGATGCGGTCAAATACTTGGTGTGGTAAGTGTCATCAAGCAGGCCATTTAGCCACTGAATGTACACGAAAACCAACTATTCCTGGGGCCTTCTGTTCCTACTGTTTGCGAAAAAACCATACAGAGGACATTTGCTCTCTGAAGGAGATGCATGATAGGAGAAGAAAGGAAGAAGACGCAAGATTCAACTTGCTGGAATCCAAAATGACAACACAGGATATTGGACCCAAGCCTAGAGAGTTTGGTCCTAATTTCGGACCCAGAAGATTTCCCTCTCAAAGTTACAGAGGAAGACAGTCTGGCGGTGGTCAGAGATCAGAAGTGGAGTGTTATAGATGTGGAGAAAAGGGACACATCTCACCAAATTGTCCAAATCCTAGAAGGTCAGTGGATTACAAGCCCTTATGCAGTCGATGCAAAGGAGAAGGCCATACTGCAAAAGACTGTCCAAGCCTAGGCCTAGTGAAAAACAGTGCTATTGATAGTCCGGCCAAGGCCCAAGAGCCTACCTCCAATTTAGTGGAATTGGAAGTTGCTGCCATCACATGTGCAAAGAAGACAGAACCACCTATCCAGAAAGAAAATAACCCTCTTGCCAAAACAGTGAAGTTCAATCTTCCCCTAGAAGAACAGAACAGAACAGAGCCTAACAGTGTCGTACAGAGCACTACAGTGCCACAGAGAGTTACAGAGACAGTTCCAGAGACAAGGCCAGAGGTCCGGGAGATAGAAGAGGAGGAAGTGCCACAAGTGGCAGAAGAAGTTCCCATGATACATTTGTTGGAAGAAAGAAGGAAAATGAAAATGGGTGTTGCCCCATTTCCTAACTGGCTAGAGAAGCCTGTGGATCCTATTAAGGAATACGATCTGGTCAGAGATCTAGATACCTTTAAACCAAACCTCACATTCTGACAATTATTGATGTTGTCTCCCAGTTGTCGAAAAAGATTCAAAAGTATACTAACAAAAAGACGTGGTTTAAGGATTGCTCCCTCAACAGTGACAAAGTCCAACAAAGCTCCAGAGCCTATCAAAGAAGTGGACGTAGCTAACACCTTTCTAGATCCGGGTACTCCAGAGACTGGCCTGTGGATAGAAGGCTGTTTTATTGCAAATGCACTGATTGATGGAGGTTCATCAGTGAACATTATGACGGATGTGACAATGAAGGATCTAGGCCTACAAGGTGTGCAACCAACCCAATGGCTCATCAGACTAGCGAATCAAAGTAGAATCAAGCCTTTGGGCATTCTCCCATATGTGAAGACTACAGTGGCTGGAAAAGATTATTGGCTAACCTATCTGGTGGTGAAGCCAAACTCTTATGGTACATCCTATCCTCTGTTACTGGGTAGACCATGGCTTTTTGAAGCTCGAGCAAGGACGGATTGGTTCAAAGGAACCATGACCTTGGGTAGAGGACCCAACAAAGTGGTGCTGAAACTGTATGGTTCTCAAAAAGGACATGGATCCACCTCCTTGGAATTATCTTCTGACTCCCCTAATGAGGCTACAGATGGAACATCAGCAGACGAAGATGCTCTCAAACAGATCCTTCCCAAGAAAACAGTGGCACATTCCTTAACAGTGGATATTGTAAGCCGACTTCCAAAAGATGCAAAGTCATTATCAATGGGTGAATACTTCCTGCCTGAACTAGGAATGACTTCTGAAATCACTTCTGACTGTGAGATAGAAGCATGGATGTACTGCTCTCCCTGTTACATGGCCATAGCAGAGACAGAGACAGAGGCAGGAGAGGAAACAGAGAATCTGTTCTTCTGTTACAGAGCTCCTACAGAGACAGAAGCAGAGACAGAAGCAGAAGCAGAAGTAGAGACAGAAGCAGAGACAGAAACAGAGACAGAAGAGGATGAATATGATATGGACAAAGAAGGTTATGAAAGTGAGCCAGAAGAGTCTATTCCACCCGAAGAGGATACATTTAGAGAAGAAGTTCCAGAAGCATTAGAAGTAGACGAGCTCATGCTATGGAACAGAATGGTGATGGTACCATTTGGTCTGGTAAATGGATCTTCTTATATGCAAAACCTTTATAAGAAATGGATTAAGAAGAACAAGCTGTCTTTCAATACTGGCTCATGCCATCCTCACCCATCCTTGCCAAAGAAAGATGATGATGATGCACCGTGCCATCAACAAGCACCAGTCCCACAAACCCAACAGGCATCAGAGGGTCCCTGTTATGTGATGTTCCTGGATGTGTCATCAGAAGATGAGCCTCAAGCCAAGAGGTAATTAATCTTGAAACCAAACCCGAAACGGCTCTCATCCCATTTCAACATCTTAAGGAGCAACCTAAGTCTCCACCAAAAGAAGAAGTTGGTTCTAGTGGGACATCAGAAGAGGACACCACTCCCTTGAAGGAGTTGGATCTGTATCCAGAAGCAGTCCGTGGGACCTTCATCCATGAAGTAGAAGGTGAAAGGCAGTTAACCTTTGTGGATGCAGAAGGCACTGAATGCCACTTGAAGGTGGGTAGCAGCCTCCCAAAAGAGGAGTTGTCAACCTTGTACAACTTGTTGAAAGAGAATTTGGATGTGTTTGCATGGTCCTACAAAGACCTAAAGGGGATTGATCCCACAATATGTCAACATCATATTGACTTGGAGCCTGATACCAAGCCAGTATGGCAACGACAGAGGTGAATGAACCCGAATTATTCCACATTGGTGAAAGCAGAGATGCTGAAGCTTCTGGAAGCCAAGTTCATTTATCCAGTGGCAAATAGTGAATGGGTTTCACCCATCGTGGTTGTACCCAAGAAGAATGGCAAATTGCAAATATGTGTGGATTTCTGCAAGCTCAATTCTAAGATAAAGAAGGATCACTTTCCTATCCCTTTCACAGACCAACTGTTGGACACAGTGGCAGGACATGAGCTTTATTCCCTTCTGGATGGATTCAGCGGATACAACCAAGTCCAAATCGTAGAAGAATACCAGTCCAAAATAACCTTCACCACAGAATGGGGGACCTACGCTTACCGAGTGATGCCATTTGGGCTCTGCAATGCCCCTGCTACTTTCCAACGAGTCATGATGGCTGCATTCCAAAATCATCTGCACGACTTTATTGAGGTATATTTGGATGACTTCTGTGTCTATAGTTTGATCCGTGAACATTGGGAGCACTTGAAACAATGCTTTGACCGATGCCGGGAGTATGGGATTTCCCTCAACCCCGACAAATGCATCTTTGGGGTCTCTTCCGGAGTTCTGTTGGGCCACATTGTCTCTGCACAAGAGATATCAACAGACCCTGCAAAGATCGAAAAGATCGCAGCTCTAACAACACCCACCAACCTCAAATAGTTGAGGGGATTCCTAGGCCATGTGGGTTACTACAGAAGGTTCATAGCCCATTTTGCAACAAAGGAAACCTCCTTGCACAAGCTTTTGAGGAAAGATGCAGAGTTTTCTTGGACGGAAGAATGTGACAAAGCCTTCCACACTCTGAAGCAATGTCTAATTGAGGCATCCATTCTGCAACCTCCTGATTGGACGAAAGAGTTCCATGTACACACTGATGCATCAATTGAAGGCTTAGGTGCTGTCCTTTGCCAGAAGGGCTCCTCGAAGCTGGATCAACCGATCTATTATGCAAGCCGAAAAGTCACTGATAGGGAACGGAACTACACAGTGACCGAGCTGGAGTGCTTGGCAATGGTGTTTGCCCTAGAGAAGTTTTGCCACTACCTTCTATCCACCCATTTTAAATTTTATGTGGATCATGAGGCCCTGTCCTTCCTGATGAACAAAGTAGATGTGAAAGGACAAATGATGAGATGGCTCCTTCTATTCCAGGAGTTCGACTTTGAGGTGATTACTAAGCCTGGTCGTTCCCACATCTGTCGCGTATCCCACAAACTGCAGACGAGGAGCAGGATGACCCAGACCTCCCTGATGCTTCCCTATTCTTGGTAGAAACTGTAACTCCCTAGTATGCAGACATTGCCAATCTGCTGGCAACCCAACAGTATCCTCTTGGTATTTCTAGTCTGGAGAGGAAGAAGCTTATGCTGGAATCAGCCCCCTACACCCTGCTAGGTGGCGCACTATACAAGAAAGGCAAAGATGAAGTGCTCAGAAGATGTGTTGCAGGAGATGAGATTGGGATTGTTCTGAAGGCTTGCCATGACGAGCCATGTGAAGGCCACTTTGCAGGAGAACCTACAGCCAGGAAGGCTCTACTAGTAGGATACTGGTGGCCTACCATTCATAAGGATGCCTATGATTACTGTAAAAGATGTGATGCTTGTCAAAGAATAGGGAAACCCACCAAGACAAGTGCCATGCCACTGCAACCTATCCTTCCTTTGAAGCCTTTTGACAAGTGGGGCATCAACTTCGTAGGTCCAATCGATCCTCCTACTAGAAGGAAGCAGAACCGATACATCCTTGTATGTACGGATTATGTTACAAAGTGGTGTGAAGCTAAAGCCCTAAAGCGAGATGATGGTAACAGCGTGGCCCTGTTCATGTACGAGAATATCATCACCCGTTTTGGCAGTCCCTTAGAGCTGGTAAGTGACAGAGGCACTCATTTCCTCAACAAAGTCATGGAAGAGTTGACAGAGTTGTATAAGATCCGCCATTGCAAGTCCACTCCTTATTACCCTAGAGCCAACGGCCAAGTCGAAGTCACCAATCGCATCCTAAGCTCGATTCTGACAAGAACGATTGCCGCACATCATCGTGATTGGGACGATCGACTTACAGAGGCCCTCTGGGCGTACAGAACCTCCCATAAAGTAGCAACAGGATAGACACCCTTCCAGCTGGTGTATGGTACAGAAGCTGTTTTCCCTGTTGAACTGGAATTACCCTCTTTGAGAATGGCTATTAAAGAGCATTTGGGGGACCATGATTCACTGCAACGCCGTCTCCTGCACTTGGAATGTTTGGACGAAATTCGTAGGATGGCACTACAGTGCATGGAAGCCACGCAAGCTCGATGCAAGGCTTACCATGATAGCTTCATCAAGCACAAGGAGTTCAAAGAAGGTGATTTGGTCCTAGCCTATGATTCACGATTTGGCAAGTTTCCTGGCAAGCTCCAACAGCGGTGGATGGGCCCCTATAAGGTACTTGCCGTCAACCCTAATGGCTCTGTCCAAGTGCAGACCATGGATGCCTCTGATGATCCCTTTCTGATTAATGGATATCGCTTGAAGAAGTACTTCCCTCCTTGGGGATCTTGACAATCACGGTCACTTGATCCTTTTCCTCATTGGCGCAGCACTGTACTTCTTATGATGCTACTTTTGATAGCCGTTCTTCAGTCACTTCTGATGAAGTGAACGCAACCCTCTGTCCCCTCAAACCCCCCTTCTAGCCTTGATCTCTTATCCTCTGTTTTCCACCAGCGACAGTGGCGAGGTTGGTTCTGACAAATGGTCTTTCTACCATTCCCTTGCTCAATTCGAAAAAAAAAGAGAGGAAAAAATACATATCGGTCATGGGAGAAAAGGATTTAGGTTCCTGTCATGCCAACCTATTCTTTGGGAAAAGGTGGAAACACCCTCGGGAATAGGGGAAAACAGAAAAAAAAATTATTTAAAAAAATGAAAAAAAAGAAGACAAAAAAATAATAAGAAAAACAAATCTGTTATGAGAGAAAAGGAAGAAATTCCCTGTCATAGCAGGCCTCGTTCCAAGAAAAGGTGGTAAACACCCTTGGGCGAGAAGCTGGCTGTGGAAAAGGTGGCAACACCCAGCAGTCCAGCAAGTGGATTCATTAATTGATATCCCAATGATCCAATTCCGAAGCTACCTCCCTTGGTACGTTGTGTCCTGGGTCTTTCTACAGAGTGTCTACCTGTCCTCTCGCAGACGACATGTCCTATCTAACACAACGTTCGATTTGATAGCTACCTCCCTGGGTATGCCTCTTCAGTTGATGACGCAATCTTCATCGACAAACAATCGAGTGACGTGAGCTTTCATCCTAACCGGATGGGGAAGTGAGTATGGTTGCCCTCTATAATTATTGATAGAGCGTGAGACAGAGGGTGGGGTGAGAGACCAGTCTTTTCCCTTCAAATTAAATGAGAGGTGAGAAGTGTGAATGAAGTGTTGCACACACGAGATGGGCCTCTCAATGCACAAAGCACAATTTGTTCTGTGCACTGCACTATAAGGCTCCATGGCCTTCCTTCTCGCACCGTATGCCAGCACAGGGAGGGATGCACCATTGCACCGTCAAATGCGCACAAGGCATACAACCTTTCCACAAGTGACTATGAGGATAATATCAATGGGTTTTAGGAACGGGCTGCCCTCCTGTAACTATCAACAGAGAGTGAGACAGAGGGTGGGCTGAGTGTGACTGGAGTTTCTTCAATCAATTACCGAGAGGTGAGATTGAGGGATGTTACGACACTTGGAGTCAGGTATGTTCCCGTTTCCCTGTGCACCCACGGGATGGGTCTTTGCCATCATCACAAGACACATCACCCTATTCTGTACACTGCACTGTAAGGCTCCCTTGCCTTCCTTCTTGCACCTATGCCAGACGGGTTGGACGCACTAATGCACCACCAACTGTGCACCTTGGCATACTCCTTCTGCACCATTTCCCCCTTGTCGATTCCTCAACCGGGTATGAGATACGGGTTTCAATCATTCTTCTTCGAGTGATATTAGTCATGGGGCGAGTGACTGTTCTTTCATTCCATTTGAGTGACTGTGAGTTGAGTGCAATGTCCCTTATCATCGACGAATTTTCTGCAATTCCTTCAACCAGCTACCTCCCTGGGTGCTGCCACATGGTCCCTGCCATGACGGATGTGTGCCGAGAAGATGCCTTGGTACCTCCAGCAGCAGCCAACCACAACACAAGATGTGCCATCGACACTCAACCTTAATTCTTGACAAAATGGCCCAAGTTTTTCTAACCCTACAACTGTTGTTTTTCACTGACGTTCATGTTTTAAGTGTGGGGAAGTTAGTGGATGGTGTGTGGCGTGGTCCTAGGTCCCTATTGCTCGGTTAACCCTATCTGTTGAGGTCTTAAGTGTGGAGATGCGTCCCTGCGCGTCTACATTGCAATCCTTTTGCATATGCCTCAACCTGCTCATGCATGTATGCCATCACTTGCTTTTACCCTCATGGGGTCCCTTCCCACCCACCCGGTTATGTTCCACCCACCCTTAGGGTTGTTCCCTTGCAGTTTTCATTCATTCCCTACTTTTGAGGTCCTGCCATGTGAATACACCCTACGTTCACCGAAGTCCAAATCCAACCTTAAAGCCCTGTTCCCTCCTTTGAACTGACCATTTTTCCTTTTTACCTACCCCTATTCCGGTGTACGGTTTTTGAGTTATTAATTTTTGAAGCATTTTGCACAAATTCATCGGTTTTCCATATGAACGCGCTTTTCTTGCTTCGGAACCATGATCTGACATCATAGCCCTACTGAACATTTTTCCCCTGACATTTTTCCTTTTTCCTCCGCGTCATTCCGATACACGGTTTGTCCAATATTAATTTTTTTGTTTTTTAAGACTCTTTCGTGCGTTTTTTTGACATTTTTCCATGTGAACCTGCTCTGTTTGCATCGGAATTCCAATTTGATTTGACTGCTGTGTCCCTCGTGTCTTCCCCCACCTTTTTCCTTTTTCCTCCCCCCTCTTTTGACTTTCGGATTTTTACTTACTAATTTTTCAGTGAGTTTTTGGTTGGAGCTTTTCGCATGTGAACCCCTCCTATTTCCACCGGAACTGCGGTTTAACATGACAACCCTGTGCCACCCCTTCCTGCAGACATTTTTCCTTCTTACTGCATGTCATTCCGGCGAACGGTTCGTCCGATATTAATTTTGGATCCCATTTTCGGGTTTGTTTTTTGGGTTTTTCCCATGTGAACGTGTCTTATCTCAGTCGGAACTATGTTTTGATGTGATAGGATTGTCGAGCACGTCTTTGTGCACAGTTTTCCTTTTTCCTGCACCTCATTCCGATGCACGGATTTTCTGATATTAATTTTTAATTGCGTTTTTTTATCTGATTTTTGTGTTTTTTGCACGTGACCGCCCTTTACCCATCCCGGTACCTCCGTCACATATTTTTCTTGTTTTCCTCTTGTCGTCCTGCCCACTTTTTGTTTTTACGCTATTTCATTTTGACGACCGGATTGGGAGTTATTAATTTTTCTTTATTTTTATGAGTATTTACGCGCTCCGTCCCGCACGTGCACGCGCCTTTTTTCACTTTTACGCGTCTTAACACGCCCCGGTTGTGTCCGCGTGCTTCGTCCCTGCATCCAGACGCCTTTTCACTCCCGTCACCGCAAAATTTTTTACCCCTGCCGCGTGCATGCGCGCGGGACAGGGACGTCTCCCTTTTCCTTTTTAATTCCTTAATTACTTCCTTTATTATTATTATTATTATTATTATTTTAAAACAAACCTACCCCTGTCCCCAACGGACCCCCCCTCCCAACTACCCTTCTCCTCTCTCTCTTTCCCTCTCTCTCTCTCTCTTCTTCTTCCTCTCCCCTCTTTCTCTCTCCCCGGTCCTCCCGCCTGCATCCGTCCTTCTTCCTCCATCCCCTCCCCTTCTTCCTCCTTCACTCGCCCTCCCTCTCTCCTTCCGCCTGCTCCCTCCCTTCTTCTCCCACCCCCACGACTCCCTCCACCCGTCCTTCTTCCCTTCCTCTTCTCTCCCTCCCTCCTTCTTCCACCGCCCCTCCTTCCCCCTCCCCTCCTCCCTCCTCCCTCTCCCCGCCTGCCCGCCTTCCATCCCCTCCTTCTTTACCCTCCACCCTCCTTCCTCCCCTCTCCTTCCTCTCCCTCCAGCCCTCGCCTCCAGCCCTTCGCCACTCGCCGCCGCCGCCGCCTGGTTCTTCGACGCTGCCCTCCCTCCCACGCTGACAGCGCCCTCTGCAACGACTTCCGCCCTCACGCCGCCTGTGGCCCTGCGTAACGCCTGGCTGAGGTGCCTTCGAAGGCGCCGCCTGGCCGTCGTCCTCTGCTGCCCCGCCCGCAGACGCCGTCGCAGGAGCCGCCCGACGCCGCGTCAGCCATCCCGTAATGCCCGCCGCCGCCCTGTAACAACCGCCGACGCCGGAAGCCGCCGCCACCCTCCTCCTCCTCCTCCTCCTCCTCCTCCTAACTAACCATTAGGTTAGTTCCATTAACTTCTAACCAGTTACCCTAACTTGATTTAATTTAATGAACTTAATGAACTAATCTAACTAACCCTAGTTAGATTAGTTCTAACTAACCCTAGTTAGATTAGTTCTAACTAACCCTAGTTAGGTTAACCCTAACCCTAACCCTACTTAGGTTAACTAACCCTCTTTAGGTTAGTCTCCACTGACTTAGTCCCCCTAACTGACTTATCTGACTTCCCCTAGACTAACCTCGTTCCATTTGACTAACCTGACTTGCCTTAGTCTGCCTTACATGACTTACACAGACTAACAGGACTTAGCTGACTTAATTTGAACGAACTTACCAGACTAAGCTGATTTTCCTGATTTAACTGATTTACTTAATTTATAAATTTATTTCCACCTCATAAAAATTCAGCAAAATTTCTACAAATTCCCTTCGCTTTTTGCCCATTTTTGGAAATTTGTCAGCTGGAAATTTCCACCCCCAAAATTTCTGAAAATTAAATATTTCCTAATTTATCCCAAAAATTACCACCAAATGTTAAAAATTCATTTACAATTAGTGAAAAATTCTTTGAAAAAAATCTAAAATTTTTTCCTCACCCCCCTTGACCATTTTCCATTTCTTTTTCACTTTAAAATATTATCATACATGGTACCCCTATTGTTAAAAACAAACCAACAAAGAACAAAATAAAAATAAATAAATAAATAAAAACCAAAAAATGGAAATTAACCATAACACTCTCTATTTTATTTTCATACACTCACTTGTGGATATTTCTTCCATGGCTGAATTTTCATTTTTTCCCTTCATCACATATTCATGTGCTATATATCTTGCTTTTATTATTATTATTATTATTATTCAAAAAAGAAAACCTCACAAACAACAACCAACCATAAATAATCACAAATTAAAACGATTAAAAAACAAAAAAAAAACAAAAAACAAATTCAACACACCCGCTAAGGTGTTGTCTTTGTTGTTTCGTCAGTGGTCTTTACTTTTCCTTTACTGGATTCACTTCTTTTGGGGGACTCTTCCATGTGCATTTCTGCATTATATACACACCCCTTCCAAGTATTTATTTTCTGTGCTTTTTTTATTTTCATTTCCCTCTTAATCACAAATTAATTGTTACAATGAACTATTAATTCACCCACAGTTTCCACGCGCATTCACGCTATATACACATCTTTTTTTAAATTAAAATAAACCCGCCGTTCACTTCGCATGCGCTACGTGCGCTACAGAGGCACTTTAATTTTTAATTAAAATGAACTAGCCGTCACAAGAGCACGCGTTGGCAAAAAAGCGCTCCACATCACCTTAATTTGTAATCAATGAACTTGCATTTAGAGACCCAGTCTGGGTATTGACGTCCGGGATTCGAATTAAAGCACCATTTTCACCTAATAATTGGTAATTAAATTTATAATAAGGAACCATCATTTTCTTGCTAAGGTTTATCACTTAATAAAACTTCACCCATTCTTAATAATTTCTTAAAATAAACCTTTCATTAAATTAATTTCCCCTCACTGCACTTAATTCCCCTTTTTAATGAACCGTTTCGTGGGATGGGTATGCGCAGTCATTAGAGTTATTTCCATGGTCAACCACTAGTTTATCAACGATGTAGTCTTGATATGTGTCGGATGTGGTAATGTTTTGGTTTCCTGTCTTTAATACGGTTACGGGTACGGTATGCAGTTTTTTCTTTTATTGCCTGCTACGGGGTTCTGGGTGTTTGTCTGCTGCATAGCATGAAGCTTTCGGTCGCATTTGTCTCAAGGTCATGTCGAATTTTTTCTAGGTTGTGGTTTGCTTGGGGCTAGTTGGTCGAGTCTCGTTTTATTGTTTTGGTTATTCTCTTATCCTTGGTTTTTTGTATGTTGCTTTGCAGGCATTCTCCTTGATTGTCTGTGTTTGTGGTGTGTGTGTAACCATCTGAATGGCGCCTTCTCATGCTCCTCCCCCTATCTAGTACGTCCCACTAGTTAGTCAGGATTACTCTTCCCTACTTACTTTTGAGCCTCTCACGAAGGCGGGACTTGCTGCTTTTGTGGCTACTTCTTTTCCATTGCTTCCAGAGGATGCGTCGTTATGTGATGAGTTTCTGGCCTCTTACAGCAAGAAGACAGGACTCGTCTAGGGAATTTCTATGACTTTGACAACTCGAGGCTTAGGGAAGGCTCTGTCTCTTCCCTCCAAAGGTGAACCTTTTGTTACCACTCGTCAGCTTTTCTCTAATGAAGAGATTCTGAAGCTGTTGCAAAAGCAGACAAGGGAAATGCTGGATGTTAAGAAGGTGATCAACTCTTCAGGAGTTTCCTTTTCCATGATCACTGATCCCGTATGGAAGACGATCTGTCAGTTTCTCCAAGACAGGTTTATGCCTGCCAAAACACCATCCCAGTACTTGTCCAAAGAGCTTTTCACAGCTTCCAGGATGGTGTTGAAAGGAGTTGCTATTGATTGGAGCACTTACCTCCTCACTAAAATGGATCAACATTTCGTCAAAGTCACCAGGGGTAATGTTACCAATGTTACATATGGATCATATTTGTCTGCCTTCTTGACCTATTCAGGTTTTACAGAAGACTGTGCCTCCACCTCCTCCATCAGATCCCGTCCCTCCTCCTCCTCCTTCAGATGAGTCAGAACCCATTGACATAGAGGATGATGATTCTCTGCCTCCCCTGGTCATCCAACGCAAATGCTTGAAGCGGGTAGCGGATAATGCTCCTTCCGTACTTCCTTCAGTGCCCATTCCTGCTACCTCTGGCAGTGAACTCCCTGGGTATCTCACTTGTAATAACCTGTTTAGAGCACATCGAGAAGGATCATTGGACATATCAGTTTCTTCCCTGCACAGTCTAGTCTCAGGAGATGCAATTCCTTTCCTCTGTAAAGATATTCAAAGTTCCATTGAATTGTCCGTGACAGCCTGTGTTCAACAGCTGTACGCGTCCTTTTATGAAGAACTCATGCAGTCTAAGGACCAGTTGCATAAGGCAACATCCGAGTTAGCTTCTGCTAAGGATACCCTAACAGATTTGTTTAAGCAAATAGAACAACAAACCCAACTAGTTGCCACCCAAAGTGATGAGATCTCTTCTTTGAAGATCCAGTTACTAGAGGTTCAATCACAGGTTACTAGCCTTATAGAGGAGAAGGCGCGGATGTCTAGAGAAGCGGAGGAGTTCCAAGCTATCTTAGATGACAAACTTTCAGCTTTACAGATTGCTAATGACACAGTGGCATCCCAAGCTTCCCAAATCCAGCAGTTGCAAGATCAACTCGCAAAGTCGCACTCTGTTCCTCCAAGCCCTAATGTTCCCTTGATGCCTTCTCTTTCACAGCAGGACTTGGCTGCTCTTCAGAGACAGGCTACCTTGTGTCCTCTATTCCAAGATAAAGTGGAAAGATTGCAGTCCAGAATGGACTTGTTATGGTCTACATTTGAGCAGTTTTAGGAATATGTTCCACCAGACCATTCTTTCTTTGTCCACTACCACTTACAGAAGTTGGTCTTCTACATGAAGCTTTCCACGATGGATTTACTTCTTCCAGAGGATGGATGGAGTGGGGCTTGGTCTGCTGAGTTGTTGACAGAGGTAGTAAGGATGGTGTTTGAAGATTCTGTCATGCCAGATACCATGTTGATGTCATACATGTATTTACGGGGAGACTTGTTAATTCCAGATGAGGTGGATATGGCATGGTATGTGGGGGATGTGGTCTTACAGGCTGTTTTGTATGTCAACCATTTGGAGTTGCGCATAGCTGACATGTTCCAGAGTTATTCCTCCAAAGTGGCTGATTGTCATGATAATTCCTGGCATCCCATGATTGACTCTGTGGTCCTGAATCAAAGACAAAACACAGCTCCTATCTCTGCCCAGAGTACTAATCAACTGAGGATGGATCTCTTAGCCTATCTTTCAAAACATAATCCGTTTGATGCTACCTTCTTTGATGCCTATCATAGACAATCTCTCTTAGGACCTTCTGTTCCTACCCTCCTATATTACCAACAAATGGCTCACCGCTATGCTCTATATCTTTCCCTTTGTCAATCTAATTCCACCACTATTTTACCCCTTCTTTTCCAACCTTCATCTTTCCCTCAAATTTCCATTTTTACATACTATTCCTTTATTGAGGATAGGGTATTTTCCCCTTCTCCACCCTGTCCTTCTCCATCCATTCATGTACCCTCCACATTTCCTATTTATCAGTTAACACCCTTCCTTAGTGATTCCCTCCAAATTTCTGCCACTCCTTCTTTAACCTTTTCTTCCTTTTATGATTTTTCCTATCCCTCACTTCATCCACTTTTCCTTATTCCATTACCCTCTCCTAACACTTCTATATCTCAACCACCTCAGTTGGTTAGTGACTGTGACGGGTTTGATAATCAGATTTTCAGAATAAGGGGATGGAGTTCGGATGACTCCCTTACAGGACCTCAGATTAATTGGCCAGTAATTCCAGGAGAATGGACAGCTTCCAGTCAAGCTTATCAGAACTATGTTCATTTTGCTCAGCAGTATTCACAGTCTGCAGATCCTTTAGTGAGATTAACTGCTCACTTTGCTTGGTACCTGGCGTATATGCATAGGCACTCTCATAATGATTCCAAGCCTATTCCAAAGTTGTGCATGAATGTCAATGTGAGCATTGATTTCCAACAGCTGGATATATTGTATTTTCATGCCCTTTGTTTGCCTAGCAGATACTTGGTCTTGTTGGAAAGGATGTGCTGTCTTCAGTTTTTTCAAAATCCTCCCAAAACCTTTGTAGATGAATCCTTGTCTATGGATCGTTTCCGACAACATCAATCTTTCAAGAGGGATCATCTTCATTGATACCTTTCTAATGTATGGAGGATGCTTTTTAATGAAAATCTCTCTTTTTGAAGGAGTCATTCAGATGGTTGTGTTGTATTCGTGTTTGTGTTGTGAGTTCATTTATGTCAAACGAATGTGGTGGTTTTCTATTGGATTGGATTTCGTGTGCGAGCTACATTTTGGAGAATTGTGGTGATGGGGTCGTGGTTGCAGAGTTGAAGCTGATGCAGATGAAGAAGAAAACTCTTATATCCTTTACAAATTTGTTGTGATTTTTAGTTTGATAAGAAGTGTTACTGTATAAAGGGTTTTCCTTTCTTTGTATTTTTATATCAGCTACAGGTTATAAGTTGGGGTCGTGGTGGATGGATTCTTTTTTAGAAGATATTTGAAGCTTAACGTTGTGATTTTAAATGAACTTGTAGTCCCTTTTTCCTGGGTCGCGAGGACGCTTCCTTATTAAGTGTGGGGATATGTTGAGTGTTGAAATGACTTGTTTTTTGGCTGATTTTTGTTATTTTTGAGAGCTGAATGGTTGATTTTAGGAGATGATTGATTGGTTTGGAAGTGGTTTGAGAGTGTTTTGGATGATATTGATTGTGTTTTGGAAGTTCATGATGTTTATTACTGGTTCTGTGATGTTCTGATAGGTTCTGATTGGTTCGGTATACCTTCTATTTTGTTCTGTTTTGGTCTGTTTTGTTCTGATTGTCTTCTGTAAGGAGGGATGGAGTATTGATTGATGAAGATTGAGATATTGCGAAAGCTTATTGAATGGTTTGTGAAAGTTTGGAATGGTTTAAGAATGAGTTATGTGGTTTTAATGACCTTCTGTAGGTCTTCTGTAGAGCTTCTGTTTTTGTTTCTGTTCTGTTTCTGTTCTGTTCTGTTCTGTACTGAAGCTGTTCTGGTACTGTTATGTGACTATTCTGTATGCTTCTGTATGTGTTCTGATGTATGAGAGTGTAGCTTGGGAAAGTTTTCTAGCCTTGGAAAGAGGTGAATACAAGTGCAAAAGAGCTGAAAGAAGTGACAGAAGTAGTTGTTGAAGACTCAAGTGAAGACTAGAGTGAAGTGACAGTAGTGAGCTATGAAAGGACATTGTAGCGGCTCTGGTGACTCTTCATATCAAACATACCTCTTGGGAGGGGTATCCACGACCTAAGAAGGATTATTGAGTGTGATTTTTGAGAGATTGTAGTGAGGATATGATGTATTATTGATGGAGAGAGAGAGAGAGAGAGAGAGAGAGAGTCAGAGATAGCCAATTCTATTGAAACAGAGTGATTGTATGTGAGAGATTGAGAGAGAAGACTATGAAGATATTGAAGATGAATACTATGTGATGTATTTCCATTCAAAGATGGTGTATTCCTTTTCTTTCTTTGTTCTATTGATGGATTTTGTGAAGATATTGAAGAATATGGTTGATTCAATCAAATCCGTGGGAGATCTACATGATGCTGTATAAAGATTTGTTGTGCCTGGTGTTCTTTTCTTCATTGTGATCATATGAAACATGATAAACAAGCTTGTTGATGTTACAAGATAGATTTTCTTGCAAGAGAATTCCCTTTTCCTTGGTGTTCTTCTTGGGGCTCCAAATGCTTTCTCCTGGGCCTCCCTCTAAACAAACTCTACATCCTTCTTGGTCAAATGTGTCAATGGTGCACTAATATGTGCAAGATACCTCAAATACTTGCTGTGTCATTTGATTTGGCCCATGAATCTTAGCATTGTTTTCATATTGTCTGGTGCTATTGCTTTCTGAATTGCATTGATTTTATCCAAATCAATCAACATACCTTCTTTTGAAATGATATGTCCTAACAACTTCCCTCTTTGAACAGCAATTGCACACTTGTATGGATTAAGAGACATTCTAAACAACCGACACCTCTCCAAACATTTCTTGAGATATCCCAAATGTTCAGATTTTTTACCAAATACTGAAAAATCATCCATGAAAATCCGCTTGAACTTTGTCAAATATGGCTCAAATGTCTTGAAAACTGCTTTAGAAAATGATGGTGGTCCATTTTTAAACCCAAAACTCATTACTATATATGCAAATGCACCCCATTTTGTTATAAATGGAGCTTTTGCTATATCTTCCTCAGCCATCTGAATCTATTTATATTCGGAAAAACCATCAAGAAAGCTGTACATCTCATGCCTTGCTACATCATCCAGAATTGAATCCATAAATGGTACTGGGAATGGATCAGCAACAATGACTGCATTCAATTTCCAATAATCCACACATACTCGAATTTTTCTTGACTTCTTTGGAACGACAACGATTGGGGACAACCATTCTACTCGATCAATAGGTATAATGAAGCCCACTTGTAAAAGTTTATCTAGCTCTTTCTTTACTTGTTTGGCATAATTTGGATTCATGTGATATCGCTGCTGAATTATTGGAACTGCATCTTCCCTCAAATTGATTCTGTGCTTATATACTTCTGGATCCATCCCTTTTAAATATGAATAGTCCCAAGCAAACACATCAATCAACTCTTGCAGCAATCTCCTGAGATCCTCTTTAAATTGTGCATCCAAATTGACACTCACCTTGACCATTTTTGGATTGATTTCAGACCCTAAATTTAGATCATGCAAGTCATCCTCCTTGACCCTTGAAACTTTATTCATCAGTTTGTCATACAAAATTTCTACTCTAGTGACTGTTTCTTTTGATGACATCTCCTCATCCAAATATTCCAAATCTTTCTTTTCCTGTATATTGGAGTCAAGTCTTGCATTCTGAATTGATGTTTGACCTCTATTCAATACACCAATCTTACCACCATTCCTCTTCTCCTGTCCCACAGAATCCTCCTGTACTACATACTTCTCTACAATCCGTTCCATATCAACCTCAAACACGGGGATAACTGTCAGGTTTGCATCCATATACCATGCTTCTTCCTCATCTTCAACTTCATCTACTAAATTAATGGTTTGTGCCATCTTTAGCAGTCATCGGAATTCGTACTGAATGCTTCCCTTTCTTTAGAATGACTTCATTCCTTTCCCAATCCTGCTTAAGTTTTGCAGATCAGAACCATGGCCTTCCCAATAATATCAAATAGGCATTTCGTGCATCTTGCATTTTTAACACCACAAAGTTTGCTTTAAATGATAACCCATGTATCTTTAGAATTTTCCCTCTCAACATTCCGATTAGTTGCACTCTCCTCTAATCTGCCATCCGTACTTGAAATGGTGCACGTTCCAACTTAGCATTTGACATCTTCATAAATTCCACTTAATACAAAATGTTTACCCCTGAGCCTCCATCCAACAAAACATCCGAAAATATACACCCATCAAACTACAATTGTATTGCAGGTATAGTGAAATCCACATCATCTGGGCTGATTTGATAACTCCCCACATTCTCCTTTAATGCTGTTTGAAAATTTGGAATAGGAGTCTTTTGTATTACTGAATAAAACTTATCCTTCAAAATTGACACCAAAGAAAGTAGCTGATCCTGATGCCAGGAGGCATATTCCACGGTGGATTCCGTGCCACGGTGGATTCCGTGAGGTTTTACGGTGGATTTCGTAAACTTAGATGACCGGGGCTCATACACAAAGAGGATTCTTTGTGCGAGAAGTTGATGGGGACGCCTGTCCTTTTCGGGCGTTTCATTAATTTAGTGTGTACATGGGTGATTCCATAGCGGGTGATTCCGCAAAATGCATATTAAATTAATAAACGTTTATGAGTTTAGAGTGCGCACTCGTAATAAATTAAGGTTAGGATTTATTTCTAACCATTTGATTTATTTATGTAGTTGAAGACTGCTAGGTATTCACTTTTGTTGGTTTAATTGTATTATTTTACTAACGATTGTGAATACTTTAGTTGATGTGTAGAGATAGCAGCAGTGGCGGAGGAAAGCATTGGAGTCTAGCGGGTATTCGACATTTGGACTATATTTTGATAGGTGCCACGCCTATATTTTGTTATGTCTATTGAGACATTGATTATTGATTATTATTTTGTATGCGCTTATGCGCCCGGATATGTTATTTCTATTTGGACATTAAGATTGGGCGTGCCAGACTCTATGGGCACCGTCCATTAGCTTTATTTTCCTATTTTTGAAAGCAAACTCAAAAGCTAAAAGCTTGTCATATTTTTGTAATTGGGCTATTATTGAGCATGAAGATTGGAAATATACATTAAATACATGCTTTGTGAAGTGCTCACACAAGGCATGGGGGAGATTGAACCCAATTTGTCTCTTGCCTCTTGTCGTGCATGCTTTTACATTGTTATTTGTGCAAAAAGGTAGAGTTCTTTGTTCTTGGGGACCTTCCGGGATTCGCCACGTGAGCTATCTGCGACTGATCTGCGCACCAGTGGTATCAGAGCGGAGCAGAGATCAAGAGCTTCCAATCGCTACCAATCTCGGGCGAAGGCGGAGCTCCAGGAACAAACGGGCTCTACAGTCAATCTCATCGCGAACCGTTGATACAGGTAGACTTTTGGCGATCAAGAACCCCTGTTTCCACTGTCAGATCGCAAAGGACCAGGCTCTACAGGCGGAGGACCACGCATTCATCTCCATCAACAAGTCGTTGAAAAACAGTGAGCAAACTCTTAATCCTCTTCATTAAAAGCTTAATCTTAAGCTTCTAAGCCTTAAAGAAGCTTGAGAAGCTTCATAATTTGAAATCGTGGCCTCAGAAGACCCCCGAAATTTTCACGTGAAGAAAAAACGGACCCCCCCCCCCTCACGAAATCAACGCCGCCTACTAGTCCTTCCTTAAGCTTCATAAGCTTAAGCTTAATCACTTAAGCTTAAGGCTTTCTGCAAGTTACACAGGTCAGACCAGTCGGCAAACTCCGGGTCTCGCACTTCTGAAGTTAAGTTCTGTAAGTCGACGGTAATCAAGTTCTCTAAGTTCTGCAAGTCGGCCTAAGTTCAGCAAGTCAACAACTCTGCAAGTCTGCTAAGTCTGCAACTCTGCAAGTCAGACTAAATCAGAACTGACTAGTGCTTAAAACTCCTAGAAGACTTGTTCGTATGCAAAAACTCTGAACTGGAAAGTTGTTCGCAGCAAGCTGTTCTACCTATCTACAAGTTCGTTGAAGTACTTTCAGCAAACGAAGATAGAAATATTGCAGAATTTCTGAAAATTGAAGAAGAAATACCCAAAAATACATAGCCTTGTAACCCCAAATTTGAGCTACGCTCATCCCGCTAACCTGATTTCGAGTGAGAAAGGTTTGTTGAGTTTTACAGGATGACTACCCCACATATGGATGATCCTATGACTGAAGATGACCTACCTGAGCCTACCATGGAACAAAAGCTAGATCTAATCATGCTACAATTGGAAGAAGAGCGAAGGGCTAGGCAAGCATTGCAAGCGCAATTGACAAAACTCCAAAGAGCGTCCACCGATAAAGAAGAACCACAAGCTGAAGATTTGATTTGCCGTACCATCGACGCCACTCTTGAAGCACAAATCATTCGCAAGGAATCCAAGATAAGTAAACGAAGTTTCAAGTTTCGCACTTTCAATGGTATATGAGAAGGAAAGACTGTTTTATCATTCATTAGCCAGTTTGATGACTATTTCCATGAGGAAACTTATCCCGAAAAAGATAAAATCAAGTGTGATACTAATCATCTGATAGACAGAGCATCACTTTGGTGGACTGTAGTCCGCAAGAGCATAGAATGTCCTGCTACTTGGGAAGATTTCAAGAAGAAGTTCATGCAAAATTTCCTTCCACCGCAATTTCATGAGAAGGCTATCAAACAATGGGATCTACTTCAACAGCGAGATCGTGAGCCTATTCCACAGTATATAGAGCGTTTTTGAAATGCACTTCTATAGCTACGCATGCTTGAAGACGTACCAGAGACGACACATAAGCGGAAGTATATGTCTGGACTTCTTGGGCATTACTACGCTGAAGTGAACATGTTCAAGCCTACTACCCTTGAAGACGCCATCTCCTTAGCTCACAACACTGAAGATAAGTTACGCGGAAGAGATCGACGACCACAGCAATTCCAAGCCAACGGTAATTATGGATCTAAACAATTCAATTCCAATTTCAGAAGGTTTAATCCAGGTCATTTCTCATCACCATCTATCCGCAAGAATTGGCCTAAACCACCTGCATTACCATCCACTGTCAATCCAAATTCTAAGCCTATTCCACAAGCAAATCCAAATGTACCCAAACTTCCAGCCATTGCAAATAATGTAACCAAAGCCAAGCCAATAGTATGCTACAAGTGTCACCAGCCAGGGCATCTCGCAGCAAATTGTCATTCAAAGAAGCCATCAGCACATATCAACTACCTTGGAGCCATGGACAAAGACGAGCATGAGGATATGCCGGATTTCACTGAAGATGAGGATGATCCTACTACTACTTCCGACACTTTACCAGGTATACCTACATCACATTCATTGTTGACTATGAAATGTATGGTGCATGGAAAAGAAAGAACTATCTTGCATGATGACGGTAGTACCCATGACTTTATTTCAGCAAAATTGGTGAAGGAATTGAAATTGCATACTATACCTATGCATTATCGCATAAAAGCTGCATTTTTAGGCACTAGGTACAATGGCACACAAGAAGTACAAGATTTAGAAATTCAAATTGGTTCATATATTGAAAGAAGAAATTTCTTAGTTGTTCCATTACAATCAAGCGACATTATTTTAGGAATGCCATGGAGACACCAGCATAATCCAAATATAGATTATTCCACGCACACAATGAATATTAATTTTCAAGGAAAATCTATTACATTATATGGTATGCATGCATCTCATATTTTTCCACTGCTTTCGCATACTCAAGCAAAACGTGCACTACGCAAGAATACTAAATCATATCTCATTTGGGTGAATGAATTGCATGCAAAGGAAAATCATCTACACCCTAGGCATAAGGAATTTCTTGCATATTTTAAGGACTGTTTTGCAGAAGACCTACCACCAGGTTTACCACCATCACGTCCAAAAGACCATAAGATTGATCTAATACCTGGCACACAACCACCTTGCAAAGCACCATATAGGCACAATCAAATAGAGCAAAAATAAATCCAGAGTCAAGTTGAAGAATTACTAAATAGAGGCCTAATTTGACCTAGCAGTTCTCCATTCAGTGCACCTGTGCTTCTAGTCAAGAAAAAGAATAATACCTATCGTATGTGTATTGACTACCGAGCATTAAATAAGATCACTGTTAAGAATATGTATCCTATACCTAGAGTTGATGACCTTATGGACAAACTGCAAGGATCTTCTATATTTAGTAAAATTGATCTTAAGTCTGGATATCATCAGGTGAGGCTAGATAGATCTGACATATTTAAGACTGCATTCAGAACACAGTTTGGCCATTACGAATTCTTAGTCATGCCATTCGGATTAACTAATGCACCTGCTACTTTCAGTAGAATGATGAACCGTATTTTTCTGAAATATCAGTATTGTGTGATTGTTTTCTTTGATGATATTTTGGTGTTCAGTCAAAGTGAAAAAGAGCATTATAAGCATTTATCATTAGTTTTTCAATTGCTGAAAGAAAATCAATTGTTTGCAAACCCTGAAAAGAGTGAATTCTTTAAGACAGAAATAGAATATTTAGGTCATATTGTATCAAAAGAAGGAATTAAAGTTGATCCTAAGAAAATTGATGCAATATTGCATTGGCCTGTTCCTAAAAATGTACATGAATTACGCTCATTCCTTGGTCTTGCTAGTTTCTATAGGAAGTTTGTACGTAATTTCTCATTACTTGCTTTACCATTAACCAAACTTCTTAGGAAAGGAATTGTTTATCAATGGACTGAAACTCAGCAGAAATCCTTTGATTTACTTAAACGTGCATTAACCAATGCCCCTGTTTTACAATTGCCTGACTTTAATAAACCATTCTTTCTAGTTGTGACCGATGCTAGCGGATCAGGAATAGGAGCCATATTAATGCAAGACAACCATCCAATCGCATATTCTAGTTCTAAGCTGAAACCCTCTGAGCTCAAATATTCCACTTATGACAAAGAACTATTAGCAGTTGTACAAGCATTAAAACAATGGAAGCATTATTTAATGGGTTCAGAATTCATGATAAAGACTGACCAGCAAAGCATTAGACATCTACTTAGCCAACCCCAAATTTCTGACCGTCATATCAAATGGGCCTCCTTCATTCAAAGTTTTCATCCTATCATTCAATACCAACCTGGAAAAGAAAATGTAGTTGCTGATGCATTGAGTAGAAGACCTGCAATTCATAATATTTCTATCATATCTTTTGATTCTTTGATTGCTATGAAAGACACATATCACCAGGATATTACTTTTCATTCTGATTGGCAAAAATTAGTTCAAAATAATTTCATTCCTGTTGATTCATTATCATATAATGATGGATTTATGTTCTTTGAAAAGAGACTGTGTGTTACTATTCCATTCCGATCTTTTGTTTTGAATGAAATTCATTGTCCCCCATATCAAGGTCATAGAGGTATCATATCTACATTACGCATGTTAACTGAAGATTTTTATTGGTCGCATATGGATGCAGATGTATCTAATTTCATTTCTGAATGTTGGATTTGTCAAAGAATAAAGAGACATCATGGTAAACAGTATGGATTATTAATGCCTTTGTCTATTCCATCTAAACCTTGGGAACATATATCTATGGATTTCATTACTGGTTTACCAAATACTAAATCTAACCATGACATGATTTGGACAATTGTAGATAGATTTAGTAAGCAAGCATATTTCATTGCATGTAAGAAAACTTTAACAGCATCACAAGCAGCACAGTTATTTTTGAAAACTGTTTTTACTAACCATGGATTGCCAAAAGTGATTATTTGAGATCGTGATTCTAGATTTTGTAATAATTTTTGGATTACACTGTTTGCAAATCTAGGCACAAAGATTGATTTCTCATCTGCATTTCATCCAGAAACAAATGGACAAACAAAAGCCACAAATAGCACTATTTTAGATCTTTTACGTGCATACACTATCTCTAAACCTCAGACATGGGATACTCATTTACATTTATTACAGTTTGCATACAACAATACACCGCACACATCTACAAAGAAAGCACCTTTTGAAGTTATTTATGGATATAGATTATCTACACCTGTTGCATCTTTATCTAATAGAATTCAGAGTGCTGATGATATTGCTGCTATGCATAACACTATTTTTGATGAGGTTAAGGATATGATTGCTAAAGCCCAACAATCATATACCAAACAAACCAACAAGAAAAGACAAGCTATGAATTTCAAAGTTGATGATTATGTTTGGCTTAGAATAGAAAAGCGTAGACTGCAAAGTGTAGATAGACATCCAGTTGTCAAATTAGCTCCTAGATTCTATGGACCATTTAGAATTATTCATAAGATTAATGATAATGCTTTCAAGTTAGAATTGCCATCTCATTGGAAAATTCATAATACATTTCATATTAGTTTATTGAGACCATTTAGAGGCCAATTACCTATCCACCCTGTTTATGAAAACCCACCTTTACTAGACGAAGAGACTGAAATACTTGAACCAGAAGCCATCATAGACACTGACTACATGACTACTAGAACTGGCCGAAGGTATTCTAGATATTTAGTAAAATTTAAGAACCATCCTGTAGAGGAAGCACAATGGATGCACGCTAGAGACTTAAATGCTTTCCCCACTCTGTTAGCTCCACATTGAGCTAATAGCAATTGAGGTCAATTGCTATCCCACCCCGGGGGTATGATGCCAGGAGGCATATTCCACGGTGGATTCCGTGCCACGGTGGATTCCGTGAGGTTTTACGGTGGATTCCGTAAACTTAGATGACCGGGGCTCATACACAAAGAGGATTCTTTGTGCGAGAAGTTGATGGGGACGCCTGTCCTTTTCGGGTGTTTCATTAATTTAGTGTGTACATGGGTGATTCCATAGCGGGTGATTCCGCAAAATGCATATTAAATTAATAAACGTTTATGAGTTTAGAGTGCGCACTCGTAATAAATTAAGGTTAGGATTTATTTCTAACCATTTGATTTATTTATGTAGTTGAAGACTGCTAGGTATTCACTTTTGTCGGTTTAATTGTATTATTTTACTAACGATTGTGAATGCTTCAGTTGATGTGTAGAGATAGCAGCAGTGGCAGAGGAAAGCATTGGAGTCTAGCGGGTATTCGACATTTGGACTATATTTTGATAGGCGCTACGCCTATATTTTGTTATGTCTATTGAGACATTGATTATTGATTATTATTTTGTATGCGCTTATACGCCCGGATATGTTATTTCTATTTGGACATTAAGATTGGGCGTGCCAGACTCTATGGGCACCGTCCATTAGCTTTATTTTCCTATTTTTGAAAGCAAACTCAAAAGCTAAAAGCTTGTCATATTTTTGTAATTGGGCTATTATTGAGCATGAAGATTGGAAAGATACATTAAATACATACTTTGTGAAGCGCTCACACAAGGCATGGGGGAGATTGAACCCAATTTGTCTCTTGCCTCTTGTCGTGCATGCTTTTACATTGTTATTTGTGCAAAAAGGTAGAGTTCTTTGTTCTTGGGGACCTTCCGGGATTCACCACGTGAGCTATCTGCGACCGATCTGCGCACCAGATCCAATGTAAACTGCATAGGAGTATTTAGTAATTCCTCAAACAATGCTCTAGATGGTAATTCTGAATTTGCCACAATATTAAGTTGCCTTTGTTGTTTTGGAGATATTCCAACCTTCTCTACTTCCTCTGCTACCTCATTCATAACCTCCTTTTGTACTTCCCAATCCAGTGGTGATTTCAATTTTGACTTTAAACTTGCAACAGCCATTGCTTTAGGCTCCTCTGATTTACATTCGTGACAATCACATTCGGAGAACATTCCACCAACACCTGATTTTTCTCATGTACTTCTAAAACCTCAACCTCAATCAGATTACTTTGAGGTGCTTTATCTACCTCTCCCTGTTGTACTGATGGTGCAGATAACTATGCCATTTGTATATTTGGTACTTGTTGATTCTATCCTTGCTGATTCCAAGTTGGTTGATTCTAATTTGAATTTTGCTACCATCCTTGCTGTTGTTGCCAATTTCCTCCCCATGGTCTAAAATTTGGATAACGGGGTCTAAAGACTGAATTGAAATTACCTCGATATGGCCAATTTTGATTGTAAGGTAGCCTCCATTGCTATTGGGGTCCTCTCTATCCTGGATTGTTGTATGTCCGCTGCTGTCCTGCAACATCCGAAAATATTCCACTTGCCCATGCTATACCTTGCTGAATCCTCTGCTAAAGTCTTTTTGGAATTGGTCCTCTATAATTTGGATTATACCAACAATTCTGTGTTTTATGACCATCGATATCACATATGTCACAATGATGCCGCTTACCACTTGACTCAGACTCCTACTTCACCCCCATCTCTTTTAGCTTGTTCTCCACCATCTTTTCTACCATGTTATCTTTAAACTTGTCTTTATCCTTCTTCTTATGCTTCCTCCTTTTATCCTCCTTTTCTGAATCTAAATTGGAATCGGTATCAGAATCTGATCCACTGCTTGTGCTTGACCTAGCACTTGAATTTGTATCTGACTCAGAATCTTCATCACTGCTATCATCCGAAGATCTCCTTTTCTTCCCTTTCCTCTTCCTTGAACTCCATTTTGTAGACCTTGAATTTATCACACCAAATCGCTTTTCTACTCTTGTTGCCATTTGTATTAAATCATCCAAACCTGCTCCTACATCCACACCTGCTACTGCATTCCACAGCTCCTTCCTCAAACCATTCATGTAATATCCTACCAACATCTCATCAGTGGGTCTTTCTGCCGCTGTAAGTCGTCTCAAATATACTAATTAAACTTCTGACTATAGTCTTCCACAAACATCTTCCTCTACCTAATTGCTTTAATCCTAGCAAGAACATCATTTGGAGTTTTCTCCTTTTGAAATCTATTTAAGAATGTTGTCTTCAAATCCAAATAGTCCGCAGAATGAGCTGGATTGAAATTGCTCAGCCACTACATGGCTCTTCCTTCCAATGTTGTTTTGAATTGTCGCATCTTAGCTTGAGCATCATACACTCCGTCAAATCCTGTGGCTTGCCATCTTGTCTCAAATTGAGCTATGTGGCAATCTGGGTCTTCTTTAGACTTCCTTGAAAAGCTCCTAAACTTGACGCGGAAATCTGCTCGTTGTGCTGCCATCCTTCGCCGTGTATTTGGGGATAAATTCCCTGTAGAAGATGCTGATGTCACTGGTGATGGAGGTGGTGCTTGTAAGTCCCCCCCTCCACTCAAAGGATCAAATTGTAATCTCCTTCTTGCAAATAATAGCCATTGTAAAACCACTACTTCTACTACAAGTCAATCCCATTGCTGGTTCTGATTCCCCTCCTGAAAAACTCCTTCATATTCTTCAACCTCCTCTAATTCTTCTGTACTCCTTTCAGACTCAGACTCCGTACTGTCGCTTTTCATTCCAAGATTATTACTACCTTCATGCCCTTCCACAACAAGGTCATTCTCTTGCTACTGCTGTCACCTCTGTCTTTCTGCCCACATGGTCTTAACCCTCAAACGAACAAAGTGGAAAATTTGGAAAAGCTAAAGCAAAAGACAAAGGCCAAGGCAAAGTGAAACGGAAGACAAAGACGCACAAGGAGAAGATTCCTAAATAAGGGAGAAAGGTGCGCAAGGAAAAGCGCAAGTCACTACTTTTGTAAAAGAGCACAAGCGCATCAGGATTTAATTTAAGGAGCCCCGTGCTCTCACTTGTGCAATTTGTAAATGTAGATGGGCGGTGGAAAGTGATGGGACCTAAAACGGGCCGGCATTGGCTCATGCACTAGTCAGACCTCTATCATGCGCTCAACAACCCCACGGCCTCGCGGCCAGGAGCGTGGATGTCACATACATCATCTTCATAAATATCTTGTGTTTGTATTACGTCTCTAGTCCAACTCTAACCCAATAAACACTTCTCAGAGGGAGTCCCAACACATTGCCAAATGGCACGAAGTACAAACATAGGAGGTCCTCCCACGGCTGACTGCCGCTACCTCACTACGACTCTTCTACATCTTGGGGATTGGCCCCTCAATGCGTCGCTAAACATATATAACACTTCGCACATAGTTCTCTCAAGGTACCAATTAATCGTATCCAGGAATGTACCATTTTCCTCACTTTCTTCCCCCTAGGACCCACGTCTAGCCTACAGCTTGGACAACCTTACTCACTCAATGTTGGTCACGATCTAGAGAATACATGTGCTATGCATCCAGGAGGTATTGTCTGATACCTTTTATCATTTTATGCTTTATGCAAATTGCGAATGTCCATGTGCTCAAAAAATTGAGAAAATCAGCATTTGTTTAGTGCAAAAGCATTCTTTCAATGAATTTGACTATCGCTCGTATGCGGCGTTGCATGAACCTAGCACCGAGAAACCCTCGTGCTACTAGGTTCTTAATTTTTAATTATCGACCAACCTAAATGGTATGCATAAAAAACCAGCAAGATTTTCATCATTTCATGCAGCATTTAAACACCTTTTATACACTCTAACCCCCTCACCCGTTCAGGTTGTGCATTATTGACCGGTTTAGGGTTCATTTTTCACATTTTTATTGTATAAAAAGTTTAAAAAACTCACTAAAACATAAAGGTAGGGCTTAACTGAGACTAAACCTCATACTTCAGACCCCCCATACATCCACAAACATGAATCTTATTTTTCCTTAATTTTCGGCACTCAAGATCCATATTTTCCTTATTTTTACCAATTTCTCCTATTTTTCTTGTATTTTTTTCAATATTAAATAACTAAAAATACAAAATGAGTTATGGGCTGTGGCCCTTAGGTTCATTTGCAGCAAAAACACAAATTTAGTTGGTGTGTCTTATTACATTTTCCATTTATATCTCAAAAACACCCAATTTTTCCATATTTTGCGTGTTTTACAGGTTTTACACCATTAATTTCAATCACAACACTTATGATTTTCTCATTTTCTGAGCATAAACTGATCAAACTCATAGCAAACAACAATATAATGCATAATCATCCCATGGGAACAAATATTCATGAAGCAAATTGCATAAAACATCAATTTGCTTTGTAAAAATGAGATTACCATTCTTTGCGGATTGCGGGTTTTTATTTGCCATGTCTCGGGACATATTTCCAGCAACCATTAATGCTCATGACAGTCCACAATCAGCAATCTTCATTCCTCTTTGCGGGTTGCGGGTTTTTATTTGCCATGTCTTGAACCAGGGAGGAGAGAGAAAGACTGAAATCAGAGATCTTCATAGAGACCGCCATTGGAGGAGCGAAGCACGGCGATATGATCAGCATCCAGGGGGGAATGAAGCCTCATAGTCAATTCATATGGTTGTTCACAGGCAGCAAGTTGCCTCCTCCCATCCCATGGCGCAATTTTCGGTGCTCCTACAGGCGTCGTTTTCTCACGCTTGATGCCTCCTCAAAGATGCCATGATTTCATTTGGCATAAAATGCCCAAGGCCCCCCCCCAAAGGTCACTTACCATTTGGCCCAACTCATATCCACCTTTTCAAATCTTGCCCACTTTGTGGCCATTTCCCCGTCCGGACTCTGAATTGAGCTCTGAAAAATCCTAGGCATCCGGCTTGATATCCCGCATTGGTCGGTAACTCATGTCAACCCACACGGTAGTTTGAAAAATTATGAAAAATCAACAAGTGTCGCTCGGGCGCCTTTAAAGCACTTTGCCGCTTAAAATCGTCCTAGATCGAGCCGCCGCCTTCGACGTTGAATATTTTTTCATTGATATTCATAATTTTTAGCTATTTTTAAGCACTTCTCGGCATCAAAATTCCGCTCTCGGAAAGGAAGCTAGGAAGATAAAAGGACAATGGGAAAAATGGCCTAGGCCACAGCCGGCCATGTAAAAGAGCGCATGTGCATCAGGATTTAATTTAAGGAGCGTTGTGCTCTCACTTGTGCAATTTGTAAATGTAGATGGGCGGTGGAAAGGAAGCTAGGAAGATAAAAGGACAATGGGAAAAAGGGCCTAGGCCATGGTCGGCTATGTAAAAAGGGGGATAAGGGGATGACCGCCCAAAAGGGATTTAGGGTTTTGTATATAAAGTTGAAAAGTGAATGAGAAACTCATTCTTGTGTGTGGCCAAAAGTGGCTCTCTTCTTCTTCTTCTTCTTCTTGCTTGCTTGAGCTTGTGCTTGAGAGAGGGAGTGTGAGAGTGTGAGGGAGTGAGTGTGTGAGGGTGAGGGACCGGGGAGGAGAAGCTCTCCATCTTCTCCTCTCTTCTTCTCTTCTCTTCTCTTCTCTTCTCTTCTCTTCTCTTCTCTTCTCTTGCTCGCGGCGATGAAGCTTGGATTGTGAAGCTTGAGGATGGAGCTTGCTTGAAAAAAAAAACGAACAAGGTGGAAAATCTAGAAAAGCTAAAGCAGAAGACAAAGGCCAAGGCAAAATGAAATGGAAGACAAAGACGCACAAGGACAAGATGCCTAAATAAGGGAGAAAGGTGCACATGGAAAAGGGCAAGTCACTACTTTTGTAAAAGAGTGCAAGCGCATCATGATTTAATTTAAGGAGTGCTAGGCTCTCACCTGTGCAATTTGTAAATGTAAATGGGCGGTGGAAAGGAAGCTAGGAAGATAAAATGACAATGGGTGGCCATGGCCGGCCATGTAAAAAAGGGGATGACCGCCCAAAAGGGATTTAGGGTTTTGTATATAAAGTTGAAAAGTGAATGAGAAGCTCATTTTTGTGTGTGGCCAAAAGTGGCTCTCCTCTTCTTCTTCTTCTTCTTCTTGTTCTTGCTTGCTTGAGCTTGTGCTTGAGAGAGGGAGTGTGAGAGTGTGAGGGAGTGAGTGTGTGAGGGTGAGGGACTGGGGAGGAGAAGCTCTCCATCTTCTCCTCTCTTCTTCTCTTCTCTTCTCTTCTCTTCTCTTGCCTTGCTCGTGGTGATGGAGCTTGGAGCGTGGAGCTTGAGGATGGAGCTTGCTTGAAGCTTGCACTTGGATCGTGGAGCTATCGGAGTGTGCGGGAGAGGAGATAACTCGATCGGCATGGAGGTAAGCTCACTACACCCGTAGATATGGATGGCGTGTCAGCTATGTGAGAGGTAGACATTAGTGCTTGGCTTGGAATGCTTGAAACAATAAGTGGTGTGTGGGTCTTAGCGGTTGAGTGAAAGCTCCCACACATGGTAAAATATGAATGAAGAACTTGATGCGAATCCTCCAGCCCGTTTACTGCCTGACATTTGATTTCAAAGATAACACATCAACTTCTGCTACCATCATTTCAACTACTGCTCCATCATTTCTTGGCACTCGTCCTTCTACAGAAGAAAATAGATTTGACCATGACATCCGATAATCAATACCATGATTGCCAATTTTTATTGTTGCTTGAGTAATGCAGTTTCCACACACTTCTTGATTTAACTACACTACCTGTTATATAAACTGTCAACCTACACTCCATCTTCTACCTTAAGAAATCCTACCAACTATACACACATATCTCACAGAGATCTATTACTGCTCGACAGAATAGAAGAAAAAGAAGATAGACAACTATACACACATATCTCACAGAGATCTATTACTGCTCGACACTTGAAACAAATGATATAGAATAGAAGAAAAAGAAGATAGACAAAACATCATGTGGAGAGAAAACTGTAAACTAGGTTGTCATATACTATTCGCCATCGCTACGATCAAAAGAACATCCGCCAAGAACTACAGGCATACCCCAAACGGTACTTCCACTATATATAGATAGACCCTTTTCTTTCTACATTCCAATAACTCCTGACCAACAAAGTTTCAAAAATCAGACTATTACAAAAAAACATATTCTAAATATCCGCCCATTGGTATGCCTTAAATAGATTCATCACCACATACATCTGAGTTGGAAGGCAGAAAGCTCAAAGCAAACATGTAAGATTTGCATGATGTTCATGTGGGTATAAATGGTAGTGAATTGTTTGATATAGTTAGTAGGAAGAAGGCCAACCCATATCTAGTTTAGGAGGGTGCAAAGTTGGCACCAATTGGTAAAGGTAATCGAACTATGATTGCACGTTATGAGCTTCAAGAGGGATGCATTCTTTCAAAGAATATCACATGAAAGAATATGAGAAATGACAATCGGGTGGCCAAAAGGCTCAACTCCATGACTATTAAGGAGGGTGCTTGTGTGTTTTGAAGGTCTCTAAGTGCAAGTATTACTGAAGGACGAGCTTTAGGATGTTAGTTATATATAGTTTGTCTATATATAGTGCCCCTCTATATATAGCGCCCCACAGGTACCCTCTATATATTCCTATCATGTGTGACACACTTCTGAGGTTCCACTTTCGGTGTCTCGTGTCTCTCTTCGCCTCTCTCTTCCTCCGTTCCTCGTCTCCCTCGCGCATTGTTCAACATGGTATTAGAGCATACCGCCAACCCCTCAGTACGCTCCCATGGCCATTATTCCCCCTGCAGTCCCCGCACTTGCAGTCCCTGTCGCAAAGGCCCCTATGACAGTACCTCCATCAGCTCCGGTGCCTCCTTACGCTGCCCCCACAGGCATTACTCCCTCCACACCCGTGGGGGCAGCCCCAGGGTTTGCCGCCCCCACCCCGAAAGCCCCAGCCATGATGCCGTCCCCCGTGACCAGGTCGTCGCCACGACTCCTCCCCCTTCATCTTCATGGCAGCAGCAGCAGTAGCGAATCCTTCTGCCTGGCCTGAATCTTTGTTGTAATTTTAGGGGGACCATGGTTACCTCCTCCTTCAAGGTAGGGGATAAGGTGGAGGTCCGCAGCGACGAGGACGGCTTCGTCAATGTCTGGTATGCAGCCAAGATTATGCACATGGAGGGGAGCGGCAGCCACAAGGCTGCGGTCGTGGAGTACGAGCAGCTCTTGGATGAGAATGGGTAGCCCCTGCAAGAGTTTTCCCCCATCTGCAATCTGCGGCTGCCACCTCCGGCCAATGCCAGAAAACACTGGCTCAAGGGCGACCACGTTGAGGCTTATGACAAGGATGGATGGTGGGAAGGCACCGTCATGCGCTTGTTGGACAAGGATGGCCCTGTCCTTGTCTATTTCCAAAACTCAGGGGAAGAACTGGGATTCCCCTTGTCGAAGCTGTGGTGCCATAGGTGCTGGAAAGATGGCGCCTGGACTAACCTCACTCTAGTTACCACTCGACGCCATGAAGGAATAGTTTAAGGTAAAGTAAAGTTGATCGTCTAATATCCCGTTTTTAGATTGTGAGGTACTACCGATAGTCATATTGAAGTTTGAAGAACAAGAATCATAACGTGGCTGTCTACACGGAAGTTCTCCCACTTAGCGGTTGGCTAAACGGTTCCTTAATTTGGGATCATGGATTATTTAGCAAGAAGCACATGTATCTCTTTACTCTGGTTACATATGTCTATGACGGCTTTGAAAAGGTTGAAGCAGAAGGTATTGAACATAATGTTTTAACTTGTGTGTACGATCAACAACTGGTATTTTTGGGAGAGTCGTTACGGTGGTGTTTTCTGCAACTTGCCGCAGCTCATTGAGCTGGTGCTTGTGCAATTAAATTGCATAATAGTATTCATCTGTTCAAAAATTGAAAAGGCTTTTTCTTTAGCTCAAAAGCACACTGAGGTCAAGTAAGATGAAATATTGGTGTTTATGCAAGCAAATTGGAGTGCTATCATCTAGATGCAGCTTTCTAGATGGTGTGGTGATCAATTTTGCATCAATAATAGAGAGCCAGAAAACTTGCGCCAAATAAGAAGACTAGCAGCAGACACAGACATATGAAGGGGAGGGTAGCAGCCTTATAAGAGCAGTAGATAACATCCATCAGCAGCATACACATATATAATACAATGTATCACTGTCTATATATAGCGTCCCACAGGTCCCCTCTATATATTCCTATCATGTGTGCTCAGTTGACACACTTACGGGGTTCCACTTTCAGTGTCTCGTGTCTCTCTTTGCCTCTCTCTTCATCCATTCCTCGTCTCCCTCGCGCACTGTTCAACACAGGACCTACCCACTGGCTAACATAGACTCAACATTGGCATGGATGCCTCTAATTGATGCTATCAACTTCAATTGAGTGGAGCTCAAGTAGCGACAATACTCCATGGGAATTATAGTTAAAGGATGATGCATTTGTCTCATAGCAAGATTTGAAGATAATAGGGTTTTGATTGTAGTGTAGAGAATTCATTATGTGCACATTGAATTTGTCTCATGTAAGGAGTCATCATAAAGCCTTATTGCCAGTTTAGTGTTGATTTTACTTTGAATCTCTTTACAAGGAGTTTGGTAAAGCAACAAATCTTTGCACTTCTAAGTATACATTGCCTATGTCATCTTTCTTCCTTCATTCTTTCTAACTATGAGTGCTAATGTCTATGAGTGTAAATTTTATATATCAAGCTGGAATACAATTTGTGGAACTGTCTAAGCCAAGTAAGCATAAGTCTCATGCTAAGGAGTTGTATCTAGTGCTCTATGTGAAGAGTCTTACTCTGAAATGGAATTTGGAAGTTCTAAGTGATAGAAGCCAAGGTTCTCACAAAAAAGTCCTCTACTAGGATTGATGCAAGTTGAATTGATGTGTGTCTTCCTAGAGACAGAGTTCTCTTGAAAGTGAAATGCTAAGAGAAGAGTCAAATTACAAGCCAATCACCGAGAGTATTTCCTATGTATATTGAGTTTTGGCTTATAGGATCTGACATGGTACATAATCTGGTGTTTATCTAGCTTTATGATCTTATTTTTCATAGGTACCAACTTCTACCTTACTGTGCCTCCTTCATGAGACCATGTGTCTTTCTGACCATTGTGTGCACAACACATCGACACATTGTCACACAAAGCCTTTCAGAATTTTTATGGAGCGTTCCAAGTTCAACACCCATCTAGTGTATGGATCATTCCTAAAATCTTCACTTCATCCACAAGATATATTAAGAGGTGAGTCTATATCATAAGCATACTCATGGGTAAGTACTTCTCAAAGAGATATACTATCTAGGCTGCTCCTTGCCTTATGGATGTAATCAATGATGTCTTGATCTCCTTTTGCAAGATCCATTGCATTAAATCTGATAACTTATAACTTTCCACTAAAGTGAGACACTTATGATCACAATCAGTAGTATAAACTACCATAAATCTAATGCATTAAGAACTATAGATTGACATAGAGTAATGCAATATTGGACGTACTTACTATTACGGCCCAAAAAAAATTGGCATATCTTATGCTAATCATGGGATTTTAGTCATGTTAGTTGGTCATCTTCAAAAAATGTGGATTTGAGAGAGTGCATCATACCCATTGGCGTATTAATAGATTTGATCCTTTAATTCAGCATGCACTCCTCTTTAGTGGATTGGACCAAGGGAGTATAAGATAGTTGCACATGACCATTAGAGCTCAATTGTGGCCAAAGTGCCTCTATCTTTCCTACCTCCTTCAAATCCATTCATGTCCCTAGAGTATTTTGCTTTTCTACAATATGGTTCATCATCAATTTGTCAATATTCTTGAAAATATATATGGGATCCATTGATATCTAAATGGGTCCAATATGCAAACTCATAGAAAACTGAAAATTGTTGTTTAGAGTTCCTTCACACTCAAAGATTGTTCATAATTAGGATCCTTTGCATCTAGGTTTGGAGTCCCTTCAAGATCATTTGAACTTAAGATCCTTTGAACTTGTTGTTAGAGTTTCTTTGCACCTAGGTTTAGAGTTTGTTCATAGTAAAAGACCATTCACACTTAGGATCATTCACTTATAGGACTAGTGTTCCTTTGCCACCTAGGTTTAGAGTTTCTTTGCACTAAAAGAGCATTCAATCACAAGAAGGACAGATTGGCGAAATCGTGCGCATCCCGATCGCTGTAAACAGGCTGAAAACTGCAAATTGAACTAAAAGAAGAAGAAAGAGTGATCTGGGAGATTTGTGATCAGGTGTCCTCGAGTTTTACCCCCCTTTCAGA
This sequence comes from Lygodium microphyllum, assembly GCF_053477565.2. Lineage (NCBI taxonomy): Eukaryota > Viridiplantae > Streptophyta > Polypodiopsida > Schizaeales > Lygodiaceae > Lygodium > Lygodium microphyllum. Next base: position 67,853,268 of record NC_141135.1, read on the forward strand.
GCCAATGGAGCTATCAGATTTGGGTTCCAAGCAGCAGAGAAAGAGCTGATTTTTCTGATCCACCTTTTTGGTCTACAAAGGAGCTCGAGGAGAACTAATGCTTGGAGATTGCTTCTGAGTAGAGCAAAGATTCCAGGTTCTTTCAATACATATTGTTTCAATTCATTGTGATTTTTTTTTGTCGTGTTTACCACTTGGGTATTCTCTATCTTCTCTTCCATCTCCTATCTCTACTTCCTTCTACTTCTGATCCCCGGTGGATTTGACATTTCGATAAAAATCCCTCCGACAATGGGTAACATAGACAAAGAGAGATGAGGCCATGAATTTTTTGAGAATGAAGTAGACTCCTTCTATGGTGACCTATCTATAGACCTTCTAGTATACAATGTAGAGTTGTGCGAGGAGATTGACATGGGGCCATAGGCCGGGTCATATTTGCATCCTCTTACTCTACCTAGATATTTATATTCATTATTCTAACATCATTTTATGTCTGTACAAGTTACCTTTCATGACACTTAGAGAGCACGATGAGTCGAGGGATAAGCAATGAGGATTTGCAGGAGATATTCACACGTATGTTTCTGGATCAGATGGCTTGATTTAGAGATATGGTAGACCAAGAGTTACCTTGGACATCATTAGGTCATTCTATGAGATCTACTTTGGTATGCTCTGATGCTTCAGTTTCAACAAGGCCGTCGCTCTAGACTGGCCCCGAATGGAGAGACTAGTTCTCGGAGGGTGCTACAAAGTTGTAGATATTGTGAGCTCACAATCGGTTCCAAAGAGGAGTGCTACTCCTTCCTCTCATATAGGTTCTAGAGAGAGTTTCTTAGGTGGGTATTGTGGAGGCATCGATGTGATGCCTTCATCTCATCAATCTGGTGGATACTTGTCACCTCCAAGATTTGTCGCACCTGTAGAGACATCTACTCCAGTGACTCTGGGTTTTACTCTTTCGTCCATATATGTGGCACCCCTATGGGTGCTACTTCAAAAGATACTACCCCTTGTAGATAAGACAAAAATACAAGGGTCTCCTAGTTATACCTAGGAGTGCGATCGCAGGTGGGAGAGGACACACCTTAGATGTACCCTAGTAGGGTATGGATATCTCGTAGATGACAAGACAAGTGCTGTGATCGTAAAAGATGAGAGGAGGAGGGCGATGTCTCGCATGAGAGAGTTGTGCCAACAAGTATTTAGGCACAACGTTTTGCACCATTGGAAGAATATATCATAGGGGAGCAAGGACTATATAGTGGCATCTTTGTATGAGGAGTTTCTGGTACTTACCACGATAGAGAGGTTTTTCACTAGGTGGATGATGGAGTGTATACATACATACATGTCACATAGAAACAATCGGACACATGCAACAAGGCACTCAAGAGTGGCACCTCAAAGCTAGAGTGGATAGATGCACATGATTAGCATAGACTTAGGGAGGAGGCTATAGTTTTTCCATGATGATGGTGATAGGAGCAGGAGACAACGATGACATGATTGGAGGCAGGGGTTGTGCATCATCTGGGGAGTGGTGGCCATAAGACTTATCTAGAGTAAGTTTTCTTTTGGTTTTTCTCATTTCTTTATTTGCAACATCACTAACAATCATGTTTTTTATAATTGTATTTTGTTTTCTTTGCAGCAGTCCATCACAAACTGAAATTCCACAGGTTTAGAGACAATATGTAGAGAGACACGCATTCATTGCACTCACCGATAGATTGTACGCACGCGACGAGCCAGTAAGTTAATCATCTTTCTTGTCTGTAGTCACTATTTTTAAAAAAATTGCATTATGTATGGTGGACTGATGTGTAGTTGTTCATTTTGCAAATTTTATTTGATTCTTCTTTGCGTCGGGACGAGCTTTTCGATGGTGAGGAATTGTAGCACATGCTTGGATTCGTGGAGTGCGCACCCTCTTCTTTTTTGGTCATGTGATCTGTGCAAGCATCTTCCATGTACTATTTCTTAGATTTACTTATCATCCTTTATATAAAATCGCATCTTGCGATAATTGCAAATAAAATTTCATGTTTATTTTGGCTCTTCTCTGTCTCTCTATGGTTCCATGTAATGTTATGAGTTGTCATCACTAGCCTTGTACTTATTCTATGACTTATCATTCTTGTGGGTTTAAGTAGTTTTTGTGGTTTCCTTGACGACCATTACATACCCAACATGTAATTTCTTTGCAAAATATTATACAACATATGGTGCTATATGTGTCAGGGTAGCTTGTTACCCTACCACAAATTTTTTTTCCTCAAGTTACCCTGCAATAATTTTTTCTTCCTCTGTAACTGTCCCTATTAGCATCACTCATTTTCTACATGCATCACTATTGTGGTTGCTATGTATGTCGCAAATCATTGCTATCTTTGTCGCTATTTGCATTGCAAATGGGACACAACTAGTGATAGTTTCTATGACAATTTTGTATAGACATTTATAATTTTGTGAACATTTGTGTCGCTTTGAACGTCGGTATCAAGCATGTATCTTGTAGTGAATGGGGTGCAGGACTATCCATAACCTTGTTGAAAGCTCTCACTTTTATAGTACTCTCTTGCATATCTCTCAGCCAACTCAATTGCATCTACTAGGGAAGTAGGTTTTTGAGCCATGACATTGCGGATGGGCTTTGTTCCAAACTATAAATGTACTTATGTACTTTTGAATCATCACTAATACTCTCCACATACATGGTCAAGTTCATAAACTAATTTGTGTACTCTCATGATGTAAGATTATGTTGTTCAAGAGTATACTATCATCTTGCCAACGAGTCTTTTTCCATGGGGGATGCACATACTTGAACCATGTGCATTTAAAGTCTTCCCAATCAATAAACTAATGATTCTCTTGATTGGTGAGCAAACCCTTTCAAGTGGAGAGATACAAATGTTCTGATCATCCATGCAAGGGTACATATTGAAATAAGACTCTTATTAGGAGGTCCATTCTTCCAAATCCGATAGTGATGGGAATGGCCCATTGTACTTAGTGAGAAGGATTTTGTCTCAAAGATAATTGGGGCCTTGTTGCCCACCATTGAAGCCTTGTTGTCCATATATACCATCATGGCCATACATACCATGCTATCCACACATACCATGTTGTGCATTTATCCCATGCTACCCATTATTTCCCTGTTATCCATGATGGGAATGAGCCATATAAGTTCCATTAGAGCTTCTAGGAAGAGTAGGGGAGCTTCTATCAATGGTAGGTGAGGGTGTCACTAGAGGGTTGGCTACATGGAGATGATGGGGGAGCTCAAAAGAGGCTCCTCACTAGAATGAGAGGTTTTTCTGAATTCATAGGTGGAAGGGGGACTATCCTTGGATTGGAAAATGCCATGTGGACCATATAGTTGCTTCAGGATGGGAGGTCATTGAGATTCACACTTGGACTCATTTACCTTTTCTTAGCTAATTAGAATACAAGTGTGGTGAGCTACTCTATGATTAATTGAGTCCAAGATTTTGAAAAGGCTATATTCTCAATTGCAACATCAATTTTAGACAGCATCTGGTGATGGTTGGCAACCATGTTTATTATGCCTCTCCATGCAATGAAGGTCATGCCGACATGGAGAGGAATTGAGTAGACTGTAGGAATCCATATTGGATATTTTCTCATGTATATCACCATGATAATTTGGTGCCAAGCTAGTTTCATAATTCATTGAGGCTTTGGGGTCCCTAACCTCCCTTTGGACATTCTCATGGGCCTTACTTTTGCTCTTTTGACTAGCCATTTAGTTATAGTCTATAGGCTATAGGCTCCATTGTCAATAAATGGGTCATAAATTCTAATAGAAAAATCTAACTAGTGATATTTTTGTAACATTCGGAACTTCCAAAAGCACATGTGAACTGCCTCTATAAGTCGTAAGGATAATTGAATTGGATAATGGCTTTTTTTTAAAAAAATTCCCCTTACCCCCCAGCCGACAGTTGTGCTGGAGGGGAGGGGAATAGGATGTATGAGCAAGCTCCTTGCTGGAGCTTGCTGAAGGTAGGAGGCCATGCATTATGGCCGTGTGGGGGTGGGAAGAATCCCTCCCTTAGCTATAAAAACCATGGGACATGATTGTCGAGGGGAGATGGATACACTGTTGCTGCCATAGTGGTGAGAGAGAGGGAAACGATTGTTATGCTACGGCTGAGGGACAGCAACCATGAGGGAGAGTGTGGGTGTGGAGTGAGGTGGAGGGCTACCATGAAACAAGGGGAGAACGTCGTCCGACGTCTATCGAGAGGAGGAGATTTCTAATGCTGCCGTCGAAGCCAGCTATTGTGCAATCCGTTCTACCACCAAGTCGCTGCCATAGAAAACACGTCCCCATCTGCCGCCTTTCTCCCGCCACATGGGGCTTCCACATTGTTCAGAAGCTTCTTAGGAAACTTCCAAAAGCCTCCTAAGAAGCCCCCCCTTTCTGTGGCTCTTGAAGACTACCCCCCCCCCCCCCCCCCAAATTCCCTCCTAAGGGTCTTTTACATCCTTTCTCCCCCCACAAATCCCCTCCTAAGGCCTCTTTAAGCCCCTTTTTCCCCCACACACAAATCCCCTCCTAAGGCCTCTTTAATCCCCTTTTCCCCCACACACACAAATCCCCTCCTAAGGCCTCTTTAAGCCCCTTTTCCCCCCACACACAAATCCCCTCTTAAGCCCTCTTTAAGCCCCTTTTCCCCCATACACAATCCCCTATATTCAAAAGGGTCTTCTACACCTTTTTCCCCCTTTGTTTTGTGGGTCTTCAAAAGGCCTTTCAAAGTGAATCCACCTACCCAGGACTTAAAACCCTCCTCGTGGGTTTACCCCACCCCTGCAATCCAAAGCCCTTAATCCTTTCTTGTGGGCCTTTTGCAAAAGCCCTATCATGGTTCTTATACCCCCTGGTCTCTGGAATTTTTCCACCCAATTCCGTGCGAATTCCACCTAATCCCCTTCCCGTAATGTTTCCCCACAAGTCCTCAAAGCCTTCTTGTGGATTTTTCCTCCCCTAGCCGGTTTTAAGGCCTTCTAAAGCAAATTCACAAAGGGAATTCGCGTACGAAGGAAACAGACAAGATCGTAACTCTGCACCCAAGGCGAAAAGGCTGAATTCGCAATGGCTCCTAAGAAAGCACAAGGTGCAACCGCAGGAGGATCGTCTCCTAACATTCACGTGGACATCTCACCACAAGTTTAGGTTTTTATTCCTAATTTTTATTTTACGTCGTTATAATTCAATCGTGCGTGGATGATTTTGGGAGATAGGATGCATTTTTTGTCTCAAATACTTTGGTTAATTTAAAATAATGAGCTCACCACAGAAGAGTTCGGCCACTGGTATTTTCAATAAAACGAACAAAATAAAGTAAGCAGAAGATTAATAGGCATTTCTAGCAAGTAGTTTTTGTGCATTGCAATGAATTGAAATTAGATTTATGTCCATATTTACAAAATGGAATTATGAAAGTACACTCCAATTAAGAATGAAAGGAATAAATCACATATTGCATTATTGAACATCTTTTTCAAAATGATTCCTAAAGAAAGTTACTAGCAATCGTAGGAAATTGCTAGGGTTGCATGAAGAAGATTTAACTCTAGGCAAGTAGCCTTTAAAAAAAACTTAAACCAATGAAAGGGTGTGTAAGTTCAGGATACGACAAATTCATTCGGAAATGGAAGTAGTAAAAGGCTGCATGTTTTAGCATGAATCTTGTTCGCAGGTTATAGGATGATTGATTGGAATTAAGGCTATAACCTAACCTATGCTTGATCTTAAACCAAAAATTTAGGGTTTAAAAATCAACTAATGCATAGACAATGAGTCATGTGGTTATGGAAATGATAGCATAATTATCTTCAAGAATAGACAAGTTAAATTGGCATAAACCTAAACACCTAAAACCGTGGAGTACTTGTTTAGAAAAGGGTTAATTCAATGCAACCTATCCCAAGGAATTGACTAGGGTTAGCACGGTGAAGACATTTACCTAGTCGCACGTATTGCCAAAACTGAAACTCCTCTATCCTAGATACTTGCCCATATTCATGGAATGTAGGGACAATAGGACATACTTGCGAAAAAAGATCCAGGGTTTTTTCCTAATAATCTCTCGCTTAAAAAAGATGAAACTCGGAACCCTAGGACTAAAAATATCAGCCTAATGCAATCAGGAACGGATTGTTGTATCTAATCATGGCACCGTGATTAGAAGACACCGTTGATGGATAGAATAGTCCCATAGTTTGATGTGAGACTTGTGCAACAAGTTGCAGAGTCGCATGATCTTGTGATTGGAACACAAGGGAATGGCCAATTCCTCGGAATGAGGTTGGCAAATTCTTACGCAAGTTATCTTGCAAGAGGATGAATAATCGTCCTAATATAGTATCTTTCTAGGGTAAAGATAATTTCTTGGAAGCAAAGGACCAATCAATCAATTGGAATAACATATGAACTTAAGGTATTGATCAAGTTGGGTTAATAGGGTACGCCCTAACCCAGGATATAGGGGATCTTACTAAGTTGAAATTAATCCCGGATCGAGTGCTGGATGAATTCGGAAAGAAGGATTCACTCCTTAGAAATTGGCCAACCAATAACGACCAATGGAAATGATTGTGCTTGTTACAGATTTAAGAGCACTGTTTAGCTTTATTTGATCAAAGAATTAAAGGATAAATGGACATCTAATGCTTCAGGATGAAGGCTTGAAGGGAGAGGCATCTTCAGTTACCCCCGACTGCCTACCTGACCCTAGCCAAGGGGGTTGTTAACCGCTCCCGGAAGGTGGACCGAACCCGCCGCGAGAGGTCTCTCCGTTAAGCGCTACTTGGAGCAGGAGAACGCTTGGGTGCTAGGGGGGTCTCTGGCCATATATCCCTCGCCTTCCTCCGGGCCCTGCATAAGAGGCTAATGTGACTTGGGATTGGATCTTGAGGCCTGCATACTAGACTACGGCCGGAATCTTGGATTAGTGATCCCTTTGGATTGCTGGATAGCCTGCAGGTGGATTGTGGATAAGCCTACGAGCTGGACTTTATGTATTTCAAAGATAAATATGTTTACCTATTAAAAAGGAACTTGTTTGACATTACTTTTCTTTGTCAGGTGCTATGATTACGTAAAGAAACCAGTGCTTAACGGGTTAATTAAGGAAGCTGATTGATACATGTCCAACTAAATGTGTTAGGTAATTAAATAACTAAAACAACCTGAGAAAAGTGCAGAGGATGGGCCATGGGTCTGCCGTCCTACGGATGGGTGGTTTCCATTGGCCGGGAACTTTTCTCAAATCACGATGGACAGCAAGAAGATCGTTCAAAGGACACGAACAACAAGAGTGTTGACGTAGAGTCTAAGTTATAAATGATCTCGATTTACGTTGTTTTAGGGGAACGGAATGGGACTATGCCTTATGGCAGAGAGGTTGAGCTTCGCACCCCTCTTGTTTCCCATTCTCCTTGAACCAAGTGTAGCGTGAATCTGCTTCGGACCTGGAGTTTCTTCGTAAAGTAGTTCGCTTGGGTTCGACGGTATCGTAGAGTTCATGCAAGAGCTGCTGAACACGAGGTTCAAGATGCAACAAGGAAAGAGGCTAACAAGAAAATCTCAAATTTTTAATGCCAAAGATCACTATATTGCTTGTCAAATTCGTAGAGTTACAATAAAGAAACTGAGCAAGCCCATGTTCTTTATATGCTGTCATGAACAGTTTTGGTATCTCAACAAGTGAGCCTCACCTTGGTAACCAAAGATCTGTCAAATGGAGAAACCTTGTCAAAACTTTTCTCAAAAAAATCATAGTATGAAAGCTTTACCCTTCTACTTTATTTCTACTTCCCTATCTTCACTCTTCTTTAGGTGTTAATAGAGATTAGGGTGATCTGTAAGCAAGTTGGACAAAATGTTTCTCCTTCTACAAGCTCTGGTTCATCCTCATCAACAACTGCAGCCTTTTACCACAATACATTTGAGCAGAATTGGAGATGGATTTCACACGACTCAGCAGAACGTAGCACATCCAGTTCTTCAAAAACAATAGATGGTCAAAAGCAGCAGCAGCTAACTCCCTAGGCAATTTGATTATGTCAGACAAACAAGTTTCCCATAGTCAATCTTTGAGTGAATATTGGCAAGATGGCTCTCACAAGAACATCTTCCTCTCATCTTGGATAATGTCGTGTTGTTGAAGGTCTATGGTACAGTAGCTGGAGAAGGTGGACCCGAGCTGGATGACACACGAAGAGAAGCTAGCATTCTGGATCAACATTTACAACGCCTTTATGATGCATGTAAGGCATTGAGCCTCCGTGACAAAACCTGTTTCTTGCGCCATGTGCTGCATCACAAAGCTTTGAAGTACTTTTTTGCAGGCATATCTTGTGTATGGGATTCCCTGGAACCATCTCAAACGTGTTGCTTTGCTGCCTCAATTGCACTTGTTGCATCATCCAAACTCTCTATCCAGTCCAATCCGGTTGATTCCATCGATTCCTCAGTGAGCCTCCGCATCGAAAAGCCGCCTTCCGCTGTGTGATGGAGAAGAAATCCAGAACTCCTCTTCCCTTCAGGAAGGCTACCCACTCATGAAGAATAAGGCCCGCCCGAGAGAGAGCTCCCAGTAAAGGTGAGAGAGATCCCAAGCGATGGCGTAGTCCACCGATAATAGCGGATCCCGAACAGGGGCGAGGCACTATGCCTCCTTTTGTACTCTAAAAACCAAACACTTTGCTTTTTTTAGATTTCCCTGTCCAAACCTCTCTTTTCTAGTCTCACGTAACTTCCAGGTCCTTTCTTCACTACCAACTACAATGTAAAGTCCAGTGGTCAGGTCTCATTCTCATCAAGCTCCTCATCTGGAACATCTGCAGCCTTTATGGCATCCTCTGCAAGCATGGACCAATGAAGCTTCACCGGAGGCAAGGCCACGTGCTTGACAATATCACTGTTCTTGATAGTCACCACATCGTCCATAACCCTTTCTTTAATCCATTCAGTAGCGACAGATGACGAAGCAATGGCAGAGCCGCATCTGAAGGTCTTGAAGCAGGAATTCCCCCCTTTGATGTCCCACAAAGTTCCTCAAAACTGAAGCATGCCATGCCACCAGCTGCCTTAGGAACTTTTATTGAGTGAGAGCCTTTTCTCAAAACAGTAGGCTTTATAGGCCTTTTTCCTAGATCCATCCGGATGGGCACCTTTAAGTCAATAATCTGGAGATCCTCTGTGGGAGCACGGTTTGATGACATTACCATCACAATCCCAAATTTATAGAAACTTTCTAAGAGTCTTCTTGTAGACATCCAAGAGTCCATTGAATTGACGTTCCCCTCCTTTCTTTGCAGTCTTGACATCATTGGCAATGCGAGTTCTAGCATAATTAAGGGAATACACAAGAAGGAGGGGCCTCTCTACCAGAAGCCAGGTTACTAGCAAACCAGGCTCAATAGCCATCCTTAACGAAGCTTGACACGTTCTATGGGAGGAGTTGCAGTCTTTGAGACAGCTGCAAAGATTCCTCCCATCAAAGGCAAAGGCATATGAACCCTTCTTCTCCATGGCATGTAGTGCTAGTGTATCTTCTTCAAAAAATGCTTTGTCCCGCATATTACGTTGGCCTTGTTCACGTGCAACCTTTATCTTCATAGCTTAAATGTCGGCTTCTACAAAGCTTCCTTTGATTCCACAGTTTCCTGCACTTTTCTTGGAATTCATCATTGAAATTGACAACATAATAATATTCTTTGGCATCAGTTTTTCATATTTTTCTGACACACACACACAACATGCACACAAACACAAACACACAAGTGGAGTATGTACATTGGATACGGGTACTGAAAAGGATGGAAAGATAATGCAACAATCAAACACAATGAAACACACGCAAAAAGATAACACAGATGCACAACAAAAATGGAGGTGTTTACGGCTCGGATGCGCAGCAGCACGACATCCACCCCCTCTAAACTTGCGTATCCTCCGGATGAGCCAACTATCCAGGATCATCCAAGTCCACAAACAGGTCCAGTCCTTCATTAGTTTCCGGTATACCCAAAAGAATGGGTTCCAAAGGAGAGGATACCCTAAACTTTCAATGACTTATTGATTCTTGAAGATACATGACCCGAAACCATACTGTTATCCAGTTCCTGTAGATAAATGTAATACAACATTATTCTCCCCAAACTAAATGTAAACAGTTGGCTTATCATCCCAAGACATGTGGCATTCCGAAAGGGCTATGCCCATATAAATATAAATAAGACTTCTTTTTATCAATGTCTCATTGTGCATAAGAATTGATAAAAAGTTAAGTGGTTAGATTGCTTGGTTGATAACGAAAATGGAGATGAAATATAAATCATAACGATTATCGTGTAATAACATTAAGAAACCTTTATCTAGGCACAACCCGAGGTAAAAATCCCAATTCGCCTCCTATATCAAGTACTGCTGTAATCCAGGAGAAGAACTTTCTTATCAAGTAGATTAAGCCGCCCAAATTTGACCGGAGAGGCAGGTTCGTCCAAGCAGATGCTAAAATTTGGATTGAATCCATGGAGGATTACTTTGAAGCAGCCGAGACTGCACTCGCCAACCACGCTATGCTCACCAAGCTAAAGCTCACCGACGAAGCAAGGCTTTGGTGGAAGCAATGGTGCAGAGATCAAGGGATCGTGGAAGGATCCGTTACCTGGGAGAAGCTAAAGAAATCCGTGCAGGGAAAATACTTACCACTTGTGTATCGCACGCAGAAAATGAATGAGTTCTACGAGCTAAAACATGTGGGACTCACTCTTGACGCATACTACTCCAAATTTGTCTCACTTCTTAAGTATACGCCACAGATGGACATGACACAACAGGTGTCAAAATTTTGTGCTGGTTTAAATCCACCAGTAAATACCCATCTTGAATCTATGCATCCATCAGATCTTCAGGACACAATCATTCAAGCTGCCTCTATAATTCAGGAGGTGCAGGCTAGACCAAGAGGTAACAAAACTTGGTCTTATAATGACCCGAACAGAGGAACATTCAAACCTCAAATGAAGAGAGTTCAAGGTCAGAATCAGGGACAAAGGAAGAAAGAAAGAAGTAACAATGTCAACGACTTTGTTCCTACTCAAAGTAATGGCCGAAACGTTCGTTGTTTCCACTGCAACGAGCCCGGCCATTTCAAGAGGCAATGTCCCAAGCTTGGAGAAGGACATCGCCAAGCACCTTTCCAAGGAACTGGCCGTGGTCAGGGAGCCGCTACCTGAGGCAGAGGAAGAACCGCCTGCATTGCCAATAGGCAAATGTGCGAAGAAGAAGAAGATCTGACCATGGAAGTAGAGTTTGAAAGGGCGCCAGTCCATGCCGCTCTTCACAAGAAAGCCCCGAATCGCTAGTTCTCAGTGATTCAGACACCGTCAGACTACCAAGGTAAAGGTTTTAAAACCTTGATTCATTGTGGTAGTACACATTCCTTTATCTCACTAGCTTGTGTAAAAAGATTAGGAATAGCCACAGTAGAAGCAGCTATTTTGCTTGTGGAATCGGCAAATGGTCATGAGGTTACTTGTACCAGGAAAATTGCAGTGGAATTCTTTCTGCGAGGAAAGACGACTTTGGTCAAATTCAGAGTCATGAGCCTAAGTATCCATGAGTGTCTACTCGGAATGGATTGGCTTAAACCTAATGATGCCACATTCATTGTGGAAAGGGCCAAATTTCATTTCGAAACCCTGAAGGGTATTTGGTCACAACTCAAGGTAAGGTTGGAGTGCCAAAAATTCAGTTGGCCAAAGCATCTCGGATTATGAAGGGAGTCAGAAAGGAACTACTTGTTTACTTGATTCAGCTCAACAAGTTAGATCAAAAGCAGGAGTCTAGGGAAGGACCTTCTTGGCTAAAGGAATACGCAGATATATTTCCTGAAGAGTTGACTGAATTCCCGTCTCAAAGAGAAGTGGATCATGAGATCAAGCTAGTACGAGGGGTTGCAACAATTGCGAAGAGACCTTATAGAATGTCTAACCCAGAAGCAATCGAGTTGAAGGAACAACTCAAGCAACTTCTAGATCAGGGCTACATCCTTCCTAGAAGTTCACCATGGGGAGCTTCACTACTGTTCCAGAAAAAGAAAGATGGAATACTTCGACTATGTATTGATTACAGAGGATTGAATCAATCAACTATCAAGAACAAGTACCCTATTCATAGAATAGATCAGCTTCTTGATCGTCTTCAGGGTGCGAAGATCCTCTCCAAGATTGATCTCAGGTCTGGCTACTATCAGATAAGAATCAAGGATAAAGATATTCCAAAGACGGCCTTCAACACAAGATATCGGCACTTTTAGTTTCTAGTTATGTCATTCGGGCTTACGAATGTGCTTATCACCTTCAACAGGTTAATGCATGATATCTTTAGGCCATATCTTGATGACTTCGTGCTCGTCTTCTTCGACGACACTTTAGTCTATTCCAAATAGGAGGAAGATCATGAGACCCAACTTCGGATTGTCCTTGAGACAATGAGGTCACATAAGCTGTATGCTAAGATGAAGAAATGTGCATTCCTCAAGCGTCAGATTGAATATCTGGGATTCATCGTATCAGCGGAAGGAATCTCAGTGGACCCAGCCAAGGTCAGGGACATGCTAGAATGGCCAATACCAACAACTCTTAAAGAAATATGCAGTTTTCTTGGATTGATAGAATGGTATAGGGTCTTCATCAAGTACTATGCTTTGATTGCGACACCTCTGACAGACTTACTGAAGAAGCAAACATCCATTGCATGGTCAACTCCCAAACAAACTAGCTTTGACAGATTGAAGCAAAGTTTGGTATCAGCACCTATCCTAAAGCTTCCAGACCTCAGTAAGGAGTTTGAGGTAGTAACTGATGCTAGCACACTTGCCTTAGGATGTGTACTCATGCAAGAAGGTCATCGTGTAGCCTACTCTTCAAGGAAACTGAAGAGTCATGAGAAGAATCATGCTACCCATGATTTGGAATTGTTAACTGTCATCGATGCTCTAAAGCTTTGGAGATACTACCTATTGGGTAACAAGTTTACTTTAGTGACTGATCATAAGAGTCTCAAGTGGAGCTTTACCCAGAACGAGCTCAACATGAGGCAATGTCGGTGGATTGAAGTGCTGGAAGAGTATAACTTTGAAATCAATTACCGACTTGGAAAAGAGAATGTAGTTGCCGATGCACTCAATTGCAAGGAATTCCTTAATTCTCTAATCTTGCAAAATCCATCAACAACTAGATCTCTAGCTATAAAGGTATCTATGCCAAACAATCCAATACTTGAGTTAGCTGGAGAGGAAGCATGCCATGATCCGGCCTATCAAAAGATGCTAAGGGAGATCTCTATCAAGGATCAAGATCAAAAGCTGTAGGCTAAGTATCATGAATTCTCTGTCAATAGTGGACTTGTCTACTATAAAACGAGGCTATGCATACCGGCAAGCCAATCACTTAAGCAGAAGATATTGTGGGAAGCTCATGATTCCCCTTTCTCATGACATCCTGGCTATGCCAAGATTCTCAATGCAGTTAGGAAGAGCTACCATTGAGAGAGGTTTAAAGGTGACGTTCTCAAATATGTCACCGAGTATTTGTCTTGTCAACGTATCAAAGCCGAACATGTCAAAATGCCAGGGAAGTTGCAACCGCTTGACATTCCCCAAATGAAATGGGAATTCATCAGTATGGACTTTGTTGTTGGCCTACCCCAAGTTTAGGTAGGATACAATTCCATCATGGTTGTGGTTGACATGCTGACTTTGCACACCTTATTCTAGTAAAGACAAAATATAAAGCTTCAGACATTGCAAGGTTGTTTATCAATGAGATATTCAAGATACATGGGCTACCTAGAAGAATCATTAGTGATTGTGACTCTCTCTTCACATCACACTTGTGGAGAGCTATCTTCGAAGCCATTGGGACTCAACTGTGATTTAGCACAGCTTATTATCCCCAAATGGATGGCCAAACAGAGCGAGTCAATCAAGTTATCAAGGATATGCTTAGAGCACACTGCTGTCGTGAGCCAAAAAGGTGGATTCAATACATACCTTTGTTTGAATTTTCCTACAATGCTTCTTACCAACAAAGCATTCAGATCACCACTTTCCAAGCATTGTATGGTCATGACTGTCGAAGTCCCCTAAACCTTGAGGGTTGAAGCTTCAAGAAAGATGTTGGAAGAGATGGATGACCAACTAAAGTCAATAAGATAGGACATCCAAGCCGCCAAGGATAGACAGAAGGCATACGCAGATTTGAAGCGTCAGGATAGAATATTCGAGGAAGGAGATATGGTCTTCATTCGCGTACGTCCAAAGAAGAGTTCTCTATCCTTAGGAGAATGCAAAAAGCTAAGTCCAAGGTATTGTGGACCATACAAGATCCTTAAGTGCCTAGTACCTAATGCTTATAGACTACAACTCCTTGAGAACCTAAAGGTTCATAATGTATTCCATATCAGCCTATTGAAGAAGTATGTATCTAATACTAATCATGTACTTGATGACCAACAAGTTGTAATGCCTAGTCAAGGAGTCCTTGAACTAAGGCCTGACAGGATCTTAGATGTTAGGGAGAGACAACTGAGATCCAGAACCTTGAGAGAATGCCTCATCCAGTGGAAAGATTATCTCCAGGAGGATGCCACTTGCATAAATGAAACCCTCTCAACCATCAATATCCCCAGTTTATCTCGAGATGAGGACATGTCGATTCCTCAAAGGGGGAGAGAATGTAACATTCCGAACTTCCAAAAGCACGTGTGAACCGCCTCTATAAGTCGTAAGGATAATTGCATTGCATAATGGCATTTTTCTTAAAAATTCCCCTTACCCCCCAGCCGACAGTCATGCTGGAGGGGAGGGAAATAGCATGTATGAGCAAGCTCCTTGCTGGAGCTTGTTGAAGGTAGGAGGCCATGCATTATGGCCATGTGGGGGCAGGAAGAATCCCTCCCTTAGCTATAAAAACCATGGGACACGACTGTCGAGGGGAGGCGGATACACTGTTGCTGCCATAGTGGTGAGAGAGAGGGAGAAGATTGTTACGCTACGGCTGAGGGACAGCAGCCGTGAGGGAGAGTGTGGGTCTGGAGTGAGGTGGAGGGCTACTGTGAAGCAAGGGGAGAACGCTGTCCGATTGCCGTGGAGAGAAGGATATTTCTAATGCTGCCGTCGAAGCCAACTGTCGTGCAGTCCGTTCTGCCACCAGGTCGCTGCCACAGAAAACATGTCGCCATCTGCCACCTTTCTCTCCCCACGTGCAGCTTCCACGTTGTTCAGAAGCTTCTTAGGAAGCTTCTAAAAGCCTCCTAAGAAGCCCCCCCTTCCTATGGATCTTTAAGACTACCCCCACCCCCCAAATTCCCTCCTAAGGGTATATTTCACCCTTTCTCTTCCCACAAATCCCCTCCTAACGCCTCTTTAAGCCCCTTTTTCCCCCACACACAAATCCCCTCCTAAGGCCTCTTTAAACCCCTTTTCCCCCCACACACAAATCCCCTCCTAAGGCCTCTTTAAGCCCCTTTTCCCCCACAAACAATCCCCTATATTCAAAAGTGTCTTCTACACCTTTTTCCCCCTTTGTTTTGTGGGTCTTCAAAAGGCCTTTCAAAGTGATTCCACCTACCCGAGATTTAAAACCCTCCTCATGGGTTTACCCACCCCCGCAATCCAAAGCCCTTAATCCTTTCTTGTGGGCCTTTCCCAAAAGCCCTATCATGGTTCTTATACCCCCTGGCCTCCAGAAATTTTCCACCCAATTCCGTGCGAATTCCACCTAATCCCCTTCCCGTAATGTTTCCCCACATGTCCTCAAAGCCTTCTTGTGGATTTTTCCTCCCCTAGCCGGTTTTAAGGCCTTCTAAAGCCAATTCACAAAGGGACTTCACGTACGAAGGAGGCGGACAAGATCATAACTTTGCGCCCAAGGCGAAAAGGCTGAATTCGCAATGGCTCCTAAGAAAGCACAAGGCGCAACCACAGGAGGATCGTCTCCTAACATCGACGTGGACATCTCACCACAAGTCCAGGTTTTTCTTTCTAATTTTTATTTTACGTGGTTATAATTCAATCGTGCGTGGATGATTTTTGGAGATAGAATGCATTTTTCATCTTAAATACTTTGGTTAATTTAAAATAATTAGCTCACCACGGAAGAGTTCCGCCATTAGTATTTTCAATAAAATGAACAAAATAAAGTAAGCAGAAGATTAAAATGCATTTCTAGCAAGTAGTTTTTGTGCATTGCAATGAATTGAAATTAGATTAATGTCCATATTTACAAAACGGAATTATGAAAGTACACTACGATTAAGCATGAAAGGAATAAACCGCATATTGCATTATTGAACGTCTTTTTCGAAATGATTCCTAAAGAAAATTGCTAGCAACCGTAGGAAATTGCTAGGGTTGCATGTGTTGGAAACTATGAGGAAGACGAGAGACAAAAAGAAGAGAGGAGAGAAGAGAGATAGGAGACACCAAAAGTGGAACCCCAGAAGTGTGTCAACTGAGCACACATGATAGAAATATATAGAGGGGACCTGGGGCGCTATATATAGACAGACTATATATAGCTAACACCCCCACTCAAATAAAGGTCCCTTACTATGGATGAAAAAACCCTTGGGGGCTCAAGGGAAAAACCCATAGCTCTATATAGGCCTACTGTTATATTAATATTCAAAATATAAAATTACAAAATTGAACTTACAAGAGCCTATTCATAGGCGTCAAAGGAGCTACATCACTCGTGAATTACAATATCAACAGAGAAGGAGCTACATCACTCTTGAATTACAACAGCCTATTCAGAGGCATCAAAAGAGCTTTATCACTCCTAAATATACAACATGTAAAATAAGGATAAGCGACATCACTGCAAAAGATTAAATCTCCAAGAAATTCCTTCAACTGAACTTGGGATGTAAGCAGTATATCTATCACATCAAAACTTAAAGAAAAACGTTACAGTGACATTAGAACAACACAAGGTCTATAGAGACGGTTCGCGACGCCGCTCTATAGACAACATAACACATGCGGGGCCCCATGAACAGAATATAAATAAAACAAATTGTCATCAACTAGAATATAGACTCTCATCAGCTGGAACGAATATAAACGAAATAATGTGTCATCAGCTGGAATTTAGACGAAACAATGTATCATCAACTAGAATATAGACGCTCATCAATGGAATAACGAAGAAGGATGATCGTCATGAAGCACGGCAATATCAACATCCAAAAGTAGGGAATGAAGCATCAATAGAATAATGAACAAGGGCAAGCATCATGAAGCATTGCAATACCAACATACCAAAGCATTGAATGAAATAATAATTGAATAACATTGATTGAATGAAAAATATAAAATATAAGCTATGAAACTTATGAAACAATGACATGACAAAGAATCCATAACATAAGACATGACATTGCTATTATTGGTTCTTTTCGTAATGTCGATGCTATTGATACTGAAGCTTATTAACAATAACCTGGATATATTAACATTATCGCCTGATAAGGAGTATCTTGTCGAATCTAGGTAGTTTATACGTAGAAAGACAAAACCATAATTATAATCACTTTGGTGATACACTGATGTAAAGCTTTGGATAAAGCTTTTGAGAATAAAGATTTTGAATAATAAGAAGACGAAAAAGATGGACGATCTGTTAAGGACACAAGCAGCACACATAGATGGAGGTGAAATGCCCAAGACTCCCTGGGCTTCACACACATAGGTGGAAGCCAAGCAAAGTGATTTGGACGAACGACAACCAAGTCATATGAGCGAATGACGGGATTAGAGGAGTTAAAGGCAGAGGCCTGGATAGAAGTCTCCACCACCACAGTCAGCTGGTCGAACAGCCTGCAGAAAGGGCGGGCATGTGCGGCCATGGAAGAAGCACTAGGCCCTTCTCCTTCTCCCTTGCCTTCGCCTGCTGCTCCTCTTCCACAAAGCACGTCACGATGGAACTGATCAGCCGAGCGGCTGACTCACTCAAGCTCGAGAATCAGCTGGAGGTTCAGGGCGATCGTTTTGCAGGCACCCGCCTGATGCATCGAGCCCTTGGCCATGACGTGATTGGCCATGACGTGATTCAAGGCAATGCCAAAGAAGCCAAGCTACAGCGCGGTCGTTAGAGTGGCCGTGCGGTCCCCGAGCGACAAGGCGTCCATCTGAAGGTTAAGGTCGTAAAAGGAGCAGCAGCGCAAAGAAGCCGTGAGGGGGACTTTGTTCCTTTTGCTGGCGAAATAGGCTGGATGAGTCGCCAGCGAATTAGGCTAGCCGGAAGGAGCCACGACCACAGACACAGCCATGCCCAGCATGACAACGCATGAGCCAGCTCAGCTGCATTCAGATGCTATCAAGGAACCTCTGACCTCAGATGCCATCCTTTCACTGGCGAAACTGTCCAGTTTGCTCGTCAGTTTAGCCATAGGAGCAGAAGCAAGCACATTAATAAGGCTCCACGCCTGATAAGCACAGATCAATCAAGGAAGCAAAGCTCTAGAAAGGTCAAAAAACACACCAAAAAAGGAGAAGAGGCAAAAATAGGAGCAGGATTAAAGCTATGCCTCGCAGCAATAGGCTAAAATCGGCATAAGATGTGAAAATAGAGATGCTTTTCAAACTGTCGTGCCATGCAAGCAAATTAGTCGTAATCCTGAAAAGTCCTCCAGAGTGAAGACAGGGCTCGGGCTCCAGAAACCAGGGCAGATACCAAGGTTTTCTTACAGAGCACTGATCATCCAGCCGAGCAAAGTGATGAGCAGGCGAAACAAGATGAGCCTACCCAGAACTTGAATGCTAGTGATGAGAGGGACCGAGCCTACTGGCAGGGGAACTGGGTGCACACAGAAATCCTTGTCCTCCTTGAAGCCAAATGCAAGGAGCAGGAAATGTTCTCCAGTTCCAGGAGATCATTTCCTCGTCCTCTCTCTCTCTTCCATGAATGTCCTCTCTCTCGCTTCCAGTAATCAAAGCATGAGGCATAAAACATCTTAACAATCTCTCGCTCTTCCACGATTCAAACCATGAGGCATAAAACATCTGAACAATCAGATGGTGTGGGTAGAGAAACTATTACCTCAGCTTGAAAACAATTACCATGATCGAAAGTGGCACGACCCATCAACGAAATTGGCAAAATATCATGAAACAGAGGTCTACTAATGAGCAAAGAAATAAAACAATAAAGAAAACTTATCTTTGTGATGTTGTAGAACCTCGCTCTGATACCATGTTGGAAACTGCGAGGAAGACGAGAGACGAAAAGAAGAGAGGAGAGAAGAGAGATAGAAGACACCAAAAGTGGAACCCTAGAAGTGTGTCAACTGAGCACACATGATAGGAATATATAGAGGGGACCTGGGGCGCTATATATAGACAGACTATATATAGCTAACAGCATGAAGAAGATTTAACTCTAGGCAAGTGGCCTAAAAAAAAAAACTTAAACCAACAAAAGGGTGTGTAAGTTCAGGATACGACAAATTCGTTCGGAAATGAAAGTTGTAAAAGGCTGCATGTTTTAGCATGAATCTTGTTCACAGGTTATAGGATGATTAATTGGAATCAGGCTATAACCTAACCTATGCTTGATCTTAAACCAAAAAGTTAGGGTTTAATAATCAACTTATGCGTAGACAATGAGTAATGTGGTTATGGAAATGATAGCATAATTATCTTTAAGAATAGACAGGTTAAATTGGCATAAACCTAAACACCTAAAACCGTGGAGTACTTGTTTAGAAAAGGGTTAATTCAATGCAACCTATCCCAAGGAACTGACTAGGGTTAGCATGGTGAAGACATTTACCTAGTCGCACGTATTGCCAAAACTGAAACTCCTCTACCCTAGATACTTGCCCATATTCACGGAATGTAGGGACAGTAGGACATACTTGCGAAAAAAGATCTAGGGTTTTTCCCTAATAATCTCTCGCTTAAAAAAGATGAAACTCGGAACCCTAGGACTAAAAATGTCGGCCTAATGCAATCAGGAACGGATTGTTGTATCTAATCATGACACCGTGATTAGAAGACACTGTTGATGGATAGAATAGTCCCATAGTTTGATGCTTCACTTGTGCAACAAGTTGCAGAGTTGCATGATCTTGTGATTGGAACACAAGGGAATGGCCAATTCCTCGGAATGAGGTTGGCAGATTCTTACGCAAGTTATCTTGCAAGAGGATGAATAATCGTCCTAATATAGTATCTTTCTAGGGTAAAGATAATTACTTGGAAGCAAAGGACCAACCAATGAATTGGAATAACATATGAACTTAAGGTATTGATCAAGTCAGGTTAATAGGGTATGCCCTAACCCAGGATATAGGGGATCTTGCTAAGTCGAAATTAGTCCCGGATCGAGTGCTGGATGAATTCAGAAAGAAGGATTCACTCCTTAGCAATTGGCCAACCAATAATGACCAATGGAAATGATTGTGCTTGTTACAAATTTAAGAGCACTGTTTAGCTTTATTTGATCAAAGAATTTAAGGATAAATGGACATCTAATGCTTCAGGATGAAGGCATGAAGGGAGAGGCAGCTTCAGTTACCCCCGACTGCCTACCTGACCCTAGCCAAGGGGATTGTTAATCGCGCCGAGAAAGTGGACTAAACCCACCCCAAGAGGTCTCTTCGTTAAGTGCTACTTGGAGTAGGAAGACTCTTGGGTGCTAGGGGGGGCTTTGGCCATAAATCCCTCGCCTTCCTCCCGGCCTTGCACAAGCGGCTAACATGACTTGAGATTGGATCTCGAGGCCTGCATACTAGTCTATGGGCGGAATCTTGGATTCGTGATCCATGTGGATTGCTGGATAGCCTTCAAGCGGATTGTGGATAAGCCTACGGGCTCCACTTTATGTATTTCAAAGATAAATATGATTACCTGTTAAAAAGGAACTTGTTTGACATTGTTTTTCTTTGTCAAGTGCTATGATTACGTAAAGGAACCAGTGCTTAACAGGTTAATTAAGGAAGCTGATTGATACATGTCCAACGAAATGTGTTAGGTAATTAAATAACTAAAACAACTTGAGGAAAGTGGAGAGGATGGGCCATGGGTCCGTCCTATGGATGGGTGGTCCCGGTTGGCTGGGAACTTTTCTCAAATCACGATGGACAGTAGGAAGATCGTTCAAAGGACACGAACAACAAGAGCGTTGACCTAGAGTCTAAGTTATAAATGATCCCGATTTATGCTATTTTAGGGGAACGGAATGGGACTATGCCTTATGGCAGAGAGGTTGAGCTTCACATCCCTCTCGTTTTCCATTCTCCTTGAGCCAAGTGTAGCATGAATCCGCTTTGGACCTGGCGTTTCTGCGTAAAGTAGTTCGCTCGGGTTCAATGCTAGTTGCCATTAGGAAATGACCAATAGGAAAAACCCTAATTCAGGTGGTCCTAAGCGGAAACGACCGGAATACTTCCACTACGTGGCAGACGCGGAAAGTCTTTGATCGCAAACCCCGTAACATTCCATGGGAGTGCAGGGGGGAGCTTTCTAGACATCCTTTCCGATAGACTTCTAAGACGTGTCATGAAGATAACAAGTGGACACGTTACATTTGTCATCAGAGCGAACCAACAAAGGATTTGTTTTTATGAAATCCAAATAAGGTGAAGTAAAGTAAATGTTGCTCTTGCAAACATTTCCTTACTTTCAGTGCTATCTTGTAGAATTATGAAGCATGGAACAGGTTCTTAGTATTCCATGTCTTGTTTATGACTGCGATACATTCCCTGATAATCAACAAAGGGTTGAGATGATGAACATCCTAGAACGTATCTATAATCCATCGCCTTTGTACATGGAACAAAGATGGACGGGTATCTCAGGAATCTACTATATAGCTACCCACGAGTTTGCATACCTTCAAACCAACCTAAAGATGATCAAATGGTTGGAAGACCTGAAAGTCGTGAAGCTGTTCATTTTTGTGGAGGCTCACATGAACTCAACTTTACATATTCAAGGTCGGAGGGTTGAGTTGAACTCATATGTATATGAGGAAGTAACCTGTGTAATCCCCGCCGACAGGATTAGAGTGTTGGGGCTCTATGAGAAGAATGGGTTCCAAAGGAAAGGATACCCTGAACTTCCAATTACTTACCGATTCCTGAAGATACATGACCCGAAACCATACTATTATCCAGTTCCTGTAGATAAATGTAATAGAACATTATTCTCCCCAAACGAAATGTAAACAGTTGGCTTATCATCCCAAGACATGTTGCATTCCGGAAGGGCTATGCCCATATAAATATAAATAAGACTTCTTTTTATCAATGCCTACATAAGAATTGATAAAAAGTTAAGTGGTTAGATTGCTTGCTTGATAACGGAAATGGAGATGAAATATAAATCATAATGATTATTATGTAATAACATTAAGAAACCTTTATCCAGGCACAACCCCAGGTACAAAATCCCAGTTCGCCTCCTATATCAAGTACTGTTGTAATCCAGGAGAAGAAGTTTCTTATCAAGTAGATTAAGCCGCCCGAATTTGACCGGAGAGGCAGGTCCGTCCAAGCAGATGCTAAAATTTGGATTGAATCTATGGAGGATTACTTTGAAGCAGCCGAGACTGCACCCGCCAACTAGGTTATGCTCGCCAAGCTAAAGCTCATCGGTGAAGCAAGGCTTTGATGGAAGCAATGGTGCAGAGATCAAGGGATCCCGAAAGGATCCGTTACCTGGGAGAAGCTGAAGAAAGCCGTGCAGGGAAGATACTTACCATCTGCATATCGCACGAAGAAAATGAATGAGTTCTACGAGCTAAAACAACTGGGAATCACTCTTGACGTATACTACTCCAAATTTGTCTCACTTCTTAAGTATGCACCATAGATGGACATGACACAACAGGTGTCAAAATTTTGTGCTGGTTTAAATCCACCATTAAATACCCATCTCGAATATATGCGTCCATCAAATCTTCAGGACGTAGTCATTCGAGCTACCCCTATAATTCAGGAGGTGCAAGCTAGACCAAGAGGTAACAAAACTTGGTCTTATAATGACACGAACAGAGGAACATTCAGACCTCAAATGAAGAGAGTTCAAGGTCAAAATCAGGGACAAAGGAAGAAAGCAAGAAGTAACAATGTCAACAACTTTGTTCCTACTCAAAGCAATGGCCAAAACCTCCGTTGTTTCCACTGCAATGAGCACGGTCATTTGAAGAGGCAATGTCCCAAGCTTGGAGGAGGACATCGCCAAGCACCTTTTGTAAGGAACTGGCTGTGGTCAGGGAGCCGCTACCCAAGGCAGAGGAAGAACCAACTGCATTGCCAATAGGCAAATCTGTGAAGAAGAAGAAGATCCGACCATGGAAGCAGAGTTTGAAAGGGCGACAGCCCATACCGCTCTTCACAAGAAAGGCCGGAATCGCCAGTTCTCGGTGATTCAGACACCGTCGGACTACCAAGGTAAAGGTTTTAAAACCTTGATTGATTGTGGTAGTACACATTCATTTAGGGCACCAACTTGTGTAAAAAGATTAGGAATAGCAACAGTAGAAGCACCTATTTTGCTTGTGGAATCGACAAATGGTCGTGAGGCTACTTGTACCAGGCAAACTGCTAAGATGGAATTCTTTCTCAGAGAAAAGATGACTTCGATCAAATTCAGAGTCATGAGCCTAGGTATCCATGAGTGTTTACTCGGAATGGATGAGCCTAGGTGCCCACAGTCATTATGGAAAGGGCCAAATTTCCTTTCAAAACTCTGAAGGGGATTTGGTCACAACTCAAGGTAAGGCTGGAGTGCCAAAAATTCAGTTGGCCAAAGCATCTTGGATTATAAAGGGAGTTAGAAAGGGACTACATGTTTACTTGATTAAGCTCAACAAGTCAAATCAAAAGCAGGATTCTAGCGAAGGACCTTCTTGGCTAAAGAAATACACGGATGTATTTCCTAAAGAGTTGGCTGAACTCCCGCCTCAAAGAGAAGTGGATCATGAGATCAAGCTAGTACGAGGAGCTGCGCCAATTGCAAAGAGACCTTATAGAATGTCTATCCCGGAAGAAATCGAGTTGAAGGAACAACTCAAGCAACTTCTAGATGAGGGCTACATCCATCCTAGCAGTTCACCATGGGGAGCTTCAGTACTATTCCAGAAAAAGAAAGATGGAACACTTCGACTATATATTGATTACAGAGGATTGAATCAATCAACTATCAAGAACAAGTACCCTATTCATAAAATAGATGAGCTTCTTGATTGTCTTCAGGGTGCAAAGATCCTCTCCAAGATTAATCTCAGGTCTGGCTACTATCAGATAAGAATCAAGGACGAAGATATTCCAAAGACGGCCTTCAACACAAGATACTAGCAGTTCACCATGGGGAGCTTCAGTACTGTTCCAGAAAATGAAAGATGAAACACTTCGACTATGTATTGATTACAGAGGATTGAATCAATCAACTATCAAGAATAAGTACCCTATTCATAGAATAGATGAGCTTCTTGATTGTCTTCAGGGTGCGAAGATCCTCTCCAAGATTAATCTCAGGTTTGGCTACTATCAGATAAGAATCAAGGACGAAGATATTCCAAAGATGGCCTTCAACACAAGATATGGGCACTTTGAGTTCCTAGTTATGTCATTCGGGCTTACAAATGCGCCTATCACCTTCAACAGGTTAATGCAGGATATCTTCAGGCCATATCTTGATGACTTCGTGCTCGTCTTCTTCGACGACACTTTAGTCTATTCCAAATAGGAGGAAGATCATGAGACCCAACTTTGGATTGTCCTTGAGACAATGAGGTCACATAAGCTGTATGATAAGATGAAGAAATATGCATTCCTCAAGCGTCAGATTGAATACCTGGGATTCATCGTATAAGCGAAAGGAATCTTAGTGGACCCAGCCAAGGTCAGGGACATGCTAGAATGGCCAATACCAACAACTCTTAAAGAAATATGCAGTTTTCTTGGATTGATAGAATGGTATAGGGTCTTCATCAAGTACTATGCTTTGATTGCAACACCTCTGACAGACTTACTGAAGAAGCAAACATCCATTGCATGGTCAACTCCCAAACAAACTAGCTTTGACAGATTGAAGCAAAGTTTGGTATTAGCACCTATCCTAAAGCTTCCAGACCTCAGTAAGGAGTTCGAGGTAGTAACTGATGCTAGCACACTTGCCTTAGGATGTGTACTCATGCAAGAAGGCCATCTTGTAGCCTACTCTTCAAGGAAACTGAAGAGTCATGAGAAGAATCATGCTACCCATGATCTGGAATTGTTAACTGTCATCGATGCTCTAAAGCTTTGGAGATACTACCTATTGGGTAACAAGTTTACTCTAGTGACTGATCATAAGAGTCTCAAGTGGATCTTTACCCAGAATGAGCTCAACATGAGGCAACGTCGATGGATTGAAGTGCTGGAAGAGTATGACTTTGAAATCAACTATTGACCAGGAAAAGAGAATGTAGTTGCCGATGCACTCAGTCGCAAGGCATTCCTTAATTCTCTAATGTTGCAAAATCCATCAACAGCTAGATCTCTAGCTACAAAGGTATCTATGCCAAACAATCCAATACTTGAGTTAGCTGGAGAGGAAGCATGTCATGATCCGGCCTATCAAAAGATGCTAAGGGAGATCTCTATCAAGGATCTGGATCAAAAGCTATAGGCTAAGTATCATGAATTCTCTGTCATCAATAGTGGACTTGTCTGCTATAGAATGAGGCTATGCATACCGGCAAGCCAATCACTTAAGCAAAAGATATTGTAGGAAGTTCATGATTCCGCTTTCTCAAGACATCTTGGCTATGCCAAGACTCTCAATGCAGTTAGGAAGAGCTACCATTGGTAGAGGCTTAAAGGTCACGTTCTCAAATATGTCACTAAGTGTTTGTCTTGTCAATGTATCAAAGCCGAACATGTCAAAATGCCAGGGAAGTTCCAACCGCTTGACATTCCCCAAATGAAATGGGAATTTCTCATTATGGACTTTGTTGTTGGCCTACCCCAAGTTTAGGGAGGATACAACTCCATCATGGTTGTGGTTGACATACTGACTAAGGTTGCACACCTTATTCCAATAAAGACAAACTATAAAGCTTCAGAAATTGCAAGGTTGTTTATCAAGGAGATATTCAAGCTACATGGGCTACCTAGAAGAATCATTAGTGATCATGACTCTCTCTTCACATCACACTTCTGGAGAGCTATCTTTGAAGCCATTGGGACTCAACTATGTTTTAGCACAGCTTACCATCCCCAAACAGATCGCCAAACAGAGCAAGTCAATCAAGTTATCGAGGATATGCTTAGAGCACACTCCTATCGTGAGCCAAAAAGGTGGATTCGATACTTACCTTTGGTTGAATTTGCTAACAATGCTTCTTACCAACCAAGGATTCAGATGACCCCTTTCCAAGCATTGTATGGTCATGACTGTCGAAGTCCCCTAAACTTGTCAGATCCAACCTTCAGGGTTGAAGCTTCAAGGCAGATGTTAGAAAAGATGGATGACCAAATAAACTCAATAAGACATGACATCCAAGCCGCCAAGAATAGACAGAAAGTATACGCGGATTTGAAGAGTCAAGATAGAATCTTCAAAGAAGGAGATATGGTCTTCATTCGCATACGTCCAAAGAAGAGTTCTCTATCCTTAGGAGATTGCAAAAAGCTAAGTCCAAGGTATTGTGGACCATACAAGATCCTTAAGTGACTAGGACCTAATGCTTATAGACTGCAACTCCTTGAGAACCTAAAGGTTCATAATGTATTCCATATCAGCCTATTGAAGAAGTATGTATCTAATCCTAACCATGTACTTGATGACCAGCAAGTTGTAATGCCTATTCAAGGAGTCCTTGAACTAAGGCCTAATAGGATCTTAGATATTAGGGAGAGACAACTGAGATCCAGAACCTTGAGAGAATGCCTCCTCGAGTGGAAAGATTATCCCTAGGAGGATGCCACTTGGATAAATGAAAGCTCTCTCAACCATCAATATCCCCAGTTTATCTCGAGATGAGGACATCTTGATTCCTGCAAGGGGGAGAGAATGTATTCTCAACTTCCAAAAGCACGGGTGAACCACCTCTATAAGTCGTAAGGATAATTGAATTGGATAATGGCAAATTTTTTTAAAAATTTCCCCTTACCCCCCAGCCGACAGTCGTGCTGGAGGGGAGGGGAATAGCATGTATGAGCAAGCTCCTTCTCGAGCTTGCTGAAGGTAGGAGGCCATGCATTATGGCCGCGTGGGGGCGGGAAAAATCCCTCCCTTAGCTATAAAAACCATGGGACACGACTATCGAGGGGAGGCAGATACATTGTTGCTGCCATAGTGGTGAGAGAGATGGAGAATATTTTTACACTACGGCTGAGGGACAACAACCGTGAGGGAGAGTGTGGGTGTGGAGTGAGTTGGAGGGCTACCGTGAAGCAAGGGGAGAACATCATTTGACTGTGGTCAAGAGGAGGAGATTTCTGACACTGCCATCGAAGCCAACTACCGTGCAGTCCATTCTACTACCACGTCGCCGCCACAGAAAACACGTCACCATTTGCCGCCTTTCTCCTGCCACGTGGGGGTTCCACGTTCTTCTTAGAAAGCTTCTAAAAGCCTCCTAAGAAGCCCCCCCTTCTTGTGGCTCTTTAAGACTACCCCCCCCCCCCCCCAAAATTCCCTCCTAAGGGTCTTTTACACCCTTTCTCCCCCCACAAATCCCCTCCGAATACCTCTTTAAGCCCCTTTTTCCCCCACACACAAATCCCCTCCTAAGGCCTCTTTTAGCCCCTTTTCCCCCACACACACAAATCCCCTACTAAGGCCTCTTTAAGCCCCTTTTCCCCCACACACAATCCCGTATATTCAAAAGGGTCTTCTACACCTTTTTCCCCCTTTGTTTTGTGGGTCTTCAAAAGGCCTTTTAAAGTGAATCCCCCTACCCGGGATTTAAAACCCTCATCATGGGTTTACCCCACCCCCGCAATCCAAAGCCCTTAATCCTTTCTTGTGGGCCTTTCCCAAAAGCCCTATCATGGTTCTTATACCCCCTGACCTCTGAAATGTTTCCACCCAATTCCGTGCAAATTCCACCTAATCCCCTTCCCGTAAGGTTTCCCCACAAGTCCTCAAAGCCTTCTTGTGGATTTTTCCTCCCCTAGCCGGTTTTAAGGCCTTCTAAAGCCAATTCACAAAGGGAGTTCGCATAGGAAGGAGGCGAACAAGATCGTAACTCTGCGCCCAAGGTGAAAAGGCTGAATTCGCAATGGCTCGTAAGAAAGCACAAGGCGCAACCGCAAGAGGATCGTCTCCTAACATCCACGTTAACATTTCACCACAAGTCCAGGGTTTTCTTCCTAATTTTTATTTTACGTCGTTAAAATTCAATCGTGCGTGGATGATTTTTGGAGATAGGATACATTTTTCGTCTTAAATACTTTGGTTAATTTAAAATAATTAGCTCATGATAGAAGAGTTAGGCCATTAGTATTTTCAATAAAACGAACAAAATAAAGTAAGAAGAAGATTAATATGCATTTCTAGCAATTAGTTTTTGTGCATTGCAATGAATTGAAATTAGATTAATGTCCATATTTACAAAATGGAATTATGAAAGTACACTCCGATTAAGCATGAAAGGAATAAACCTCATATTGCATTATTGAATATCTTTTTCGAAATGATTCCTAAAGAAAGTTGATAGCAACCGTAGGAAATTGCTAGGGTTGCATGAAGAAGATTTAACTCTAGGCAAGCGGTCTAAAAGAAAAACTTAAACCTACGAAAGGGTGTGTAAGTTCAGGATACCACAAATTCATTCGGAAATGAAAGTAGTAAAAGGCTGCATGTTTTAGCATGAATCTTGTTCCAAGTTATAGGATGATTCATTGGAATTAGGCTATAACCTAACCTATGCTTGATCTTAAACCAAAAAGTTAGGGTTTAAAAATCAACTAACTCATAGACAATGAGTCGTGTGGTTATGGAAATGATAGCATAATTATCTTCAAGAATAGAGTGGTTAAATTTGCATAAATCTAAACACCTAAAATCGTGGAGAACTCGTTTAGAAAAGGATTAATTCAATGTAACGTATCCCAAGGACCTGACTAGGGTTAGCACGGTGAAGACATTTAGTTAGTCACACGTATTGCCAAAACTGAAACTCCTCTACCCTAGATACTTGCCCACATTCATGGAATGTAGGGATAGTAGGACATACTTGTGAAAAAAGATCTAGGGTTTTTTCCTAAGAATCTCTCGCTAAAAAAAGATGAAATTCGGAACCCTAGGACCAACAATGTCGGCCTAATGCATTCAAGAATGGATTGTTGTATCTAATCATGACACCGTGATTAGAAGACATTGTTGATGGATAGAATAGTCCCATAGTTTGATGCGACACTTGTGCAACAAGTTGCAGAGTCACATGATCTTGTGATTGGAACACAAGGGAATGGCGAATTCCTCGGAATGAGGTTGGCAGATTCTTACGCAAGTTATCTTGCAAGAGGATGAATAATCATCCTAATATAGTATCTTTTTGGGGTAAAGATAATTGCTTGGAAGCAAAGGACCAACCAATAAATTGGAATAACATATGAACTTAAGGAATTAATCAAGTCAGGTTAATAGGGTATGCCCTAACCTAGGATATAGGGGATCTTGCTAAGTCAAAATTAATCCCGGATCGAGTGCTGGATGCTATAACGTGTCCACTAGTATCATCCAGGACACATCTTAGCAGTCCATCAGAAAGGATGTCTAGAAAGCTTTGCGCGGCACTCCCATGGAATGTTACAGGATTTGCGATCTAGGGCTTTCCGCATCTGCCACTTAGCGGAAGTATTATGGCCGTTGCCACTTAGGATCGACTAGAATTAGGGTTTTTCTGATGGGTCATTTGCTAACGGCAACTAGCATCAGACCCAAGCGAACTACTTTACACAGAAACATCAGGTCCGAAGCGGATTCACGCTGCACTTGGTTCAAGGAGAATGGGAAACGAGAGGGATGCAAAGCTCAACCTCTCTGCCATAAGGCATAGTCACATTCCGTTCCCCTAAAACAAAGTAAACTGGTTAAGACATAACTCTAGGTCGTTGCTTTCGTTGTTCATGTCCTTTGACAATCATCTCGCTGTTCTTTGAGA
Organism: Lygodium microphyllum; assembly: GCF_053477565.2. Taxonomy (NCBI): domain Eukaryota; kingdom Viridiplantae; phylum Streptophyta; class Polypodiopsida; order Schizaeales; family Lygodiaceae; genus Lygodium; species Lygodium microphyllum. Next base: position 67,883,493 of record NC_141135.1, read on the forward strand.
TTTGAGAAAAGTTCCCGGCCAACCGGGACCACCCAACCGTAGGACGGACCCATGGCCCATCCTCTGCACTTTCCTCAGTTTGTTTTAGTTATGTAATTATCTAACATATTAATTGGACATGTAACAATCAGCTTCTTTAATTAATCTGTTAAGCACTAGTTCCTTCACGTAATCTTATCACGTGACATAGAAAAACAATAACAGACAAGTTCTTTATTAACATATCATCATATTTATATTTGAAATACAAGGAGTTCCGCCCGTAGGCTTGTCCATAATCCGCTTGAAGGCTATCCAGCAATCCAGAAGGACCACTATTCCAAGTTGCCGCCCATAGACTAGTATACGGGCCTCGAGATCTAATCCTGAGTCACGTTAGCCTCTTGTGCAGGACCTGGAAGGCGAGGGATTTACGGCCAGAGCCCCCCGTCGCACCCAAGCGTCCTCCTGCTCAAAGTAGCGCTCAACGGAGAGACCTCTCGAGGTTCGGTCCACGTTCCCAGTGCGGTCAACAACCCCCTTGGTTAGGGTCAGGCAGGCAGTCAGGGGTAACTGAAGCTGCCACTCCCTTCAAGCCTTCTATAGATACTTATTTACTTTATAATTCATTGGTCAAACAAGTCAAACAGTGCTCTAAAATCTCTAGCAAGCACAAACATTTCCATTGATCGATCTTTGTTGTTGGCAAACTGCTAAGGAAGGAATGTTTCCTTTTGAATGCATCCAGCACTCGATTCGGGGTGTCTTGCAACTTGGCAAGATCCCTTATATATTCTGGGTTAGGGCGTACCCTATTAACCCAACTTGGTCAAACCCTAAAGTTCATTGGATACTTCAGTTTCCGGTTTTTAACCTTCCTTACTTAGAAGGATATCAAAGTATACATCGTTTTTCAAGATAACTTGCGTAAGGATCCGCCATCCTTGTTGCGGAAATTTAGCCTTTCTTCTTGTGAATCAATCGCAAGACCATATGACTTCGTACTTGCCGTGCAAATCCTGCATCGTACTATGCGATGATGGAGTTACAAAACAATCCGTTTCAGTTTCTTTAAGCTGACATTTGTCAGACCTAGGGTTTCCTAGCTTTTACTATTTCCTTTAAGAAACTCAAGGATAAACCCTAGTTCTATTACGTTTACGATTTACTGACCCCACAATCAGGGAATGTGGGCAAGTATTTAAGGTATAAACGTTTCTTGAATTTTAAATCATTCCCAATGAATATTTCGCAGCATAGGTATTTCTAAGTTTATATTAATCTGGTTAACTTTTAGAAGGTAATATCGAGATCACCTCTGCACGATTTGTTATCTATGTGACCATTGATTTTTCAATCCTAAACTTTATTGATTTGAGGTTAGGTAAATTCAATTAATCTTCCTTTATCCTTGCGAACAAAACTCATGCCAAATAAGCAATCTTTTCCTTGCTAAGTTATGCAGTTAGCAATGATAACTTCCTAGAGTTTAAGCAACGTAAGAAACCTTTCATGATTCGCACCTTCCATGATGACTCGTTATAAAAAGAATAGGGGTTAATAGTGCAAGATGCAGTTTTATATCTTCTAGACTTAACCGAAGTATATACTTTAGTGGGTAAATAATCTTGCTCATAATTCATCTCAATGCATAATGCTATTTTGAAGGAAAACTATGTTTATACTTTATTTATTTTGCATGTTCAATTAAACTAAATTCCTTCATCGTAAATAAATAGGACAAAATATATCTTATCCCTAACAATTCATCTTGCACATTGAATTAAAACCGATATAAAATTAAGAAGGAAAAAAAACCTAGGTTTGGGGTGAGATATCCACATGGATACCGGGAGATGACCCTCCTGCAGCTACTCCTTGGATTTTTTTAGGAGGCATCGCAGTTGTAGACCTTCGAACGTGGAAGCAGCTTTACACTCCTTTTTGGAATTCCACCGTTGCTTCAATACTCTTCTTCTCTTTTTCGAGGCAAGGATTCGTCAAGGGATTAACCATGAGGAGGGGGTAATAAGACCTTTAAGGCCTTAATTCATTTGGGAGGGAAAGGCTTACAAGGCCTAAAGAAAAGGGTCTATAGGGTATATACACGGTGAAAATGGTGTGTGTGAGTGTGGTTTCAAAAGCATATGAAGGGGCCTTGGGAGATCTTTGGGCAGGAGAGTGAAAGGTATAAGAAGGGGATTCTTGGAGGGGTTTTAGGACACGTGGTGAAAAGGCTTAGGGGTTTAAAACCCGGGGGTGAAAGGGTAAAAGGGGAAAGGTGAAGGGTGAAAGGGCTTATGGCACGGGGGAAAAAGGTGATAATGGTTCCAAGGGAATGGGAACGAGGTTTAAGCACGGGTATAAAAGGGGGCTTTAAAGGTCAAACACCGGGGGGGCACGAGGGAGGAAATTGGGTTTTTGGAGGGTTCCAATGGGAAGGGGCTTTATAGGGGTTCCACGGGAAGGGGGGCTTAGAGGAGCCCCCCCTTAAAAGCTTCAAGAATCTTCTTGAAGTTTTTGTGGTCAGGAGCCACGTGGGGAGAGAGGATGGAGGCGGTAGATGGGTTCGATGACGGCAGCGGCAGCAACTGATGGTTCCGACGGCGACAGCAATCACACAACCTTCCTTCAACTGCAGCAAGATTGTTTATCGTCTCCTCCTCTCTGTTCGAATCGTCCTTTCTCACACCCTTCCTCCTCTTTGTCAATCGGCAGTATGGTGGCTGTTCTTTTTTTTCTTTCCTCCCTTATTACTCCCCTCCCACAGGTTCTTTTATAGGTGAAGAGAGGGGACCTCCCCACCCCCACATGGCCCGAGTGCATGGCCATTCCCTCCCTACAAGCTCCAGCAAGACAACTTATTCATCCCCGTCTATTCCCTCTCCTCCAGCACAGCTTCGGCTGGATAATTAGGATTTTTTATTTGTCATAAATTAATCCTTATCCTCTTGAGCTCCTCCCAAAAGGAGGTTCATACGAGGATATTCGGTTCCTATGTTTATGCCAAATAGAGTTTGTATAATCGCACCGTCTGTTTATTCAATGCCAGCATTCCCTTGCATGAGTTTCATGTAGTTTAGAAATATTTTCTATGGAAATATTACAAATGCATTCGGAAAGAAGGATTCACTCCTTAGCAGTTGGCCAACAATAATAACCAATGGAAATGATTGTGCTTGTTATAGATTTAAGAGCATTGTTTAGCTTTGTTTGATCAAAGAATTAAAGGATAAATGGACATCTAATGCTTCAGGATGAAGGCCTGAAGGGAGAGGCAGCTTTAGTTATCCCCAATTGCCTGCCTGACCCTAACCAAGGGGGTTGTTAACCACGTCCGAAAGGTGGACTGAACCTGCCGCGAGAGGTCTCTCCATTAAGCGCTACTTGGAGCAAGAGGACGCTTGAGTGCCATGGGGGGCTCTAGCCGTAAATCCTTGGCCTTCCTCTGGGCCCTGCACAAGAGGCTAACGTGACTTGGGATTGGATCTCGAGGTCCGCATACTAGTCTATGGGTGGAATCTTGGATTAGTGATCCCTGTGGATTGTTGGATAGCCTTCGGGCAGATTGTGGATAAGCCTACGGGCTGGAATTTATGTATTTCAAAGATAAATATGATTACCTGTTTAAAATGAACTTTTTTGACATTGTTTTTCTTTGTCAAGTGCTATGATTACGTAAAGGAACTAGTGCTTAATGGGTTAATTAAGGAAGTTGATTGATACATGTCCAACTAAATGTGTTAGGTAATTAAATAGCTAAAACAACCTGAGGAAAGTGCAGAGGATGGGCCATGAGTCCGTCCTACGGATTGGTGGTCCCAGTTGGCCGATAACTTTTCTCAAATCACGATGGACAACAAGAAGATCGTTCAAAGGGCACAAACAACAAGAGCGTTGACCTAGAGTCTAAGTTATAAATGATCTTGATTTACGCTGTTTTATGTTGAGAATCAGAGTTTGCAGCAGTAGAATGTATGTACAAGAGGGAGAAGAGAGCTCAAAGTACAAGAATGAAATCTTGCTTACTAAGTTTCTTAGAGTACAACTTGGATACACTCTCTCACACATGATAGTGACCCATAGGCTGTTTATATAGCGCTTGCCAGCTAGGGTTAGGGTTTCCCCTGCCCCTAGGGCTATTCACACTCATCTTCCCTTATACTCCCTTGCTTACAGTGGGTTTCTATGCCGGTCTTCTAACACCCCCCCTCAATGCCAGGGTGGCATTGGATTACAAGGCATGTAAGAGATTCCCTCCCTTTTTGGGATGCCTTTATAAATCAGGCTTACAAGGTTGTTTTAGGTAGATGATTTAAATAGTCAAAATAGTCAATCTTCAAATGAATTGGAGACATAGTTGGCCACCAATTCTTTGGGTATTTCAGGAGTGTTGGGGCATTTACTAGTGATATGCCCTATCTTCTTGCATTTGTTACATTTCATCTTCTCGGGATACTTCTTCCAGCAGTTGTTTACAAGATGTCCTTTTTTTCTTACAGAAAGAACATTTAGTGAGAATTGTATGAACCAATACTTGTTCACGGGAATTTGAAGTTGCCTGACTATTGCTGCTTTCTTTGTGGTTTCTCTTTTCTTCATCCAAATAGGATTGAATGGTACTTGCCAAAGTAGGATCTGGAATGTTTGTGAGAGTGGTTACAAGAGTAGGAAACACATGTTTTACAGCTTTTAGGAGAATAGCAATAGCATCTTCTTCATGTATTGGAGCTTGTACAAAAGCAAGCTGTGCCATAAGTCCCTTCATATGAGAAATGAATTTTCCCAAATCTTCTCCTGAATGATATTCCAAGCTAAAGAATTAAATTTTAAGAAAGACTTTAATATTTTTGCCACTGGCTCCATAGAGCTTTTCAAGCTCATCCCATTTTTCTTTAGCAGTGTTTAGTTGATCAACATGATGAATCAGGGATTCATCTAAGCGTAGCATTATGATTGCTTGAGCACGTTGGTCATCCTCTATATCAATCATATTTGCAGAGTTTACAACTCTACTGCCTTGAATGAGAGGCCAATACCCTCTCTCCATCATTTTGTATTTTATAAGTACCTGCCATGGGTGGAAATCCTTACCATTAAACTTTCGAATTTGAGGATGGACATCAGTATATGTTGTGGTCATTGGGAAGGTCTTACCACTTGTTAGGACAAGGGCAGTGTCTAGTCCCTTACAAACTTTTTACTGAATGCGGAAGCAAATTAGACAAAGTAAAGTCAAAGTTGCAATGAAGAGAAAGGTTGAAAATCATATAAGTGTAATATTTCAAAGTATGACTTTGGTGGTTCTTTCTTATGTGCAAGCTTCTTCCGAGGTTTATGGTCTTTTTAGGTTTTAATGAAGTAAACCTAGACTGGACTTCAGGCTCCTCCTTGTGGTACGGCTTAGTGGATGAAGCTTGTGTTGGACACGGTTTGTCTATGATCTCAATGCTTGTTGCTGATGATTCCGAGGAGAGTACAATGACACTCATGCTATTGATTTCACTGACCAATGTACTTGAGACAAAGTCACTCACGGTATGCAATACACTTCTAGTGCATGATGGTCTATGTGTTAATTTTACACATAACCTTACAACGATATATGAAGAGGAATAAAAAAATCACTGGGTTTTAGTGAATGCCCAGCAAGCAATTAACCTGATGATTCATGATTAGTGTTAAAAAAACACTATTGTCAAGCTTGGTGAAGTGCTTGAATGGAACCCGGTTGGAAGTTGGCTTCCCGATGCTTGGTGATGTCCATTGAGCATGCCCAAGAGCTTTAGAAATCTGGAATGGCCTTCAGAGACTCTGCTTTAGTGATTAGAATCACTGTTAATGAAGCTCAGAGTGTAAAAATGACAAAATGTCAAGATTGGAGCTTCTTGGCTATGGCTGCCCAAAATAACACAGTTAGAGTTTGGCTTGTAGTAGCCATCAGAGGATGAATTTCTCAGAGCCCTCTTAGTTGAGGATAGCTCACTTGGGGGGCTATCAAAGCCCTATGGTGGTGGCTGAGATTGTGCCGCATGCAGCCCGCGCCAGGTCAAGAGACGCCACGCTGTCAGAAACTGCACCGTTTCTGAGATCTAGACAATGCTGGCCTCACACGTGGACAATGTCAGGGTTTGAACTGACAAGGAGCTGGGCCCTGATGTGGGAAAAAGATCTCCAGAAGAAAGCTCACGCTAATATGGCCTCCTTTGTCCTCCTCAAGTCCTCCAATGGAGGTAGGTTGTAGGCAGCTATGGAGGAAAGAAGGATAGGATGAAGAAAATGGTAGCTCATGTGCACTTAGTGATAACTGATACTGAGGGAAGCTGAGAAGATCAGAGATGGCTCTGATACCATGTTGAGAATCAGAGTTTGCAGCAGTAGAATGTGTGCACAGGAGGGAGAAGAGAGCTCAAAGTACAAGAATGAAATCTTGCTTACTAAGTTGCTTAGAGTACAACTTGGGTACACTCTCTCACACTTTGATAGTGACCCATAGGCTGTTTATATAGCCCTTTGCCAGCTAGGGTTAGGGTTTCCCCTACCCCTAGGGCTATTCACACTCAACTGCCCTTATACTCCCTTGCTTACATTGGGTTTCTATGCCCATCTTCTAACATTTTAGGGGAACGGAATGGGACTATGCCTTATGGTAGAGAGGTTGAGCTTCGTATCTCTCTCGTTTCCCATTCTCCTTGAACCAAGTGCAGCGTGAATCTGCTTCGGACCTGGCATTTCTGCGTAAAGTAGTTCGCTCGGGTTTGACGCTAGTTGCCGTTAGGAAATGACCAATAGGGAAAACCCTACTTCAGGTCGGTCCTAAGTGGAAACGGCCGGAATGCTTCCACTACGTGGCAGATGCAGAAAGTCCTAGATCGCAAACCCTGTAACATTCCATGGGAGTGCCAGGCGGATCTTTCTAGATATCCTTTCCGATGGACTACTAAGACGTGTCATGAAGATAGCAAGTGGACATGTTACAATTTTTTATTCAAATGGAAGGGGACAAATCCCTCTTTGAGATGGGATATTAAGATTTGTGGAAGAAAAGTACCAAAGAATTCTACAATTGGATTTCTATGCCTATCCTCTAAGAGTGGTCTGCACCTTGTCCATAGTGATCTCGATACAAAAAAATGGTCGTAACTTTTAGACCTTGTCGGAGGGGTTTTTGTCGAAAGGTCGAATCCACCGGGGATTAGAGATAGAAGGAAGTAGAGATAGAAGATGGAAGAGAAGATAAAGAATACACAAGAGGTAAACACAATGATGACAAAGCATGATGAATCAAATCAGTATGTATTGACAGAACCTGAAATCCTTTGTCTGGCACTACCTAGGAGCACTCTCCAGGCATTAGATCTCCTGGAGCTCCCTCATAGAACAAAACGTGGATAAGAAACAAGAGCTCCTCCTCTACTACTCAGAACCCAAATCTGATGGCTCCGTTGGCTCCCGAAGGGGGGTAAAACCTCAGGACACATGCTCACATATCTCCCAGATCACTTCTTCTTCCTCTTCCAATTCAAAGTGCAGTTTTCAGCTTGTCAACAGCGATCGCAACGCGCGCGATTTCACCAATATGTCTTTTTTGTGAAAAATCTCATAACTGACCGAAAAAGAAACTTACTTTTTGCATGCCATCCTGATCTAGACGTTTTTTTAAATTTTTCATATTTGTACAATAAATAATATCCATTATATCTAAAATAAGCTAAATTGTCAAAAAATCTAGTATTTCTGGATAATCCATGCCACTCACACTAGCACTAATGACTCGAATCACATTGACTCTCTTGATCAATAAGAAAGTCTAATGATGATGCATTCCATGCTTTTTCACACCATGTCGAAGGGGTTTTTGTCGAAAGGTCGAATCCACCGGGGATTAGAGATAGAAGAAAGTAGAGATAGGAGATGGAAGAGAAGATAAAGAATACACAAGAGATAAACATAATGATGAAAAAGAACAATGAATCAAATCAATATGTATTGATAGAACCTGAAATCCTTTGTCTAGCACTAGTCAGAAGCATCTCAAGGCATTAGATCTCCTGGAGCTCCCTCGTAGAACAAAAACGTGGATCAGAAATAACAGCTCCTTCTTTCTTGCTTGGAACCCAAATCTAATGGCTCCGTTGGCTGGGGGCTAAAACTTCAGGACACCTGCTCACGAATCTCCCAGATCACTCCTTCTTCCTCTTCTAGTTCAAATTGCAGTTTTCACCCTGTTAACAACGATCGCAACGTTGTCGTGACACTACGCATCTACCACTGCAAAACTAAGGGCAGAATTTTCTGCCATGATTTTAAACTTTTAAGTCAATGTCATTAGGGATTTATTTTTTGTTGTGTGTATCTTTTGCTTTTGCATGATGCACGAGCACATGTAGTTAGACTAGGCACAAATTTCTCAATGCATTCATAACTTTTTGGAACATCGTTTGATTGATTGCATAGCATGGATTTTAATTTGCAAATTGCACGAGTGATTGGGCACGACATTCTCTTCCAAATCACGTTCCTAATTAGGGCACAATGCGTGGAAAAACAAGTTTCTGACTCAAGAATTGAGGAAAAGATTGCAATATTGATCCTTTGTGACTTGTAATTCGGATGTTGCTAGTAAGAGGAGGCGATGGTAAAGCTGATACATGCGACTACCTCGAGTAATCTCTTGCAAGCTTGACCAACAAGCATGGGGCATAAATTCATGTGATCATGTTCTACTTACTAATGTGCTACCTTGGGCAATTGAAAACATGCCCCTGCACAAAATTTCCTTATATCTTGAGATAGTAATTTGTAATTCTCCTCTACAAATTAAAGATGCTGAGGTATAATTTGTTACTTGTTAAACCCACAAAAGGGTGGCTATAGCTCTTAGTAAAGTTTGGGAATGGCAAGATATCACAAAAGGTGAAGGGATATGGAGTCGAATACTTGCTCATGGCATCACAATACTACATGGAGATATGGCTCCAACAAATGATTAAGAAATACAAGTTAGTGAAGTCAGTGTTGAAAGGAATGCTAGTAATGCTGAGATTGGATCAGTTCGCAAAGTGCGGCTCACGACTACTAAAGTCTTAAGCCATTTTTTTAAAGAAAAAAAAAGGCCCCAGTTTAGCTGAGATGGGTAAAGAATTGAGATTACAAAATATCAATGATTGCTATTATGGCTATCATAACTTTTGTGAAGTTTTAAGGTGCATGGAAAGCGTAACGCTCAAAAAGTTAGGCATGATGACATAATCTAAGATGCCATTCAGAGATGAATGATTTTTTTGGATGCCTTAAGACAAAGAAATTTGAACTAAATTTGGATCAAAGCTTTTTTAGCTTTTTCGTAAGCTTGCAAGACATCAAACAGTTATAAAAACAACGGAAAGAAGAAGGCTTGGGGGGGGGGGGGGGGGGGGGGGGGGCAATATTGACGTCAAGGAAGGCACGGGAGGTGACGGGGGGGGGCAATATTGACGTCAAGGAAGGCACGGGAGGTGACGAAGGAAACGTTGAAGAAGAAGCTACAGTCGAAGACAAAATCGCTAGTCATCGTCGAGACAACGAAATTGAGAAGAAGACCTGAAGTTGCCGATGGTGTAGAGTACAAAAAGAGGAAAGCCGACGATGATCGATGCTGCTGTGACAGATGTGACGGAGGACGAGTAGTGACGATGATGCTGGACTTCCTTCAGATTTCATCTTGTTCCTTCGTCTGCGATCGAAGAATTCCCTTCAGAGCTACCTTGCCTAATTGGACAACGAGATTCGCATAGGAGTCCTTGAAGCGCTTACCAGCAATCTACACATCACATTGATCATACCATGGCGACTCGACTGTTGGGTCTTTTGATCCTTGCTGCTGCTTTCTTGTTTCAAGCGATGATGGAGGTGGCGCTGAAGCGTAAAACGTCTTCCTGACAATCTGAGATCGCTCACAAGACACTGCCACAACTACCACCCTAGTACTTTGTCTGCTTCTCTGGCCTCATCACTATGTTGTTATAAAGTTCGCTTAAGCCATCTTTTTTGCTGCCGACGTGGGGTGAAAAAGGTGAAGAACTTTGAGCATAGCAAGCTAAAGACAAGGGAACGACGACGGCGAACTGAAGAAACACGATGAAAGCTGATGAAGATCGACGAACCTGCAGTATCAACAATGGAAACAAACAAGACACGTAATCACATCCTCGACGAACCTGCAGTATCAACAACGGAAACAAACAAGACACGTAATCACATCCTGACTGTTTTCCCAGTCTGTTTCTTCTTCACGCAATTGTGTCATCACAAAGCTCTCCTTCATTCCTCCCCGAGCTCGCCGAACCGATGGTGACAAAGTTGTTGAACGTGGAGTATAACAATCTGCGAGAGACAGAAGTTGTAGCAGCTCAAAAGCTTATACAAGCTTCCTCATAATTTGACAAATAGATGGAGAATTAAGGGTGATTCCCCTACTATTTCACCCATGATATATTTTTGAATTCCGAATTCAGCATGGTCTAATATCCTTGTCATCAATTGGAATATCTTCAAGATGAAAAGGTCTCTCAATGAAGAGTTTTGAAGATGTGATATTTGTTGATCTAACTTTTAATATAAATCTCTACTTTGGAAGCTTAAATGTAATGCTTAAGCTGTTGAAGTGTTGAAGTTCCAAATTCATGCTTTAGTATGATGTGATGTAGCTTTTACCCTATCTCAAGAACTTTAATAATGGGAAGCTCCCATCTCAAAGTGTCCCTGTGACGAGGGACATTCACGATACCCCGCACGCTTGTTTTACCGAGTCACATCTAGTGAACCCGACGTGAAAGCGTCACTTTGATTGGCAAGATGGGAGATTCTTCAAATACTCCACCCACTTCATCATCAAGCGCTTCATCCTTTTCAATCAATGAGATGAAGAATCTATTGCAAACTGTATCTTTGGCTATTATGATACAAAATCAATAGATGCAGTTATCTATGCAGCAACAGTAGCAGCTACATCAACAACAATTGGATCAACAACATATGCTACATCAAGAACAAGAGTATACACATGGAGCAACCAAAGCAATCAAGGCCGTGGTAAGTGAACGTAAATTATTTGATGGCCGGAATGTCTCAGCTTATCTTAAAACTTTTTAAAGTCAGATGCGCTTTCTTGGTGTTCCTACCAACTGGAGCAATTATTTCTTACGAGTTGTCATGCCTACTTTGCAGGTTAGAGTGAATGATTTATTTGTGTAAGATTCAAATTGGAACATCTTCAAGAAGGCGCTTAAAGATGAATATTTTATGGCATCGCTACTCGGAAGGCATTCAAGGAGTGGGTCTATCAGCCTAATAAAGAACTTATTGCTTCCGAGTTATTGCATGAGTTTGAAGAACACTACAATCAGTTGGATACACTTGAATAAAGAGCCCTAAACTCGGAGAAAGTGGAGTTATTTTTGCAGGTGACTGATCTTGCACTTCAAGATGAGTTGGGAGAGCTTCTTGAAGATCGAACGTAGCCTATGGGATTGAAGACGGATTGGCAAGATGCACAAGGAACTTTCAATCGTTCCCCACATAGGCAATTTGGTGAAATATAGGAAATTCTCCAATATTTCCTATGTAGACAAGTACGTATTCCCCATCTATAACTAGGAAATTGCATTCCCTACATCTTATAATAGGGAATATAGAGCATTCCCTACATTCCTTTGAAAGTCCCTACGTTCCCTACATCTTATAATAGGGAATATAGAGCATTCCCCACATTCCTTTGAAAATCCCTACATAAGGAATTATAAGGATGTGATTCCCTACTTTAATGTAATAGGGAATTAAAGGTACAATGAGGATAAGATAAAGATGATGTTTATCACAATTCTCTATTTCTCAATTCAAGTTGATAATGATGGTTTCGAGAAGGTAAGGACAAAGGTCACAAGAAACTCTAAACCACTTACTATATAGAAAGTTCACATTATAACTAGGAAGATTACTAACCAAACTAGGAAGAATGTAGAATTTCCTAGTTATAACTAGATAATTTTGCCATCACTAGTCTCTTCTAACTAGTAGCATCCTTTTCCTAGATAGTATCTAGAAAATTGAAGCCCTATCTAGCAACATTATCTAGCAAGTTATTGTATAACTAGTAATAATATCAACCTAATTAGAAAATTTTACTTTTTACTAGTCATAACTAGCAAGTACTATCCTCTAACTAGGGAATTATAGATATTCTATCAAGTTAACTTGGAACTCATGATTTTCTAGGTATAATTAGTAAATAAATATTCATTGATTAGACATTTACATTTGTATAATACTTACTCATATCTAAGCTTTTCACATTGACACAAAAGCAAGACCACAATTGTTGAAAGGTAATCACAATTAAAAAAAAGAAAATTAAAAGAAAGATGTTTAGTACACATGAATAACACAAACTATGTGGCCCCAACAACAGAGTCATTGCATTTAGAAACAATAACACTTACAATGTTGAGCAAAGTACATGGCCACATTGACCAAGTATATATCATGGCCATGACATCCATCTTATTGCAAAGCTCATGATTATATTAGTGAGAAAAAAGCATATTGCACCAATGGATTAAATAGAAACTCCACACACTAACATCATATTCCCTACTGTCCAAATGAGCAACAAGAGCAAACATTCAAAGTGCATGGCAAGAAAACCACACAATCATATATACCCCATCATGAAAATTAGATAGCCATATTAAAAAGGAAAGCACATTACCAAGTGCATGACCATATTGGTCATGGAAGTGCACATGGGAAAAAATAACCACCAAGGCAAAGCGTGTAGCCATATTGAGAAAAAGCTAAATTGCATTGCCCAAAACATGTGGCTATAGAAAATAAAGCAAACTACATTGCTAGTTGTATGATGAAATATTATCACCTTTCAAACTAGCACTAAACTTATAAACTTCATGTCTTAACACAAAAATATAAGTACCAAGAATTCTAGTGATTGCCAACTATTGTAGCTAGCTCTATGTGGAAGCTTGCAACATGATAGATGGGAAGCTACTTTTAGGTTCACTATGAGGTGACTTGAATAACAAGAAGGCTACACCTAAATAGCCTTACAAGGGTGGAAGTATATTACCTTTACAAAGAACTAGTGCTCCAAAACAAAGAAATCCTCATTGGATATTCTCATTTTATTAGGGTTTGAAGTTGAGAAATTCCATAGAAAAGTATCGATGGGAGCATATCAAATTCTCACCAATCTCAAAGGTAGGTGAAATAATTCAAACAATGTAGAAACTCTTGCAAATTCTCAATGGAACATTGAAAGTGCATCATAATAAAAGGAAAACACAAGAGGAGTTAAGATTGGAAAATTTTTGAATTTATCTTTTGAGAAAAAATAAGAAAGCTAAAAGAAAAGCATGCTTTTTGTGCTAAGAACATGCTCAACAAGGCCAATATTAAAATAGAGTACTATAAAAAGCAAGGAGGGGAGGAAAGCATGTTGAGCTATTCTCTCATATACATCTTAAACCTTCCATGTTGGGTAAAAAACCATAGGTTTGAATCTCTACAAGAGAGGCTGAACCCCTAGAGGATCTTAATGTACTCTCCATGAGGATTTCAATCATGCTATGCATTTGGCAATTCAAAAATTATGATGTGTACAATCTTGTGTAGCAACTTCTCCTATAGGCACCTATTTGGCTAGTATCATCTTGTGGTTATAACAAACATCAAGTGTAATATCCATGACAAGTCTATTTATGCTACTCTCTAATCCCTCCTAACTTGCTCTAGTCCTTATTCCTATAAGTCAAGCCTTAGAGGTAATTCAAAGCTCCCAAAAATCTTGGAACAACTCAAGAAAATTCATGAGCACTATCATATCCCTTCTCTACCCTTAGAAATAATAGACACATGAATTTTTAGCAAGACCATTCATATATACTTGTGAAGATCATATCCCAATGACTATATTTATGGCCCCAAAAAACATTATTACAAATATTTTAAAATTACTCTATGAAATTATCATTTTGTCTAATTATAACAAATATTTTGAAATTATTCTCTAAAATTATTATTTTTCATGGAACAATTGGACAAAATTTTTATCATTGTAGTTCAAGCCATTGGCATTTCCATCCCAATATGCCTTAGCATCCTATAAGATGCCAAAATACTCACTAGTGGGTTGGGATCCCATGATCTTTTAGGAGATAGGTGTTTTTGATTACATGATGGCTTGAGAAGGCAAAAGGCCAAGTGACCCTATTATATAGGATACCTGTAATGCTGAGGAAAGCTTATCATGGCTCTAAGTTAATAAGTTCCCTACTTTGTGTTGTTGACAGAAGTAGTGTAATCACATACAACCCAATCTTATGGGGTTGGAAGCTCATATCCTAGGCTAGACAATTGTTTTCTCTGTAGTAGGGAGATGGATTTTATACTACTTCATGGAATGGTGTTTTTATATATTATCTTTTGTGCAATAGAATGTTGTTTTCCAAAGTGTTTGTCATGTGCTAGATGTTGTGTTAATGGACCCTATGTAACATGATAATAAAAGGAAGCTACTTTTTTATGTTGTAATAGTATGGTACCTTTGCTAATTAGATAAGTAAAATAAATCCCATCAAGGAACGTGAGAATACCTCAATCATGATGACCAATCATCTATGGCTAGATGGACCTAATAATTTGGGTAGCTTTTCTAAACATTAGATGGAGTTATTAATACATGATCCTCCAAATTCAGTAGGATATATATGAGGCTCAACTTCATTTTTGGGGGGCTAATGTGAGATGATGCCTTATCGGCAAGGGGATTGACATTTTATTATCTTCCACTTCTCACTCTCTTTGAACCAAGTGCCAAGGTCATTCACCTTCTTATGTGCAACCAGATGGTGCGAAGCTGCAGAGCAAGAAGGATGCAGTTCTTGATGTATATGTTGATTGCCTCTAGATTGTTGCCTCCAAATTGCTGAGCTGTGCAACCTCATCCAGAGTTTGGAACGTACCATACATCCATAGGCTTGTTGACAACAAATTATTCAAAGGCAGCATAGGTTGGTTGTATCTTTTGAGAAACTCTGCTACAATCTTCACGCTCAAGGTGTGCCAGTGGGGCCAATATTGAATGAAGATCATTGTAACTTCAGTTATGCTTTTGCTTGTCTTAGACATTGTGGATTTATGGAGCTATTGTGACTTGTACATTTATAGTCTATCATTCCTTTGTCAACATGGTTGTAACGTGTCCCCTACTATCATCCAGGACACGTCTTAGCAGTCCATCGGAAAGGATGTCTAGAAAGCTCCGCCCGGCACTCCCATGGAATGTTACGGGTTTTGCGATCTAGTTCTTCCTGCGTCTGCTACATAGTGGAAGTATCCTGGCCGTTCCCACTTAGGATCGACCGGAATTAGGGTTTTCCTAATGGGTCATTAGCTAACAACAACTAGCGTTAGACCCGAGCGAACTACTTTACGCAGAAACGCCAGGTCCGAAGCGGATTCACGCTGCACTTGGTTCAAGGAGAATGGAAAACGAGAGGGATCCAAAGCTCAACCTCTCTGCCATAAGGCATAGTCCCATTCTGTTCCCCTAAAACAACATAAATTGGGTAAGACGTAACCCTAGGTCATCGTTCTCGTTATTCTTTTTTATGATGATGATCATTCCGCTGTTCTTCGAGATTTTTGAGAAAAGTTCCCGGCTAACCGGGACCACCCATCCATAGGATGGACCCATGGCCCATCCTCCACACTTTCCTCGGTTTGTTTTAGTTATATAATTATCTAACACATTAATTTGACATATAACAATCAGCTTCTTTAATTAACCTTGTTAAGCACTGGTTCCTTCACGTAATCTTATCACATGACATAGAAAAAAACAACATCAAGCAAGTTATTTTAACATTTCATCATTTTATCTTTGAAATACAAGGAGTTCGACCTGTAGGCTTGTCCATAATTTGCCAGAAGGCTAACCAGTAATCTCCAGGGATCACTATTCCAAGCTTCCGCTCGTCAACTAGTATGCGGGCCTCGATATCCAATCCCGAATCACGTTAGCCTCTTGTGTAGGACCCGGAAGGCGAGGGATTTATGGCCAGAGCCCCCCCTGGCACCCAAGCATCCTCCTACACCAAGTAGAGCTTAACGGAAAGACCTCTTGCAACGGGTTCGGTCCACGTTCCTGGCGCGGTCAACAACCCCCTTGGTTAGGGTTAGGCAGGCAGTCGGGGGTAACTGAAGCTGCCTCTCCCTTCAGGCCTTTAACCTGAAGTATAGGTACTTTTTTTAATTTGTAATTCATAATTCAAACAGAGCCCTAAAATCTCTAGCAAGCACAAACATTTCCATTAATCAACCCAGTTGTATGGCAAATTACTAAGGAAGTGTTCTTTCCTTTTTGAGTGTATCAGCAGTCGTTCTCAAGATGTCTTGTAACTTGGCAAGATCCCTTATATTCTGGTGTAGGGTATACCCAACTTGGTTAACCCTAAGGTACCTTAGATATGCTAGTTTCTATTTTACAACTTTCCTTATTTAGAAGGATATCCAAAACTACGTCTTTTTGCAAGATAACTTGCGTAAGGATCTGCCGTCCTTGATGAGGGTTTTTTTTTCCCTTTTCTCCTTGTGAATCAATCACAAAATGATTTCATACATGTTGCGCAAGTCCTGCGATGGAATAATCTGTTTAGATTCTTTAAGCTGACGTATGTCATGCCTAGGGTTTCTTCATTTAGGGACAAACCCTAGTTTCTTATCTTTATGAAATTATTGTCCTTACGGTAAGGAAAGTAGTCAAGTGTTTAGGGTATGAATGTTTCTATGTTTAGATTGGTTTGGTTAGCTTTTGGAAGGTAATCTTACTCGTCTTGTCACGGTTTTACTATCCTTGTGACAATTAACTTTCCCAATCAATACAGTTTAATTTGGCATATAGCATAATGCCAAGATGATACAAAGACGACAATACTTCTTGGGACAAAAAGGCCTAGCTGAGAAATTGGTGTATACACACTTTATTAGTCCCAAGTCCTCAAATAGCAGGGGAAAAGTGTTAATAGAGTGTCATCCAGCAATTCCCCATTACATTTTCTTTCCAAATGAGTTCGTATATCTAATTTTTATACTTGTTAATTCCTAACATTTAACTTCCGTTTTCTTTAAAGATGAACTCATGCCAAATAACAACAGTTGCCTTGCTAAGATGTGCAACTAGCAAAGATAACTCCCTAGTAATTTGAGCATCGAAAGAAACCTTTCATGAATTTAGCCATTTTACCATGATTCGTTGCGAAAGGAATAATACTAATGGTGCAAGATATAATTTCTACTCTTTAGGAATATTTTACTATAGTAAATGGTTAATCTTGCCTATAATTTTATAATGCTTGATGCAATTTGAAGAAAGCTAATTTGTATACATTGTCATTCATAAGCTAACTCCTTTGTTAAAAATAACTCGAACAAATATATCTATCCTTAACAATTTTTCTTTGCATGATTGACTTAAAACCGAATTAACACCAAGAAGAAAAACCTGGCTTTGAGGTGAGATATCCACATGGATACCGGGAGATGACCCTCCCGCAACTACACCTCTGACTTTCTTCGGCGGCATCGTAGTTCGAATGTGAGATAGCCTTTTCCTTTTTCTTCTTGGAATTCCACCGTCTTCTCCTTCCTTTTCTTTTACCTTTTCCCCACTCTTCCTCCTTCACTCCCTCTTTTCACTCCCTCTACTTCCCTCCCTATCTTTTATCTCACGACTATTTCTCCCTTACGGAATACCATACGAGGCCATGATGAAGAATTGGATTTTTAGGACATGGGAGTGTGTGGTCACCAGCTTGTTTGATAAAACTAAGAACACAAAGCTCAATTAAGAGAGCACTTGCACAAGAAGATCTAAAAAGTGAGTGAAGGAATTAATGCAAGGGAATGGAAGTCTGCAAGGTAGCCTACGGACAAAGTAGGCCTATGGGTGTGACTTGAATAGTCTAAAGAGCTATGAGGAGGGGAAAAGGGCAAGGGCTTAGGGGGGAAGATTAAAACCGGGAGGGGAAACAAGGGGGCTTAGGGGGGAAATTTTAAACCCAGAGGGGGGGGGGAGGTTATACCGGGAGGGGGGGAAACAAGGCTTTAGGGGGGAATTTAAAAAAACCCGGGAGGGGGGGGAAAACAAGGCCTTAAGGGGGATTTAAAAACCCGGGAGGGGGAAAAAAAGGGGGTTTAAAGAAAAACATAAGGGGGGGGGGGGGGGGGGGGGTGAAAGGGGGCTAAGAAGGTTCTTTTAGAAGCTTCCACCCAGGAAGCTTCTAAAGCTTCCACGTGGGGGGGAAAGCTTATTCAGCAGAACGGCGGGACTGGATGGACTGCGACAGTCGATGGTGATGTGGTGGAGGGAAGATGTCGGCGTGGCAGTGGCGATTCGTCTTGCTCCCTTCAGCTCGGAGATATGGCAGCGCTTCCCCTTGTCTTACTTGGCCTCTTCTCTCACAGCCTAGCCTCCTTCTGTACAGCGGCCCCCTCCCCTCGTTTAAATAGTGGAGGGAGGGGGATCTTCTCTTCTTGCGTGTCGACATGCATGTCCTCCCTCCCTCCATAGGCTCCACCAAGGAGCTTAAAGCTCCTTCTATTTCCCTCCCCCTCCAGCTCATCAGTCGGCTGGAGGGATAAGGGGGGAAATTTTTTATTTAAAAAATTCGATTAGTCCCAATTATTTACTCAATGCGGAATATTACAATGGTGGTCATTTAATTCACTTTCAAAGTTCATGTTTTGGAGGTAGATATATTTTTTGTCTTATGCTATTGAAGATTCTATCTTATCGAATACTTCTTTGAGCACACTTGATTTTTGAATTTAGGAACTTTGATGTCATCGAGACATGAGATGATCATTCAGCTTCAATCAGTGCAACAAACTTTGCTTGTGGTGGTTTCAATTTGCTGAGTGCTAGTGCAGACAAGTGGTTTCAATTACTCATCGCTACCATAATCACCAACCCTTTGCTTAGGAATTTGGATTTGAAGATGCAACATGGAGTAAGCAAGGGGTTTCCTATACCATTAAGAAGACACTTGGTCTCCCAATTCTTTACCAACAATAACTTACCAATATTGCGCAAGTAGAGAGGCAACTAGTAGATGTATTTGATGAAAGTGTATGAAAGTTTTCTAGAGCTATCTGGGGTTGTGACTAATGTGAGCAAAAGCAAGCTTATTTACCTAAGATTGAATGAGTTAGCAAAGTTGCTAAGGGATCTAGGCTTCCAAGTAGTAAAATTGGAGCTGTAGTTGCTTGATTCTAAAGAATTTGGGTGTTTTCAAGATTTTTAGCATGAGACCTTAATTACTAAGCATATGATGGAGGAATTTATTTGATTATCTTGTACATTATATATGTTGTGAGTCAAGTAACATGTAATAGTGACCAAAAATACATGCACAGGAAAGGACTAATTTTGGCATCATGAATACAGTGAGATTAATGAAGGTTGAAGATCCATAGCCTAGATTATCATATAAGACACTAGAAGTGAAGTAGGACTCTTGTTTCACCATGGAATATGCCTCCTAGCATCAATGATCCTAATGTGATTGAGTTGCTAGTCAATGTAGAATTCTCTCTCTTCTTGGTTACATGCTTTATATGCAAAGAACGTGGGTGCTTTGTAAAGGAATGGAGCTAAGAAGCGCCCAAGGAGAAAAGAGTGAAGATAAGGAAGAACTTCATGCAACATAGTCACAAAAGAAGTAAAAAGAAAAAAGCTCATAGATTGAGAAGGGTAAATCCAAGAAAACAAACAACCCTCAAAAGGAGGAACCCAAATCCTAGAGATGTCAAAGTTAAAGCAATATGGAAACATAGAAATTACTTTCATAAAATTTTCATAAAACCCAAATTACTTTCATAAAACTTTTCAAATCATAAGTCAGGTTGGAAAAACTTAAAGCTTGAAATGAATAATAGGGAAAGATTAAAAGATGGAGTGCCATCAATGTTATGCAAAAAATTAAAAGAGATATGTTCAGGATAATTATTAGGAATATTATTTGAGTCCTTGAATATTGATGAGTTAACTACACTTTTATAATAACATACCAACAATGGATCGTTAGGTTACTTGTTGAGATTTAAAGGTGCCAATGTCAACAACTTGTGCTTAGGCATGCCCTTATCAAGAGAGCATGCATGTGTTTGGGTTGGGGGCTATATATGCTAGTAAGTTTATAACACTCCTTTACGATTGTTCATATCTATCATAGGCCAAGTAACATGCATGTGTTTGGGTTGGGGACTTAATTACTAAGCATATGATGGAGGAATTCATTTGATTATCTTCTACATTATGTATGCTGTGAGCCAAGTGACATGCAATAGTGACCAAAAATACATGCACAGGAAAGGCCTAATTTTGGCATCATGAATCCAATGAGATTAATGAAGATTGAAGATCCATAGCCTAGATTATGGTATAAGACACTAGAAGTGAAGTAGGACTCTTGTTTCCCACATTGTAACTAGGGCAATGGCCAACAATTAGAGAGGGATGGTCAATGCCAACTTGAGTTGATCCAGACCACCTATAGGTGGATACACATGAATTTGTGTGTTATCTTAAAGATAACAACTAAAAACATTTAATGACGCCCTTTATGTAGTGATTAATGCTTGCAAATCTAAAGCCTAACATGCAATTATCTATATCTTTTTCTATCAAAATAGCTTGAAGAAATTCTAGTAAATGACTAAAGCATGTGTACAATTCTAGATCACTAGGAGGAGACTTAGCCTCATTGCATAAATTCATGTAATTCATTGTTCACCACATTGTCCTCTGAACATAGTCCCCTGGCATAGTCCTTTGAGCTTGGTTCATGCAGGCTATCTAGTACACTCCTCAACTTATCCTCTTGAGAAGTTTGGTACAAGTAGGTTGTGTGGTAATCCTCTTGAGAAGCTTGGTACAAGTAAGTTGTTTTGGGTTTCAATAAGCATCCATCTTAAGTAGTAGCTATGCCCTAGAATCTCATGTCAAGAAGCATATTAGACTCAACTTGGGAGTGTATTCCTCATGCACCCCTCATGCATCTGTAACATACTTTGCTTGATGGGAAATTAGGAGCACCTTGATATAAAGACTCAAAGAAGATATATTCAAGAAATATAAGACTTGAAAAGGAAGTCAAATGGTACAAAGGATCAAAACAATAAATTCAAAATACCTTATTCTCTATTTTCTTTATTTTAAATGCTAAGGAAAAATCATCATTAGGAGCATTGGGTAGGCCCAAAAAAAGATATTAGAGAATTCCAAAGCCATGGAGAAGAAAAGTCTCAGAAGATGGTTAGAAATTTTAAACTCATACGAAGAGGAATTCAAGGGGAAGTCATAGCTAGAGGTAAAAAGGTGATTCAAGCTAAGCACAAGAAACATTTGGAATTCAGGAAGAATGATGTGTTCCTCAAGCAACAGTAGATGGAGTGGAGATCCATCTTCCCTAGGGAACATTGGAAGATATGGCATAAATGCACTAGAAAAGTGTGGTCTAGTACTCCATAAACAAATTGAACACCCCTCTATGTAAGGTGTATATGCAAAGGATAAACATGAAGGAGAGGCCCAATAAGTTTATAAAAATCCATGTATGGTGTGTCATGTGCCATCAATCTTGGGAGTCAATTCTCCATGTTCTCTGGCATTGCCTTGCAAGCAGGCTTTGTCTAAAAGAACGTGACAGGGTGGATTACAATTGCAGGCCTCAATGTAGAGGTTATGATGAAGATGGCATTGTTTGGGGACAAAGGTGTATTGGATGAAGACATATTAAACCTATGGAATGCCATCAGGGCATTAACATTAGCACCATTTGGGCCAATAAGAATGATCAAATATGATCTACTATCTAGATAGACTATAAGAGAAGTTCTTGCAACATGTAGAAAGATGAGGAGGAGAGAGCATGTCTTCAAAGTGGGGGTACAAGCTCCTTAGAAAGACAAATTTTTGAAGCCTGTGGTAAGGCTTTTTGGAGCCCAATAGCATATTTTTCCATGAACCTCAAAATACTTTGTGATCGAACCTTCACATTAAAAGAAGGAAAGAGAGAATAGAGTTCTCTTTTGATTTTCGCAACAGCACGAGTATTCATTTAGACTGTGCATAATCGAGGGCTAACAATGGGGCAGGGGCTCTGCTACTACATGCATCCAACATCCAATGCCCGGCATCGCAATCCGTCGCATCGAGCATTAATCGATCCCATGGAAGCCTAGGACTCATGGCAGCTCACTCAGGTCTGGCTGCAATGGAAGGCCAAGGTGCAGGCCCTCCGGTTCGCCCTCGTCTCCAAGAGCCCTGATTCCCATGTCAGGCAGCTTGTGAAGGGCTGCGTGAGCATCTACAAAGCCTCCCACAAACCTCCCCCCACCATTGATGGATTGCTTGCAACTATTTCAGGTCAGGCTTCACACACTTTTTATTTGTTGCATTGCTTGTGGATTGCATTAACTTGTATTGAATTGTTCCATTGCGAGACTCTTAGGTCCATAAGCCCATACAACAAGAAGAATTCCTTCATTATTCCATTTTTCCCATAAGTCCATACGATAAGAAGCATTCCTTCACAATTCCATTTGTCCCCATGGCCTGCATTTCAGCAAATGAAAACTTAGAAATTTTCTGCAACACATCCTATGAAAGACAACATAATAAACATATAGCGATGGTTGTCCAGGAGAATTCCCTTACACAAATGTACTCTAAGCTAGCATTAAAAAAGCACTAATAATATTCTATTGGAATTGGATATTGCATGACTTACCTTCATTGCATTAGGGAGCCATGTACAGAGTACTTTCAGTACATAGTTGGTAGTCATTCTATCCAAACATGCACAGAATACTAATCTAAACACGCTCAATGGCTTACTTTCATTGCCTCAAGATGGGCTTATTGATTGCTCAAACCATTCAGACACTCTAGCTTGTTTCTCAAAGTTATTCTTAGCACATATTATTTCTCTTCTTTCCAAAACTCTCATCAGCTTGACTAATAGCTTGGTTTACACATATTGTGTCTAGTAAGTAAAACCTTCAAGCTAAAATGATAAATTTCAGAGAATCTATTGTATATACGTGTGTAGGTGATAGAGTGAGATTTGAATCCACTTTTGGGTGGCCAAGAAGAGAATGCAAGTATTCTTTGGCTTTACTGTGTTTGATTCTTTCTACTTGCCCCCACTAAATAGAGTTTTGTGTTGAGGCATGTTTTCTGGTATTGGTTAAAGTTTTTTCCTACAGGGCGTCATTCCTCTACTCTTGAAGCAGCATTTATGTGGATAGGTGGTTGGAGGCCCACATCAGCTATAACACTCGTGTACTTGAAAATGGGTATTGATGTGCAAAAGCTTAATGGTTGCATAAGCCATGATGTGACATGCCTGTTGTCAAAGACACAGTTAGCTTCAATGGATGCTTTGTAGCATTACATGCACCAGGCAGAGATGGAGCTTTCAAATCAACTAGCAACCATGCAGGTGAACCTTTGCTTCTTGAGTTTTCTGTTGCAATTTATCATGTTTCTGCCAAGCCATTTTGAAGCTGTCTGCCATGGTCTGGCATGATGCGCACAAGAACTTTTCAACAAATTCTCACTATACTTCCCACATTGTGAATTACAACAACATCATGAGCTTCTGCAAGGGAGGGACCACATACCTAGCTCGGTGTGGTTGCTCCTTGCCCCCGACCAGGTATGTGGTCCCTCCCTCACAGAAGCTCATGATGTTGAATACTATAAGTAAAAACAAGGGAAAAGATCCCCTTTTCCCAGTGACATGGGAAAGTGTCTAAAGCTACTTGTGATTCATAATATTCTGGCTTTTCTAGGTTTGCTGAGCCTGACTACTGCTTTGGGTTCTTTCAGATGCTTATTGCAGATCAAAGCATGAAAGAAGCCATAGGGATTGGGAGCTCTTCTTTCATCATGTCACACAACATAGTGCAAGGACAACAATTAATGGAGTCAAAGCTTGAAACTTTGAGTTCGCTGTTAAAGCGATCAAACTCTCTCATGCTGCATACCCTCCAAGAGCTACAAAACCTGCTGACCCCAGTACAGGCAACCCATTGCACACTTGCAGCCTTTGAGCTGGTTTTTGCTTTGAAAACATTGGACCTAAAGACCAAATCAAAGATGGAGGATGATAGAGAGAACCACCAAGTATTTTCTATGTCTCCTCCCTATTCTCCAGATGCTGCTTTTGCAGACCACCTTATTGCCAAGGAAAATATCATGTTGATGGAAGAGAATCACCAGTGGCTTATTGCAAAGAAGCCACATTACTTGATGGAATCAAACACACATTAGCTGACTATGAAGAAACCATCTTACCTGATGACCAAGTATATACTTCAGCTGGTGTAGAAGAAAATGCATGTACCTGTGAAGGTGAAGACAGGAGAGGGACAGAGCATGTAGATTCGTTGAGTTCCATAGCTTGCAGTAAGCATGCATAAGTCCAGATTATAAGCTTGTGCATGGATGAGCTATCATGGGCTGCCATGTGTTTCAATTTTTTCCTTTTTACCAACCCCTGTTCCGACAGATGATTCTTAAGTTATTAATTTTTGAAGTAATTCCCGTGAATTGGACAGTTTTCCATATGAACGCATCATTATTGCTTTGGAACCCTGATATGATGTGTCAGGCCTATTCTACCCCTTCCCCCTAATATTTTTCCTTTTTACTTCGTGTCATTTCGATGCACGGTTCATCCGTTATTAATTTTTGCGGGTTTTCGAGTCTTTTTAGTGCTTATTTTTCACATTTTTCCATGTGAACCTACCCTATTTTCACCGGAATTCCAGCTTGATTTGACAGCCGTGTCCTGCCAGCCTTTCCCCCACTTTTTCCTTTTCCGTTCCCCCTCTTCTGACTATCGGATTTTAGTTATTAATTTTTTCGAGTGTTATTGAATGCATTTTTTATGTTTTTTCCACGTGAACCCATCCTAATTTTTCCCAAACTGAGTTTTGATGTGCCAGCCCTGTGAATTCTTTTTTTTTGGGCATTTTGTCTTTTAATCGCTTGCTATTCTGAAGCACGGTTTTTCGCGTATTAATTTTCGAGTCCATTTTCGGGCCCATTTTTGGGGATTTTTTCCACGTGAACGCGTTCTATCTCACTTGGAACTATGTTTTCTCATGATAGGTTGTCGGACACATTGTTCTACACACATTTCCTTCTTTTCGTACTTCATTCGGATACACGGATTTTTCGATATTAATGCCCGTATGTGTTTTCGGGTTTGTTTTTTGTGTTTTTTCCATGTGAACACCCTGATTTTGTCTCGGAACCCGTGTCGCATGTTTCCGACATTTTTCCCTCATCTTCCGACACATTTTTCCTTTTTACGGATTTTTGATCCGACAAACGGTTTGGATTTTATTAATTTTTCTTCATTTTTCCTATTAACCACGTTTCTCGCCTCGCGCGTGAATGTACTTGTTTTTGGTTTTATACACCTCGAGACACCCCCATGGCGTCCGCGGCTAGCGCGTCCCCGTCCCTGCCTGTTTGACCCCGTCATTGCAAAATTTTTTTACCCCTACCCGCGCATGCACACGGGCCGAGGATGTGTTCTTCTATTTTATTATTTCTTTTATTTTTCTTTTTTTCATTATTTTAAAAGAAAATACACACACAATTTTTTTTAAAAAAAATCAAATGAACAGAAAGAAAACCAAGCATTAAAAAAACCAAAAAAA
The DNA here is from genome assembly GCF_053477565.2 of Lygodium microphyllum. Lineage (NCBI taxonomy): Eukaryota > Viridiplantae > Streptophyta > Polypodiopsida > Schizaeales > Lygodiaceae > Lygodium > Lygodium microphyllum. The sequence continues at coordinate 67,909,266 of NC_141135.1, forward strand.
AAGAAAAGAAGAAGAAGAAGAAACAAAAAGAAAGAAAAACAAAAAGGAAAAAACAAAATAACAAGAAAAAAAGAAAATGCATTATTTTTATTTTTATTTTTTATTTTTTAAAACAAAAAAAAAAGAAATTTCTTACCTGTCCGTTGCGCGCGTCTCCTCCCTGCTCCTTCCCCTTCCTCTTCTTTCCTCCCTCCTTCTTCCTCCCCTTTCTCTCCTGCTCCTTCTCCTCCTCCCTTTCTCCTTCTCCTTCCCCTTCTCTTCTCCTTCTCCCCCTTTCTTCATGTCTCCTCCTCCTCCTCTCTCTCCCTCGCCGTCGCTCGTGGCCGCCTTCCTACTGCCTTGGCCACTGCCAGACTCCCTCGCTCCGGCCGCCCTCCTGCTGCCTCGGTTGCCGCCAGACTCCCTCGCTCCGACCGCCCTCTAGCTGCCTCGGCCACCACTAGACTCCCGCGCTCTGATCGCCTGCTGCCTCGCGCCGCCGCCTGGACATCGGAGCCGCCCTCGTCCCATGTCGACCTTGACTGCACCTTTGCCGCCTGACGCCAGCACCGAGCCGCTGTCCGCCTCAACCGCGCCTCCACCTCCCCTTCCTTGGCTGCCTTCGCCTCAGCTTCCATCACCCTTCTCCACCAGTAGCTCCTCCTCCTCCCCCCTCCTCCTCCTCCTCCTCCCCCCACCACCTCACCTCACTGCCAGGTTAGAAACTAACTTAACTTAAGTTAAACTAACCTAACTTAAGTTAAACTAACCTACCTTAAGTTACACTAACCTAACTTTAGTTCAATTAACCTACCTTTAGTTAACTTCACCCCACTACAGTTAACCTATCTAACCTTAGTTAGTCCCCACTAACCTAACTAGGGTTGGTCCCAACTAACCTAACTAGGGTTAGGTCCCAACTAACCTAACTGTAGTTAGTATCACTAACCTCACTCAGGTTAGTTTCACCCCCCACTAACCTAACTTAGGGTTAGTTGGCCCCAGTTAATTGACCCTAGTTAGTTACCCCCACTGACTTTACCCCTAGTTAGTTTCCACCTTTACTAACTTCACCCTGGTTAGTTAGGACTTGACTAACCAACCTAGACTAACTTAATTGACCTACCTAGCCTAGACTAACTCAGACTAACCTAATCAACCTTGACTAACCTAGCTAGACCAGACTTGACTTACCTTGACTTAACTGACTTACTTAGACTAACCTGACTTAGTTTACTTGACTTGACCTTATTTACCCAACTAACCTAATTTACATCATTTAATTGATTTAGTTAATTTTAAAATTTCATTTAAATTTAGAAAAATTATCGAAAAATTTCTAAAAATATCCCCTATTTTTGTAATTATTTGGGATATTTGTCAGGTGGAAATTAAACCAAATAAATTGTATAAATTTTAATTTTGAAAATTCATTCAAATTTACATAAAAAATGAATAAAATTCATTACAAAGTAGTAAAAATACAAAAATACATTCAAAAAATCTCACGAAATTCCACACACCCCTTTGTCCTTTTTCTACTAAATTTTCACTTAATTTTTCTTTTATAAAAGGCAAAAATGTTTTTTGAAGCACCAAAATCATCATAAAAATTCATTTAAATCCTACAAATCATCTACAACTCCTGATTGAATTAATAGAAATTGTGGACATTTCCTACATGGCTATAATTCTATTTTTCTATATATCTTGATTTAATTATTATTATTATTAAAAATAAAATAAAACAAAAACAAATAAATCAAACTAAACAATAAATACAAACCAAACACAATACAAAATTAAAAAACAAATTAAAAATAAAATACAAATCAATAAAAACACTAAGGTTTTCTATTTTTTGTTCAGTTAGTGGTCTTTGATTTTGTTTGACTCGATTCATTGCTTTTGGGGGACTCCTCCGTGCGCCTCCAGGCCATTGCATACACACCCCTACCAGGTATTTATTTTTTTAGCTTTCTTTATTTTCATTACCCCCTTAATCACAATTAATTGCTAAAATAAACTATTTATTCACCCATATTTTTCACGCGCATTCGCGCCCAATACACAATTTAATAATTTTGAAATCAACCAGCCGTTCACTTTGCACGTACTACGTGCACTTAAGAGGCACCTTAATTTTTAATAAAAATGAACCAACTATCCGAAGAAGCACGCGCTGGCAAAAAAGCGCTCCACATCACTATTAATTTTTAATTAAGGAATTTGCATTTAGTGACTCAGTTTGGGAATCATAGTCCAGGTTGTGATAAAGTACCATTTCATCATAATAATTTGTAATTAAAATTTTAAAAAGGAACCGTCGTTTTTTTATTAAGATTTATAACCTAATAAAATGTCACCCATTGTTAATAATTTCTTAAAATGAACCCTTCATTAAACTAATTCTCCCTCATTGCACTTTTTTTCCCTTTTTAATAAACCCGCTTCGTGGAATGGACGCGTAAAGGTCTTTTAGTTGACACTGATGGTCAAGGTTATGGTCAAGTCTTGATGTACATTTTTTTGGTCGTCTGATTTGTCTACGTGTTACGATTACGGATGCGGTGTGAAGTTCTTTCTTTCTTGCCTGATACGGGGATTTGAGTGCATGTTTGTTGCATCACATGAAGTTTTCGATCGCATATGTATAGAGGTCATGTCGAATTTTTTCTAGGATGTGTATTGTCAGGGGTGGTAAATGGATTAGCTACGTCTATGTATGTGTGTCATTCTTTTTTATTGATTCCTTTTTGATAGCCCTTTGGTTGTTTTGCAGGCATTCTTTGTGATTGTCTATATTGTGGTGTGTGTGTTTTCCATTTGAATGGCGCCTCACGCTCCTCCTCCTATCCAGTATGTCCCACTGATTAGTAGGGATTACTCTTCCCTACTGACTTTTGAGCCTATCGCGAAAGTCGGACTTGCGACTTTCGTGGCTGCCTCATTTTCCTTGATTCTAGATGATCCATCCATGTGTGATGAGTTCCTTGCTTCATACAGCAAGAAGTCGGGATTGGTTCATGGTGCTTCCATGACATTGACACCCCGAGGGTTAGGGAAGGCTCTGTCTCTTCCCTACAAAAGAAGAGCCCTTTCTTATAGCTACACAACTATTCTCCAATTATGAGATTTTGAAGCTGTTACAGAAGCAGACCAAGGAAATTCTAGATGTTAAGAAAGTAATTAACACTTCAGGAGTTTCCTTTTCCATGATCACTGATCCTGTGTGAAAGTTGGTCTGCCAGTTCCTCCAAGACAGGTTTATGCATGCCAAAACGCCATCCCATTACTTGTTCAAAGAGCTTTTTACAGCTTCTAGGATGGTGTTGAAAGGAGTGGCTATTGATTGGAGCACTTACCTACTCACAAAGATGGATCAACATTTCCTCAAAGTAACCAGGGGCAATGTTACAAATGTTACCTATGGATCCTACCTGTATGCTTTCTTGACATATTCAGGCTTAAAGAAGGGTATACTTCCACCTCCTCCCTTTGATCCAGTACCTCCCCCTCCACCTTCAAAAGAGTCAGAACCTATTGATATAGAGAATCTGGATTCTCCTCCTCCCCTGGTCATTCATCGCAAACTCTTGAAGCGTATAGCAGATAAAGCTCCTTCAGTTCGTCCTTCAGTTACAATTCCTGCTACATCTAGCAGTGACCTCCCTGCTTATCTCACATGTAACAACCTGTTCAGGGCACATAGAGAGGGTTCCTTGGGCATATCAGTCCCTTCATTGAACAGTTTAGTATCGGGAGATGCCATTCCATTTCTTTGTAAAGACATCTAGAGCTCGGTTGAACTTTTTGACAGCCTGTGTTCAAGAGCTGTATGCTTCCTTTTATGAAGAACTAATGTAGTCCAAAGACTAGTTGCATATAAGGCAGCATCAGAATTAGCCTCTGCCAAAGACACACTAGCAAATTTGTTAAAGCAGATGGAGCAAAAAACCCAAATGATTGAGACCCAAAGAGAAGAGATATCTTCTTTAAAGATTCAGTTAACAGAAGCTCAATCAGAGGTCACTAAAATCTCAGAGAAGCAAGAGAGTATGTCCAAAGAAGCTCAAGAGTTTCAGACTCTTTTAGATGCAAAACTCTCAGCCTTACAGACTGCTCATGACACAGTGGAATCACAAGTTTCCTAAATCAAGCAGTTGCAAGACCAACTGGCACAGTCATGGTCTGTTCCTCCAAGCCCTAATGTTCCTTTGATCCTTTCTCTCTCAAAGCAGGGCTTGGCAGTTCTCCAGAGACAGGCTACGTTGTGTCCTTTATTTCAAGATAAAGTGAAAAGATTGCAATCCAGGATGGATCTACTATGGTCTACATTTGAGCATTTCCAGGAATATGTTCCTCCGGACCATTCTTTCTTTGTCCACTATCAATTGCAGAAGTTGGCCTTTTACATGAAGCTTTCAACGATGGATCTTCCTCTTCCAGAGGATAGTTGAAGTGGAGCTTGGTCTCCTGAGTTATTGACAGAAGTGGTCCGTATGGTGTTTGAAGATTCTGTGATGACGGATACCATGTTGCTGTCATATATGTATCTACGGGGAGATCTGTTGATTCCAGATGAAGTAGATATGGCCTGGTATGTGGGAGATGTAGTTTTACAAGTTGTTTTATATGTCAACTATTTGGAGTTGCGGATAGATGACATATTCTAGTGTTATCCCTCAAAAGTGGCCACTTGCCCTGATAATTCTTGGCACTCAATGATTGATTCTGTGATCTTGAATCAGCATCAGAACACAGCTTCTACATATGTACAGAGCACTAACCAACTGAGGATGGATCTCTTAGCTCACCTTTCCAAAAGCCATCCATTTGATTCAACCTTTTTTGATGCCTATCAGAGAAGATTTGTCTTAGGTCCTTCTATTCCTAGCCTACTGTACTATCAACAAATGGCTCATCCTTATGATACCTATCTTTCCCTTTATCAAACTAATTCAATAGCAATATTTTCCTCAAATTCCCATATTTACCTATTGCTCTTTTATCGAAGATAGAGTTTTTTCCCCTTCTCCACCATGCCCTTCTCAATCTATCCATGTACTTTCTACCTTTCCTATTTATCAATTGACACCCTTCCTAACTAATTTCCTAAAATTTTCAGCCACTCCTTCTTTAACTTATTCCTCCTTTTATGATTTTTCCTACCCATCTCTTCATCCTCTTTTACTTATTCCACTTCCATCTCCTGCCACTTCTATCTCTCAACCCCCTCAGTTGATTAGTGAAAATGAAGGGCTTGAACAGCAAATTCCTAGAAGAAGAGAATGGAGCTCGATTGAATCTCTTACGGGACCGTAAATTAACTAGCCAATAATTCCAGGAGATTGGATAACTACCAGTCAAGCATACCAAAACTACCTTCATTTTGCTCACCAATATTCACAATCTCTAGATCCTTCGGTGAGATTGACAGCTCATTTTGCTTGGTATTAGCATACATGCATAGGCATTCCCATAATGATCAAAAGGCCATTCCAAAACTTTGTATGAATGTCAATGTGAACATTGACTCCCACCAGTTGAATGTTCTGTAGTTTCATGCCCTATGTCTCCCTAGCAGATACCTTGTTTTGCTAGAAAGGATGTGCTGCTTACAGTTCTTTCAAAATCCTCCCAAGACATTTGTAGATGAATCCTTCTCCATGGATCATTTTTGAAACCACCAAGCCTTCAAAAAGAATCATCTTCATTGATGTCTTTGCAATGTATCTTGGATGATTCTTAATGATATATCTCTCTTTTTGGAGGTGTCATTCAGATGGTTGTGTTCGTGTTTGTGTGTATGTTGTAATAATTGTATGTGATATGTTCGTGCTGATTGAGAATAATTTGTTCGAGAGCTCTTTTCAAAAGATTTATGGTGGATGGAAAGCCTACGGTGGAAAGCTGAAGAGAACCTCTTATATCTTTTACAAATTTGTTATGGCTTTTAAATGATTAATCAGATGAGTTAATAAATAACTGAAGTTTTCCTTTAGTAGTATTTTTCTATCAGATACAGGTGATAAGTTGGGGTCGTGGTTTGGAGAGATTATTGAAGATCCTACGGAAGATAAAATTGAGCTCTTTAGTGAACTTATATTAATATTTTCCTTAGGTCGCGAGGACACTTCCTTTCTAAGTGTGGGGATATGTTGAGAGTGGAAAAAGACTGAATTTTTGACTGATTTTTGTTGTTTTTGAGGTCTGAATGATTGATTTTGATGGATTAAGAGTGATGTATGGTTGTTAATGGAAGTATTTGAGAGTGTTTTGGATTATATTGATTATGTTTTGGAAGTTCATGATGATTTTTAGTGGAGATATGAAGCTCTGTGATGTTCTAGTAGGTTTTGTTGAGGTTCTTATTGGTTCTGTATACCTTCTATATAGCTTCTATTTTGTTCTAATTGTCTTCTGTATGAAGCATGGATTGATGATTGATGAAGATTGAGATCTTTTGAAAGTTTATTGAATAGTTTTTGATAGTATGGAATGATTTGAGTATGAGTTATGAGGTTCTAATGACCTTCTGTAGACCCTCTGTAGAGCCTCTGTCTCTGATCTGTCTCTGTACTGTAACTATACTGTAGCTGTTCTAGTACTGTACTGTAACTGTTCTGTAGACCTTCTGTAAGTGTTCTATAGAATGTATGTGTGACTTTGGGAAAGTTTTCTAACATTTGGAAAGGATGAATCTAAGTTCAAAAGAGCTAAAACAAGTGGAAAAAACAGCTGATGAAGACTGAAGAGAAGACTAAGTGATAGTGACAGTAGTGAGCTGTGAAAAGACACTGTAATGGCTCTGCTGACTCTTCATATCAGACATACCTCTTGGGAGGTACATCCACGACCTAAGAAGGATTATTGAGGGTTATTATGAGAGTCTTTTAGTGAGGAGATGATGTACTATTGATAGAGAGAGAGAGAGAGAGAGAGAGAGAGTCAGAGATAGCCAATTCTATCAAAACAGTGTAACTGTATATGAGATATTGAGAGAGAGAACTATGAAGACATTGAAGATGAATACTATGTGATTGATTTCCATTCAAAGATGGGGTATTCCTTTGTGTTCTTTGTTCTATTGAAGAATTTTATGAAGATATTGAAGATTATGGTTGATTCTGTTAAATCTGTGGGAGATATCTACTATGATGTTGCATGAAGAATTGTTGTTTTCTTTGTTTTGATGATCAAAAGAATGAAATAAAAGCTTGTTGATGTTACAAGATAGATCTTCTTTCAAGAGAATTCCCTTTTCCTTGGTGTTCCTCTTGGGGCCCCAAGTCCACTTGCTTTGAGGAGGTTGTTGGTCATGTTCATTGGGATGCAACAGAATGGATGAGAAGATGGCTTCATTAGAGGGGCCAACAAGACTTGGGATCAAGTATCATTGCCCAAGGGTAAGAAAGCTATTGGTTTTTAGTGAGTCTATAAAATAAAGCATAATGCAAATGGCTTTATTAGCAAGTTTGAGTCGAAGTTATTTACAAAATCTATGCATAGACATATGGTATAGTTTATGAAGAGACATCCAATCCAATTGCTAGGATAATAATTGTTAGATGTGTGATTGCTTTGGTAGTAGCCAAAGGTTGGAGTCTACAGCAAATGGATGCAAAGAATACCTTATTGCATAGTGATTTGCAAGAAGAGATTTATATGGAGTGGCCAGTAGGTTATGAGGATTTAGAGCATTCCACATATGTGTGCAAGTTAAAGAAGACACTCTATGGGCTAAAACAAGCCCCTAGAGCATGGTCTCATAAGATCATAGAGAATCTTATCAACATTGGATTTAATATTCCATATGTAAATCACTCATTTTATGTTAGGAATAGTAATGTAGGTTTGGTTTTTCTAGTCATCCTCCATGTGGATGACTTGGTTATTACAGGTGTGATAGTGATAGTGGGATTGCTAATATTAAGGGCCTTTTGAAACAAAAGTTTGATATGAAGGATCTAGGCGAGCTAAGACACTTCCTTAGTATTGAGGTGGTCAAATGTGCTAATGGTATATTTCTATCCCAAAAACAATATGACTTAGATATGTTATCTAAGTATGGTATGATACCATGTAAAGCTCTTTCAATGCCATAATTAGAGAAAATGTAAAGTTGAGTGCTAATGTTGGGGATGAGATAGAAGACCCTACTATATTTAGAAATATAGTAGTGAGTTTGAAGTATATGATAATCACAAGGCCAGACCTGAGCTATGTTATTGGACTTGTAAGTTAGTTTATGTAGATACTAAGAAGTCTGATTTGGATGCACATAGATGCATATTGAGGTATGTGAAGTTGACCTTGTATCATGGACTTTTTTATGGGGCAAGTAAGAAAGTATAGGTGTTTGGATACATAGATGCAGTTTGGGTTAGTAACAAGTTTGATAGAAGATTTACCAATGGATTCATATTTTTCCTTGGTAGTGCAGCAGTTACTTAGAGCAGCAAAAAGCAACCAACATTTATTTTATTGAGTATAGAGGTTGAGTATAGAGGTGCTGCTATGGAAACATGTGAGGTGGAATGGTTGCAAAATTTATCAAGTGATTTAGATATGCAAAGGGATGGTCTAGTTGTCATTCACTATGTGGACATTATCATTATGTGGACATTGTAAAGAAGCTTCGAAGACTTTGAAGCTTAGAGTTGTAGAGATGTAGTTGAGCTTGAGAGGGAGTGTTGAGATGGCAAGCTCAACATATGCAGAATTGATGATGGACTGCTTGGTTAAATGGATTCATCCGCTGTCTCACAAGCAGTGTTTGATGATGAACCTCTCACACAACCCAAAAACAAGATGTCAAGGAGTGCCAGTAAAGTAGATGACATTTTTTAAATACTAACTCGGACGAGAAACTTTGACAATTTATGGCCAAAACATCAACACATCCAAACTACAAGCCAACATAGAAGCCTTTAAGATGACTATAAACACATTGAGATTACACAAAAGATAGTCTCTACAACCTCAAAAGAAATAATCAAAATCCTTTGAAGAAAACTTCACACAAAACCTTCATACCTCATATTTTGGTTGTGGCGATACATCGATCTTTGTGCAATAAGCTTGTAAAGAATACACAAATTGCTATAAATGCTTGGGTGTGACCATAAGGAAAACGCCCCTTCCTTCCATATTCTTCCTTCTTATATAGTCTTTTTCTTCCTTCTTACATGACACTAGGACATGAACTTTTTTAAAAGCTTTAAGTGTTTGCTTAGCTTTTTGACCTTAAAGAATTATTGCTTTTGTGTTTTGATGCTTTTGTTCTTCAAATTTACATTAGTTCTCTCCTTTTATATTTTTTTCTCAATTGTAGTTGCTTCCTTTGCCAAACATTCTACTTTTTCCTGCCGTTGTCTCACCCTTCAATTGATTGTATAGCTAGTTTCCTTGTATTATTTGTAACCTTTTCCTTCCTCCTCCTTAAGCCTAGTAATTAACTGAAACCTTCGTATTGCTTGCTTTTATCCTTATATGTCTTCTTCCTTCTACTTTTGTAAGTTTTCAAACTCACGTTAGCGTTCCTTCTCTAATCTTACAATGGATTATAGTGGAATACACGTAGGCTGTCTCTAGGGCCTCAACATGTCAATTGCAACAATAGTGGCATCATATATACCCACGAGCCTAACAATCATGGCTCCCTGAATGGAGAGTATCTCCTAGTAGTTTACGGTCGCAGTTCCCCAAAAGCCAATATCTCCCAATATAATGTCTCCAATATTGGTAAAAAATGATGGATGTCTATCCTTCACATTGTAGATGATGTTATCCTCATAGTTATCTCCTTCTCGACATTAAATGCCAACTCCAACTTGGATGAAGCATGCCAAACTTCCATCACATTGCGATTCTTCCACCTCTGCAAGTCTAACAATCTCTAGTTTTTTGACGATCGACAACATTTAAGATCCTCAATTTTGACGCTTGACTTGCTCTTCATACTCCCCTATTCTTTCAACCACACAACAGCTACTAAAATCATGATTTCATATTGATCTTTACGAGAGCTAATCCTCATTATATAGGCTACAATGTCAAGCAAATTGGCTCTACATGTTGCCACTAGCCAACTCATGTAGAGAACATGACAGCAATTATCACAAAAAATAGCTAACTAACCTATCTTTGAAACTCCTTTGCGATTGACAATATCCATGACCAATCAACAAAAGAATAGTATTGATCTTTAAATTGTGTCAAACCATGAGTTGAAATTAGTACTATGGTTCCAAGATGCATGCAAATTAGCATCCATTCGTCATTGAGCACACAAGTAGAGTTTCTCTTTTGAATGCTCATTCATGCTATCTTTTTTTTTTTTGCAATCTCAAAGGTACTCTAAATAAACTAGGCAATCAAGAACGATCCCCCTTTTGAAATAATGATAGATTGCAAGCCCCTTCATCTAGATGTGGACTTGTTTCTTTTTCATGATCTCCATAGCTCTAAGCCCATTGTTTATTAAACTTCATTTTAGCTTTCCCATTTGACTCTAACTAGTGAAGTGATAGCAGAAAATCCTCTACAAATTCCAACACCAAAGTAGATTATAACTCCATTCCATTCGGAGTCCTTTGAAAGAAAAACTTTTGGTATTTGAGTGGGGCTTGATAGCATCTCCTTCCAGTTAGCACAACTAACTTCAAACCCATTAGTAATCTTCTTGTCGAAAAAAACCAGATATCTCTTATTAAGACTCATTGATCATCCATTCCTCCATAGCACATGTATTCTCCAAAAGTGATATTAATAGCCAACATCATAATACCACATGAATAAAAGCTAGATGTATATAGCTACCAAGAAAAGAAACCCTTCAAGTCTTCTTTCTATCTTGATCTTTCATATGTACTTGCTTTGATACCATGCAATGTGTCCTAACTGAGGACATGCTTTGAAAATGTACTTTGTGCTCAATCACTCATGATTTGAGAAAGAGTGTAAAATTTGAGTGCATGCCATGCAATCATACAAGGAATGCTATACACAAAGATATGGATGCATTGAAAAGAATTTTGCCTTGCATGATCTATAAGTACCCATGCATCATGCAAAATGCAAACACAATTCCTTGATTATTTTTAATCCTTAACCTGGCCCTCAGCTCTCATTGAAACAAAGAAATCTTGCACTCCACTCCACCCTCCCAAAATCTCACAATCATACAAGAAACAATGGTCCTTCATGACCCTCAAACTCATCCAACCACCTTTTCTACTAATCATGGGGTTCCTAACTTGGTGATGAATATCTCTACTCTTGAGCATGTAAAAAAACTATGCATGCACGATGAAAGATGATCTCTCAAGTGCGTGCGCATCTAAGATTTACTGCATATAGTTGCAATGGGCCTCATGCCATGCTAGTGCTCAATGATGGTACAATAAGTGTATCAACCCAACCCATGGCATGTAAGTAGTTGATAGAATCAGGAGACCATCCCGGAGTACAATGTATTCGAGGAGTGCAATGTGAAGTTCTTGTGAACCCAAAATCTCTATGATGTGCAAAGATATCAGTAAGAAAATATACTTGTTTTAGGATATCCAGCAACTACAATCAAAGTCCTACTCCAATTTGTCCAGAAAAACACTAATATCGACTAAGGCCATCAAGTTTTCAAGCTCAACAAATCCAAAATAATGACAAAAACAATTCTCGATCTAAAAAAACACAAAAAATGTAGCTACAAAATAATGAAACAATTAGTCACACAAACAACTAAGCTACAAAAACTCTTACCTATCTAATGTTTTTCTAAGAGCTTTCAAGTTACACAAAAGCACTTGACATATTTAGCCCTCCCCTTAGTATGCAAGCATTTCAGCATAGTAGTTGCTTTCATAAAATGATGAAACATTTACAAGCCAATCAAAATCAAGTTTAACGATCTGTCCCTAAACTCCTTAAACTCAAAATTCAGGAAAATCAATGTCACATCTCTCTCAAGCAACTCCTTAGTGGCGAACACACAAAAACCATCCCTAAAATTCTCTTCAAAATTAGCAAAGTTTTCCAATCCAAATTCCTCAAGAAAACCCTCATTGTCAATGAAAACAACATTATCTACAATAATCCACATATCCCCCCATTCCCCTTAAGAGAAAGCATGACAACTCTAAAGTTTTTGAATAAGGTTTCAAACCTTAGTTTGTTGCCAAATTTAATTCCATCCACACAAACATTCAAACAATCAAAAAAGTCATTAGAAAATGCTAGAATAGGGTCTCCCATTACTAGAAGAAACCCAATCATAGTATTACTCACATCAAATTGAGTCCCCTCGACTCTCAACACTAAGGAAACCAATTTCATCAAGATAAAGGGTCTCTCAAAAACAACCATTGAAATCACTCATCTCTTCAACAAGACAAGAATCCAACTCATCAACACTACATAAAAAATGTTTAATCCCTTCCATAACATCCTCACTTACAATCTCAGGAGAAATCTCACAAGAAGTTTCAATAGGAGGCAACAAATTAGGGCTATAGACCTCATCCCAATACTCAACTCTCCAGTCCAACTTCCTCCTCACAATTACCTTTCATCTTCTTTTTCCTAGTTTTATATCTCTCTTTTCTCAATATTTCAATTCTTTGCAAAGCTTTCTCAAAATTTCTTTTATATTTTCATATGTGTCACTCTCAAGATCCTCAAAACCCCAATTAGAATCATCACAATCATTATCAAGAACACTAGATGAACTTAAAGAAACTGCAAGACTTTCAAACAAAGTTTTGTATTCTTCATTGTTGCCCAATCATCCACACAAATGTCAAGAAGTATGAGGTTAGGTCTACTTAAAATAAAATCATCAACTTCACAAACATAAGCCTCCCTAGGGCGACTCAAACCATCATCAACCATTTCACAAAATTCACTTGAGTCGTCATAGACAAAAACATCATAATAAATTGAGTTAGAATCCATAATCTCAATACTCTCTCCATCAACCCCTACATCTAGAAGCTCACTATCACACCACATCAATCCCTTTCGGCAACAAATGAAAATCCTCAACTTCATCATTAAATATTTCAATTTTTGAGCCTTCCCCCTCATGATCTTCTAAAAAACTCAAAAAATCCTCCTCATTTTTCTCTTAATTTCTCAAACAATCAAATCTATCATCAAGAAATTCTCAACTCTCTTATCTCTCTCCATCTCTCTCAAGATCTGCTAACTCTACTGTAATGGATGACACTTCTCGATCAATATCAAGTCTTCCTAAACTTTCATCCTCACTATGATCTTTCTCAAAACTATCACTCTCCTCCTCTTCTTCAATATCATCCTCATTCACTAGTTCTTTTCTTGAAGCCATATCAAATTTTTTTGCTATTCCTCTACGGTCATAAATTGTTATGATTCATTTTTTCCAATCTTGTATTCCACCTGCCTTTCTAAGCCATGGTCTACCAAGGATAAGTGGAAAATCCCCCAACCCTATTGGCATAACATGACAATTGATCTTCATAGACACACCATAAACATGGACCTTCAAATTCTGAATTATGCCTAGACACCTCACTTTAGCATGATTAGAAAGCTTGATTCAAAACTTTGGTCCCTCGATAATTCAAAGTCCAAAATGCTCTACACAAGCATGAATAATCACAATAGTGCTCCTCCATCAATATATGCCTCTCCTATGTTTTGATTCCTATACCAGGCATCAACAATAGGGCAAATATGAGGTAACTCCTCTACATTGAAAACTCTCAATGTTCCTCTCTTTCTTTCCTTTGACTTTGGATTCACTAATTTCTTCCATTGTTCTCTCATCCTAGGGCACAACTCCATTAACTGAGTAGAAGATATGTCGGCCTTCTTTTCCATCATATCTCTTTCTAGGTCATAATCCCTTTTTCCTTCCCCCAATGGAATGTCAAAAGCATGATAATGTTCCTGTGGTTGGGTGCTCTTGATTTATTTCCTTCATTCTTCTCGTTCTTTTTCTTAGTATGATTCACACATACAATCAATATTTAGACAACTATTTTTAAATATTTCTTTTGAATGTAAGCATAAGCTAATCCATCATCCACTAACACTTTTGTTTATATACAATCAATAATGATATATGGCTATCCCAAAATAATCATATAAGAAGAATTTTCTTGTACAAAAGAATGTTGATCTTGTTGTACATCACCAATAGTTACCCTCACATTTGGACAACCTACATAAAGATTCCCTGAAGAGTTATTTGTCACTTACATCTTCCATCTGTGATCACAGTCAACCAGCCATGCACTATTTTCATACAAACTTCTAACTATCACATTAATCTTTGAGCCATGGTCAATAAGCAAAATGCTTGGAATCTCAAGTTCCCCAATCTTCATAATTGTTTATGTTGTTGCTTGAGCCTAATGATTACGAGTGTAATGACCTCCAGGAATCCATCATAATGTATCATCATCAATATAATGCACTTGTCTCACTTCCCTAAGTTGTATGTTGCGATAACTTTACTACATTTTCAACCATTACATTAGTTGAACACCATCATCACATCACTTTTTTAGCACCAAAAAATTCCAAGACAACATGTGTATCATCCTCATAATCTTCTTGTATACCCTCAAACCACTCTCTTCTACCTTGTGCACCATATCATTTGCTGCTTCACCAAGAATTTATATTTTCCTCTCTTCATGTTATGGATAATTTCATCATGAAATTATATTTTTGCAATACCAAGCACTTCCCCAAGAGTAAACTCAATTGTGCTATTTAAGATGTGCTCTTCAAGCACTTTCTTCAATTGGTTGTATACCCGACTATAGTTTGTACCTTAGTTGTTTTTTTTCTTTCCATCCTACTTTTTCTCTTGAGATGCCTCTTTGATCGCATGCTCCAAAGTAGGCATAGCAAGAACCTGAGGTTGATCTGAATTTCCTCGAGTCACTCTCTTAGAAGTACCCACATTATTCTCATCCCATTTTCTTTTCTCTTTTAGAATCACATCTTTGTTTTGTATCTTGACTACATAAGCATATACTAAAAAATAATCTACTAGTGAGTCTCATCCTATCATTTCATGAATGCTTTTTTTTGTATCAGTTAATCAACCCTAGATACTTTACCCTTTTTAGCTGTGTGCATTGTATGCCCAAATCTCTAATTTACAACTAGAAATACAACTTCTAGGAGCCTTTTTGATTTGCAACCCAAAAGTGGTAGCTTCCATAGCCGCATATGCATTCCTAGGAGCAACCCTATTCTCAAGTGTTTTCTACATCCCACCTTTCTCAAAATTTGGGTCAGGTGGAAGACATGTATTCCCTTGAATGAAAATTTTCCTATTTCCAAAAATCAAATTTCTTTTTGATGCAACAAGATACAAACCACACTCTCATTGTTGATGCATAGGACTGTTGCACCAAATGCAACGATGAACAAATTCCTCTCTAGTTAGAGCCTTAGGGGCTATAGCCCACCCCTATTCATGAAGCTTTGTAACCTTGAGTTGCAATTAACATCATCCTTTACAAGAGGTATAGCCGTATGTACAAGCTGTTTCACTACAAGCTTTGTTGCCTTACTAGAGCTTGTAGGCATAACTCCAACATGTAATCTAGACCTTTTTTATTGTCTCTTAATAAGAATGAAAACAACATCTATTACATTCTACCAATTGGTTTTTAGCCCCTTATTCTATCATCTTGCCTTCCAAGAGATCTTCTAAGCTCACTTGCAAGGTAGGATCTGCAACTTGCAAAAAACAACTCTATCATTTGAGTCTCAGCTAGAGCTTGTGTTGCTCAAAGCTATCCCACTACTCATATTTGCTTCCATGGAAGTTCTTTTTGTAACCGTGCTTGCATCCTCAATAAAAAATTCTTCTCCTACTACTTTCTCGAATTTAGTCTAGTTTGTGTCTTTTATATACAACTCAATGATGCACATTTTCAATTCATGCATTGTGAGATGTATAAAATACCTACTCTAAGTAATCTCTTCAACCCAATAAAAAGCCATCTTTTCAACATATAACTTTAGATAGTCCATCCAACAATACCTACTCCAAGTACTCTTTGCAACAAAAAAAACATGCTATCTTTTCAACATACAACTTTAGATAGTTTGAAATATTACAACCATCAAGCAATTTCACTTGGCTTTCAAAAACCTAAAAATTTCCTTGAATTAGATCCTAGTACATAGAGAAAAACCCTTATATGCATGTATTTGGGACAATATCTCAAACTCTATCTACTAGGAAAATAGCCCAATCTAAGTAGATGGCTCAGATAATATTGTGTTTGCATCATAACATTTGCTATATATGAGATCCAATTCTGAGAATGGACTTCATAAAGAAATATGTAATCTAGAATTAACTTAGCTTATATCAAATAATATCAATCAAGAGTGATTCCAATGATAGTGTATATAAGTAACACGTAAAATCAACTAGTTGCTTCAAACATTGACTTCAGCCCTATTACTACTGTGATTGACTTCATCCCTATTACTAGTTTCTTCAAACATTGACTTCAACCCTATTACTACTGTGATTGATTTACACTAGTAAATCTTGAAGCTTATGATGCCCAAAATTCAACCAAAGACTCGTCTTTGCATGTACCTCGGGGAAGTTACTATATTTATATCCTCTACATCACATGCGTTCAAGGCCTATTTATAAATATCTTTATTTATGAAAAATTCTTGAATAAAACATAACCCTTTTCTATTCAATCTGTAAATAACCCCTTTATATTACACCATTCTATATGTAAAAAATGTATAAAAATGGTATTTAAAAAATACCTTAATTTGAACCCACGTGATGCACACATATATTCATGAGTAACTTACCCGAGGCATGTACAAAGCATCTATCTAGGAGAGGATGATTGTCAATTTGAGCCTTGTACACAAGAGAAGTATTATGAAATTTATCACAACAATAAACCTTGTTTTAGCCCTATTTAGAGTGGGCCTTAGACTCTTCAAATCTCTCCTTTCCATAATCTACAATAGTAGCTAAATAAATTCCCAAATCTATCCACAAATACTCTCTTCTTTGGTATCGAAACTTTCCTCAGAACAAGCAGAAGAGCTTATAGATCTTGAATTAAATGTCAAAAGATGATCACCCAACTAAAAGCCAGATTGACAATGCTAAAAACAAACTACCAGTGCTAGAAACCATGTCTCAAAAAGCTAATGGAAGAAGATGCCAAATCAACAAACCATATATATATGCTTATGACGATGACAACAAACACAACAATTTGTAGTGTAAACTCATATATTAGATAGCAGAAATAAGACCTTTACTATTCCAGCCAAGATTTCCAAAAATGTGCACCTATTGTGTGTTGCCTGGTTGTTTTTCTACCACATGGTTCTATTCTATTACAGAGACCTTTACACCTCCATTTTAATAAACATGGCATGTTTCTAGGCTCTCTGGATTGGTTTCAACTTATAAATAGCCTATTTTTACAATCACGACTCGCTAGCCCATAGCTTTTTGTTCTTCCCTTAAGATAGCTATGTTTTGAACCTTTTTCAGTCTTGGACACTCTCCTTCTAATGCTTCAATTATTTTTTCTTTCTTAGCCATCCCTTTTTCCATCCTTCTCCCACACTTCACGGAAGACATAGTAGGCTCTTGCTATATGAATAGAGAATCCCACCTTGTAATTCATGGTCGTCAAGGCTCCCCTCCAATATTTTTTCATTGTAGCTTCACTTTATCTTCACACTCTCTATTCAAGAAAAAACATCACTTGCTACTCCTGAACCCAACCTTGATAAATTTTTATGTATTCTAAAGTTGATAATTTTTTATGTATAGTCCTTTGAGTTCTCTTTATTTTGCTTTGTTTGTTGCTAAACGACACACTTTAAAATTTTATGGCATGATTGTGTGTGCCTAGGGATTGAATTTATAGACTAACCCCAAGATATTCAAGACCCCCCAAAATACTCCTCACCCCTTATTCACTAGTCAATCCTCTTGAACTAGATGTTGCTACTAATGTTGTTAAATATAGCCTACCATATTATGATTCCAAGAAGATAGTGTTGTGACTTGTTGTCACCTTGCAAATAATTCATATCCACAAAAGTTATATCATGAACTGAGAGATTATCAAAAACTTACTCTAAATTAGGCCCCCCATACTATTTGTAGTAATAAGTTGCATGGATTGAAATACTCTTAATAGCCAGAGTCTCCCTTAGCAACATTTTCTCCAAAATGGCCATTATTGTACGACAAGATGTCAAAGAGTTGAAATCATAAGAAGAATTACTTTTCAAAGAGCTTAAAAGTGATATGCATGCAAGGTAAAGTGCACAAGGCTTTATGAAAACTTTAACTACTTCAAGAAGTAATTTGTGTGTGTTAATAATAACTATTGAGCTTGTGATGAAGAGGGCTAAGTATGAAGTCATGCTAGAACTTGAGGTAAGTCAAGTTTACTTGTGAGTGCGAGTAAGAGACTTGAGACGATATTTATAGTACTTTTGAAAAGGCTTGATGGGGGCTGATTTAAATGTGAAGAACAAGAGTATGTTGATACAGGAGAAAATAGGTGCAATCTAGTTGATCTAGGGCCACTTGCTTTGTGTGGAAGAAGAGGGAGAGAAGGAGGATATTGAGAAAGGAGAGAAGAGGGATACACTAGGGGATCTTTTGTGACAAAAGTGAGCTATATCTCTTATGTATACAAAGGTATTGGTGGGCTAAACAAAAATATTTCATTACTATAAACATACTAAAATAGGGATAGCACTACTCTTGTTCATGGCACAAGGACTTTGCATGCACAGATGTGCAATAGGTATATTTTGGATGCATTTATTAGAAGGGTTGAAATATTATTTTTGGATATAAAGCTATTTAAAATAGGGTGTGTTAGATTTATTTTCCCAAAATCAAGTCGTATAAGAAAAGGAAAAGTTGTTGAGATATTTGCAATCACACCTACTTTAGTCCCTTTTTATAGGACAGCTAGGCTAGGAAGATGCAATCCATTCTATGAAGGGAGACAAAATCCCATATGCACAGTGGATGTTAAGTACTACCAAAGAACTCTATATAATGATGTACTTGAACTATCACTTTCACATGATGATAATGCAATATTAATTGTCTCTTATGTCAAGTGTCTGTGTCATTGTTGTCCATACACAAGATTGTGTTTATGAGTTCAAGTCTCAATCTTGAAACCTAATTCACTTGTGTAACAGTTGTCTACATTGTCATGTCAACATGAGTTGTGTCTTTATCTTCCATCCTCCATAGCCACTGCCTTTGCCATGCTCTAGATCCTGCATCTTTAAGATGGTATCAGAGCGCAGCTGAGCATGGCTTAGTTCTCCTCTACTCTCTCTCAACTCATCTTAACCTCAGGTCAACTCAAGTCCAGCTCATGGTTCCATTTCTCACCTCCATCTCTACTTGACCTTCCTTGGCAGCCATAGCCAGCATGTACCCTGTCTGCTTCAAGCTCTTGGATCTCTCTCCACAAGTCATATCTCACTGCAATTCCTTCTGGGAAAATGTTTCTCTACTTCTAGAGCTCCTCCTTGGCACCTCACACCTAAGGATTGCACACCGTGGAGCTCAGCATTGTCAATCTTCTTAATTTGTGCTTTGGGTTTCCTCCATAACCAACAAGACCCAGCTCACTTGGAGTTTCTTGATCTCCTCATCCAAGTGGAGATAGCCAATGTTTCCATCTAGGGGTTTCTTTCTTTGCTCAGGGCGCATCACTACATCATGTTACAGATGGACATTACACGCTCCCTGCCCCGGCATTGCGTGTTTTCTTGTTTGTTGTTCAGAACTGCGCACTTACTGTTCGTACGCTCTGTGTGATCAGCATCGGCCGCGAACAATCCTACGACCATAAGGCTTTTTAAGAGCCATATCTAAACCTTCTTCCGCTTAGAGGGATCGTCAATTGCTTGCTTCTGCGCGCTACTACATCAGAATAACCAGTCAGGTTCAGAACCCTACTGTGGAAGCCATAGTTTTTGTACTTCAAGCTTTCATTTCACTTGAATTTCTCACTTCTATGGATTTAGCAAAGCCCTTGCCACTCTAATCTGATCAAATTTCCCATCAAACCATCAAGAAGGGGAGATCTTGAACATTTGGAAGAATTGAAGACCAAGCCACCATAACCACTTTTATTCAAGCTTCTTCTTTTACTTCAAGCTCTTGCTTCTTCTCAATCAACTGAAGCATTTGTTACTCATATCTATTATCCCAGTATCAAATCAAGGAGGGAAAGAACCTTGAAAGATTGAAGAAGGATCAAAGACCCCGAACAAAGAAGATTCAAGCTCAACATCAACACAGACATAGTCTTCGGATAGTGTGTTTTCACACTGTCATTACTTGTGTCTCTTGACACATTGTAATATGCTCTTCCACTTATAAATCTCAAAAATTTGAAGTTGATTTGCTATTGTTCTCGTAAGTCTAACATGGGCAAAGACTCTCCAACTGCTCAGTTCAAAGGAGTCGGGTTTCACACCTGGCAGACCCGCATCAAACTCATCCTGATGAAGAAGGGCCTCTGGGCCATTATCATTGGAAAAGAAAAGATGCCTCGTGATGCAGATCCTTCTATAACTTGGCAAAAGAACGATGATAAGGCCCAGGCCATTATCAAACTGGAGCTAGACGACAGCTATATCCACCATGTGGATAATTGTGAGACCTCACAGGATACATGGAAGAGACTTGACACCTTGTTCGGTGCACAATCTAAATCATCAAAGTATGGTCTCCTGATTGAGTTTTTCAGGCTTGAAATGAAGTCCAGCACATCACTTGCCACACATCTAAATTACATGGAAGGACTTCTAACCCAACTTGCAAGAATCAACATTAAAATGGAAGAAGATGTTCGCATCGGTGTTCTACTTAAGAGTTTGCCTCCTGAATATAATAATGTATCAACAACTTTAATCAACATGCCAAATCCTAAACTTGCTGATATCCAGGCATTGCTGTTAGAAGAGGAAAAGAAGCTAAAAACTAAGGAAGAACCAAGTACCTCTAGAGATGAGCATGCATTATATGTTGGCAACAGGTACAAAGGCAAGAAGGATTAGCTCTTCTGTGACTTCTGAAAAAGGATCAGACACACCGAGAAGTTCTGTCACGCAAGAAAGAGGTCCCAAAAGGCCTATTTAGTTGCAGTCCAAGAAGAAGAAGAAAATGGAGCAAAGGAAGAAGAAGAAGAAGACCACCAGGAGAAGGACAAACCTCATAAGTCCTTCTATTCAGATAGACTTTTTTAGTTTTTTGTTTCCTAGCCCTAATGTCTCAAACATAAACTTGTAAAAATCCCCAGTTATCCTTGTACCACAGCCTCTGTACACTTTGTAAGGCCCCTGCTACAGCCTCTAGATGTTCATCATGTTTGTAGTACCCACACTTAGCCTTTTCTGCAACAACCTCTGGTATTTTTCCATGTTTATGGTGTGTCCACACTTTGGAGGTGTTGTTTTACTAAAGCCTTTACACACTTTGTACTTTTGGTTGTGATTGAGGAGGGGTGTTGAGATATTTGCAATCACACCTACTTTAGTCCCTTTGTATAGGATAGCTAGGCTAAGAAGATGCAATCCATTCTATGAAGAGAGAAAAAATCCCATATGCATAGTGGATGTTAAGTACTACCAAAGAACTCCATATAATGATGTACTTGAACTATCACTTTCACATGATGATAATGCAATAGTACTTGTCTCTTATGTCAAGTGTCTGTGTCATTGTTGTCCATACACAAGATTGTGTTTATGAGTTCAAGTCTCAATCTTGAAACCTAATTCACTTGTGTAACAGTTGTCTACATTGTCATGTCAACATGAGTTGTGTCTTTATCTTCCATCCTCCATAGCTATCGCCTTTGCCATGCTCTAGATCCCGCATCTTTAACAAAAGTAAGAACACAAAAAGACGCTTTCAATGTATTTTGAGCACAAAATCTTAATTCAATTGAGAAATAGTACTCACCCATGCATGGGGGGCGATTGTACCTAATCATGTGCTATGAAAGGTTATGGATTTTTTTTCGAATCTTATCAAGCCCTCAACACATGTAGGGAAATTCCAAATTGTGTATCAATTAAGGCCATGTGTTCCAAAAATAGTGAGAGGATTAAAACTGGAGATCCTTACCTTGCTCCATTCATCATACCTTACATTTTCATGAATTAGGTTCTCAAGTGTGGGAGGTCCTAGGGAGCCATGGCTCACTTGAGTATATATCCATCTTCCAATTGCATCTTCATATGTATCTTCACTTACAAAAGGCAGACAGATTTCCTAGGGAGAGCACATCTATCCAAATAAGTTGTTAATCTACCACTCACATTGTTGTCATTGAGAAACCAAATTTCTTGAATTCTCCTCCTTTCCAACCCTAAGTATGAAGAAACTAGCACCCTTTAGTAAGGGGGTATTGTTACCACTCATATGAATCATGGAGACAAAAGACAAGGAAAAAAGAAGCAAGAATAGGTGAATGGTACCAAATGAAAGAAAAGAAGCTAAGTAAAGTATAAGTAAAAGGTGCAAGTGGGAAAGATTAAGCATGAGCTGTCAACTAAGGAGGACATGAAGAAACAATTTTTACCACAAAAAATTTGTGGCAACACCTCAATATGAATCACGAGCACTAGAATCTCAACTATGCAAAATCTTCAAATCCTTGAAAATATTGTGAAGGGCTAGGCCAGCAACCAAGCATTGTAATAAGGAATGGATGTCCAAATCTTCAAAATCTTCAATCCTTGAAAATATTGTGAAGGCCTAGGCCAAGACCCAAGCATTGTAATAAGGAATGGATGTCCAAAGTGGAAGGGGTAAAATTGTATGCAAACCCTTATGCATAAAGTTTAAGATACTTAATGAAAGATTAGTTCTTTTATATGCTAACCTCTCTCTCTCTCTCTCTCTCTCTCTCTCTCTCTCTCTCTCTCTCTCTAACCCCATAACTTGAGGTCAAGTTAGGATGTTTCCTTCTTGATGTGTTTACTTCTTGTGGGTAGTAACTAGGGGGGGTGTGTACGTGCACACGCGTGCTTTCTTCCCACTTCCTTTGAGAGCTCTCTCTTGCCTGTGGTAGTGTATCATGGAGAGAATGAATGTGGCATAAATCAAGAGGAAGTGAATAGGGTTTGTGGCACCAATCAAATGCTTCTATAGTTTCTCATTGAACTGTTGGACAGTAGAATGGTAGAGACTGAAGCATTCGTGAGCTAACGTATTGCTTGCTTCTCAAGCTTCCTTAGAGGTTTGCATAAACTCTTGGAACGGGAGTGATATAGGTGAATAAGAGTGAGTGGGGACCCCAAAAGGAAGAGGTGATTTAGTCATGTCTCATACATGGCCTAGATTTTCTTAGCCAAGTGAAACAAGAAGACAGATGTATATGCATTTTCAATAGAGCATCGTGCACCGATTAGCATTGGTGAGGTGGCTGTGGAGGGATAGCAAGGGGTTAGATACACAAGAGACTCTAAACCACTTACTATATAGAAAGTTCACATTATAACTAGGAAGATTACTAACAGAACTAGGAAGAATGTAGATTTTTCTAGTTATAACTGGCTAATTTTGCCATCACTAGTCTCTTCTAACTAGTAACATCCTTTTCCTAGATAGTATCTAGAAAATTGAAGCCCTATCTAGCAACATTATCTAGGAAGTTATTGTATAACTAGTAATAATATCAACCTAACTAGAAAATTTTAGTTTTTACTAGTCATAACTAGCAAGTACTATCCTCTAACTAGGGAATATTTATAGATATTCTATCAAGTTAACTTGGAACTCATGATTTTTCTAGGTATAACTAGTAAATAAATATTCATTGATTAGAAATTTACATTTGTATAATACTTACTCACACCTAAGCTTTTCACACTTGTTTGACACAAAAGCAAGACCACAATTGTTGAAAGGTAATCACAATAACAGAAAAGAAAATTAAAAGAAAGATGTTTAGTACACATGAATAACACAAATTGTGTGGCCCCAACAACAGAGTCATTGCATTCAACAACAATAACACTTACAATGTTGACCAAAGTACATGGCCAGATTGGCCAAGCATATATCATGGCGATGACATCCATCTTATTGCAAAGCTCATGATTATATTAGTGAAAAAAAAGCATATTGCACTAATGGATTAAATAGAAACTCCACACACTAACATCATATTCCCTACTGTCCAAATGAGTAACAAGAGCAAACATTCAAAGTGCATGGCAAGCAAACCACACAGCCATATATACCCCATCATGAAAATTAGATAGTCATATTAAAAAGGAAAGCACATTACCAAGTGCATGACCATATTGGTCATGGAAGTGCACTTGGACAAAAAGAACCACCAAGGCAAAGCGCATAGCCATATTGAGAAAAAGCTAAATTGCATTGCCCAAAACATGTGGCTATAGAAAATAAAGCAAACTACATTGTTAGTTGTATGATGAAATAATATAACCTTTCAAACTAGCATTAAACTTATAAACTTCATGTCTTAACACAAAAATATAAGTACCAAGGATTCTAGTGATTGCCAACTATTGTAGCTAGCTCTATGTGGAAGCTTGCAATATGATAGATGGGAAGCTACTTCAAGGTTCACAATGAGGTGACTTGAATAACAAGAAGGCTACACCTAAAATAGCCTTACAAGGGTGGAAGTATATAACCTTTACAAAGAACTAGTGCTCCAAAACGAAGAAATCCTCATTGGATATTCTCATTTTATTAGGGTTTGAATTCGAGCAATTCCATAGAAAAGTATCAATGGGAGCATATCAAATTCTCACCAATCTCAAAGGTAGGTGAAATAATTCAAACAATGTAGAAACTCTTGCAAATTCTCAATGGAACGTTGAAAGTGCATCATAATAAAAGGAAAACACAAGAGGAAAAGAAGAACAAATTAATATTGAAAATTTTTTGAATTTATCTTTTGAGAAAAATTAAGAGAGCTAAAAGAAAGGCATGTTTTTTGGGCTAAGAACATGCTCAACAAGGCCAATATTAAAATAGAGTACTATAAAAAGCAAGGAGGGGAGGAAAGCATGTTGGGCTATTCTCTCCTAGACATCTTAAACCTTCCATGTTGGGTAAAAAACCATAGGTCTGAATCTCTACAAGAGAGGTTGAACCCGGTCGACTAAACTAAGCATAGGCTACACAAACTAGTGAGTATAGCTATAAGTGTGGAATCGAAAGCTTAGCTCATAAGTGAGTAATATACAAATGTAAATTTCAAATAAACTAATATTTATTTACTAGTTTTACCTAGCAAAATCGTGAGTTTACGTTAACTTGAAAGACTATCCATAATTTCCTAGTTAGATGATAGTACTTGCTAGTTATGACTAGTGAAAACAAAAATTTCCTAGTTATGTTGATATTGTTACTAGATATACAATAACTTATAACTTACTAGATAATGTTACTAAATAAGGCTTCAACTTTCTAGATACTATCTAGAAAAAGGGATTTACTAGTTAGAAGAGATTTCGTGATGATGAAATTATCTAGTTGTAACTAGAAAATTCTACATTCTTCCTAGTTTCGTTGCTATTCTTCCTAGTTATAGTGTGAGCTTTCTATATAGTAAGTGGTCTAGAGTTTGTTGTGTCATATATCGCCCAATGAATTACGAGTTAAAGTAGTACAGAACTGATCTCATGATGAATGATCACGAGACGACGGAACAAAGAATGAAAGAATCATACTGGTTAATTATTACGATGATCATGAGAGAACAGAACAAAGAAAGAATGAATGAATATTGCGGCCCCACCCCAATCGTGGGAGGGGGCACATTAATAAAGTTGTACATCAATATCATGTCTGATAACTGAATGATGAAAACTGCTCATGATGTCGTTTGTGATCAAGGAAGAGAACTAGAACTGCAAATGCCGACGACAATGGAGTCCAACTCCAACTTCATGAGTAGTAATAAGTACCTCAGGAGGAGAGGAAGCAGGTAATTTTGATCCGGTATTCTCGCTAATTCTTCCATCTCCAGATCCTGACTTCCCCTTGCTGGTCTCCACAGAATAGCAGGCCCCCAGGTCCCACCTCCAGTGCTGTGACAGGCGACCGGGATGGCAGCACTGCCCTCTCTTTGAGACTTGGAAGCTCGAACAAGTGCACCGTGTTGTCAGCTCCCCCGCAAGCACATACCAGCACATGCACGTCATCCACATCAATGAATCCATCTAGCGCCAGTACTTCATGACCAGCTGCTCTAGCTGCTGAGGCTGCAGGCGGCGATTTCAATGGATCAACCACACGAGGAGAGGGGCAGATTGTGTGTTGCAACTGCAACATGAGCAGCTGATGATCTGCACCTTGGCCTTGGTCATTCTTATGCACATTGACATCCACGAGGTGCGGAGAAGCTGTGGTACACTGGATAGGAGGAGGTGTGCTGCTGCTCCATTTCCAAAGCTTGATGGTGCCATCGAATGAGGAGGAGAACAAGTAGTCACAATCTAGGCTGAGAAGCCCAGTGACAGGGCCCGTGGCCTTGAAGTGTGCACAAGCATCGGTACTGACCCCCCTCAATATTGCTCATGTCCCATGCTCTGATCATTCCATCTGCAGAGGCAGAGAAAATGATGGACTGGTCAGCAGCAGTACTCTCGAGGGCAGAGACAGGTGTCGCATGTCCACTGATGCGAGCCCATGGGAGAAGCCGGGCCTGTGCCGATGACGATGTTGTACTGGGTCAAATCTCCAAATGACGATCGTACCGTCCCGTGTCCCAGCCAGCACGAGCCCCCGGGGCATGACGCACAAGCTGTGGACGGCATCATTATGTTGATCATCATCATCGCAAGCAGCGGAGGGGCTCTCCTAAAAGACAGTGTGACTTTCCTGTCAACATCGTCCTGGGTACAGACATGAGTGTATGTGGAGGTACAGCTCGAGACATGCCACGCCTGGACCTCACCAGGCACTCCTAGAAAGATCCATTCACACGCGAAGAAGGGCCGGAGCAATGCTAGTCCAGTGCCAGAAGAAGAATGGTGATCAGCATTCGTGGAGCAGCTGCTCCTGCTGGTGCGAGCTGTACCCTGAAGATGAGGGACCGCACCGATGTGAGCACCGGTTGCAGAGTCCCAAATGTGGAGGGTTCCATCACACCTCGCTGTGTAGAGACAGTTGAAGCCCGGGCCAGGGAGGGCAATCCCACACAATGGCTGGTGCTGCTCATGTTGCAACAATGCAACGGGGTGTACGATTGATTGGAGCTGCTGATGGTCAGGATCGGCATGACCCTGCAGATGATCAGTACTCTGATGATCATCAGAAGCTGCTGCTGCTGTATGAAGGTCCCAGTTTGACTGATCGTCTGCTGGGATTTCTGCAGCTTCTGCCATAATGGGATCGTCATCATTGCCCCTGTTTAATCTTCTTGATGGCTCTTCCTCGACTAATCCTGCTGCTGTGAGACCACGATGATGAGTAGTATGGGCAGCAGGACGTCGATGTAGTGTAGCTGCACATGATGATGATGCTGGTCCCGAATGATGATGATGGCCAGTAGAACTGTTGGTGATGCGCCGGCTGTTTGTGGCAGTACTGGGCGTTAATGTTGGGTGACTGTGCAAGAAGTTGCACTGTGGGCCACGGCTACAGCATCCCCTGAGCCAGAAGCGGCACACCTGCAGCGGCGGCTGGCCATTAGATAATTTATGCTGACCAGTAGTAGTTGTTCTCCTTGTCCATGTATTAGGAGAGTTCAGTTTTTGGGCATGGTGATCAACTACTGATGATTGGACAGTAGTCGACAGAACATTAAGCTGCGGGCTGGCTTGAATGGCCTCCACCTGTTTAGAACAATATCGAGGGCTCACAGGAGGAGGAACTGCTCTAGCTATAGTACTATTCCTCGACAGCTTGAACTTGGAGGAGTTTATGATTGGTATTACTGCTGCTTCCGTATTACTGGTCTTATGAACCCAATTATCAGATGGTACAGCTGCACTGGCTGATGATGACGGCACTATGAACGCCTGCCGGTGCTGTAATTGTTGCTGCTGCTGATCTCGTTTATGCTTGTGCTTCCTTAATGTCATCTGGCGAGCGTCCATTAAGGGCCGACGTGCTACTTGCAGATCTGCTGCCATGAGCTTAAGCAGCTGTGGATACTATACTTTTGGATTGAATAATCTTTGCCCTGTCTAACTGAAAGGTAATAAATTATCGTCTGCTGCAGTACGAAATTGCAGATGACAACCTAGTTCAGATTATGGGAATGTATAATCCTGTGATCGATCACTGATCCCTGCTCAGCCGGCAGGTAGGAGTCTAGTGAGATTTATGTATTAGGCTGTCTGATGAAGAAGATTTGTATGATGATCCCCTTCGCCGTTGTTGGGATCGTCGTGAGCGCTGTAGCAGGAGATCTGACGTTACGCTTCAAGATTTTGACGGTTGAAATGCGGATGTCGATGCAGCTGCTGAGGTGGACGTCCTAACTGGTGAACGTATCCTGTGCGGTTGAAATGCTGATGTCGATGCAGCTGCGTATAATAGCAACAGAGAAGGAGAAGAGCGCAGAAGACGTGGACCTCTTCTTTCTTCTTTCAACGAGACGCGGCAACGACGAGTGAAGAAGAAATGGAACTGTCGTTCGTTCATTACCTTAGTTGTCCAGTTAGTCCAGACGGCGTACGCGCCTGGGCTTTCGCTTTTTCTCTTTTTCTCTTTTCTAGAATGTTCGTCGATGTTGAGATTGCCTACACACCACGCGACCTGCAAGCAAACAATCCTCTTTTTTATTTCAAATTTCGACCAAAAATACAAACAAAACAAAACAAGAAAAGGGACGTCGTTTCCACATTGCATTATTTCTCACAATGATTCTTGAACTCCTTTAAGGCCCTCCTTAATTAGTTTCGTCACTAGTGCATTCCTATGCTAACGAGTATTTGTTCTGCTTACTTGGCCCCCCGCCCCCCAAAAAAAATAAAAATTGTGTTGCAATGTTGATTGTTGTTGCACATCATCAATCATCTTTACATCCACCATGGTCTCATCACAATAGTTGGCTTGGTCGTGCTTGCATAGGTAGCTTTGATATGCGTGTTACATCCACAATATTAGGCCTACGAGCTTTGGTGTGCTTGTTACATATGCAATATTAGGCCTTGTGAGCTTCACATGGTGTTCTCCCACTTAATACGTGCAAGCTTGTTGTTTTTTAAATTCGTCTCGACCTCATCGTGTTGCATCGTCAATTCTTCACCCCCAATTACATGCTTGCCAAGTGAAGTACAGGATGTAAGCCCACCTACCATCCCTTGTCACCATGCCCTTACTCAATCAAGCTTGTGAGTACCTTGCTACTATCGAAAGAGGCAAGTTGCCTCTATACATACACTTTAGTGCCATCATCCAAGGGGTGCTTGAGTCACAAAGGCAAGGAAGATAGCCAGTAGACATTTCCCCCACCATAGTCATGCTGATACTATTCTCGCTTTAGCTAGCCATACGCTCACTACTCACTTATCCACAATCATATCATAACATCCTCCTCTAGATTCGGTATGCGATAGTGGACATGGATCCTGAAACTAATCCCATCTAAGTGCTCTACTTCACCCCAGAAAGCTATCAGAAAGGGTCAGTTACCGTGTTATAGCCTACACAAAGACAATATTGTTCAGGGAAGAGAGGGAAAACGTGGGACCTTACTTCATCGCTAGAACGATTGCTTCAAGGGTACTTGCCAACACAAAGAGAGGTTGAAACTGTCGACATCGAGTCCCTCCACATTGGCAAAAGCAAAGTGATGTATGAGCGCCGGTCGGTTCCATCTGGTGAAAATGGAAGACCCCCCTTTTGGACCAAAAGAGATAATGCAACAAGCTCCCCACCAGGAATCGAACTAGCACCCTCTGCTTGAGATCTCTGCGCTCTATCAACCAACTTGTGTGCATGTTGATGAAGGTTTGTTACATAATAATAATGATATAGAGTAGCATATAAAATGGCCCCTAAAAAGTGTTGGGTCACTAACACGTGGCTTGTCTGCAGGCTATTGCTCGTAGCAAGTCGATATATAATGTAAGCCGACCTCAACAAACTATTGTTTGCTACATTGAAAGGGGGACACACACACACACACACACAGAAGTCAAAGATCCTCCAATCATCCCTTGAAAGGCTAGAGAAGCCATGATATTGGTGCCTAGCATGGCCGAGAGCGTGATGACAAGATTTGGAGGAAAGAGGATGGCTAGAATAGTAAGAGGGAGGAAGCTACTACTGCTTCATCATCAATTCAACCACAAAGGGGAGAGCAAGTGCTACCATTAGCATAGTTACTAACATGAAATGGACAAGAGCATGAAAACAAAAGCAAAAGAATGGAGAAGACTAGAAGAGTAAGAGCGAGAAGGAGAGCATATGCAACTATTATGTCATCATCAATTGAGCCTACAAAATGGTTGTCAAGCTCTCACAGTCGCATCTTCTAACATCAACCATGGATTCACACATATATGTGTTGTTCCTCACCATAGTAAGACTATACTACACTCTTTTAAGAATACATAGAGTAGAAGACTAAAGGTTAAGAGGGAGAAGGGGAGCATATGTTGCTACTACTACTACTACCACCACATCACTAGTGATCAAGGCAAGCTCTCACACTAGCATCTTCCAAAATAAAAAAGAATACATGGACAACTAGATATAATCATGTCATCAACTTAGGTCATAACCAATTATGCATCGTTATGTATTCCAACCAATCGTGCACATAGATGTGCCTTTGGCCATGAATTCCTCGATAGCAAGGCTTGAGCTGAGGTTAATTGTTGGTCTTTAGATGTAGATATGAATGGAAGGCACTTAGACACGAACTTAAAATCTAAGTACAATATATTTGTGTTATGAACTTATAGATATTATTGGAATTTACCAAATTCCATGGTATGAATTTAATGAAACAAGCACTACTTTATTTTGGCAACTATAAGTTAAACTGCTTACTAGGGCTCAATGTAACTATCCTTCAAACCATGGAAACCTCATGTTGAGGTTGTGGAGATATATTGATAGCCTAACAACATGTCCCTCTCTATATGCTCTCTCTATACAAATGACTGTAGGATTTATATAGTTTCTATGGATATATTCGAGATTCATTATCATGATGGCTATACAATGATACAATAGTTCTTCTAAGTGATTTTCTACACCTACTATAGTCACTCCTTGGTGGTGTTTGATTGTTGCCAATATTACGTGATCGCTCACCTCGTGTCTTATCTGTAAGAATGGCTATGGTAGGCCAACAATCCCATTGTTGGCCTAACACATGGCATACATCAAAGACCTAAATGGGGCATTGCTTGCCACAACAATGGATATATGCCCTGTGTTGATATAGCTTTCCCAATCCACAAGCTTGATTGTTTTTTGGCATCTTCTTCCACTTTGACCTATTTTTAATTACACAAGGATTTATGCTACCAATCTAGCACATGTCAATTAGTTGCCAATTAGCCACCACCACATAGCATGAGGCCTTATGGTTGGCACCTTAGTAGGATAGAATGATACTAGAGTTTGTGAAGATGAACCAATATGGTAAGTTGGAACGATAGATGAGCTTTGGGATTGGGTGGAGAGGTCTAGTGTAAGGTTAGGATAAAGGGATTAGGGTATCACAAAAGCAAGAGGTAGAAAAATAGGAGGCAAAGAAATAGGTAAGTCCAATAGTAGGGGTGATGGGATTGACAAGGTGGGCTAGTATGCGAAGGATTAGAAGACAAAGGCTTGGTGTAGGCTTGCACCCATGCTATGCCAAATCTAGACAAATGGATGCATATTGTTTCATGCATACTTGAATTGTTGATGCTTTGTGATCTCTCACCTTGCAAGTACTCACACCTATTGTGTCTCTTTAATCTTGATGCTTCTTCAAGATTCAGCTCAATCGCAGTTGGTGCACAGATCAGGTACTGTATGTGTGATGCTAGGAGGCATATTTCACGGTGGATTCCATGCCACGCACTACAACAGAAACGAGGCATAAACGCGCATGTTAGACGTGCAAAGTCGGGCGTGTCTATCATTGCATCTATAAGTGCATGTAAATAGATGTGATTTTTGCATCTATATATCGGCGCAAATAGACGCCAATATAGACGCGCCAACAGACGCACAATTATTTAACCACCTAAAATTGCAATTCACATAATTAAAAAACCAAAGTTAATAATTATTTAACCACCTGAAATTGATTCTTGAGCATGCACGTGTGTGCATGATAAAAACCATAGAATTAAGAATACACATTGAATCATTGAATTAAAAAAATAGAGTTAATAATTTCTTTTTCATTGCTCTCTAATGAATGGCAGTTCCTCCAGTTGACAAGCCTGATATAAGTAATTAGCGACAAGCGCGATAGAAACCTTACAATTAGTGGAAAGCATTGCAATATGTATCTCGTAATTTCTCTACTTGAAGATGATAAAGAATACTTCCTTTTTATAATGGAAAATTCAATTTAGCTTTAAACTTGACTATTGATTCTTGAGTATGCACGTGTGCGCATGATAAAAACCATAGAATTAGGAATACACATTGAATCATTAAGCAAATTAAGTATGTTACAGTGAATGATCAATCTCATCTTCAATGAGATCAGCCCTTGCTAAACTATCTACTTCTAGGTATATGTTACCAAGAGGTAATGAAACAAATAAGTCTATCCCACTATCAGATGTGTTGCTATATTGCTCAATAACTTCATCAATATCATCGACAATCACATTATTGTCTTCTTCTGCGTTTCCTTGAACATTCTCGCGAGGTTCATCTTGTACTATATCACGCATATCATCCATTATGATATCATCATGCACATCATCATTAATTGTTGGATTGTCATCTGCTATCTCCATGTCGGTAATATTACCATATATTGGTTTTGAACGATTAGATATAGGGATGATATACCACCATCGGTTATTATTTACCATTGGATGATACACAACCTGTATTTGAAAAAAAAAAGAAAAAAACTTAATTACTTATTATATTGTGTATATATATCACATGTATACATATAAAAAAATTAGCATTTGCATATATACCTGCTCGCATTATTGAGGTAGTACTAATATGTCATTCTTGTTTTGGTGAAATTTTGTAGAGTTAATTATTACAAAACCACTTGGATGACGTTTGATTGTGCAATGCTCACCATTTGTTGCCACTTCTTTAAAACACTTCACATCCAGTACATATATAAAGAATCATCTGAAGTCAAGCTTTAGAATATCTTGGATCAAGCCACAATAACCTTCCATGGTACCATTGGCATCCTTGAAGTGAGCAAGGACACCACAATCTTGGGTATTTCTCTTTTCATCTATACGTTGAGTTCAAAGATGTTTACCCTCACATCAAAGTGCATTGAATAATGTGCACTAGTAGTAAAAGATAAAAGATCAAACATGTCAATTATTTATATAAAATAAAACTTATAGAAACAAATTCATTGATAGTATGTATCACCTTTGATAAGCAACCTCGTGCGTATTCCCACTCTTCTTGAGATTTGTTAATTTTCTCCTCTTTTTCCATTCTCTTCATTTCCTCATGTAACCAATCTATATCAATATGACGTGGGAGCGCATTTAGATGATTTGAAAATGAGACATTACGTCCATATCTAGTGCAAAATTCTTGTCTTTCACTTTTTCTTCTTGCCCTTGCTTCATTATATAGTGTCACCCATTTGCTCATTACATCACGAGCCCCTATCAAGTGATTCCATAATGTAGATATAACATTTTTTAATATGTGCATGGGGTCCAACAGGTGATTGATCTTGAGTTCAGTCCAGTACGGAAGACGAAAAAATATAGAGAATCTAACAAACAAACAATATATTCTGTAAACAATTCATCATGCTAAATACTTTAAAGTCAATCGAGAGAAATGTACTTCTTACCTACTCATGCCGAGTGGAGGGTAGATGTCGGCATTAATCCATCTCTCCTTCCAATATCGAATGGTTAGAGATTATGGAGTCGTTCCATTAGTAGGAAGAACATATTTGGGATGGTCAATAGGAAGAAATCGATGATGATTGTCGTAGATAACCTTCTTTAAATGTGCCGTCCTAGAGAAAACTAGAGAGGGACCGCAAATAGGACATGCATGATATCCTGACGTGATTAAACCTGAAAAAACAAGTGAATTAATAAAATGCAATTGATTCAAGTCTTGAATTTCAAATATAGAGTTATATACATGTACTTGAACACTCTCCGTATCCTGGAAAGTCGTGCATGGTCCACAACAACATGGTCTTCAATGTGAAATCTCTAGAGGATGCAGATGCACTTGTATCTTGCACCTCAATACCTTCCCATAACATTTCTAACTCTTCAATCAAAGGCTCTAAGTAAATGTCCATGTTTTTTACCTTGTGCTTTCGAGGAATCAGAAGGGACAACATTACATGTCCCTTTTTAATTGCCATGGATGGATGAATATTATAGTTCATCAATACCACTGGCCATACACTGTATGATGTTCTTTTGATGCCAAATGGATTGATTCCATCCATACCTAAACCAAATCTCAAATTTCTTGGCTTTTCTTTGAAAACGGGCCACAAATTATCTATATGTTGCCATGCCAATGTGTCTGCAGGGATCCTCCATTGTCCATCACTTGAACGATGACTAGCATGCCATGACATGAGATTTCCAATAGACTTACACTTGAACATAAGTTTTATACGTGGAACAATCGAAAAATGTCGCAAAAACTTACGAGGCACATCCATTGACTTCATCTCCACTTCGTATCTTGATTCACCACAAACATGACACTCTCATGCAAACTCATGAATCCCACGAAATAAGACACAATCATTGACACATGCATGGATCTTGATATAATCGAGGCCTCCCAAAGATGTCAAGTAATGTCTTGCTTTCTCTCTCTTAGTTGGCAATTTGTTTTCTTTTGGAAGCATTTGTGATCATAACCTACATATATTTTTAAAAGTGAGTTAAAAAACCACCAACATATATTTCTATTTGATTTCAAAATAGAACAATTAATATTATGATTCATAAGCCAAACTGAATTGATACCTACTTCAATAACGCATCCAAACTGACATTACTCCATCCAAAAATTGTTTGCAAGTTAAGTATCTCGAGGGACGCACGAAGAACGGAGTACGTACAACCTTCATACAACGGAGTAGATGATGCTACACATAGTGGATCATCTCACTTCGTAGAGTGACCTTCTCCCTGAACCGGTTGTGAAAATAGATTGTGTACCATGTTGTCCAAAATTTCATCCTCTACGACTTGATGGGGCATTTCATGAGGGCTACTATCATGATCGTCAGTCTCTACTCTTCTTGAAGACTCTGCCTCCTTGCATCGACATTTTGCAGCCTCTCGACGCCCGGGAGGAAGCATCTGAGGATGTGGCACCGCATCCTACTCAACC
Organism: Lygodium microphyllum; assembly: GCF_053477565.2. Lineage (NCBI taxonomy): Eukaryota > Viridiplantae > Streptophyta > Polypodiopsida > Schizaeales > Lygodiaceae > Lygodium > Lygodium microphyllum. The sequence goes on from NC_141135.1 coordinate 67,944,814, forward strand.
ACAAAAGGGATTTTCATGTACATTGATATATAATTCCTGTAACATAGACTAGCAATATTAGTGGTAAAAAAAAACAATGAATACTGGTGATTTTTCTTGGTCCCATTCTGCATACAAGCTGAGGTGTGACATTGCAATTCGACGTGCTCGAAAAATACACCCTCGACAACGTTCACACATGCATTTAATTTTTCGTCATAGCCATGCATCTCAATTATGAAGACGCAATGTTTCATCCTCACTTGAGGATGTGCTCATTGGCTCATCAGCATGCACCACACTAGGTGATGACGACGACATGATTAAACCTAATTCATGACAACATCAAAATATTTGTCATTCATATGTTTATATAAAAACTTAAAGCTAGCGTATTAATTATTCTAAGATCTCAATTTTAAATACACAAAAATCATCATAAATACATTAAAACTTATGATAAGAATTCACTATCAAAATTTATCTTAAAAATAAAAAATCACGATAAAGCCTAAATGCGCGTCTATATCCATGTTTACGTACGCATCTATATTGGTGTCTATTTTCGCGTTTATGTTCGCGTCTATACTCGCATCTACCTGAAAAATAGATGCGCATATACACGCAAAAATAGACGCGCACGTCAAAATTCAAACCATACTTAAAGCATGCCTTTCCTTTCCTGCGTTTTTTACGGTTCTGAAGCTTGAGTTTAGCCGACATGCAGTCTCTTCATGCCTCACCTTCTCATGACTCACCTCTTCTTTCATTTCAAACACACAAGAAGGACAAAAGAAAAGCCAAGGAGGGGAAGAAAGAGAGAACAAGAAGAAGCAGCAAGCAAGCAAGCAAGCATCAAGGGAGGGTAACTTATCAAGGAGAGGAAGGAGAAGGAAGAAGCATCACCACCCGCCACACCAAACACCCAAGGTGAGTCTCTCTCTCTCTCTCTCTCTTTGTTTCTCTCTTTCTCTCTCTGCTTTGTCTGTGTATTTAGGATTTGTGATTCCATTATTTATTGCATTTTGTAAATCATCAATGGTGGTCGTCGGGCTAAAATCAGCCGACCGAGCGTGTCTGATAGCATGTCTACATTTCAGTGTAGACGCAGATATAGACGCGAAAAATGTTTCCTCTCCTAGCGTCTGAGGGCACGTCTTAGAGCGCATGTGCTGGTGCGTGTGCTCTGCAATCTACACGCGATGATACACGCGCGTGCAGAGCATTGACCTAGAATGTGCATTTGACAGCGCGTCTGTGCTGCATCTTAGATGCGAATATAGACGCACTGGACAGAAGGTTGACTTTGGAAGCACGTTTGAGGGCGCGTCTAACCTGCAATTTATACGCGGGGATACATGCGCTAGGTCTCCCAGTTCTGATAGTAAACAATATATTTTTGCAATGATGAATGTGACCAATCCCATGTTTGTGTTTATCAGTTTTCTTGTTTATGAGAAGCATTAGCACTTAAGTTTTATGCTTAATGTCTAAAGAAAGCTCTTTGAAAATATAGGTAATATATGATTTTTTGTATGCAAATAAATTTGTATTTTTCCTGTGTTTTTCTTGCAGATGTTGTATCCTGGTTCATCTAGCAATGACCCGGATTTGGATCGCATGAATGATATATTGGCCTCGTTTGGTAGGGGGATCAATGCATTTTTTGGAGGTTTTCCTAGTAGGAAAGACTTCATGGGAGAGATGACCAGACACCTTGGCCGCTCTCCCACAGCGGACGAGGTGTTCAGTGTCATGTCTAGAACGCCTCTGATGTCTTTGCCTGGCACTGCTTCCCAAACTCCACATACACGTACTCCACGTGCAACACTTGTACGTGCATCGGCTATGTGTCCAGCGAGACAGAGGGTAGTCGACAGAGAGGGAGGAGTGAGAGTTGAGGGGGAGGATGAGGCTTGTGTAGGGGTTGCCTAGGAGGTGGCGAGCGATCACCCTCACCAGTAGATCACGTAGAGGAGGTTGTACACCAGTACTATAGAGTTACAGATGCTGGTGGCATCTTTCATGATGATGAAGGAAGGGATATAATGGCGTACATGAGGAGCGTCGTGCATGCGACATATAAAGATTGTTTCATTGCCTTCAAAAATCAGAAAAGTGGTTTGTGGCAGGAGGTGTTGAGGGCAGTCCATAGGAGGTACCCAAATCCTGAGGGTCAGCGATTCTCGGATGATTGGGGACGCACAAAAGTGAGGGATATGCTTCACAACAAAAGATCCCATCTCATGACACGGGCTAGGGACTCACTGCGGAGGTAGGAGGAGGGGCGTAGAGCCTATAGCCAACCACCTATGTGCCACCGTATACAGTGGAAGAAAGCCAAGAAGAAAGCAACAGAGAAAGTGAAGAGTCGCCAGCACGCAGAGGCGCGACAGATTCAAATGGAAACCATGGGATTGTCGTATTACGGATCGGGCAGTAGAGAGTTGTGGGAGGCAGAGTTTGTAAGTATATTTTGATTTTTAGTTTTTTAAAATTTATATTTCTTTCAATTCTTTATATATTTTATTCTAATATATTGTGACTCATAATTGTTTGTATATATCATAATTGTTTTTCAGACTACCATCGTTGGTAGGATACCTACTCCTAGAGAGGTAGGTTACCATCGAGGCCATAACTGCGCAGCCACATGGCTTCACTTCTATGAGGAGGGTTTCATCACTGAGGACCAATACAACCTGGCCATGAGGATTCGACAGCCAGAGGAGGTATGTTTTTCTTACTTTCCTATTAAAAGTATAGCTAATTATAACTTTTTCTCCACCATGTCTATGTAAGAAACCTTGATCTTTTGTGTGTGTAGGTGAACTTGGATGTGGAGCATAGCGAGGAGGGGGATAGAGACGCTAGTAGCCATGGTGGTACTAGCGAAGATGTTTCCTCTTCAGATTCATAGAGGAGCACCATACCTCCTCATGAGGCCTTCTTTTCTTGTATATGTATGATCCATCTTTGAGCCTACTGCTTGCGGCCACGCTTTAAGTCGCAAGTACTTAAACTTTCCATGTAAATGCTTTTGATCTATAATGAATACATGGACTTTTATTTTCAATTCTCATGCCCGTAAGATACAGTCTTTTTTCCAAATGCACAATCTAATGTATGGGAGGGGGAAAAAAAAAACCAGAGAGTATGTGGTTGCAAAGGTTACTTTGCAACCACATACTCTCTGGTTTTTTTTTTTCCAGTTTTGTTTTGCGCGTCTATTCGCGTGTCTAAATTGCAGATAATCCGCGTTTATACGCGCGTCTACAGTGCAGATTACACATGCTTATACACGCGCTCCATAATTCAAATTTAAAAAAGAAATTAAATATCTTTTTTTAATATCATTTTTTATTTTTCGTTCGTGTCTACCAGTGTGTCTATATGCGCATGCATATGTGCATCTATTGCGCGTCTATTTTTGCGTGTAAATTCATTGATACATGCGATTATAGACGCGAAATGATAGACATGCAAATAGACGGGCAGATAGACGCATCCGAAATGATAGACGCATCCGTAAGATTTTCTCTATATTCAAAAATCGCGTCTAAATGTGCGTCTATGAGGCCTTTTTGTTGTAGTGACGGTGGATTCCGTGAGGTTTTACAGTGGATTCTGTAAACTTTGTTGACCGGGGCTCATACACAAAGTGGATTCTTTGTGCGAGAAGTTGATGGGGATGCCTATCCTTTTCGGGCGTTTCATTAATTTAGTGTGTACATGGGTGATTCCATAGTGGGTGATTCCGCAAAATACATATTAAATTAATAAATGTTTATGAGTTTAGAGTGCGGACTTGTGATAAATTAAGGTTAGGAGTGATTTCTAACCAGTTGATTTATTTATGTAGCTGAAGACTGCTAGGTATTCACTTTTGTCAATTTAATTGTATTATTTTACTAATGATTGTGAATGCTTCAGTTGATGTGTAGAGACAGCAGCAGTGGCGGAGGAAAGCATTGGAGGATAGCGTGTATTCGAGTTATCACTTATATTTTGATAGGCGCATACCTTAGGCATGGCACCTGTATTTTGTCGCGCCTATTTATTACGGCGTTGGATATTTATTATTTTGTATGTGCATGGACGCACGATTATGATATTTGTATTTGGACATTGTATTGGGTATGCCTGACTATTTGGACGCCCGTCCATTACCTTTATTTCTATTTTGTGCTAAAGCAAGCTCAAAAGCCAAAAGTGTGCTATTTTGTAATTTGGGCTATTATTTGAGCTTGAAGATGATTAATACATAAAATACATGCTTTGTGGAGTGCTCACACAAGGCATGGGGGGAGATTGCACCCAATTGCTCTCTTATTCATGTCGTGTATGCTTTCTACTTTGAGTTTTGTGCAAAAAGTAAAGTTCTTTTGTTCTTGGGGACCTTCCGGCGTTCACTAGGCGAGCATACAGTATCCGATCTATGCACCAGTGGTATCAGAGCAAAGCTGAGATCAAGAGCTTCCAATCGCTACCCATGTTGTGCGAAGGCAGAGCTCCTGGAATGATGGAGCTCTACGGTCAGTCTCATCGCGAACGGTCGATACGGGTGGATTCCTGGCGGTCAAGAACCTTTGTTTACAGCCTCTGATCGTGAAGAACCGGCCTGAAATGGCGGAGGACCACGTCAACATCTCTTTCTTCAAGTCGTTTTTCCACAGTCAACAGTAAGCTTTTCTCCATAACCAAAAGCTTAAAAGCTTAAGTCAAAAGCTTAATAAGCTTATTTAAAATCTTAAGGCCCCACAAAAATCGACGATCAGTAGCACGGCATGTTCTAAATGGATTCGGCGGCGCAGAAAACCCCCCCCTAAAATTTTCATAAGTTCTGCAACTTCGCAAGTTAGTCAGAACTGAATTGTGCCAAAAACTTCCATAAGGATTGTTCCTGCACAGAAGCACTGAACTACAAAGTTGTTCCTTGGAAGACTCTGTTCGCATACGCAGACTTGCTGAACCAGTTTCAGCACACACAGAAGGTCATACGCATATTTTACGAAGATTTCAAAACCCCGCAACCGCAAAATTCGAAGACCATGGAAGCCAAACAAAAATCTATAAGCCTTGTACACCCGATTTTGCTCTACGCTCATCCCGCTAATTGGATTTTGAGAGTGTGAGGTCTTTTGAATTTTTACAGGATGACGAAACAAAATATGGATGATTTAATGGCTGAAGGCGATCTTCTTGAACCTACGATGGAACAAAAGTTGGATTTAATTATGATGCAGTTGGACGAAGAATGAAGAGCCCGGCAAGCATTGCAAGTTCAATTGGCCAATTTACAAAGATCGATTATCGACAAAGATGGACCACAACCCGAAGATCTTATCCGACGAACCATCGATGCGACTCTCGAAGCTCAATCCATCTGCAAAGAAACAAAGATAAGTAAAAGAAATTTCAAATTTCGTACTTTCAATGGCACTCGAGATGGAAAAACTATTCTTGCATTCATCAGCCAGTTTGATGATTACTTTCATGAAGAGACATACGCTGAAAAAGATAAAATCAAGTTTGTCACTAATCATTTAGTGGATAGAGCATCTCTTTGGTGAACCGTGGTTCGTAAGAGCATAGATTATCCCACTACCTGGGAGAGTTTCAAGAAGAAGTTAATGCAAAATTTCCATTCTCCACAATTCCATGAAAAAGCCGTAAAGTAATGGGACCTTCTTCAGCAAAGAGATCGTGAGCCTATTTCTCAGTACACCAAATGCTTATGGAATGCCTTACTTCAACTATGCATGCTTGAAGACGTACCTGAAGCGACTCACAAGCGCAAGTATATGTCTGGATTACTTGGGCATTACTACGCTGAAGTCAATATGTTCAAGCCTGCAACTCTTGAAGATGTAATTTATTTAGCTCATGACACTGAAGACAAGCTTCGAGGAAGAGACAAGCGTTGTCGTAGAGTTCGTGCAAGAGCTGCAGAACACGGGGTTCAAGGTACAGCAAGGTAAGAGGCTAACAAGATGATCTCAATAACTCAATATTTGATGCCAAAGATCACTATATTGCTTGTCAAGTAAATTACATGAGATCCATGTTAAGAAAAATCTGTAGTATCTCATAACCACCTTTGCATTTAGGTGTTCAAGAACAGTTTTGCCATTGGCACATAGGCTTGATGAGTTTAGCTAGGCAGCAATCCCTGTGATCAATTCTCAGAAATCCATACAATGCCAGTACATTGAAGTTCTATGAGCAACTGGTATAACATAGAAAAACTGCATTCACTGCAAAATTATGGTATCAAAGTACAACTAGTGCAATTGAACCATCGACCATACTTCAATTTGATCATTAATTGCTTCAATTTTTCCTCTAATGCATGAACCAGAGTACACCCAATCAATCTTCACACTGATACATTCTCTTACAAGAACATAGTTATCTGAAAAATGTAGCTTTGCATCAACAAGTTTCAGTTTAGAAACTTCACAACTGTATTCAGCAGCAATCCTCCAAAAGAGTACATGTCAGATTTTTCTGTGAGTTTTCCACTTGAGGCATTCTCAGGGGCAAGATACTCAAGTGTTCCCATAACTCTAGTGGTCACATGTGTATTTATATCTGATGTTGGCTTGCAACTGTAAACCTACTTTCTACTGCTTCATTGTCTTGGCCATGCCTGGCCTTTTCATGTTCTTTACTACCTAGACCTTCAGTTGAATTTTTCCCTCTGTTGTAGCTGTAGCTGCTTTCATGGCCATCATTATAGCTGGTTTAGCTCTTCTACCTTGTCGAATGGCAAGAGGATCTTGTACATGAACAGGGTGAGCCTCCTGCATGTGAACAGGCTGATGTACGCTGACACTCTCTCAGTAAATGTTAGTAGATACAATTGACCGTAGGCCGTTCACAGGTGTTGATCTCTTAGAGACACCTGTTACAGCCTCTCGCACAACTGACTGTAACAATCGCCTCGGTGCATTCACTCTTGGAGGTGGTAAATGCTTCTTCTGCCCAGCCTTTTAAACCAGGAGCTAATGGTGCTAGGCTGAACCATCTGATGGGCATCCACTTCTATATGCTTCGTTCTTTGGTTTGCCATGCAGGGTCCAAGGTCTCGCCGTCGTAGGGGGTGTAGCCTCGATTCTTCTTGTTGTGGAAGACCTTCATCTTCTTCTCTCGGTTGAGGGAGAAAAACCTCCTGCTCTGCTTGAAAGCTTCGTTCCACTCATCGACGCCATGGCTGATGACGTCCAGGACAATGTATTTGTGGCTCCAAGACACGCCAGTCCTAACTCCCAAAATCTCGTGATTTGACCCAATCATCCGACGCCTCCTTCCATCAAGAGACAGGCACAACTCCATGCGGTACCAAAAATTGCAAGAGCCAAAGATAGGCTATGGTGATCCGGGGAAATAAGGCATATCAGAGAACAGAGACTGTCCACTCTGCGCATCAATAAATTTCCAAAATTTCTTGAATCCCTTCTGCAAAGATCATTGCCTGGATTAATGTTTTTCTTGTCCTGAATATCAAAAAGTTCTTTTGTCTACTCGATGGCTTTATTGTTTCACGCCCATGTCTGGGGAAGCCCTGTTCTCCTAGAAGACATCAACCATGACAACCCGCTTTCTTCTCGCTTATTCCTCCGAAATTCTAGCAGCCATCTCCCGTATTAGATTCCGAAGTACCCCTGAAAGAGAGCACACTAGAAATGTCGTAGTCCACCAGTTATAGCGGATTCCCCCAAAACAGGGCAAGATGCTATACCTCCTTTTTGCTTAACATCCGAAAATTCTGAACCAATATTTGATTGGATTGTTTACAACACAGAAGTGAACTCCTTGAGCTCGCTCTCTGTTGACTGTGTGTGCCATGTGGAAAGTCCACATTTAATTTTGTCTTCAACACCATAACTGACTTTAAAAGATGACCAGATCTTTTTGTTGAGGATTAATTCCTTTCTCAAGCCATGAACCTCATCCGTCAAATCTCTTACCAAGACATGTGGATATTGTTGTGATATCTCAACCAAAAGTGAATAGCTTAATAAGTTTAGAACCATAAAGAAATTCCCATCAAGTATCCGAAAGATTGCCTCGTGAACCTTCTTTTTTATTGGTAAATTCTGGAATTTACTGGATTGACACGTTCTATGGGATGCAGTCTTTGAGACAGCTGCAGAGATTCTTCCCATGAAAGGCAAAGGCATATGAACCCTTCTTCTCCATGGCATGTAGTGATAATGTAGCTTCTTCAAAAATGATTTTTCCCGCATATTACGTCGACCTTGTTCTCGCGTAACCTCTATCTTCATAGCTTAAATGTCAGTTCTAAAAATCCACGATGTCCTGCATTTTTCTTGGAGTTCATCATTGAAATTAACAGCTTGATAATGTCCTTTGGCATTAGTTTTTCATATTTTTCTGACACACACATAACATGCACACAAACTGAAATACACACAAACACAAACACATAAGTGGAGTATGTACATTGGATGCGGGTACTGAAAGGATGGAAAGATAATGCATCAATCACAGACAATGAAACACACGCGAAAAGATAACACAGATGCACAACAAAAATGGAGGTGTTTACGGCTCGGATCCGTAGCAGCACGACATCTACCCCCTCTAAACCTGCGCATCCTCCGGATGAGCCAACTATCCAGGATCATTCAAGTCCACAAATAGGTCCAGTCCTTCATCAGTTTCTGGTACACCTGTTTCTCCATCAGCTTCATCATCCGTATTCTTTGCTTCTTCTGCTAGACTTTCTTCTACCTGCTCTTCTTCTGCCAATGCTTCAAGTGCATACTCTTCATCTTCTCTTCTCTTGAAAAACTTGACTCATTTTCCAGCAATGGGCACCCTCAATACCGTCCCATCCAATTCAGCCAACTCATAGGTAGCATTGTCAAAAACCTGTTTCACCTCATATGGTCCAAACCATCTTTGAGCCATTTTTCTCATGCTACTATGTTAATTCTCTAGACTACTGTCGTAGACTAGAACCCAATCTCCTTCTTTTATGGCTCTAGGCCTCAAGCGATGCCTCAAATCAAACCTGTCCTTGTTTCTGAGTCGGGCTGCCTTCAAACGATCAACTGCTAGTTGCACATCTTCTGCCCTTCTCTCTAGTTGACAAATCCGAAGAGCTAGAAGCTCCTCCCTTGATAAATTCTCACGCCACGGAAGAGCACTCCACGTGAGAGCACAGGTTTCTGTAGGCATGACAGGTTTTTGCCCATACATCAACTCTGCAGGCATATATCCAGTAGTCACGCTATGTGTAGAGCGGTCTGCCCACAATGCAAAAGGTAGTAATCTCGGCCAATCTCCAATCCGACCTCTACAAGCTTTTGCCAATGCCTTAACTATCGGCGGATGTCTTCTTTCGCTCTTGCCATTCCCCTCTGGATTATAGGCAGTAGTAAGAGCCAACTTAATCCCAAGCCGTGAGAAAAATTCTCTAGCTTCATTTGCATCTAGCTTTCCACGATCAGCTGTAATCTTGCCTATACATCCATACCTGCAAAATATTTCTTCCAACAAGAATTTACATACTGTAGTGGCGGTCTTCATCCGCAAAGATCTTCCTTCAACATAGTTTGTAAGATCCTCCCTGGCCAAGACAAGATATCTCATTTGCCAAAGTTCCACTGGCAAAGTAACCAAGTCTACCACCCACTTATAATGCATACATAGTGGATAGGTCGGATACAACTCATCACAATGCCGCACTAAAGAGTAAAGCTGACAATCCCTACAAGTCTCCACAAAGTGGGAAACATCTTTATACATCCCTTTCCACCAGTATCTTTCTTTGATTTTCTCATAGGTAGCCCACACACCTCTATGACCAGCCCAAAAACTCTCATGAAACTCTCACATAATCTGTATCTGCATCACTACCTCACAAACTACTCTCAAGGGTAAGCCGCCTCTCTTCTTTGGATGCTTCCAAAGAAAACCATCTTTCAAGAAATACCCATAATCCTTTCTTTTGATTTTCTTGAATTCATCATCTATTCAATTAGCTCTTCGAGTCAATGAACTTAGATACTGTCCAATTTGCAGCTACTCATCAACATAGAGTTCTTTAGTAAAGGCTTCAACAGTAAATACATGACAATCATGAACAAGGATAGAAGCTACAAACTCTGTCTCATCATCTTCTGCAAGCATTGACTCCTCATCCTCATATCTCGCTCTAGACAGCATGTCAGCAACTGGATTATCTTTTCCTGCTATGTGTCGAAATTCTATATTCAATGATTTGATGTAGGCAATCCACTGAAGCATCGCTATATCTGGAGTCGAACAGCTAGTAATCATGCCAAGCAAAGGCAAGCAATCTGTTTCCACAACAACTGAAGCACCAATAAAATACCCTTTATCACACTTCAGTGCAGTGACTACTCCCCACAACTCTCTTTTAATCTGCGGATATCTCCTCTATCTCTCATTAAGAACTTTAGCTCCAAAGCGGATTGCATATCTGTTCCCATCAGCATCCTCCTGTCCCAGTGCCCAACCTATGCCAATAGGGCTGGTATCAACTATCAACATGATTGGCCGTCCACACTAATAATCTGCCTTGCGAAGAGTAGGAGCTGACTGCAACAGCTTCTTAAGTTTACGCATGGCTTTCGAATGCTTCTCATCCCAATGAAACTTCTGCCCCTTTCGAAGCAGCTGATAGAGAACATCTGCTATGTGAGCAAAATGAGGAATCCAAATCATGTAAAATACACAAGCTCCCACAAATCTCCGCACCTCTAAAGTAGTCGAGCAATACTCTGCAATCCTGCTTATGGCATCCACCTTTGTAGGTGAAGGCTTCTTGCCATAATAACCAACCATATGCCCAACTATGATGACTTCATTAACACCAAAGACATATTTCAGCCCTAAAAGAGTCAAATTCACCTCCTCTAATCGTGTCAATATTTGCTCACAAGCAACCAAGTATTCAGCCACAAACTGTCTACATCCTCGCAAATCAAGACTCTCATTCTTTTCTTCTTCTGCACAACCCTTAATAGGCACATCATCTACGAAAGGCATGGTATACTGTGGAATATAGTCTCGTAGAACTCTATGCATAGCATTCATCATATGAGCAACTGAGTTGGTGGCACCTTGAGGCAAGGTACACATCCTCACAAGACCAATAGGTGTCCGCATAGTAGTAATATCCATGCTTTCCAAGGCAAGCTAAAACTGATCATAACCAGAATACAAGTCACCTAGGGAATAGATGGCTCGTCCTGCAAAAGCCTCAGCAAACTCATCCACAACTGGACCTGTTCCCACATTCCTGATTGTCACTCTGTTCACGGGCTGCATATCCTGAATAAATCTCAAGGTACCATTCTTCTTTGGTACAGTAAACCACCTGTTAGAATAGGGCGTAGAAGAGGGTTCCAAAATCCCCATCTTAATCTTCTCATTCAGCAACTCTATTAGCTTTGGCAAGTGTGCTCTAGGCACATGTATAGGACGTATATTCCATGGCACATGAGGGACAGTGAAGATGATCATAGGCGCAACCAATTCGGGACTAATGTAGCCAATTTCATGAGGAAAGAAAGCAAATGCCTTACCATGACGTCCAAGCATCTCTCTAAAACATTCTTTTTCCACTAGAAGCAAGAAATCATCATTTCCAATCTTCAATTCTGCAAGAGTTTCAGCTGTAAATTTATGTCCAATATTTGCAAGATCTCTCAACATAGGCTGCTTCATAGCTTTTTCTATCTGCTCATCACTATCAGGAGGAAGCGGCCCTACAACCGGCTTAACCTTTTTATCAACTGTTTTATACTTCGTGTCAACCTAGGCACTCTTTTCTTTGCTGCAATTTCTGCAATTTTTCAGCAACTCTCAACTTTGTTGGTTGAAAGATTTCAGCCCTTTGCTCTATGGACTGCATGGCTGCAGCCTGAAACTCTGTATGCTGAAATTTTTCAGCATTAAACTCTGTTGGTTGAAAGGTTTCAGCCCTCTACTCTGTGGATTGCCATGATGCAGCCTCATACTCCATATGCTGAATTTTTCCAACATTTAACTCTGCTGGCTGAAAGGTTTCAGCCCTCTACAACTCTGAAAGCTGATCAAGATTAGCGATAACTTCGGTTTGCTGAGTTTTCTCGACCTCTGACTCTGTTTTTAGCATAAAATCAGAAATTTCCTGATACATATCCAAGGTTTGCATAGGTATGATCCTTGAACCCATACATACATCAGTTTTGAGCATATTTCCCATCTCAGACAATGTATCTGCATAAGACATTTCTTCATACAGCCCATCCATATGCTCTCATGCTTGCAAAATACCTGCAGTCTTCAACTCTTTCTCCTTACGACCAATGTACTGCCTGGCAGCTCTAGACAAATCTGAAATTTTCTGATAACTCACTGAACTATCTGAAGAAAAACCAACAAAATTAGTGGAGAAAGGCTGGCTGCCAGGAGGCGAGATCTCCTCTTTTCTCTGCTCCGTACCACTGGCGTCTCACAAGATAGCGGTACCTAATGAAAATCCAACTCCTTCGCAGGTAGTGGTGCCTCACGCAAGGATTCCCTGTTTCTCGGATGATTTACTCCAACAGTCATAAACTGAACAGCTCGCATACCATCCTTACTGCATATTCGTGCATAGGCTGAACCATCATCCATTACTTTCGTCTCCATTCTTGCTTCTGTAATGAAAGGCTGTCCAAGAATAATCGAATAAGAGCAAGAATCCTGAACAAAGCAATGATAATCCTCTTCAACATTACCAATAGAAATTTTGATGCTCGGACAAGCAACATACATATCACCAGAAGTATTATTGGCTGCTCTCATGCGCCAGCCATGCTCTGCATCCATAGGCCACTTGCCACTCTCATAAAAACCTCGAGCAATAAGATTAATCTTGGAACCATGATCGACTAAAGCGACCAAAGGAATCTGTTTCTCTCCAATCCTTACCACCGTCTCAATGGTTGCTCTAGCCCAATGACTGCGTGAAAAATGACAGCAAGGAATGAGGATAGGGGTATCATCATCTTCATACTGCATAGGCTGAACTATTTTCTCCAACTGCGGATTGACAGAAGCATTCTCAACCATGCTCTTCTCCAAGAGCTCCATGCCATAATGCCTGTAAAGCAGGTCCTTCCATCGCATGTCGTTTCCTCCACAAAAGATCTTGCATCTGATCCTGTATTTCTCTTCTAGCAATCCCAAGAGCTTCACCAACAGTAAAAGTGACTTCACTATTCAAAATTCTTTCATGAAAAATTTTACTTATATCCGTCTGCATATCAAGGTTCGACAAGAGCTTGAATCCTGGCTCCTTTCTTGGTTGTCTCTTTTTTTTCATCTGCTTGTCTCCCATAGGTTGTTCAGGACCTGATTGAGCTAGAGAACTCGTCATAGGTGGAGCTGTAATAGGTGGTGAAACAAAGTCACCCTCTCTAGTCTTTTTGGAGGTGCTGAGACCCTCCTCATCTCTTCTTCTCTTTTCCTCAACCATGGCATCTAAACCCTGTGTTTTCGCCATATAAGCAAAAATAGAATACCTGTCAACAGGAGAATCCCATCCCGTTTCTCCTCGAATGCTGGAGCCCACACAAGTCATAGTGGATGCCTGAACTTTCCCTCTTCTCGCTATCTCTAAGATAGAGGACCATAAAGCAGAGTCTCCATCTGATTTCTGCTCAAGCTGGACTCCATAAGCTGAAGCATCTCCTCTTACACTCACATAAACTGATCGCGCAGCCATATCATCAACGAACTTCTTCATGCCTCCCTTACCAAAGTTCGTGTCAAGAGGAGCACCAGTCTCTGTCAGCCATATTTTCCCATCTTGTCCCCAAAACACTACGTTCTTCTTACACGCTTCTTGAAAATCATCACAATCTCTACAGTGTTGGTGCTCTGTACTATCACACCAAATACATCGTCTCCCTTTTCTTTGGCCAGTTGGAAAAGCAATCGCTGGAGCAGGTGCTACAGCAGGTACTGACATAAGTTGCTCTTTTAACTTCCCAACTTCAGCTTTGACTGCCTCTATTGTCAAATCTGCCAAGCCTTTAATAACATCATCTACGGATAAGGGCACTGGAGCAGCAGGAACTGGTGGATTTACAACATGAGGAGTAGGCTTAGGCATAGAACTTGCAGCAGGGGTAGAAGTAGAGGTCTCCAAGGATTTTTCAGAAACAGATCCTGTATTACGATGCAATCGTACTCTCCTGCGCTGATTCTTAACAAGAGCATTCACAGCATCAATGACATGTCTCCACTCAGTATTTAAACCTGAATCGGTAGCTTGATCTTCCAAAATATCATCCAACTTTTCCTGTAAATCAGCATCAGCAACTTGTAAAAATAATTCCACTTTCTGCATCTCCAAAGCTTGTTGCTCAGTTCCATCCAACTGATCATAGTGGCTTTCAAACTCTCGCGGAAGGGCGGTAACTGAAAGTCCTTTATTAGGCATAGAAACCCATGCTAAGAAATTCCTACGGTTCATAAGACCTGTATCCTCCAGGAAGTATTCATCTTTTAATGCCTTCTTAAACTCTGCCCAACCAGCATGTGTTCCTTGAATTTCTGAAATTCGGACTTCAAGAGCGCGCACCACGATCCGCAAGAAGTAGCGGCTCCAAACATCTTGAGAAACCCCAAAAAACTTCATCTTTTCTTCATACAAATGCACGTAAGTTGAAACTTGTTGGCCGTTGAACTGCTTCATCTCCTGTTGGACAGCTTTCAAGGCATCCATGGCATCACTATCACGTTTCCGTATGCTTGCTGCTGCATATAGGTTGTAAATGACTGAAACAGAGGCTTCATGACATTGTCATCTGTCATCTCTTCTTGTGAGTCTCCCATCTTGCTGAAAATTGACGCAGTGTTTTACATCGGGTTCACCAGAAATGTCGTAGAGTTCGTGCAAGAGCTGCAGAACACGGGGTTCAAGGTACAGCAAGGTAAACGGCTAACAAGATGATCTCAATAACTCAATATTTGATGCCAAAGATCACTATATTGCCTGTCAAGTAAATTACATGAGGTCCATGTTCAGAAAAATCTGTAGTATCTCATAACCAGCTTTGCATTTAGGTGTTCAAGAACAGTTTTGCCATTGGCACATAGGCTTGATGAGTTTAGCTGGGCAGCAATCTCTGTGATTAATTCTCAAAAATCCATACAATGCCAATACATTGAAGTTCTGTGAGCAATTGGTATAACATACAGAAATTGCATTCACTGCAAAACTGTGGTATCAAAGTACAACTAGTGCAATTGAACCATCGGCCATACTTCAATTTGATCATTAATTTCTTCAATTTTTCCTCTAATGCATGAATCAGAGTACACCTAATCAATCTTCACACTGATACATTCTCTTACAAGAACATAGTTATCTGAAAAATGTAGCTTTGCATCAACAAGTTTCAGTTTAGAAACTTCACAACTGTATTTAGCAGCAATCCTCCAAAAGAGTACATGTCAGATTTTTCTGTGAGTTTTCCACTTGAGGCATTCTCAGGGGCGAGATACCCAAATGTTCCCATAACTCTAGTGGTCACATGTGTATTTATATCTGATGTTGGCTTGCAACTGTAAACCTACTTTCTACTGCTTCATTGGCTTGGCCATGCCTCGCCTTTTCATGTTCTTTACTACCTAGACCTTCAGCTGAATTTTTCCCTCTGTTCCAGCTGCAGCTGCTTTCATGGCCATCATTATAGCTGGTTTAGCTCTTCTACCTTGTCGAATGGCAAGAGGATCTTGTACATGAATAGGCTGAGCCTCCTGCATGCAAATAGGCTGATGTACGCTGGCACTCTCTCAGTACTCAATGTTAGTAGATACATTTGACCGTAGGCGGTTCACAGGTGTTGATATCTTAGAGACACCTGTTACAGCCTCTCACACAGCTGACTGTAACAATCGCCTCGGTGCATTTACTCTTTGAGGTGGTAAATGCTTCTTCTGCCCAGCCTTTTAAACCAGGAGCTAATGGTGCTTGGCTGAACCATCTGATGGGAATCCACTTCTATATGCTTCGTTCTTTGGTTTGCCATGTAGGGTCCAAGGTCTCGCCGCCGTAGGGGGTGTAGCCTCGATTCTTCTTGTTGCAGAAGATCTTCATCTTCTTCTCTCGGCTGAGGGAGAAAAACCTCCTGTTCTGCCTGAAAGCTTCATTCCACTCATCAACGCCATGGTTGATGACGTCCAGGACAATGTATTTGTGGCTCCAAGACACACCAGTCCTAACTCCCAAAATCTCATGATTTGACCCAATCATCCGACGCCTCCTTCCATCAAGAGATAGGCACAACTCCACGTGGTACTAAAAATTGCAAGAACCAAAGATAGGCTATGGTGATTCGGGGAAATAAGGCATATCAGAGAACAGAGACTGTCTAGTCTGCGCATCAGTAAATTTCCAAAATTTCTTGAATCCCTTCTGCAAAGATCATTGCCTGCATTAATGTTTTTCTTGTCCTGAATATCAAAAAGTTCTTTTGTCGACTCGATGGCTTTACTGTTTCATGCCCATGTCTGGGGAAGCCCTATTCTCCTCAAAGACATCAACCATGACAACCCGCTTTCTTCTCGCTTTTTCCTCCGAAATTCCAGCAGCCATCTCCTGTATTAGATTTCGAAGTACCCCTGAAAGAGAGCACAACAGAAATGTCATAGTCCACCAGTTATAGCGGATTCCCCCAAAACAGGGCAAGACGCTATACCTCCTTTTTGCTTAACATCCTAAAATTCTGAACCAATATTTGATTGGATTGTTTACAACACAGAAGTGAACTCCTTGAGCTCGCTCTCTGTTGACTGTGTGTGCCATGTGGAAAGTCCATATTTAATTTTGTCTTCAACACCATAACTGACTTTAAAAGATTACTAGATCTTTTTGTTGAGGATTAATTCCTTTCTCAAGCCATGAACCTCATCCGTCAAATCTCTTACCAAGACATGTGGATATTGTTGCGATATCTCAACCAAAAGTGAGTAGCTTAATAAGTTCAGAACCATAAAGAAATTCCCATCAAGTATCCGAAAGATTGCCTCGTGAACCTTCTTTTTTATTGGTAAATTTTGGAATTTGCTGGATTGACACGTTCTATGGGATGCAGTCTTTGAGACAGCTACAGAGATTCCTCCCATCAAAGGCAAAGGCATATGAACCCTTCTTCTCCATGGCATGTAGTGATAATGTATCTTCTTCAAAAATGATTTGTCCCACATATTACACCGACCTTGTTCTCGTGTAACCTCTATCTTCATAGCTCAAATTTCAGCTTCTACAAATCCACGATATCCTGCAATTTTCTTGGAGTTCATCATTGAAATTAACAGCTTGATAATGTCCTTTGGCATCAGTTTTTCATATTTTTCTGACACACACATAACATGCACACAAACTGAAATACACACAAACACAAACACACAAGTGGAGTATGTACATTGGATGCAGTTACTGAAAGGACAGAAAGATAATGCATCAATCACACACAATGAAACACACGCGAAAAGATAACACAGATGCACAACAAAAATGGAGGTGTTTACGGCTCGGATGTGCAGCAGCACGACAGCGTCCACAACAATTTCAAGAAAATGGTAATGGTTCTAAGCAATTTAATTCAAATTTTAGAAGATTCAACCAAAGTCGATTTTCTTCATCATCTTTCCGTAAGTCTTGGACAAAACCACCTGCTTTGCCATTAAATACCAATCAAAACCCTAAGCCATCCTCAGCCCAAATCCTAATATTCCTAGACTTCATGCCATTGCAAACAATGTATCTGAAGTCAAACCTATAGTGTGTTACAAATGCCATTAACTTGGACATCTAGCAGCCAATTGCCAATCGAAGAAGCCACCTGTCCATATCAACTATCTTGGAGTAATGGAAGATGAAGAACATGAGGAAATGGCTGACTTTACGGAAGATGAGGACGACATTACTACTCCTTCGGATACTTTACCAGGTATGCTAACTCCACATTCTTTGTTGACAATGAAATGTTTGGCGTATGGAAAATAAAAGATTATTTTGCATGATGATGGTAGTACACATGATTTTATTTCTGCAAAGTTAGTGAAAGAATTGAAATTACAAACTATTCCTACGCATTATCGCATTAAAGCAACATTCTTAGGCACAAGGTATAATGGAACACAAGAGGTGCATGATTTAGAAATTCAAATTGGTGAATATATTGAAAGAATGAATTTTCTAGTTGTACCATTACAGTCTAGTGATATTATCCTAGGTATGCCTTGGCGTCATCAGCATAATCCTGACATAGATTATTCCACGCATTCAATTAACATTCTTTTTTAAGGAAAAAACATTACATTGTATGGTATGCACGCATCTAATAATTTTCCACTGCTTACTCATACTCAAGCTAAACGTGCATTAGGTAAAAGTAGTAAATCTTATCTAATTTGGGTGAATGAACTGCAAGCTAAAGAAAAACATATGCACCCTAGGCATAAGGAATTCCTTGCAGAATTTAAACATTGTTTTGCTGAATATCTACCACCTGGACTACCTCCTTCACGTCCTAAAGACCACAAAATAGATTTAATTCATGGTACACAACCACCTTGTAAAGCACCATATAGGCATAACCAGATAGAGCAGAAAGAAATTCAAAATCAAGTTGAGGAATTATTAAACAAAGGATTAATTAGACCTGGTAGTTCTCCATTTGGTGCACCTGTTTTATTGGTAAAGAAGAATAATAATACTTATCGTATGTGCATTGATTATCGTGCCCTAAATACGATTACTATAAAGAATAGATATCAAATTCGTAGGGTCGATGATCTTATGGATAAACTACAAGGTTCTGCCATATTTAGTAAAATAGATCTTAAATCTGGTTATCATCAGGTGATATTAGATAAATCTGACATATTTAAGACTGCATTTAGAACACAATTTGGTCATTATGAATTTCTAGTGATGCCTTTTGGATTGACTAACACACCTGCTACGTTTAGTAGAATGATGAATCGTATATTTTTGAAATATGAGCATTGTATTATAGTATTCTTTGATGATATCTTGGTATTCAGTAAAAATGAGAAGAGCATTATGAACATCTGTCTTTGGTTTTCAAGTTGTTAAAAGATAATCAATTGTATGCTAATCCGGAAAAGAGTGAGTTCTTTCAAATAGAAATTGAATATCTAGGTCATATTGTGTCATTAGAAGGTATTAAGGATAGAAGCAATATTGAACTGGCCTATACCCAAAAATGTGCATGAGTTATGTTCTTTTCTAGGTCTTGCTAGTTTTTATAGGAAATTTGTGCGAAATTTTTCATTACTTGCTTTGCCTTTGACTAAACTTTTAAAGAAAGGTATTGCTTATCATTGGTCTGATAATCAACAGAAATATTTTGATTTATTGAAACATGCATTAACCCATGCTCCTGTATTACAACTACCTGATTTTAATAGACCATTATTTTTAGTAGTTACTGATACTAGCGGATCTGGAATAGGAGCCGTACTTATGCAAGATAATCATCCTATAGCCTATTCTAGCTGTAAACTGAAACCCTCCGAACTTAAATATTCCACATATGATAAAGAATTGTTAGCTGTTGTACAAGCTTTAAGACAATGGAAACATTACTTAATGGGTTCTGAGTTTATGATTAAGATGACCAACAAAGTATTAGACATATCCTTAGTCAACCCCAAATATTTGACTGACATATCAAATGGGCAGCTTTTATTCAGAGTTTTCATCCCCTTATTCAATATCAACCGGGTAAAGAAAATGTAGTGGCCGATGCATTAAGTAGAAGATCGACCATTCATAATATCTCTGTTACATCATTTGATTCTCTAATTCCTATGAATGATACTTATCATCAGGATATTACTTTTCATGTTGATTGGAATAAATTAGTTGGAATTAATTGGATTCCTATTGATTCACTGTCTTACAATGATGGATTCATGTTTTATGAAAAGAGATTATGTGTTACAGTTCCATTTAGATCTTTTGTTTTGAATGAGATTCATTGTCCTCCATATCAAGGTCATAAAGGTATCATATCTACTTTACGTACATTGACTGAAGATTTTTATTCACCACATATAGACACTGATGTATCTAACTTTGTTTCTGAATGTTTGGTTTGTGAAAGAGTTAAGATACATCATGGTAAACAGTATGGATTACTTATGCCTTTATCTATTCCATCAAGACCATGGGAACAGATTTCTATGGATTTTATTACTGGTTTACCTAATACTAAAGCTAACCATGATATGATTTGGACTATAGTAGATAGGTTTAGTAAACAAGCATATTTCATTCCATGCAAGAAAACTTTAATAGCATCTCAGGTAGCACAATTGTTTTTGAAAAGTGTTTTCACTAATCATGGATTACCAAAAGTTATTATTTCTGACCGTGATTCTAGATTTTGTAATAATTTTTGGATTACTTTGTTTGCTAACCTAGGAACAAAGATTGATTTCTCATCTACATTTCATCTTGAAACTAATGGACAAACAGAAGCCACTAACAGTACGATTTTAGATCTTTTACGTGCTTACACTATTTCTAAACCATAGACATGGGACACACATTTGCATTTACTGCAATTTGCATATAACAATACACCACACACAGCTACAAAGAAAGCACCGTTTGAAGTGATTTATGGTTATAGATTGTTTACACCTGTTGCATCTTTATCAAATAGAATTCAGAGTGTTGATGATATTGCTAACATGCACGCTACTATTTTTTGAGGTTAAAGACATGATTGCCAAAGCCCAGCAATCATATACAAAACAAGCCAATAAGAAAAGACATACCATGAATTTTAAAGTTGATGACTATGTTTGGTTGAGAATAGAAAAATGTAGATTACAAAGTGTAGATGAACACCCAGTTGTGAAATTAGCACCTAGATTCTATGGACCATTTAAGATCATTCACAAAATCAATGACAATGCATTCAAGTTAGAACTACCACCTCACTGAAAAATTCACAACACATTTCACATTAGTTTATTACGACCCTTTAGAGGCCAATTACATGTACACCCTGTTTATGAAAACCCACCTTTGCTAGATGAAGAGACTGAAATACTTGAACCTGAAGCTATCATAGATACTGACTTTATGACCACTAGAACTGACTGTAGATATTCTAGATATTTGGTCAAGTTTAAAAACCATCCTGTTGAAGAAGCCCAATGGATGCACGCTAGAGACTTAAATGCTTTCCCCACTCTGTTAGCTCCACATTGAGCTAATAGAAATTGAGGACAATTGCTATCCCGCCCTGGGGGTATGATGCCAGGAGGCATATTTCATGGTGGATTCCGTGAGGTTTTACAGTGGATTTCGTAAACTTTGTTGACCGGGGCTCATACACAAAGTGGATTATTTGTGCGAGAAGTTGATGGGGACGCCTATCCTTTTCGGGCGTTTCATGAATTTAGTGTGTACATGGGTGATTCCATAGCGGGTGATTTCGTAAAATACATATTAAATTAATAAACGTTTATGAGTTTAGAGTGCGCACTCGTGATAAATTAAGGTTAGGATTGATTTCTAACCAGTTGATTTATTTATGTAGCTGAAGATTGCTAGGTATTCACTTTTGTTGGTTTAATTGTATTATTTTACTAACGATTGTGAATGCTTCAATTGATGTTTAGAGACAGTAGCAGTGGCGGAGGAAAGCATTGGAGGATAACGTATATTCGAGTTATCACTTATATTTTGATAGGTGCATACCTTAGGCATGGCACCTATATTTTGTCGTGCCTATTTATTAAGGCGTTGGATATTTATTATTTTGTATGCGCATGGGTGCACGATTATGATATTTGTATTTGAACATTGTATTGGGTATGGCTGACTATTTGGGCACCCGCCCATTAGCTTTATTTCTATTTTGTGCTAAAGCAAACTCAAAAGCCAAAAGCGTGCTATTTTGTAATTTGGGCTATTATTTGAGCTTGAAGATGATTAATACATAAAATACATGCTTTGTGGAGCGCTCACACAAGGCATGGGGGGAGATTGCACCCAATTGGTCTCTTGTTCATGTCGTGCATGCTTTCTACCTTGAGTTTTGTCCAAAAAGTAGAGTTCTTTTGTTCTTGGGGACCTTCCGGCGTTCACTACGCCACCATACAACATCCGATTTGTGCACCAATGTGTGCGTAGTGAGCGTTGGAAGGTCCCCAAGAACCAAAAAACCCTACTTTTGCACAAAAAAACAAGAGAGAAGACTTGCACTACCTGAAGTAAAAGACTCATTGGGTATAATCTCCCCCCGTGCCTTGTGTGAGAGCTCCACAAAGCATGTATTTGATATATTATTCATCTCCAAGCTCAAAAAATAACCCAATTTACAATTAACATGCTTTAGCTTTTTGTGTTTGCTTTTGTCCCACTAAAGAATTAAAGCTATTGGTCGCCCAAAGAGTCAGACTATGCCCAAATACAATGTCCAATAATAAATATTTAAATCATGTACCCATGCGCATACAAAATAATAAATAAATATCAAGCGCTTCAAAAAATAAGCACATCAAAATAAATATTGGCACCATGCCTAAGATGCGCGCCCATCAAAAATGATAATTTCTTCTAAATAACTTGAATACACGTTATCGCCCAGTGCTTCCCAACGCCATTGTTGCTTGCTCTACATATCAATTGAAGCGTTCACAATTGTTACAAAATAATAAAATTAAACCGACAAAAGTGAATACCTAACAATCTTCAGCTACAAAATAAATAAATTGGTTAGAATCTTAATTTATTACGAGTGCGCACTCGAAACTCATAAACGTCTATTAATTTAAATATGTATTTTGTGGAATCACCCGCTATGGAATCACCCACTTGCACATTAAATTAACAAGACGCCCGAAAAGGACAAGCATCCCCATCGACTTTTCGCATAAGGAATCCACCTTGTATATGAGCCCCGGCAATAAATATAATTTTACGAAATCCACCGTAAAACCTCATAGAATCCATCATGGAACCATTAGGGCCAAAAATGCTTCAAAAAATGCATTTTTATTAATCACGAGATTAAGGAAAGGGCCAAAGAGAGTTTGCCACGTGTGCAAGAATATGGTATTCTTGTTTCCTCCTTTTTGGAGATAGTAGAGTCGACTTCGTGGTTCTCTTCTCTCTTTTAGCCAAAATCTCTAAACTCTGACATGTTTTGATAGTCCTGAAGTCATTATTTAATTATAAAATGTGACAATACCGATTATGATAATGATGTTGTGAAGTTAATAATAACTTTTTTGAAAGTCGGGAGCTTTTGGCGTCCCCACTATATTTTCATTAGTCTTTTCACTATTTCTTCTTTGTCCATTCGTCTTTCTCGGTGAGCTTCTTTCTTTGCTCATTTGTCTTTCTCAGTGAGCACTTTTCTCTGTGATTTCAATCTCAGTATGACATCCAAAAGGTGCCTGTCTCGTTTAATAAACTCCTGCACTGTCTATGGCCAAGGAGTAGACGAAAATTGGGAGCCCAAAACCTTTTGCATAAACGATTGGGTGACCATGTTGCCCTCTTGCAAAGTCTCTCACAAGGTCAAAAGAACAAAAAGAGAGGATATAAAATATCACTGGAAAGGGCGTATCATTGCTGTCAAAATTACGCATAAAGGGTGGTTAGTCAAAGTGCAACATGTTTACATGGCCAAGGATATGCACTTATCTCCTAATGAACGTATTTGCAAGCAAACACATTGTAAGTTTTAAGTTGATAACATATATGATTTTTAAAAAAATTTAAGCAAGTATTAATATTGAATTCTTCATTGTAGATATATTTCCATCAACAAGTACTGAATGGCAACATGTGGAGAGTTTGAGTGGAACTTTGAATGCGATTCATAATGTGTTTGCAGACATTATATATGATGATGAGACTGTCGATTCTTTCAGTGGTGAGAGAAGAATTTTTATATATTAAGCACAATATGTAGTTCCATCTAAAGAGGGTACATATGGACATATCGAGGATTTGCCATTGCCAAGTCTCTCCTCTCTTATTTGGGGGGTTCTTGATAAGGCAACCATGCATAGTTTTAAATTCAAAATATGTCAAGATATTCAAAAGTCCATGACAGCTGGAAGGATCTCAATAAGAATACACGTGTCATGGTTTATCCCCTTACATATCTTTGTGGGTTGCTTCAAAATAGCAAACTTATAGAGAACAAAAGTATCTTGGCTAAGTAGAAATTTTGCAAGCGCAGAACTAGATAACATTATAGGGAAGCTTTGGAAATCTAGAGATGTTGACCATAAGGGTGACACCATGAGATATATTGTATGCCCCCAATCCTTATCTCTATGTTATAATATAGCATGACAAACTCTTGCTTTGGGTTTTGATTATAGGAGATACAAACTTAAACTAGGCATGTGGATTCCCTTGGATTCAAATACAGATTACATGTCCTTTAATCTTAAGGTGCAAGTTATAGAAAAGGATGTAAATATCACTTCCAATTGGAATCTTAAGATGTAAGGGATACCTTGGAGAAGCTAGACTATACATCCCCAAAATATAAGTTCAAAGTAAACAGTAAAGTAGTAGGGAAAAGAGCTGAATGTTTTTTCTCTTGTATGAGTTGCTTGCCTCCTTCAATTATGAGCTTCAAGCCATAAAATTGAAAACATTACATTGGACAAAAAGCTTTTCATTGAATGAAGAGTTAAAAAATTAAAGTGTAGATATATAAAGATCTTGCCATTTGTATCTATTTATCTTCTTTCATCATTGTAACTTCTTCATCACTTTTTGAAAAGATAGATCTTGCAATTGCACTGGCTTTTTTTTTGGTTGGTTGAAGAATTTAACTTGAACAAGGGTCCTCTTCTCTTGAGGGAGTAGATGAGAATATTAATGAGAAAGTGTTGGCATTTCTGTCTTTATGGAGCTTGCCTTACTTGTCTTTCCAGATGACTTGCCTTTTGCCTTACTCTTAGTTAAGGATTTAAGTGGAGAAGAGTCGGGGTCGACTGGCGTGATTGCCCTGTCCAAAAGTAACTCGATACATCTCTCTCTTATCCACCATGTGTATGAATCGAGGTAATCTTGGCACTGCAAGGAAAATTGTAATAAGTTGTTAGGTGAGTGATAGTTCGTACTTATAGGGAGTAAAAACAAAGAAATTGAATGATTATAAAATTTGATAATAATGTTGTTGCTCAAAATCTAATAACGTTGCTCAAAACAGAATGTGAAAGATACTTACATTAACCCCATCTATCTTGAGAATCTTTGAATCTATTGTCCTACAAACATTTGAAATTACTCTCCATCCACAAGAATACGCATCATTTTGTAAGGGAACTTCTTGTAAGAGAAAACTATATAGTTTTTGAGGATCAGCAATATCCTCATATGTAGTGGCAAAAAATGTTACTACTAACCTCCCAGCACTGTAAATGGAAACATGTTATAAAAAAAGGACAATAAATAAAATAAACAATAAACAAAAGTGAGGATTTGTATTCAATGCACATTTTTGCTTGACCGTTGTCGAAGGATTTGCCAAAGCAAAGCAAAGTCGTGTCTACAGAAGACCTTGACTAATTTCAGGATAGAAGTTCAACAAATATGCGAATAAGCAAGATGAGAGGATTTATGAGCAATATCAACCAAAGGATAGATCCATTAGTTACACCTTTATAAACTGAAAAGTAGGACTTGTAAAAGCACAAGTTCTCATCTCAAGGATTAGCAATTTTCAGAAGTAATTGGTTTGCTGAAGCAGGTTTATGATTGAATGACCTACAAATTGAAGGCAGATCCATGTGTCAGAATATAGCTAAGAGCAAAATTGATGCTGATGCAGTAACACCTCATTGAAGGAGAAACACAGCTCGCAGACTGCTTTCATCCAAAGTATTATATACTCCTCATGACATACACTATATGGCATACTGCACAGCCTGTAGCACAGTACCCAAATTGGCAGCAATTCCCACAACTGTTATATCTGGTAACAACTCCAATACACGGAAGATTCCAGTCAAAAGCTACTACATCAGCTCATGGAAAATGGCAGTCTGACTAACAAGCTTCAAGATGATGCCATAACATGGTTGAATCATCTTTCTCATGTTTAGTTTTTTAAAAAAAACTCTTAGTCATCCAAGTAATAGTAGGAGTCTGCAGATTTCTGCTCCCTATCTTTGTAGAATCCAGCTTGTTGATACGAGGCCGATAGTTTGTGGGATCACGTTTGAAATTAATATCCAGATGCAATAGAAACAGGTTCATGTCAGTCAAGAGAGACTGTGGTGTATTCGCAACACAGTCAACTGATGGTTTTCCCTCATACACAATGACCCTGTCAGCCAGGTATGTTGCCATAATGAAGTCATGTTCAACAGCAAATGCAGTCTTTTTAGCATGCAAGATAAAGCGTTTGATCACTTTTGCTACCACAATACGCTGCTCTGAATCAAGGTAAGCGCTCAACTCTTCGATAAGATATATGTCTGTAGGCTTTCCGAGGCATGAACATAAAAGCAACCCTCTGGTCTCTTCCTCCGTGAAGACTTATGGTACATCGACCATGTATGATTCCGTCATGAGCGTTCCTTTCTGCTCATCCCCTACATCGATGACCTTTGCATTTGGGTGGCGTCTATGGTATTCATGAATCTCTTTCAGCCGCTCATAGAAAGCACTGTACACATTTTGTCCACTGGCACTGTGTCTACCAAAAGCAGCAATCTCATCTGCTCTAGCTCTGTCTTTGTCTTCATAAATCTCAATCTGTTTTAGCTTCTCCGGTCCAAGCTCTATAAGCTCATCTTCTGAGTCGTAATTTTCAGGTCAATCATAAACTCCTCGTTACTTGTAACTTCAGTTCCTGCATCTCGCATCTGCCTGATGAATGATTGACAGAAGTGCCCTTCTTACAGCCGCTTACAGCCGCATCTACCTCCAGATCTTTTTCCACAACATAAGCATGAATTCGTCTTGCCTCATCCGATGCTCTCATGCCAATGCAAGCTTTTTATGATAGGAAGTACAGAACCACTATCTGGTAGCATTCCTATCCAACAACCTCCTTCCAATCTGACGGAACTGTTTGGTCAGTTTGCCGTTCCGGTCCATTGCTATTTTATGCCTTCTTTCCACATTTGACAGTCGTGGATGCAGCTCATCCTGTCCGCATTCCCCCTAAAAAAAATACTTTTTCCATGACGGGGAGAGAGCTTGCCTCGAATCAACCAACGATGCTTGTCATAACTTCTGGCTTAAGCTCTAGAAGCTGAAGTGCCCCTCTTGGTGTGGCAAAGGAATCCCATTCAGATGAACCATCATTCACCTCCTCTGCACACTTGATTGCCTCCTCCCGTAAAAGCTCCTTCCTTCCCCCTTTTTTCCCTCTTGGCTTTTTCAGAGAAATAGAAAAAATAGCAATCCTTTTTCCCACATTCTACATATCCTGAAAGCTTCACAATCCAAGAAACTGTATTTCAAACTGGTAGCCTGTCAAAAACTTGGCAGCATCTCCATGAAAGCCACATCCAGTATACATTTCTACCAGCATGTTTCCCACAGGGAACTCCCCTTTTTAAATCCCCTTTGAATTATCTCAACATGCATTTCATGTCCTGTTTCCAATGCTCCTGTAATGCTACAAGTTTTCAAGTTGCAAAGATAAACGAAAGCATCTGAACGCACCTCATCATTAGGCCCATATTCAGCGTATCTTTTTGGTGGATTCCACATCTCAGATGCGCAGCAGTACGACACCGTGGATCCCCTAAGAGAGTTCATAAGGATAATTTCTCGATTGAGAATATCAATATATATTAAGCTCCAATGTCCTCTACAAAGTAAAATGTTAGTAAGAAATGCATACTATAAAGAAGTATACATTAAACCCTTTGCAAAATTGCATACCTTTCAACGTAAGGAAAAAAATATGGTAGTTTGTAATTGGATCGAACGATTTGAAAAATAATTTTATGTTTGAATGAGATTTTGAAAACAATTCCATTGATAACAGTGGATTAACAATAAATATAGTTTTAGAGATTTCTTAGCTAAGAGAAGAAATCAACACCCTCAAACCAAAAGCAAAATCAAATGAATGTCAATTGCAATGAACAAAACAAAACTATCATTCCATTAAAAAATTTGAGCAAAAAATCCTTACCTTATGCAACAAAAGACTACTGAATCTGAAAATTGAATATCTTTCTTAACGAACATTCCATTGTCCTCATGGGAAATACTAAGATAGTCTTTTGAAGAAGTGCAAGAGACATTCATAACCATTTTCTTCTATAGCTCATCCATTCTCTTCGGATTGACAAGACCAAGGACATCGATTTTTCTCTTGCAAACTTCATCCTCTGACTCTATAGTCTCTTGTGGTCATTCTTGATGGGTGACTTCCTCAGGTTCTTGATAGGCAGACACTTGTTCGGAGGTGGTCTTTGCAAGGTGTAAATGTGTCACCTCCTCAATTACTAGCTGTTTCGCTCTCCTAGACAATTTTGGAGGAACATTAAGGATCTCAAATGCTTTTTTATCAGTAGTAGGCAAGGGCCTCGATACCTCATCGAACCTATACCTGATTCTGCTAACCATACTAAAGTCTTTGTTCATCAAAGTCATTCTATGAGCGTGGGCAACAGCAATGTAAGCATAGTTCATAAAATCAATAACGAAGTCTTCAACAACCTCCTGAAGGCAAAGAATGGCTGCAAGTTGCCATTTTTTTTGCATGCCAACTTCAGTGGATACACTTGATAATCTAAAAGAAATATCTTTGACAACCCTAATAAATGTTGTCTTTGGAATCACATGCTGTGTAGCTCTTTGTGCCTTTCTTATCTCACTAAAACATTTCTGAACATAAAAAAATCTAGACTTTCTCTTTCTCTTCAGCTTGGAAGGGTTTTCTTCTCCATGGACATAAGAGGGTCCAAGTTGCTCTGTCTGTTGAATAGGGGCTCTAAGGGAAGTTGAAAACTTAGCAGTTGTTGTAGGGGAGGATTGTACATGATGAAGCTTACTCTGGGCAGGAGAAGACACTATCTCTGCACTAGATTGCTTAGATTCCATGGCAAGAGACTGAGAGCAACCAAGGGTAGGTGGGATCTAAGGGCAACTAGGGGTAGGTGGGATCTCAGATGGGATCTTAGGATGGAAATATTGAAAAGCTGAGAGCCTTGTCTCCTCCTCACTCTCTTTGCTGTCTATATACACCTTCCTTACAGTCTGCTTTGTCCTAGCCATGAACCTATAGAAAAATGAGACTTTTTAGAACATTTAAAAACCATGAGTAAAAAATGAGACTAGTTAGAATATTTAAAAACCATAAGTAACCCAAACACAAATAACAAATACGGCACGATAGGAGAAAAAGCTCGGGTATGAAATGAAGCTCCTTGCACCGTATTTGCGGATGACTGATACGACGCGATAGGAAAAAACTGTGGGTCTAAAATGTAACTCCTCGCGTTGTATTTGCGATAGGCCAAAGCACGATTTAACTTCTCGAGCCATAGACTGATACGATGAGAATATAGTGAAGTAAATTTTTAAAAAGCAACCTCTCGCTCCGTATTTGTGGTGAACGATACGACGCGAAAATAGTGAAGCGCAGATTTGTAGTGCCGATACGACGCAAAAACAATGAAGCGCATGTTTAAAAAGCACATGCTTGCACCGTATTTGTGGTGACTGATACGGCATGAATATGTTTAAGCATAGGTTTAAAAAACAACTCCTCGCGCGGTAATTGCGATGACCGATATAGGGCAAAGTTAATCTCGACGTGGCTATGTATTCACGCTCTAGATTTGAAAAGTGAGCCACGTAAGCTACCATCAATCTTTTATAACTGCGGGGTATGTGACATGTGGCAGTGTTTGATTGGCTAGGTTTTGCATGGGCCATCCACGTGGCTGTCTACGTGGCTTCGTATGTGGAAAATATGTTCCGCTCTATATAAACACAGTGGTCAAGCATTTATGACTTTTTTGCAAATTTACAAGCTTGTTTAGAGTTGAGGTCCACTTTCAGTGTTTCTTATGTGAATTTGCACAGTGAGCAGAGATGTTGTTTTTGATGAGATGAGTAGCTAGTATAAACCAGTAAATGTGATTGATGATGTAGATGCACAAAATGGTAATGCTGCACAGAATTCACAGCAGCAGTCACAAAATATTAGTGGACCTGGAGCGTCCTCTAGCAGTGGTTCACATTCTTCGCCATGGACAGGCAGATTGAGATCAGGAGAATCTTCTCAAAGCAATACAGATAGTGGTATGCAGGTATCATGAAAAGGAAAAGAGAAGGTTGATCAGCCCATGTTTGATGTGAATGCAGGTCACTCTTATGTGGATGGTGAATCCAGTGGCTCAGAACAGAGCATTGATGATGAGTCGGGTATTCCTTCTATTGTTACACCTGGAGTAAGGAAGACCAGGGATGTTTTGAGAGCACCTGGGAGTGAACCTACTTTGCGCAGGTCTACCAGAGCTAGGTATCCTGTGGATAGGCTGAAATATGATGAATTTACAGCCATTCACTATGCATATATGGTCAAAGTGATACAGGAACCAGAACCCACTTCTTTTGAGCAAGCCATGGGAAAAGAAAAATGGGAGAAAGCCATGGATGAAGAAATGGATGCCTTGGAAACAAATGCTACATGGGAATTGGTACCTTTGCCTAAAGGTAAAAATGCAATTGGCTATAAGTGGGTTTATAAGGTGAAGCACAATGCAGATGATTCTATGAACAGATACAAGGCAAGATTAGTAGTCAAGGGGTATGCACAAACATATGGCATTGACTATGAAGAAACATTCAGTCTGGTTGCAAGGATGGCAACCGTAAGAGCGGTCATTGGTATGGCTGCATCAAAGGGATGGTCTTTACATCAGATGGATGTAAAGAATGCCTTCTTGCATGGTGATTTGCAAGAAGAGGTCTATATGGAGCAGCCACCAGGTTATGTGCATGATGTTCATCCTGAGTTTGTGTAATATTTCCGCACACTGCGTACCGTAAATATTAACTTTCCGCACGCCGTGTAAACCCTGTGCAAGGGTATCCCCTACTTCGAAATTATTGGAAGCTTAATCCACACCATGCACGCTCAAAAATGAGGCCTCCACATTGTAAATTAGAGGCAGGGGTTGAGGACCATAAAAACCGTGTGGGAACACCCTTTTTGAAGGGGCAATTGGATAAATTCAAGGCAAATTTTTTTATTATTATCCCTTCCCCCAGCCGATGCATGGCTGGAGGAGAGGGAGTGTGGGGGGGAATGGCCAAGGAGGAGTGAAGTCGGGCTGCATGAGGGGGAGTCCTCCACGTGTGTGGAGGCCCTCTTCCCCACCCCCCCCAAGGCCTATATAAACACCCCCTAGCTAGAGGGTGCTAGAGGGTGTGCTGGACGAGCTGGAGGAGGACGCCGTGCTGGAGGAGGTCGCCGTCTCCGTGCTGAGGGAGCCGCCGAGCTGCAGTCCGCCTAGTCCGCCTAGTCCGCCAGCCCGCCAAGTCCGCCAGCCACCGCCACGGGCCTGCCAGACTGCCGCGGACCGCCGCCCCGCCTGGATCACGACCCCCCCCCCCACGTGGCCTTTAGAAGCTGGAAGCTTCTTAGAAGCTTCTTTAGAAGCTTCTAAGAGGGGGCTTCCTTAAGCCCCCTTCCCACTGCATCCCCATAGGCCCAGACATAATCCCCCTTCCCGGGACTTTGAAGAGGAGAAGGTGAAGCCCATAGAGACATTCCACAAGACCCTTTGAAAAAGGCTTTCGCAAAAAGACTTTGAAGCCGCAAGCCATCCACGAATCAATTCCGTGCCAACTCGAGTTTTCCTAAAAGAACTCCTAAAGCCCTTTGCCGCGAGCGCCATCCCGCAAAGGAATCTTCTGTATACGAGGAAAAAGGCCAAGGACGGAAGGCTGCATTCCGAGGCAAGACAATTCGTAGACCACAAAGGCAAATCAGAAGCTGAATCTACGCCTACGATGGCCCCCAAAAGATCACAAGGCGCGACTGCGGGAGGTTCATCTCCGAGTATACAAGTGGATATCTCCCCGACCCCTCAAGTCCAGGTTCTTTCGAGTTATTTTCGCATAAAGAAATGATTAGGCGCGCTTAGTTCATAAGGGAGATTGCATCTTTACGCTTAATTTTAATGCATGTGGAAATTGGAAAAAAAAAAACATTTGGTAAAGTATCTCTTGAAACATTAGGCAAGATTGAAATATGTCATGAATTTGAACGAGTTATCCACCTTAGAAGACTAGTTGCATGTAGTTTCTTTGGTACATTATCAAAGTAATGAGTCTAAACTTAGGGCAAAGAAATGGAATTTATAAGTGCATTCTCTTTCGTCCTAGACATGGTAGGAATAAGCGTGTGCCGCATGTTAGGCAACATCCTCCTTGTAATGATTTCATGAGGCAAGGTTAACACCATAAGATATTATCCAAAAAGAAATAATAGAGTACGGAAATGATCTTATGGACTTGCAAATAGCATGTAAAATGGAATGAATTAACACTAGCTTTAGTTTGGTATAAACTTCGTTAACTACATTGTAGCTAGGAGAATGTTGCGTATTGCATAGTCATCATGCGAAAACGTCATTCATCAGAAGCCGCATTTAGGAAAGGTTGCATGGTTCGTCAAAGCATAAGATTCGAAAGTATAGACTACAAGGTTGTAGGCATGATTAATAGGTCTTAGGAAAAGTTAGTATCCAGATTATCATGCATTTTTGCTACACCAAGGAAAGATAAAAATTATTGTGAACCATGTGATGCGTAGAAGCAATAAATCGCATGTTTACGCGTATTGGTGTAGTTGTAACTATTGTTCTCCATTAGATTTAGCTTATTACCTTAGGAAAGGTTCATCCTTGTCGTAAGACAAGTATATTGAGTTGTCTAAATCACCTAAACCACAAGGATTCTTATGGGCATGGTTGGGTCGATATGATAGGTATCCCAAGTATTAACTAGGGTTTAGTGCAATAAGAATTCGACCTAGTTTTACACTTGTTGCCAAGTCTAAACCCGCAAACCCAAAGATCTTACATACGTTCACGAAATATCGAATCAATTGGATGTTCATGCATAAAATGATCTAAGGTTTTATCCTAAGGATCATTCGTTCAAATGATGAGACTCCGACGGAGTTGCAAATTTCTAGGACCATGGGTCAACATAATTAGGAATGGGTTGGAGGATACCCTAAACCCTGCTACTCGGCTAGAGGTAATTCCGTGGCCGGAGGACGCCATTCAATGGGTGGAATGATCCCGTGGAATGATGCAACACATGTGCAAAAAGGTTGCAACATCGTATAGACTTGAGATTTGTCCACAAGAGAGTTTTGTCATCTCTCGAAATGAGGTTGGCAAGTTATTGAAAGAATTTAACTTACAAGAGGATGAGTAATCATCCTGTTACTCACTTTTCTTGGGGGATAATTACCAAGGAAAAGGAAAGTTAGGTATTTGCCTTGAAGCAAATAACCAGACAATAAACTAAAGCGACATGGTCGCTGGAACCTACCACAACAAAACCTAAAGTATTGGTAGGGTATGACCCTAACCCAAGAATGATAGGAATCTTGCCAAAGTTGCAATTGATTCCGGATCGAATGCGGGTTGCATTCGGAGAAAAGGAGTCACTCCTTAACAGTTTGCCAGCTAAACGACCATTGGAAATTGATTGTGCTTGTAACAGTTTGGAAAGCACTGTTTGCATTGTTTGCTCAATGAACTAAAGGACGAAAATATATCTAAATACTTCAGGTTGAAGCCTGAAGGGAGAGGCAGCTTCAGTTACCCCCGACTGCCTGCCTGACCCTAACCAAGGGGGTTGTTAGCCGCGCCGGGAACGTGGACCGAACCCGCCGCGAGAGGTCTCTTCGTTGAGTTCTACTTGGAGCAGGAGGACGCTTGGGTGCCAGAGGGGGCTCTGGCCGTAAATCCCTCGCCTTCCGGGCCCTGCACAAGAGGCTAACGTGACTCGGGATTGGATCTTGAGGCCCGCATACTAGTCTACGGGCGGAAACTTGGATTAGTGATCCCTGGTGGATTACTGGATAGCCTTCGGGCGGATTATGAATACGCCTACAGGCGGGAACTCCTTGTATTTCAAAGATAAAAGGATAAAATGATAATAAAGAAGTTGTTTGGCATTGTTTTCTTTATGTCCTGTGATAAGATTACGTGAAGAAACCAGTGCATAAGTGGGTTAATTCAAAGAAGCTGTTTGTATATGTCAAACTAATGTGGTAGGTAATTACATAACTAAAACAAACCGAGGAAAGTGCGGAGGATGGACCATGGATCCGTCCTACGGATGGGTGGTCCCGGTTAGCCGGGAACTTTTCTCAAAGTCTTCGACGAACAGAGGGATGATTAACATCACCGAAACAAGTAATGAGAACGATGACTTGGAATTACCGATTACCCGATTCACGCTGTTTTAGGGGAACGGAATGGGACTATGCCTTATGGCAGAGAGGTCGAGCCTTGCATCCCTCTCGTTTCCCATTCTCCTTGAACCAAGTGCAGCATGAATCCGCTTCAGACCAGGCGTTTCTGCGTAAAGTAGTTCGATCAGGTCTGACGCTAGTCGCTGTTAGTAAATGACCAAACAATTCCGGTCGATCCTAGGTGGGAACGGCCAGGACACTTCCGTTACATGGCAGACGCGGAAAGTCCTAGATTGCAAAACCCGCAACATTCCATGGGAGTGCCGGGTGGAGTTTTCTAGACAACCTTTCCGATGGGCTGCTAAGACGTGTTCTAGAGGATTCTAGTGGACACGTTACAGTTGGTATCAGAGCAAACCAACAAAGGACTTGTTTTTAGGAAATTTTAATAAGAAGAAGTAAAGCAAATGTTGTGTCCCAAACATTTCCTTACTTTGATTACTGTCTTCCAGAATTATGAAGCATGGAACAGGTTCTTAGTGTTCCGAGTCATGTTTATGACCGCGATGCATTCCACAAATTATCGACAAAGGGTTGAGATGATGAACATCTTAGACCGCATTTACAATCCATCGCCTGTGTACGTGGAACAGAGATGGATGGGTGTTTCAGGGATCTATTACATAACTGCCTATCGACCTGCGTACCTTCAAATTAACTTGAAGAGAATCAAGTGGATGGAGGATTTGAAGATCGTAAAGCTGTTCATCTTTGTTGAGGCTCACGCAAACGCGACTCTACAGGTTGGAGGTCGAAGGGTTAACCAGAATAAGTATGTGTACGGAGAAGTAATTCAAAAAATCCCTGCCGACCGAATCAAGGTTTTGGGACGTCATGAGAAGAATGGATATCAAAGGAAAAGATACCCTAATCTTCCAATGAACTACCGATTCCTGAAGATCGATGACCCCAATCCGTACTACTACTCAGTTCCTGTAGCTGAATGCAACAACATCTTATTCTCCTCGAATTAATGTATTAACTTGTTCCATCGGCCCAAGAAATAATTATACCATAAAAGGGCTATGCTGATATGAATGGAATAAAACTTTTTCCTGATTGTCTTGACTGTGAATATTGATAAAAGTAGTAAAGTGAATTGGTCACTTGGCTGAAGGAATACGTGGACGTAGTTCTGAAGAGTTAACAGAACTCCCGCTTTAAAGAGAAGTAGATCATGAGATCAAGCTAGTAATAGGAGCTGCACCAATTGCGAAGAGACCCTATAGAATGTCTATATCGGAAGCTATTGAGTTGAAGGAACAACTCAAGCAACTGTTAAACCAAGGCTACATCCGGCCTAGCAATTCACCATGGGGAGCTCCAGTCCTATTCCAGAAAAAGAAAGATGGGACACTTCGACTATGTATTGATTACCGTGGGTTGAATCAATCAACAGTCAAGAACAAGTATCCTATTCCTAGAATAGATGAGCTTCTTGATCGCCTTCAAGGTGCAAAGATCTTCTCCAAAATTGATCTCAGGTCAGGTTACTATCAAATCAGGATCAAGGATGAGGATATTCCAAAAACGGCCTTCAATACAAGATATGGGCACTTTTGAATTCTTGGTTATGTCATTCGGCCTTACAAATGCACCTGCCACCTTCAATAGATTAATGCAGGATATTTTTAGACCATATCTTGATGACTTCGTGCTTGTCTTCTTCGATGACACTTTAGTTTATTCCAAACTGAAAGAAGATCATGAACCTCAACTTCGGATTGTCCTTGAGACAATGAGGTTCCATAAGCTATATGCAAAAATGAAGAAGTGTGCATTCTTCAAACGTCAGATTGAATATCTAGGATTCATAGTATCATCAGAAGGCATATCAGTAGATCCAGCCAAAGTCAGAGATGTGCTTGAATGGCCAATACCAGTATCTGTCAAAGAGATACGTAGTTTTCTTGGCTTGACAGGATGGTATAGGATCTTTATCAAAAACTATGCTTTGATTGTAGCACCTCTTACCGACTTATTAAAGAAGCAGACTTCTATTACATGGTCTACTCCCGAGAAAAATAGCTTCGACCAATTGAAGCAATGTTTAGTATCAGCACCTATTCTGAAACTTCCTGATCTCAATAAGGAGTTCGAGGTAGTAACTGATGCCAGCATTCTTGCCTTGGGGTGTGTTCTTATGCAGGAAGGTCATCCAGTAGCATATTCTTCAAGGAAATTGAAGAGTCACGAAAAGAATTATGCCACTCATGATCTGGAGTTATTAGATGTCATCCATGCTCTAAAGCTTTGGAGACACTATCTGTTGGGAAATAAGTTCACTCTAGTAACCGATCATAAGAGTCTCAAATGGATTTTTACCCAGAACGAGCTCAACATGAGGCAGCGTCGATGGATTGAAGTATTGGAGGAATATGATTTTGAAATCAAGTATCGACCAGGGAAAGAGAATGTAGTTGCCGATGCACTCAGTCGCAAGGCATTCCTAAACTCCCTAATCTTGCAGAATCCATCAACGGCCAGATCTCTGGCCACAAAGGTATCTATGCCAAGCAACCCTATACTCGAACTAGCTAGAGAGGAAGCATGCCATGATTTGGCCTACCAAACCATGATAAAAGAAATAGCTACCAAAGAGCAGAATCTGAAGTCACAAGCTAAGTATCGGGAATTTTCCACTGATAATGGACTTGTTTATTACAGAACAAGACTATGTATTCCAACAAGCCAGTCACTTAAGCAAAAGATATTATGGGAAGCTCATGATTCCCCTTTCGCAGGACATCCTGGCTATGCAAAAACTCTTAATGCACTTAGGAAGAGCTATCATTGGGAGAGGCTCAAAGGTGACGTCCTCAAATATGTCACTGAATGTTTGTCTTGCCAACGTATCAAGGCTGAACATGTCATGATGCCAGGAAAATTACAACCACTTGACATTCCCCAAATGAAATGGGAATTCATCAGTATGGATTTTGTGGTGGGCTTACCCCAAGTCCAAGGAGGGTACAACTCCATTATGGTTGTAGTTGACATGCTTACTAAGGTTGCACACCTGATTCCAGTAAAGACAAACTATAAAGCCTCCGATATTGCAAGAGTGTTTATCAAAGAAATATTCAAGCTACATGGGTTACCTAGAAGGATCATTAGCGATCGAGATTATCTTTTCACTTCACACTTCTGGAGAGCTATCTTTGAAGCTATTGGAACTCAGCTCTGTTTTAGCACTGCCTACCATCCCCAAACGGATGGACAAACAGAACGAGTAAATCAAATCATTGAGGATATGCTTAGGGCTTACTGCTGTCGAGAGCCGAAGAGGTGGATTCAATACTTGCCGTTAGTAGAATTTGCTTGCAATGCTTCTTACCAGCAGAGCATTCAAATGACCCCTTTCCAGGCATTGTATGGTCATGATTGTCGAAGTCCCCTAAATTTTTCTGATCCTACCTTGAGAGTGGAAGCTTCAAGACAAATGTTGGAGGACATGGATGACCAAATAAGGTCAATAAGATAAGACATACAAGCAGCCAAAGATAGACAAAAGGCATATGCGGATTTGAAACGCCAAGAGAGGGTCTTTGGAGAAGGAGACATGGTCTTCATTCGTGTACGGCCGAAAAAGAGTTCTTTATCTCTAAGTAAATGCAAGAAGCTAAGTCCAAGGTATTGTGGACCATATAAAATCCTCAAATGCCTAGGACCCAATGCTTATAAATTGCAACTTCCTGATAACCTAAAAGTTCACAATGTATTCCATATTAGTCTCTTAAAAAAGTATGTACCCAACCCAAATCATGTACTTGATGACCAACAAATTGTAATGCCTAGTCAAGGAGTCCTTGAACTAAGACCGGAAAAGATTTTAGATGTCAGGGAGAGACAGTTGAGATCTAGAACCTTGAGAGAATGCCTCGTCCAGTGGAAAGATTATCCCGAAGAGGATGCTACCTGGATGGATGAAAGCTCTCTCAATCTTCAATATCCCCAGTTTATCTCGAGATGAGGACATCTCGATTTTTCTAAGGGGGAGAGAATGTAATATTTCCGCACACTGCGTACCGTAAATATTAACTTTCCGCACGCCGTGTAAACCCTGTGCAAGGGTATCCCCTACTTCGAAATTATTGGAAGCTTAATCCACACCATGCACGCTCAAAAATGAGGCCTCCACATTGTAAATTAGAGACAGGGGTTGAGGACCGTAAAAACCGTGTGGGAACACCCTTTTTGAAGGGGCAATTGGATAAATTCAAGGCAAATTTTTTTATTATTATCCCTTCCCCCAGCCGATGCATGGCTGGAGGAGAGGGAGTGTGGGGGGGAATGGCCAAGAAGGAGTGAAGTCGGGCTGCATGAGGGGGAGTCCTCCACGTGTGTGGAGGCCCTCTTCCCCACCCCCCCCCCCCCCCCAAGGCCTATATAAACACCCCCTAGCTAGAGGGTGCTAGAGGGTGTGCTAGACGAGCTGGAGGAGGACGCCGTACTAGAGGAGGTCGCCGTCTCCGTGCTGAGGGAGCCGCCGAGCTGCAGTCCGCCTAGTCCGCCAGCCCGCCAAGTCCGCCAGCCACCGCCACGGGCCCGCCAGACTGCCGCGGACCGCCGCCCCGCCTGGATCACGACCCCCCCCCCACGTGGCCTGTAGAAGCTGGAAGCTTCTTAGAAGCTTCTAAGAGGGGGCTTCCTTAAGCCCCCTTCCCACTGCATCCCCATAGGCCCATCCATAATCCCCCTTCCCGAGACTTTGAAGAGGAGAAGGTGAAGCCCATAGAGACATTCCACAAGACCCTTTGAAAAATGCTTTCGCAAAAAGACTTTGAAGTCGCAAGCCATCCACGAATCAATTCCGTGCCAACTCGAGTTTTCCTAAAAGAACTCCTAAAGCCCTTTGCCGCGAGCGCCATCCCGCAAAGGAATCTTCTGTATACGAGGAAAAAGGCCAAGGACGGAAGGCTGCATTCCGAGGCAAGACAATTCGTAGACCACAAAGGCAAATCAGAAGCCGAATCTACGCCTACGATGGCCCCCAAAAGATCACAAGGCGCGACTGCGGGAGGTTCATCTCCGAGTATACAAGTGGATATCTCCCCGACCCCTCAAGTCCAGGTTCTTTCGAGTTATTTTCGCATAAAGAAATGATTAGGCGCGCTTAGTTCATAAGGGAGATTGCATCTTTACGCTTAATTTTAATGCATTTGGAAATTGGAAAAAAAAAAACATTTGGTAAAGTATCTCTTGAAACATTAGGCAAGATTGAAATATGTCATGAATTTGAACGAGTTATCCACCTTAGAAGACTAGTTGCATGTAGTTTCTTTGGTACATTATCAAAGTAATGAGTCTAAACTTAGGGCAAAGAAATGGAATTTATAAGTGCATTCTCTTTCGTCCTAGACATGGTAGGAATAAGCGTGTGCCGCATGTTAGGCAACATCCTCCTCGTAATGATTTCATGAGGCAAGGTTAACACCATAAGATATTATCCGAAAAGAAATAATAGAGTACGGAAATGATCTTATGGACTTGCAAATAGCATGTAAAATGGAATGAATTAACACTAGCTTTAGTTTGGTATAAACTTCGTTAACTACATTGTAGCTAGGAGAATGTTGCGTATTGCATAGTCATCATGCGAAAACGTCATTCATCAGAAGCCGCATTTAGGAAAGGTTGCATGGTTCGTCAAAGCATAAGATTCGAAAGTATAGACTACAAGGTTGTAGGCATGATTAATAGGTCTTAGGAAAAGTTAGTATCCAGATTATCATGCATTTTTGCTACACCAAGGAAAGATAAAAATTATTGTGAACCATGTGATGCGTAGAAGCAATAAATCGCATGTTTACGCGTATTGGTGTAGTTGTAACTATTGTTCTCCATTAGATTTAGCTTATTACCTTAGGAAAGGTTCATCCTTGTCGTAAGACAAGTATATTGAGTTGTCTAAATCACCTAAACCACAAGGATTCTTATGGGCATGGTTGGGTCGATATGATAGGTATCCCAAGTATTAACTAGGGTTTAGTGCAATAAGAATTCGACCTAGTTTTACACTTGTTGCCAAGTCTAAACCCGCAAACCCAAAGATCTTACATACGTTCACGAAATATCGAATCAATTGGATGTTCATGCATAAAATGATCTAAGGTTTTATCCTAAGGATCATTCGTTCAAATGATGAGACTCCGACGGAGTTGCAAATTTCTAGGACCATGGGTCAACATAATTAGGAATGGGTTGGAGGATACCCTAAACCCTGCTACTCGGCTAGAGGTAATTCCGTGGCCGGAGGACGCCATTCAATGGGTGGAATGATCCCGTGGAATGATGCAACACATGTGCAAAAAGGTTGCAACATCGTATAGACTTGAGATTTGTCCACAAGAGAGTTTTGTCATCTCTCGAAATGAGGTTGGCAAGTTATTGAAAGAATTTAACTTACAAGAGGATGAGTAATCATCCTGTTACTCACTTTTCTTGGGGGATAATTACCAAGGAAAAGGAAAGTTAGGTATTTGCCTTGAAGCAAATAACCAGACAATAAACTAAAGTGACATGGTCGCTGGAACCTACCACAACAAAACCTAAAGTATTGGTAGGGTATGACCCTAACCCAAGAATGATAGGAATCTTGCCAAAGTTGCAATTGATTCCGGATCGAATGCGGGTTGCATTCGGAGAAAAGGAGTCACTCCTTAACAGTTTGCCAGCTAAACGACCATTGGAAATTGATTGTGCTTGTAACAGTTTGGAAAGCACTGTTTGCATTGTTTGCTCAATGAACTAAAGGACGAAAATATATCTAAATACTTCAGGTTGAAGCCTGAAGGGAGAGGCAGCTTCAGTTACCCCCGACTGCCTGCCTGACCCTAACCAAGGGGGTTGTTAGCCGCACCGGGAACGTGGACCGAACCCGCCGCGAGAGGTCTCTCCGTTGAGTTCTACTTGGAGCAGGAGGACGCTTGGGTGCCAGAGGGGGCTCTGGCCATAAATCCCTCGCCTTCCGGGCCCTGCACAAGAGGCTAACGTGACTCGGGATTGGATCTCGAGGCCCGCATACTAGTCTACGGGCGAAAACTTGGATTAGTGATCCCTGGTGGATTACTGGATAGCCTTCGGGCGGATTATGAATACGCCTACAGGCGGGAACTCCTTGTATTTCAAAGATAAAAGGATAAAATGATAATAAAGAAGTTGTTTGGCATTGTTTTCTTTATGTCCTGTGATAAGATTACGTGAAGGAACCAGTGCATAAGTGGGTTAATTCAAAGAAGATGTTTGTATATGTCAAACTAATGTGGTAGGTAATTACATAACTAAAACAAACCGAGGAAAGTGCGGAGGATGGACCATGGGTCCGTCCTACGGATGGGTGGTCCCGGTTAGCCGGGAACTTTTCTCAAAGTCTTCGACGAACAGAGGGATGATTAACATCACCGAAACAAGTAATGAGAACGATGACTTGGAATTACCGATTACCCGATTCACGCTGTTTTAGGGGAACGGAATGGGACTATGCCTTATGGCAGAGAGGTCGAGCCTTGCATCCCTCTCGTTTCCCATTCTCCTTGAACCAAGTGCAGCATGAATCCGCTTCAGACCAGGCGTTTCTGCGTAAAGTAGTTCGATCAGGTCTGACGCTAGTCGCTGTTAGTAAATGACCAAACAATTCCGGTCGATCCTAGGTGGGAACGGCCAGGACACTTCCGTTACGTGGCAGACGCGGAAGGTCCTAGATTGCAAAACCCGCAACATTCCATGGGAGTGCCGGGTGGAGTTTTCTAGACAACCTTTCCGATGGGCTGCTAAGACGTGTTCTAGAGGATTCTAGTGGACACGTTACAGTTTGTTTGCAAGTTGAAGAAAGCCTTGTATGGCTTGAAGCAAGCACCTAGAGCATGGTCTGACAAGATAGGACAGTATCTTGTCACTATTGGCTTTCAGATTTTCAAGGCAGATTTCTCACTTTATGT
Organism: Lygodium microphyllum; assembly: GCF_053477565.2. Classification (NCBI taxonomy): domain Eukaryota; kingdom Viridiplantae; phylum Streptophyta; class Polypodiopsida; order Schizaeales; family Lygodiaceae; genus Lygodium; species Lygodium microphyllum. The sequence goes on from NC_141135.1 coordinate 67,987,268, forward strand.
GAGAAAAACAGAGAAATGTATTATGCTACTTGTCATTTATGTTGATGATTTGATTATGACAGGTGACAGTGATGAAGATATCCTTCATGTGAAAATGCTATTGAAGCAGAAGTTTGAGATGAAGGATTTGGGAGAGCTACGTTATTTCTTGGGCATTGAGGTGATTAGATCACCAAGTGGGATACAGCTCTTGCAAAGGCAGTATGGATTGGACATGCTGTCCAAATATGGGATGACAGGCTGTAAGCCTATTTCAGTTCCTTTGGAGCAGAATGTAAAGCTGAGCGTAGATGCAGGTGAGCTTCTGGAAGACCCTACTATGTACAGACGCATAGTAGGAAGTTTGATTTATATGACTATTACCAGGACAGATTTGAGCTATGCTGTTGGACTTGTAAGTCAGTTTATGCAGGCTCTAAGGAAACCGCATTTGGATGCGGCTAGATGCATACTCAGGTATGTGAAGTCCACATTGCAGTATGGACTATTTTATGAGACTAGGGTTCAGATACAGTTGCATGGATACACTAATGCTGATTGGGCTGGTAGCATTTCTGATAGACGATCTACTAGTGGATATGTGTTCTCTTTTGGGAGTGCTGCAGTCACTTGGAGCAGCAAGAAACAGCCTACAGTTGCCTTGTCGAGTACAGAGGCTGAGTACAGGGGTGCAGCAATGGCTGCATGTGAGGTAGCTTGGTTGCATAAGCTACTTTATGATATGCATCAGTCTACAGATGGGCCAGTTGTCATTTATTGTGACAACATGAGTAGTATACACTTGGCAAATAACCCAGTCTATCATGCTAGAACAAAGCACATTGAGGTGCATTATCACTATGTGCGGGAGAGGGTTTTACTAGGTCTTATTGATCTAGTTTATGTCAGCACAGAGGATCAGGTAGCTGACATATTTACGAAGGCATTGGGCGCAGAGAAGCTGCGCAAGTTCAGAGACCTGCTTGGTGTGCAGGAATTGGGATTGAGCTCGAGGGGGAGTGTTGAGATATCGAGCTCCACTCGTGATATGCCAAGGTGACCGTTGTGCATTTATGTCACCGACTTGTCAGTTGTAGATGCGGTTGGTACACCGCCCATAAATAATAGCTAGATGATAGCTATCCTTATCTACTCTAGTTCGTGGCTCAGTTAGTATGCCACCTTAGTTAGTTGAGTTTGGTTTGAGACCCATATATAGGGTTCTTCTATTTCTTTGTATGAGAGTTCTTTTTGGCTTACACAACTCAGAAGAGGAAAACTGTTTTCAGCCTCCACCTCTGTGTGTATTCCCCCATTGTGCAAGCAAGAAAGCTACAAGTGAAACTCCTTCCTTCTCTCCCACAATCTTGACATGTCCAAGGAGGATACAATTCATTCCTAGTGATTGATGGGACCTAAAATGGGCCAAGATTGGCTATGGCACTAGCCAGACCTCATGCACACAAGAGACAACCCCACCACACGGCCTCGCGGGCCAGGAGAATCTGCGACTCACTCTACACTAAATGCTAATGTTGATTTTGTGTTTGTATTAGGTCATAGTCCAACGTTTACCATTCTTTCTCCTCAGAGGGAGATCCCATAACATATAGGCATAATACCTTGTAGCACAAACATAGGGAAGCACCTCTCGACTGACTGCCGCGGCTCCACTGTGACTCTCCTACACCTCAAGAATTGGCCCCAAGATGCCTCGCTGCAATAAAAAATGTGTCATGCACAACGAGGCTTTCCAATGCTCATTTACTAACTCGTTGCGACGATGTAATGTAGCACTAAGACAACGCTCATGCCACTATCCTCTTGATTAAAGTACAATGAACTCTATATCATGATATTCATCAGCAAAATTAGCAATAATCAGCACCCAAAGCACATCATTCAAGCAGCCCACCCCCTATGTTTAGGTATTGCTTCTGTTGCATAAGTGTAGGGGCTAATTTTGTCATGTTTTGATGTAGGAAAAGTGATAAATCAAGAACTTTGACAAATAGATAGAGCAAAATGAGGCTAAAACTCATACTCCACCACTACCATACATTCACAAACACTCATTATATTTTTTCTTATTTTTATGAAGTGTATTTCTATTTTTTCATTTTTTTAATATTTTTTCATATTTTTTAAATTTATTTGAAAATAATCACTATTATTTTTTTATTTTCTCATGCTAATCATTACATCCTACTACAATTCAATTTTATTTTATAAATTTTCCCATAGGAACACATTTCACCCACCTGACATGAGAAAACCATCATTTTACCCTTAAAAAACTACATTTTGGGTTTGCAGGATTTAAATAGCGCATGTAAATCATTATGAAATTAGAATTTTATGATGTATAACAATTAAACATAATGCAAATAGCACTCACAAAAATTTTCATCACATAAGAACATCATTTCCATCATAAAATGTCAAAAAAACTTCATTTCCTTCATAAAAATTAGTCTACCGTGTTTTTATGAAACCTGAGACACATTTAATGACTGCGTGACCGGTAGACAGAGCCTCCATTGCTCTCAACTCCATGCTGCATGTCAAGCTTCAGTATCTCCATTAATCTCCATCATCATTTACTTCAATCTGCTTCCTGATTCCTCCTTCAAGATGATGCGCATGAACAGCCCATAGAGGGGAGAGAGAGGGAGGAGAGAGAAAGAATAGAAAATAAAAAATTTAGATCCTCCATTAAAATGGGCAAGCTTACAGTCATCTTGTTCCTCTCTCTGCCCTAATCGAGAATCTCCCTCTCTCTCTCCAAACGGGTTTGAAATGGGAGAGGCATCAAGCAAAAATAAGGAGGCACATTGATGCTTCTCTTTGTTTGACAATTTTTGCATTAGTTTCAAGGCTTTTATTAAGCCTAAGGTTTAAGACATTAAAATAACCGGTCCATCTTTTTGTGTTCACACTATCCCGCAAGTGGATATTTTGGTTTTGAGGGGGCAAACGAACTCTGATTTGCAATTTGACTAGACATGCGGCTTCGTGGCGTCCAACTCCATGAACCTCGCCTCTCTCGCGTACTTTACGGCTTTCTGATCTGGTAGCTGCTTTATAATGCCAAACCTTGCAGGGATTAAATGGGGGGTCAAACAACCTCCGATTGATGAACCGAGACTTGAGTTGGATTCCCGATGTCAAAATGCATCTATGAAAACTCTAGCTCACCCATCCGCCATTGTTTGATTTTTCATGAAAATTAACTTGTTGACTCATCTCGACCATGTTTTTGCTTTAAAAGGAGCTCAAACTGCTTATAAGTCAGCTTAAAGTCGTCTTCTAAAATGCAACTCTCATTGGCGACCACGGGATAGGGTGATTCAGCGCATCAAACCCAATGAACAGATCTGCACATCAACACAACCATAAAGAGCATCAAGCTGATACAAAAAATACTCAACAAAACACATCACACCTTTCACCCTATCCCTTGACAAAACCAAGGCATGAAATCCACGAGGAGTAGGCCTAGCATAATCCAACATAAGGCCAAAACTAGTCACTAACTGACTGCTCCAACATGGCCAAGCTAAAATGAACTATTAAGGAGCTCATCCCAAGTGGTGGTTTGAACTACCTATCGAACTGAGGACAAATCAACTAGGAGCTCCACCTGGGCGAGGACTCCTATAGCTTGATCAAGAAATATTGACTTTTAGCACATTGTCCATTTAGCCTTTTATTTTTCATAATTGGGCATGTAAAAAGGAGGAAGCTGAGTGTAGTGACCCAAGGAGAACAAGGCATCGGCCTCAGGTCCTGCTTATTTATTATGTTTTATATGATCACAATGAAGAAAAGAACACCAAGCACAACAAATCTTCATGCAGCATCATGTAGATCTCCCACGGATTTGATAGAATCAACCATATTCTTCGATATCTTCACAAAATCCATCAATAGAACAAAGAAAGCAAAGGAATACACCATCTTTGAATGGAAATACATCACATAGTATTCATCTTCAATATCTTCATAGTCTTCTCTCTCAATCTCTCATATACAATCACTCTGTTTTGATAGATTTGGCTATCTCTGACTCCCTATTTCTCTCTCTCTTGATCAATAATGCATCATATCCTCACTACAATCTCTCATAATCACTCTCAATAATCCTTCTTAAGTCGTGGATACCCCTCCCAAGAGGTATGTCTGATATGAAGAGTCACCAGAGCCACTACAGTGTCTTTTCATAGCTCACTACTGTCACTTCACTCCAGTCTTCACTTGAGTCTTCAACAGCTACTTCTTTCAGCTCTTTTGCACTTATATTCACCTCTTTCCAAGGCTAGAAAACTTTCCCAAGCTACACTCTCATCCAACAGAACACATACAGAAGTATACAGAACAGTCTACAGTACAGAACCAAAACAGCTACAGTACAGAACAGAACAGAGACAGAAGCTCTACAGAAGACCTACAGAAGGTCATCAAAACCTCATAACTCATACTCAAACCATTCCAAGCTCTTGAAAACTATTCAATAAGATTTCACAATATCTCAATCTTCATCAATCAATACTCCATCCCTCCTTACAGAAGACAATCAAAACAAAACAGAAGCTATATAGAAGGTATACAAAACCAATCAGAACCTATCAGAACATCATATCTCTACTAATAAACGTCATGAACTTCCAAAATACAATCAATATCATCAAAAACAATCTCAAACCACTTTTAAACCAATCAATCATCACATAAAATCAACCATTCAGCTCTCAAAAACAACAAAAATAAGCCAAAAAACAAGTCATTTCAACACTCAACATATCCCCACACTTAACATGGAGCCCCAAGAGGAACACCAAGGAAAAGAGAATTCTCTTGCAAGAAAATCTATCTTGTAACATCAACAAGCTTATTTATTATGTTTTATATGATCACAATGAAGAAAAGAACACCAGGCACAACAAATCTTCATGCAACATCATGTAGATCTCCCACGGATTTGATAGAATCAACCATATTCTTCAATATCTTCACAAAATCCATCAATAGAACAAAGAAAGCAAAGGAATACACCATCTTTGAATGGAAATACATCACATAGTATTCATCTTCAATATCTTCATAGTCTTCTCTCTCAATCTCTCATATACAATCACTCTGTTTTGATAGATTTGGCTATCTCTGACTCTCTCTCTCTCTCTCTCTCTCTCCATCAATAATACATCATATCCTCACTACAATCTCTCATAATCACTCTCAATAATCCTTCTTAAGTCGTGGATACCCCTCCCAAGAGGTATGTCTGATATGAAGAGTCACCAGAGCCACTATAGTGTCTTTTCATAGCTCACTACGGTCACTTCACTCCAGTCTTCACTTGAGTCTTCAACAGCTACTTCTTTTACTTCTTTCAGCTCTTTTGCACTTGTATTCACCTGTAACGTGTCCGCTAGAATCATTCCGGACACGTCTTAGCAGTCCATCGGGAAGGATGTCTAGAAAGCTCCGCCCGGCACTCCCATGGAATGTTACGGGTTTTGCAATCTAGGTCTTCCCGAGTCTGCCACGTAGCGGAAGTATCCTGGCCGTTCCCACTTAGGATCGACCTGAATTTGGGTTTCCCTGTTTGGTCATTAGCTAGCAACAACTAGCGTCAGACCCGAGCGAACTACTTTACGCAGAAACGCCAGGTCCGAAGCGGATTCACGCTGCACTTGGTTCAAGGAGAATGGGAAACGAGATGGAAGCAAGGCTCGACCTCTCTGCCATAAGGCATAGTCCCATTCCGTTTCCCTAAAAGAGCATGAATCGGGTAATAGTTAATTCTAAGTCATCGTTCTCATTACTTATTTCGGTGATGTTGATCATCCTTCTGTTCGTTGAAGACTTTGAGAAAAGTTCCCGGCTAACCGGGAACTCCCGTCCATAGGACGGACCCATGGTCCATCCTCCGCACTTTCCTCGGTTTGTTTTAGTTATGTAATTACCTACCACATTAGTTTGACATATACAAACAGCTTCCTTGATTAACCCTGTTAAGCACTGGTTCCTTCACGTAATCTTATCACAGGACATAAAGAAAACAATGTCAAACAACTCCTTTATTATCATTATATCCTTTTATCTTTGAAATACAAGGAGTTCCCGCCCGTAGGCGTATTCATAATCCGCCCGAAGGCTATCTAGTAATCCACCAGGGATCACTAATCCAAGTTTCCGCCCGTAGACTAGTATGCGGGCCTCGAGATCCAATCCCGAGTCACGTTAGCCTCTTGTGCAGGGCCCGGAAGGCGAGGGATTTACAGCCAGAGCCCCCCCTGGCACCCAAGCGTCCTCCTGCTCCAAGTAGAACTCAACGGAGAGACCTCTCACGGCGGGTTCGGTCCACGTTCCCGGCGCGGCTAACAACCCCCTTGGTTAGGGTCAGGCAGGCAGTCGGGGGTAACTGAAGCTGCCTCTTAGGCACCAACCTGAAGCTTTAGATATATTTTCATCCTTTAGTTCATTGAGCAAACAATGCAAACAGTCCTTTCTAAACTGTTACAAGCACAATCAATTTCAGTGGTCTTTTAGCTGGCAAACTGTTAAGGAGTGACTCCTTTTCTCCGAATGCAACCCGCATTCGATCCGGAATCAATTGCAATTTGGCAAGATTCCTATCATTCTTGGGTTAGGGTCATACCCTACCAATGCTTAAGGTTCTGTTGTGGCGGGATCCAGCGACCATGTCGCTTTAGTTTATTGTCGGGTCATTCGCAAGTACCTAACTTTCTTTTTCCTTGGCAATTATTCCCCAAGAAAAGTGAGTAACGGGATGATTACTCATCCTCTTGTAAATTAACTTGCCAACCTCATTTCGAGAGATGACAAACTCTCTTGTGGACAAATCTCAAGTCTACACGATGTTGCAACCTTTTTGCACATGCGTTGCATCATTCCACGGGATCATTCCACCCATTGAATGGCGTCCTCCGGTCACGGAATTTACCTCCAGCCGAGTAACAGGTTTTAGGGTATCCTCCAAACCATTCCTAGTTATGTTGGCCCACGGCCCTAGGAATTTCCAACTCAGTCGGAGTTTCATCATCTGTACGAGTGATCCTTAGGATAAAACCTTAGATCATTTTATGCATGATCATCCAATTGCTTCGACATTTCGTGAACGTGTGTAAGATCTTTAGATTTGCGGTTTTTGTCTTGGCAACCAGTGTAAACTAGGTCGAATTACCCTAATTAACATTTGGGATTCCTATCATATCGACTCAATCATGCCCATACGAATCTTTGTGGTTTAGATTACTTTAGTCGACTCAATATTCTTGTATTGCAACAAGGATGAACCTTCTAAAGGTAATAAACTACATCTAATGGAGAACAATAGTTACAACTGCACCAATACGCGTAAACATGCAATTTATTGCTTCTATGCATCACATGATTCACGATAACCCTATCCTTCCTTGGTAAGGTAAAATGCTTGATAATCTGTACACTAACTTTCCTAGGTCCTACTAGGATTTACATCAATTAATCATGCTTACAACCTTGTAATCTACTTCCGAATCTTGTGCTTTGGCGAACCATGCAACCTTTCCTAAATGCGGCTTCTGATGAATGACGTTTTCGCATGATGACTATGCAATACGCAACATTCTCCTAGCTACGAAGCAGTTAATGAAACTTATACAAAGCTAGTGTTAACTTATTCCATCTTACATGCTATTTGCAAGACCATACGTTCATTCTAGTATTCTATTATTTCTTTCCGGATAATACCTTATGGTGCTAACCTTTTCCTATGAAATCATTGCGAGAAGTATGTTGCCTAATGTGCGGCACACACTTATTCCTACCATGTCTATGACGAAAGAGAATGCATTTATAAATTCTATTTCTTTGCCTAATTTTAGACTCATTACTTTGATAATGCACCAAAAAACTACATGCCACTAGCCTTCTAAGGTGGATAACTCGTTCAAATTCATGATATTTTTCAATCTTGCCTAATGTTCAAGAGATGCTTTATCACATGTATTTCTTTCCAATTTCCGTATGCATTAAAATTAAACGTAAAAATGCAATTTCCTCTATGAGCTAAGCGCGCCTAATCATTTCCTTATGCGGAATTAACTCGAAAGAACCTGGACTTGAGGAGTCGGGGAGATGTCCACTTGTACATTCGGAGATGAGCCTTCCGCGGTCGCACCTTGCGATCTTTTTGGGGCCATCGTAGACGTAAATCCGACTTCCGATTCGCCTTTGGGATCTACGGAGTGACGGCCCTCGGAATGCGGCCTTCCAACCTTTGCCTTTATCTTTGTATGAGGGAGATTTCCTCTTCGGGATGGTGCTTGCGGCAAAAGTTTTAGGAGTCCTCCAGGAACTCGAATCGGCACGGTATTTATCCTCGGACGGCTTGCGGCTTAAAATCTTCTTGTGGAAGTCTTTTCGATGGATCTTGCGGTGGTCTTTATGGCTTCACCGTCCCCTCTTCAAAAATCCCGGGAAGGGTATGAAGAGATCTTCTTGGCAAAGTGGTGGGAAGGGCCTTTGGGAAGGGACCTTTGGAAAGATGGTGGGAAGGGGGCTTAAGGAGGCCCCCCCCCTAGAAGCTTCTAAAGAAGCTTCAAGAAGCTTCTGAGCTTCAGCCGTGACGTCGAAGGGGGGGAAAAGGGGTCGAACTCCAGCGTGGCGGTGGCGGAGACTGAAGCGGCCGGCGGCTTCCTGCAGGGCGGCGGACTGTGGCGGACTGGGCGTCAGCGCGGCGCTCCACGGCGACCTCACTCTCTTCTCACGGGCCGTCCTTCTCCCAGCTCCTCCAGCACAGTTCCTCTCCCTCTCCCTCTCCACAGTTTCTTCTCACAGCCTCCCTCCTTAGCACACCCCCTTGATGAGGGGTGTTTATATAGGAATGGGGGTGGGGAAGAGGGTCTCCACCCACGTGGAGAACTTCCTCATGCAATCCCTCACTTGGCCATCCCCCCTCCACACTCCCTCTCCTCCAGCCATGCATCGGCTAGGGGAAGGGGTAATAAAAAAATTTGCCTTAATTTAATTAAATTGTCCCTCCCAAGAGGATGTTTTTGCGGGTCTTGCGGTTTTGATCTCCCGGTCTTGATTTACCAAAGCGGAGGATCCCATTTCACGCGCGCTGGTCACACATTACACTGTCAATAATTTCAATGCAAGAGATACCCTTTTGCACAGGGTTTACATGGTGTGCGGAAGGTTAATATTTACGGTACGGATACGCGGAAATATTACATCACCTCTTTCCAAGGCTAGAAAACTTTCCCAAGCTACACTCTCATCCAACGGAACACATACAGAAGCATTAAGAATAGTGTACAGTACAGAACCAGAACAGCTACAGTACAGAACAAAACAGAGACAAAAGCTCTACAGAAGACCTACAGAAGGTCATCAAAACCTCATAACTCATACTCAAACCATTCCAAGCTCTCAAAAACTAGTCAATAAGCTTTCACAATATCTCAATCTTCATCAATCAATACTCCATCCCTCCTTACAGAAGACAATCAGAACAAAACAGAACAAAACAGAAGCTATATAGAAGGTATACAGAACCAATCAGAACCTATCAGAACATCATATCTCTACTAATAAATGTCATGAACTTCCAAAATACAATCAATATCATCAAAAACACTCTCAAACCACTTTCAAACCAATCAATCATCTCATAAAATCAACCATTCAGCTCTCAGAAACAAGAAAAATCTGCCAAAAAACAAATCATTTCAACACTCAACATATCCCCACACTTAACATGGAGCCCCAAGAGGAACACCAAGGAAAAGTGAATTCTCTTGCCAGAAAATCTATCTTGTAACATCAACAAGCTTATTTATTAAGTTTTATAAGATCACTATGAAGAGAAGAACACCAGGCACAACAAATCTTCATGCAGTATCATGTAGATCTCCCACGGATTTGATAGAATCAACCATATTCTTCAATATCTTCACAAAATCCATCAATAGAACAAAGAAAGCAAAGGAATACACCATCTTTGAATGGAAATACGTCACATAGTATTCACCTTCAATATCTTCATAGTCTTCTCTCTCAATCTCTCATATACAATCACTCTGTTTTGATAGATTTGGCTATCTCTGACTCTCTCTCTCTCTCTCTCTCTCTCTCTCCATCAATAATACTTCATATCCTCACTACAATCTCTCATAATCACTCTCAATAATCCTTCTTAAGTCGTGGATATCCCTCCCAAGAGGTATGTGTGATATGAAGAGTCACCAGAGCCACTACAGTGTCTTTTCATAGCTCACTACTGTCACTTCACTCAAGTCTTCACTTGAGTCTTCAACAGCTACTTCTTTCACTTCTTTCAGCTCTTTTGCACTTGTATTCACCTCTTTCCAAGACTAGAAAACTTTCCCAAGCTACACTCTCATCCAATAGAACACATACAGAAGCATACAAAACAGTCTACAGTACAGAACCAGAACAGCTACAATACAGAACAGAACAGAGACAGAAGCTCTACAGAAGACCTACATAAGGTTACAGAAGGTCATCAAAACCTCATAACTCATAATCAAACCATTCCAAACTCTGAAAAACTATTCAATAATCTTTCACAATATCTCAATCTTCATCAATCAATACTCCATCCCTCCTTACAGAAGACAATCACAACAAAACAGAACAAATTAGAAGCTATATAGAAGGTATACAGAACCAATCAGAACCTATCAAAACATCATATCTCTACTAATAAACGTCATGAACTTCCAAAATACAATCAATATCATCAAAAACACTCTCAAACCACTTTCAAACCAATCAATCATCTCATAAAATCAACCATTTAGCTCTCAAAAACAACAAAAATCAGCCAAAAAACAAGTCATTTCAACACTCAACATATCCCCACACTTAACATGGAGCCCCAAGAGGAACACCAAGGAAAAGGGAATTCTCTTGCAAGAAAATCTATCTTGTAACATCAACAAGCTTATTTATTATGTTTTATATGATCACAATGAAGAAAAGAACACCAGGCACAACAAATCTTCATGCAGCATCATGTAGATCTCCCACGGATTTGATAGAATCAACCATATTCTTCAATATCTTCACAAAATCCATCAATAGAACAAAGAAAGCAAAGGAATACACCATCTTTGAATGGAAATACATCACATAGTATTCATCTTCAATATCTTCATAGTCTTCTCTCTCAATCTCTCATATACAATCACTCTGTTTTGATAGATTTGGCTATCTCTGACTCTCTCTCTCTCTCTCTCTCCATCAATAATACATCATATCCTCACTACAATCTCTCATAATTACTCTCAATAATCCTTCTTAAGTCGTGGATACCCCTCCCAAGAGGTATGTGTGATATGAAGAGTCACCAGAGCCACTACAGTGTCTTTTCATATCTCACTACTGTCACTTCACTCAAGTCTTCACTTGAGTCTTCAACAGCTACTTCTTTCACTTCTTTCAGCTCTTTTACACTTGTATTCACCTCTTTCCAAGACTAGAAAACTTTCCCAAGCTACACTCTCATCCAATAGAACACATACAGAAGCATACAAAACAGTCTACAGTACAGAACCAGAACAGCTACAATACAGAACAGAACAGAGACAGAGGCTCTACAGAAGACCTACATAAGGTTACAGAAGGTCATCAAAACCTCATAACTCATAATCAAACCATTCCAAACTCTGAAAAACTATTAAATAAGCTTTCACAATATCTCAATCTTCATCAATCAATACTCCATCCCTCCTTACAGAAGACAATCACAACAAAACAGAACAAATTAGAAGCTATATAGAAGGTATACAGAACCAATCAGAACCTATCAAAACATCATATCTCTACTAATAAACGTCATGAACTTCCAAAATACAATCAATATCATCAAATACACTCTCAAACCACTTTTAAACCAATCAATCATCTCATAAAATCAACCATTTAGCTCTCAAAAACAACAAAAATCAGCCAAAAAACAAGTCATTTCAACACTCAACATATCCCCACACTTAACATGGAGCCCCAAGAGGAACACCAAGGAAAAGAAAATTCTCTTGCAAGAAAATCTATCTTGTAACATCAACAAGCTTATTTATTATGTTTTATATGATCACAATGAAGAAAAGAACACCAGGCACAACAAATCTTCATGCAGCATCATGTAGATCTCCCACGGATTTGATAGAATCAACCATATTCTTCAATATCTTCACAAAATCCATCAATAGAACAAAGAAAGCAAAGGAATACACCATCTTTGAATGGAAATACGTCACATAGTATTCATCTTCAATATCTTCATAGTCTTCTCTCTCAATCTCTCATATACAATCACTCTGTTTTGATAGATTTGGCTATCTCTGACTCTCTCTCTCTCTCTCTCTCTCTCTCTCTCTCTCCATCAATAATACATCATATCCTCACTACAATCTCTCATAATCACTCTCAATAATCCTTCTTAATTCATGGATACCCCTCCCAAGAGGTATGTCTGATATGAAGAGTCACCAGAGCCACTACAGTGTCTTTTCATAGCTCACTACTGTCACTTCACTCCAGTCTTTACTTGAGTCTTCAACAGCTACTTCTTTCAGCTATTTTGCACTTGTATTCACCTCTTTCCAAGGCTAGAAAACTTTCCCAAGCTACACTCTCATCCAACAGAACACATACAGAAGCATAAAGAACAGTCTACAATACAGAACCAGAACAGCTATAGTACAGAACAGAACAGAGACAGTAGCCCTACAGAAGACCTACAGAAGGTTACAGAAGGTCATCAAAACCTCATAACTCATACTCAAACAATTCCAAACTCTCAAAAACTATTCAATAAGCTTTCATAATATCTCAATCTTCATCAATCAATACTCCATCCCTCCTTACAAAAGACAATCAGAACAAAACAGAAGCTATACAGAAGGTATACAGAACCAATCAGAACCTATAAGAACATCATATCTCTACTAATAAACGTCATGAACTTCCAAAATACAATCAATATCATCAAAAACACTCTCAAACCACTTTCAAACCAATCAATCATCTCATAAAATCAACCATTCAGCTCTCAAAAACAACAAAAATCAGCCAAAAAACAAGTCATTTCAACACTCAACATATTCCCACACTTAACATGGAGCCCCAAGAGGAACACCAAGGAAAAGAGAATTCTCTTGCAAGAAAATATATCTTGTAACATCAACAAGCTTATTTATTATGTTTTATATGATCACAATGAAGAAAAGAACACCAGGCACAACAAATCTTCATGCAGCATCATGTAGATCTCCCACGGATTTGATAGAATCAACCATATTCTTCAATATCTTCACAAAATCCATCAATAGAACAAAGAAAGCAAAGGAATACACCATCTTTGAATGGAAATATGTCACATAGTATTCATCTTCAATAGCTTCATAATCTTCTCTCTCAATCTCTCATATACAATCACTCTGTTTTGATAGATTTGGCTATCTCTGACTCCATATTTCTCTCTCTCCATCAATAATACATCATATCCTCACTACAATCTCTCATAATCACTCTCAATAATCCTTCTTAAGTTGTGGATACCCCTCCCAAGAGGTATGTCTGATATGAAGAGTCACCAGAGCCACTACAGTGTCTTTTCATAGCTCACTACTGTCACTTCACTCCAGTCTTCACTTGAGTCTTGAACAGCTACTTCTTTCACTTCTTTCAGCTCTTTTGCACTTGTATTCACCTCTTTCCAAGGCTAGAAAACTTTCCCAAGCTACACTCTCATCCAACAGAACACATACAGAAGCATACAGAACAATCTACAGTACAGAACTAGAACAACTACAGTACAGAATAGAACAGAGACAGAAGCTCTACAGAAGACCTACAAAAGGTTACATAAGGTCATCAAAACCTCATAACTCATACTCAAACCATTCCAAACTCTCAAAAACTATTCAATAATCTTTCACAATATCTCAATCTTCATCAATCAATACTCCATCCCTCCTTACAGAAGACAATCAGAACAAAATAGAAGCTAGACAGAAGGTATACAGAACCAATCAGAACCTATCAGAACATCATTTCTCTACTAATAAACATCATGAACTTCCAAAATACAATCAATATCATCAAAAGCACTCTCAAACCACTTTCAAACCAATCAATCATCTCATAAAATCAACCATTCAGCTCTCAAAAACAACAAAAATCAGCCAAAAAACAAGCCATTTCAACACTCAACATATCCCCACACTTAATAAGGAAGCGTCCTCACGACCCAGGAAAAATGGAATACAAGTTCAGTTAAAAGCTCAACTTTGATCTTCAATATCTCTTCAAAAACAATCCATCCAACCACGTCCCCAACTTATCACTTGTATCTGATATAAAAATACAACGAAAGGAAAACCCTTTATACATTAACACTTCTTATCAAACTAGAAAGCACAAGAAACTTGTAAAGGATATAAGAGTTTTCTTCCTCTTCTTCTGCATCAGCATCTTCAACTCTCCAACCACGACCCCATCACCACAATTCTCCAAAATGTAGTTTGCACGAAATCCAATCCAATAGGAAACCACCATGATCTTTTTACATAAATTAACCCACAACACAAATACTATACACAACACAACCATCTGAATGACTCCTCCAAAAAGAGATTTTCATTAAAAAGCGTCCACCATACATTGGAAAAGGTATCAATGAAGATGATCCCTCTTGAAAGATTGGTGATTTCGGAAACGATCCATAGACAAGGATTCATCTACAAATGTTTTGGGAGGATTCTGAAAAAACTGAAGACAGCACATCCTTTCCAACAGGACAAGGTATCTGCTAGGCAAACAAAGGGCATGAAAATACAATATATCTAGCTACTGGGAATCAATGCTCACATTGACATTCATGCACAACTTTGGAATAGGCTTGGAATCATTATGAGAATGCCTATGCATATACGCCAAGTACCAAGCAAAGTGAGCAGTTAATCTCACTGAAGGATCTGCAGACTGTGAATACTGCTGAGCAAAATGAATATAGTTCTGATAAGCTTGACTGGCAGCTGTCCATTCTCCTGGAATTACTGGCCAATTTATCTGAGGTCCTGTAAGGGAATCATTCAAGCTCCATCCCCTTCTTCTGGAAATCTGATGATCAAACCCGTCATAGTCACTAACCAACTGAGGTGGTTGAGATATAGAAGTGTAAGGAGAGGGAAGTGGAATAAGTAAAAGTGGATGAAGTGAGGGATAGGCAAAATCATAAAAGGAAGAATGATTTAAAGAAGGAGTGGCAGAAATTTGTATGGAATCAATAAGGAGGGGTGTTAAACTGATAAATAGGAAATGTGGAAGGTACATGAATGGATGGAGAAGGACATGGTGGAGAAGGGAAAAATACTCGATCCTCAATAAAGGAGCAGTATGTAAAAATGGAAATTTGAGGGAAAGAGGAAGGTTGGAAAAGAAGGGGAAAAATGGTTGTGGAATTAGATTGACAAAGGGAAAGATATATATCATATCGGTGAGCCATTTGTTGGTAATACAGGAGGGTAGGAACAGAAGGTCCTAAGAGATATCTTCTATGATAGGCATTAAAAAAAATAGAATCAAATGGATTATGTTTTAAAAGATAAGCTAAGAGATCCACCCTCAGTTGATTAGTACTCGGGACATAGGTAGGGGCTGTGTTCTGTCTTTGATTCAGGACCACAGAATCAATCATGGTATGCCAGGAATTATCAGGACAATTAGCCATTTTGGAGAAGTAACAATGCCATGGCGGATGGAGACATGCTCTCTATAGCCTCATCATCGTCCTCTTCTGGTCATGAGTTTTGCTAGAGCCAAGGTAGTGGGCACTCGTGACTAAAGTCAAATCTAGACATTTTCGTATATTTTAGCTGGGTGTTTTTATTTATGTATGCTCCATTAGGAGCCATCTTGACTTAACATTTGTCACCTTTGTGGGTTGTTCCTTGTTAGAACTTAGCAATTGTACATAATTTGATGCAATGTTATGTTTTGGCTCTTTATCATATAGACTTCATCCATGTTAGTTTGATCATCTCAAATTTCAATTTTCCCTATTTAGTATTCAATGTTATGTATGTGTTAAATATTTAATGCTTAAAGGTTTAAATTTTCATGGTCATAAGTAGAGAATGTATATACATGTCAGCTATGCACAACTCCAAATGGTTGACATACAAAACAGCTTGTAGAACCACGTCCCCCACATACCAAGCCATGTCCACCTCATCTGGAATCAACAAGTCTCCACGTAGATACATGTAGGACATCAACATGGTATCTGTCGTGACAGAATCTTCAAACACCATCCTTACCACCTCTGTCAGCAACTCAGCAGACCAAGCCCCACTCCATCCATCCTCTAGAAGAGGTAAATCCATCGTGGAAAGCTTCATGTAGAAGGCCAACTTCTATAAGTGGTAGTGGACAAAGAAAGAATGGTCTGGTGGAACATATTCTTGAAACTGCTCAAATGTAGACCATAACAAATCCATTCTGGATTGTAATCTTTCCACTTTATCTTGGAAGAGAGGACACAAGGTAGCCTGTCTCTGAAGAGCAGCCAAGTCCTGCTGTGAGAGAGAAGGGATCAAGGGAGCATTAGGGCTTGGAGGAATAGACCGTGACTTTGCCAGTTGATCTTGCAACTGCTGGATTTTGGAAGCTTGGGATTCCACTGTGTCATTAGCAGTCTGTAAGGCTGAAAGTTTAACATCTAAAAGTGTTTGGAACGCCTGTGCTTCTCTAGACATCCTCTCCTTCTCCTCTGAAAGGCTAGTAACCTCTGATTGAGCCTCTGTTAATTGAATCTTCAAAGAAGAGATCTCATCTCTTTGGGTTGCAACCAGTTGGGTTTGTTGTTCCATCTGCTTAAACAAATCTGCTAGGGTATCCTTAGCAGAGGCTAACTCGGATGTTGCCTTATGCAACTGGTCCTTAGACTGCATGAGTTCTTCATAAAAGGAAGCGTACAGCTGTTGAACACAGGCTGTCACTGAGAGTTCAATAGAACTCTGAATGTCTTTACAGAGGAAAGGAATTGCATCTCCCGAGACTAGACTGTTCAGTGAGGGAACTGATATGTCCAACGAACCTTCGCGATGTGCTCTGAACAGGTTATTACAAGTGAGATACCAGGGAGATCACTGCCAGAGCTAGCAGGAATGGGCACTGAAGGAAGAACTGAAGGAGCTTTATCCGCTACCCACTTCAAGCGTTTGCGCTGGATGACCAAGGGAGGCGGAGAATCATCATCCTCTATATCAATGGGTTCTAACTCATTTGAAGGTGGAGGAGGACGTACTAAATCTGATGGAGGAGGTGGAGGCACACTCTTCTGTAAACCTGAGTAGGTCAAGAAGGCAAACAAGTACGATCCATAGGTGACATTGGTAACATTACCCCTGGTGGCTTTGACGAAATATTGATCCATTTTAGTGAGTAGGTAAGTGCTCCAATCAATAGCGACTCCTTTCAACACCATCCTTGAAGCTATGAAAAGCTCTTTGGACAAGTACTAGGATGGCATTTTGGCAGGCATAAACCTAACTTGGAGAAACTGACAGACCATCTTCCACACAAGATCAGTGATCATGGAAAAGGAAACTCCGGAAGAGTTGATCACCTTCTTAACATCCAGCAATTCCCGTGTCTGCTTTTGTAATAGCTTCAAAATCTCTTCATTAGAGAAAAGCTGACGAGTGGTAACAAAGGGTTCACCTTTGGAGGGAAGAGATAGAGCCTTCCCTAGGCCTTGAGGTGTCAAAGTCATAGAAATACCCTGGACCAGTCCCGACTTCTTGCTGTAGGAGGCCAGAAACTCATCACACAACGATGGATCCTCTGGAAGCAATGGAAAGGAGGTAGCCACAAAAGCAGCAAGTCCCACCTTCGTAAGAGGCTCAAAAGTGAGTAGGGAAGAGTAAAATTTACTAACTAGTGGGACATACTGGATAGGGGGAGGAGCATGAGAAGGCGCCATTCAGATGGTTACACACACACCACAAACACAGACAATCAAGGAGAATGCCTGCAAAGCAACATACAAAAAACCAAGGATAAGAGAACAATCAAAACAATAAAACGTGACTCGACCAACTATCCCCAAGCAAACCACAGCCTAGAAAAAAATTGACATGACCTTGAGACATATGCGACCGAAAGCTTGATGCTATGCATCATACAAACACCCAAATCCCCGTATCAAGCAAATAAAGGAAAAAAAAACTACACACCATACCCTTAACCGTATCAAAGACACTGAACCAAAACATCACCACAACCCACACATATCAAGACCACAACTTGGATAAACCAATGTTTGACCATGGAAATAACTCCAATGACTACGCATACCCATCCCACGAAACCGGGTTCATTAAAAAGGAGAAATAAGTGCAGTGAGGGGGAATTAATTTAATGAAAGGTTCATGTTAACAAATTATTAAGAAATGGGTGAAGTTTTATTAAGTGATAGACCTTAGCAAGAAAACGGCGGTTCCTTCTTAAAAATTTAATTACCAATTATTAGGTTAAAGCGGTGCTTTAATTCGAATTCCGAACTTCGATACCCTGACTGGGTCTCTAAATGCAAGTTCATTGATTACAAATTAAGGTGATGTGGAGCATTTTTTTGCCAGCACGTGCTCTTGTGACGGCTGGTTCATTTTAATTAAAAATATTAAAGTGCCTCTTTAGCGCACTTAGCGCGTGTTAAGTGAACGACGAATTTATTTTTATTTAAAAAAATTTGTATTTAGTGCGAATGCGCGTGCCATGGAGGTGTTTAGGGTTCATTTTGTTTTGTTTTATGTTTTTTTTAAAAAAAACCGTGGGTTGTGGGGTAGCAGAAAAAAAATAACAAATAAAAGGGAAAATACCTGGTAGTGGGTGTATGTAAATGCAAAGAATGCGCTCTCCTCAATCCAAAAATATCTGGATTTTTTTTCTAGATGTTTAGTTTGTGTTTGGATGAAAAAGATGTGTTTATTATGTTTTTGTATTTTTAAGGAATTTAGGTGAGAAATGAAATATGGTGACAGCTTAGAAAAATATGCAAAAAATAAGTAAAAATGTTAATGGAAGTGTTAGGAATTTTTCAAAAATTAATTTGAAATTTTTTAGCATTTGTAATGATTTTTTTCAAAATTTTTGGTATTTTTTAAAAGAATGTTGAATTTTAAAATGGTTGGATTTTTTTTTTCGTTTCTTTTTTTTTGAAAATTTGCAGGTTAGAAAAAATAGGGCAATTTACTACAAAAATAGTGGAAATTTTCTAGATTTTTATGGAATTTTTTTTTAGAATTTTAAAGGTTGTTTAATGAGTTTTTTGTTTAATTTTGCATTGTTTTTTTTAAGGGTTTTCGGGTTTTTGAATTAAAAATCTAGGAAAATACCCAGAAATAGGCTGCGTGGTAGCTGCGTGGCAGCAACGGACGAACAAACTCCCGCACCCGCGCACGATCACGAGCAAGCGATCGCAAGCACCTACGCGCGCGTACACACCTACACGTGTGTCGAGGCCATGAGGGTGTCGACGGGTGGGACGGGGTTGTATGGAAGGGGTGGGGTAAGCGGCTGCGGGGGAACAAGGGGCTTAAAGGGGTCAGGGAGGGTTTAGTGGGAAGGAGGTGCTTCGGGGAGGATAGGGTTGTGTGTCGGAGTGGTGGGACTGGGGGCTTGTGTAGGGGAGTGTGTTAGTGGGGGGGGAAGGTAGGTGATGGGGGGGAATGGGGGTTTAGAAGGGGGGTAATGGGGTTAGTGGGTGGTTGGATGGTGGGAAAGGGTGGTTAGTGGGTTTGCAGTGGGGGGGAATGGGGGTTTGGAAGGGGGGTAATGGGGGGAAATGGGTGTTGTGAGGGAAGGGGGGCTTAGATAGAGGATTGGGGGGAAATGACACGTGGAGGAGGTCAACGGGCAGGGCACGAGGGGCCTGGCGAATGGCAGAAGAGGGCGTTGGCGACTGACGGTGGCGCAGGCAGGAGGGCCTGCACGGCGAGGTGGCGGCAGCCGTGGCACTGTCGAGGCGGGTGGGACGGCGGACTCGGGCAGCTAGCGACGTGGCAACGAGGTGGGCACTGGCGACGTGGCCACGTCGGCCTGACGACCGCGGCGGGGGCGCTGTCAAGGTTAGAGGGCGGGGCAAAGGCCAGCGGGCTAGCGGGCGACCTGGCGGCAGGCGGCGTCCAGAGGGCGAGGGCAGGCGTCCGTATCGAGGAGCTCGCGCAGTCGAGCAGAGGGCAAGGGCCGCTGCAGAAGCGGGCGGCGCAAGGCCACACGGTGGGAGGCAGGGGAGGAGGGGAGAAAGAGGAGGAGGAGGGTAGGTGGGAGAGGAGGGAGGCACAAGAAGATGGAGGAGAGGGAGGGGAGGGGCACGACAGGGAGGGAGAAGAAGATGGGAGAGAGGGAGAACGGGAGGGAGGCGGTTGGAGGGGAAGGGGTCGTGAGAGGGGAGGGGGGATAGGGAAAGGTAGGGGTGGGAAGGGCAATGGGCAGGGTAGGGGTAGGGTAGGCCATAGGGGAGGTGCCCAAGGGATGGGGTAGGGGTAGGGGTCAGTGGGACTGGGCGGGGTAGGGGTAGGGGTCCAAAAAGGAGGTGTACCCCCGTCCCGCGCGCGTGCACGGGGCGGTGTAAAAAAATTTGCCGTGACGGGAGTGAAAGGGCGCCCAAACACTTGGATGAGGGCCGCGGATGCGACCGGGGCACGTTAAGACGCGGAAAAGCGAAAACGGGCGCGTTCATGCGCGAGACAGGGCGCGCAAAAACACGGAAAAATAAAATAAAAATTAATATCTCCCAATCCGGACATCAAAACGAAATGTTGTAAAAACAAAAAGTGGGCAGGACGACAGGGGGGAGACAGGGAAAATGTGCAATGGGGGTTCCAGGGGAAAGACAGGGCGTTCACGTGCAAAAAACACAAAAAAATGAATAAAAAACGCAATTAAAAATTAATATCGAAAGATCCGTGAATTGGAACTAGGTGTAGGAAAAAGGAAAAATATGTAGAAATACGTGCCCGACAATCCTATCACATCAAAACATAGTTCCGACTGAGATAAGACGCGTTCACGTGTAAAAAACACAAAAAAAGAATAAAAAACGCAATTAAAAATTAATATCGGAAGATCCGTGCATCGGAACGAGGTGTAGGAAAAAAAATGTGTAGAAAGATGTTTCCGACAATCCTATCATATCAAAACATAGTTCTGATTGAGATAAGACGCGTTCACGTGCAAAAAACACAAAAAAAACCCAAAAATGGGATCAGAAATTAATATTGGATGAATCGTTCACCGGAATGACATGTAGTAAGAAGGAAAAATGTCCGCAGGAAGGAGTGGCATAGGGTGGTCATGTTAAAATGCAGTTCCGATGGAAGTAGGAGGGGTTCACATGCAAAAAATACCAAAAATACACCCGAAAACACATTTAAAAATTAATAATAAAAAATACAGAAGTTGAAAGGGGGGGAGGAAAAATGAAAAAGATGGAGAAAGGCACACGGGACACAGCTGTCAAATCAAATTGAAATTCCGATGCAAACAAGGCAGGTTCACATGGAAAAATGTCAAAAATACGTACTAAAAAGTCTTTAAAAAACCGGAAATTTAATATTGGACAAACCATGCATCGGAATGACATGCAGTAAGAAGAAAAAATGTCAAGGAGAAAGTGGTTGTCAGGGCTATGACATCAGATCATGGTTCCGAAGCAAGAAAAGTGCGTTCACATGGAAAACCAGCTAATTTGCGTAAAATGCTTCAAAAATTAATAACTCGAAAACCGTGCACCGAAACAAGGGTAGGTAAAAAGGAAAAATGGTCATTTCAAAGGGAGAAACATGGCTATAAGGTTAGATTGGGACTTCGGTGAACGTAGGATGTGTTCACATGGCAAGACAGCAAAATCAGGGAATGAAGGAAAACTGCAAGGAAACAGCCCCAAGGTGGGTGGAAAATGAACGCTTGGGTGGGAAGGGACCCCATTAGGGTAACAGAAAGTCATGGCATAGAGACATTAGCAGGTTGAGGCATATGCAGAAGGGTATGCAATGTAGACGCGCAGGGATGCGTCCCCACACTTAAGACCTTAACGGATAGGGTTAACCGAGCAACAGGGACCTAGAACCATATAACAAACCATCCACTAACATCCCCACACTTAAAACCTTAACATCACTGAGAAACAAAAGTGGTAGGGTTAGAAAACCTTGGCCCATGTTGTAGAGAATCAAGGTTGATTGTCGACGGCACGTCCTGTGTCGTTGTCGGCTGTTGGAGGTACCAAGACATCTTTACAGCACACGTCCTCAAATGGAATGAAAGAACTGTCACTCACCCCATGACTAATATCACTCGAGGAATAAGGATTGAAACCCATATCTCATACCCGGTTTAGAAATCGACAGGGGAACGGTGCAGAGGGAGAGTATGCCAGGGTGCACAATTGATGGTGCATTAGTGCGTCCAACCCGTCTAGCATAAGTACAAGGAGGAAGGCAAGGGAGCCTTACAGTGCAGTGTACAGAACAGGGTGACGTGTCCTATGATGACGGCAGAGACCCATCCCGTGGGTACATAGGGAAACGGAAACATACCTGACTCCAAGTGTGGTAACGTCCCTCAATCTCACCTCTCGGTAATTGATTGAAGAAAATCCAATCACACTCAGCCCACCCTCTGTCTCACGCTCTGCTGATAGATACAGGAGGGCAACCATGGTCTGAAACCCATTAATGTAATCCTCACGGTCACTTGTGCAAAGGTTGTATGCCTTGTGCGCATTTGATGGTGCAACTGTGCATCCCACCCTGTGCCGACATACGGTGCGAGAAGGAAGGCCAGGGAGCCTTATGGTACAGTGCACAAAAACAAATTGTGCTTTGTGCATTGAGAGGCCCATCCCATGCGTGCAACACTTCATTCACACTACTCACCTCTCATTTGATTTGAAGGGAAAAGACTAGGCTCTCGCCCCATCCTCTGTCTCACTCTTTGTTGATAGTTACAGAGGGCAACCCATACTCACTTTCCCCATCCAACTAGGATGAATGCTCACGTCACTCGATTGTTTGTCGATGAAGATCCCGTTGTTGGTTGTTGTCATCAAGATGTTGAAGATGAGGCATACCCAAGGAGGTAGCCATCAAATCGAACATTGTGTTGGATAGGACATGGCGTCTGCTAGAGGACAGTTAGACGCTCTGCAGAGAGACCTAGGACACAGCGTACCAAGGGAGATAGCTTCGAAATTGGATCCTGAAAATTTCAATTGATGATGCCACTTTCTGGACTGCTGGGTGTTGCCACCTTTTCCACAGCCAGCTTCTCGCCCAAGGGTGTGTGCCACCTTTTCCTGGAATGAGGCCTGCTATGACAGGGAATTTTTTCCTTTTCTCCCATAACAGATTTGTCTTTTTTTGCTTTTTTTTTAAATCTTGTTTTTTCTTCTTCTTTTCTTTTTGTTTTTCTTGTTTTCCCCTATTCTCGAGGGTGTTTCCACCTTTTCTCGAAGAATAGATCGGCATGACAGGGACCTAAGTCATTTCTCCCATGACCGATATGTATATTTTTTTTCTTTCTTTTTGTTTTTTTTTTTCTCTTCGAATTAAGTAAGGGAATGGTAGAAATACCATTTGTCAGAACCAACCTCGCCACTATCGCTGGTGGAAAATAGAGGATAAGAGATCAAGGCTGAAAGGTAGGGTTGAGGGGACAGAGGGTTGTGTCCACCTCATCAGGAGTGGCTGAAGAACGGCTATCAGAAGTAACATCATAAGAAGTACAGTGCCGCGCCAACGAGGGAAAGGATCAGGTGACCATGATTGTCAAGATCCCCAAGGAGGAAAGTACTTCTTCAGGTGATATCCATTGATCAGAAAGGGATCATCAGAGGCATCAACGGTCTGCACTTGGACAGAGTCATTAGGGTTGACGGCAAGTACCTTATATGGGCCCATCCACCGTTATTGGAGCTTGCCAGGAAACTTGCCAAATCGGGAATCATAGGCTAGGACCAAATCACCTTCTTTGAACTCCTTGTGCTTGATGAAGCTGTCATGGTAAGCCTTGCGTCGAGCTTGCGTGGCTTCCATGCACTGTAGAGCCATCCTGTGAGTTTCGTCCAAACATTCCAGGTGCAGGAGACGGCGTTGCAGTGAATCATCGTCCCCCAGACACTCTTTGATAGCCACTCTCAAAGAGGGTAATTCCAGTTCAACAGGGAAAACAGCTTCTGTACCATACACCAGCTGGAAGGGTGTCTGTCATGTTGCTGCTTTATGGGAGGTTCTGTACGCCCAGAGGGCCTCTGTAAGTCTATCATCCCAATCACGACAATGTGAGGTAATTGTTCTTGTCAGGATCAAGCAGAGGATGCGATTTGTGACTTCGACTTGGCCATTGGCTCTAGGGTAATAAGAACTGGACTTGCGATGGCGGATCTTATACAACTCTGTCAACTCTTCCATGACTTTATTAATGAAATGAGTGCCTCTGTCACTTACCGGCTCTAAGGGACTGCCAAAACGGGTGATGATATTCTCGTACATGAACAGGGCCACGCTGTTACCATCGTCCTGCTTTAGGGCTTTAGCCTCACACCACTTTGTGACATAATCCATATATACGAGGATGTATCGGTTCTGTTTCCTTCTAGTAGGAGGATCAATTGGACCTAGAAGTCAATGCCCCACTTCTCGAAAGGCTTCAAAGGAAGGATAGGTTGCAGTGGCATGGCACTTGTCTTGGTAGGTTTCCCCATTCGCTGACAAGCATCACATCTTTTACAGTAATTATAGGCATCCTTATGAAGGGTAGGTCACCAGTATCTTCTAGTAGAGCCTGCCTGGCTGTAGCTTCTCCTACAAAGTGGCCTCCACATGGCTCGTCATGGCAAGCCTTCAGAACAATCCCTATCTCATCTCCTGCAACACATCGTCTGAGCACTTCATCTTTGCCTTTCTTGTACAGTGCACCGGCTAACAGGGTATAGGGGGCTGATTCCAACATAAGCTTCTTCCTTTCCCGACTAGAAATTCCAGGAGGGTACTGTTGGGTTGCCAACAGATTGGCAATGTCTGCATACCAGGGAGTTACAGTTTCTACCAGGAAGAGGGAAGCATCAGGGAGGTCTGAATCATCCTACTCCTCGTCTGCAGTTTGTGGGATACGCGACAGATGATCAGCCAGAATATGGGAACGACCAGTCTTAGTAATCACCTCAAAGTCGAACTCCTGGAATAGAAGGAGCCATCTCATCATTCGTCCTTTCACGCTTGCTTTGTTCATTAGGAAGGATAGGGCCTCATGATCCACATAAAATTTAAAGTGGGTAGATAGGAGGTAGTGGCAGAACTTCTCTAGGGCAAACACTATTGCCAAGCACTCAAGCTCGGTCACTGTGTAGTTTCGTTCTCTATCAGTGACTTTTCGGCTTGCATAATAGATCAGTTGATCCAGCTTCGAGGAGCCCTTTTGGCATAGGACAGCGCCTAAGCCTTCAATAGATGCATCAGTATGTACTTGGAACTCTTTCGTCCAATCAAGAGGTTGAAGAATGGGTGCCTCAATCAGACACTGCTTCAGAGTGGTGAAGGCTTTGTCACATTCTTCCATCCAAGTAAACTCTGCATCTTTCCTCAGAAGATTGTGCAAGGAGGTTGCCTTTGTTGCAAAATGGGCTATGAACCTTCTGTAGTAACCCACATGGCCTAGGAATCCCCTCAACTGTTTGAGATTGGTGGGTGCTATTAGAGCTGCGATCTTTTCGATCTTTGCAGGGTCTGTTGATATCCCTTGTGTAGAGACAATGTGGCCCAACAGAACTCCAGAAGAAACCCCAAAAATGCATTTGTCGGGGTTGAGGGAAATCCCATACTTTCGGCATCGGTCAAAGCATTGTTCCAGGTGTCCCCAGTGTTTATGGATCAAACTATAGACACAGAAGTCATCCAAATATACCTCAATAAAGTCGTGCAGATGATTTTGGAATGTGGCCATCATGACTCGCTGGAAAGTAGCAAGGGCATTAGAGAGCCCAAACGGTATCACTCAGTAAGCATAGGTCCCCCATTCTGTGGTAAAGGTTGTTTTGGACTGGCCTTCTTCTGCGATTTGGACTTGGTTGTATCCACTGAACCCATCCAGAAGGGAATAAAGCTCATGTCCTGCCACTGTGTCCAATAGTTGGTTTGTGAAAGGAATCGGAAAGTGATCCTTCTTTGTCTTGGAATTGAGCTTTCAGAAGTCAACACATATTCGCAATTTGCCATTCTTCTTGGGTACAACCACGATGGGTGAAACCCATTCACTATTTGCCACTGGATAGATGAACTCGGCTTCCAGAAGCTTCAGCAGCTCAGTTTTTACCAATGTGGAATAATTCGGGTTCATTGGCCTCTGTCGTTGCCGTACTGGCTTGGCATCAGGCTCCAAGTCAATATGATGCTGACATATTGTGGAATCAATCCCCTTTAGGTCTTTGTAGGTCCACGCAAACACGTCCGAATTTTCTTTCAACAAGTTGTACAAGGTTGACAACTCCTCTTCTGGGAGGATGCTACCCACCTTCAAGTGGCATTCAGTGCCATCTGCATCCACAAAAGTTAACTACCTTTCACCTTCTATTTCACGGATGAAGGTCCCGTGGACTGCTTCTGGGTACAGATCCGACTCCTTCAAGGGAGTGGTGTCCTCTTCGGATGTCCCACTAGACCCAACTTCTTCTTTTGGTGGAGACTTAATTTTCTCCTTGAGATGTTGAAATGGGATTAGGGCCATTTCGGGTTTGGTTTCACAATCAGTGACCTCTTGGATTGAAGACTCCTCTTCTGATGACACGTCCAGGAACGTCACATAACAGGGACCCTCTGATGCATGTTGGGTTTGTGGGACTAGTGCTTGTTGGCACGGTGCATCATCATCATCTTTTCTTGGCAAAGGTGGTTGAGGACGGCAAGAGCCACTGTTGAAGGACGGCTTGTTCTTCTTAACCCATTTCTTATAAAGATTTTTCGTGTGAGAAGATCCATTTACCATACCAAATGGTACCATCGTCATTCTATCCCACAGCATGAGCTCGTCTGCTTCTGATACTTCTGGAACTTCTTCTTCATATGTATCCGCTTAGGGTGGGATAGACTCTTCTGTCTCACTTTCATAACCTTCTTCTTCCATATCATCTCCTTCCTCTTCTGTCTCTGTCTCTGGCTCTGTCTCTGTCTCTGTCTCTGTCTTTGTAGGAGCTCTGGAAGAGAAGAACAGGTTCTCTATTTCATCTTCTGCCTCTGTCTCTGGCTCTGCTATGGCCATGTAACAGGGAGAGCAGTACATCCATGCTTCTATCTCACTGTCAGAAGTGATTTTGGAAATCGTTCCTAGTTCAGGCAGGAAGTATTCTCCCATTGATAATGGCTTTGCATCTTTTGGAAGTCGGCTTATAGTATCCACAGTTAAGGAACGTGCCACTGTTTTCTTGGGAAGGATCTGTTTGACAGCATCTTCATCTGCTGATGTTCCATCCGTAGCCTCATTAGGTGAATCAAAAGATAATTCCAAGGAGGTGGACCCATGTCCTTTTTGAGAACCATATAACTTCAGCACCACTTTATTGGGTCCTCTACCCAAGGTCAAGGTTCCTTTGAACCAATCCGTCCTTGCTCTTGCTTCAAAAAGCCATGGTCTGCCCAGTAACAGAGGGTAGGATGTACCATAAGAGTTTGGCTTCACCACCAAATAGGTTAGCCAATAATCTCTTCCAGCCACTGTAGTCTTCACATATGGGAGAATGCCCAAAGGCTTGATTCTACTCTGATCTGCCAGTCTGATGAGCCATTGGGTTGGTTGCACACCTTGTAGGCCTAGATCATTCATTGTCACATCCGTCATAATGTTCACTGATGAACCACCATCAATCAGTGCATTTGCAATGAAGCAACCTTCTATCCACATGCCAGTCTCTCGGGTACCCGGATCTAGGAAGGTGTTAGCCACATCCAATTCTTTTACAGACTCTGGAGCTTTATTGGACTTTGTTGTTGTTGAGGGAGCAATCCTTAATCCACGTCTTCTTGTCAATATACTTTTGAACCTTTTTCAGCAACTGGGAGACAATACCAATAATTGTCGAAACGTGAGATTTGGTTTAAAGGTATCTAGATCTCTGACCAGATCGTATTCCTTAATAGGATCCACTGGCTTCTCTAATCGGTTAGGGAATGTGGCAACACCCATTTTCATTTTTCCTCTTTCTTCCAACAGAGGAATCATGGGAACTTCTTCTGCCCCTTGTGGCATCTCCTCCTCTTCCATCTCCTGGACCTCTGGTCCTGTCTCTGGAACTGTCTCTATAACTCTCTATGGCACTGTAGTGCTCTGTACGGCACTGCCAGGCTCTGTTCTGTTCTGTTCTTCTGGTGGAAGATTGAACTTCACTGTTTTGGCAGGAGTATTATTTTCTTTCTAGATAGGTGGTTCCTTCTTCTTTGCATGCGTGATGGCAGCAACTTCCAATTCCACTAAATTGGAGGTAGGCTCTTGGGCCTTGGCCGATCAGTAGCACTGTTTTTCACTAGGGCTGGGCTTGGACAGTCTTTTGCAGTGTGGACTTCTCCTTTGCATCGACTACATAAGGGCTTGTAATCCACTGACCTTCAGGGATTTGGACAATTTGGTGAGATGTGTCCCTTTTCTCCACATCTGTAACACTCCACTTCTGATCTCTGACCACCGCTAGATTGTCTTCCTCTATAACTTTGATAAGAAAATCTTCTAGGTCCAAAATTAGGACCAAACTCTCTAGGATTGGGTCCAATATCGTGTGTTGTCATTTTGGATTCCAGCAAGTTGAATCTTGCATCTTCTTCCTTTCTTCTCCTATCATGCATCTCCTTCAGAGAGCAAATGTCCTCTGTATGGTTTTTTCGTAAACAGTAGGAACAAAAGGCTCCAAGGATGGTTGGTTTTCGTGTACATTCAGTGGCTAAATAGCCTACTTGATGACACTTACCACACCAAGTATTTGATCGCATCACATCTCTTCCTGCTCCTGCAACATTGAATATGCTAGCGGTATTCACTTTCAGCGTCTGTAGCTGCTCTGTAATCACATCCATCAACTCCTTTTTTATATTTGCCAACTGAGTTGGATAAGTAATCCTTCAAGCTTTCTCCTCCGGAGGTACTGGCAGTAGGGTTTTGAGAAGTCTCTGTAATCACTGCATAAACAGGTTGGGCTGGTACAGAGGGGTCTCTGTTCTGATTCTGATTCAGAGCTCCTGTTTGAACTGTTGGCTGTTGGCTCTAGTTGGTAGGGTTCCACTGTTGCTGCTGATTTGGCATTGGGGAAATTGGTTGGGACCATTGTTGTTGTGGTTGAACCATCATTTGAGGCATGGATTGTGGCCACTGTGGATTTGGTGCATTGTACTGTGATACTAGGGGCATCTGTTGGTAGGGATAGGGTACTGTCCCTGGGACTGCATTTGTTGGGTACATCATTCCTAGCATCAGAGGAGGTAGGACTCCTCTTCCTGGATTCATCGCCAATCTAGCTTCCACTTCATCGTACAGTCTTGCACCTTCTGTTGCAGCTTGAAGTGTGGCTGGTATTTGCAGCTCTACAAACTTACGGACTTCTGGTTGTAATCCTCTGAGAAACACCCCCTTCTGAATGCCATCATCTAGATTATGGTTAGTCCATCTCTTCAGGATGGATTCCATTCGTGAGACATAAGCTTCTACTCTTTCTCCAAAGGACAGACTTAAATTCATAAATTCCTCTCGTATCCGCTCTTCAAAACCTTCACGCCTGAATTTAGTGAGGAAGGCCAACTTCAGGTCATCCCATGTGCCAAAAATTCCTACTGCTTGTCTCTCATACCATTGAAACGCCGCGCCCTTGAAAGTGGCGGGGAATATTGCTAACCAATGCTTAGGGTTCTGGCATTGTTAACCAAACACGCTACCATAAACTCTGCTACATGAAGATCGGGGTCTTCATTGTACTCTCCCTTAAAAACTGGCAATGGAACTACATTCCCTGGCATGTCATCAATATTTCCAGGATGAATCTGGCTTGGAAGTGGACCTCCAGCAGGAGGAGGAAGGGCTTGATGTGCCATTGGGACTTCTATAAAGAGTTCAACAAGGGCGTCAAAGGCGGCTTCTGCTGCGAGCTTGTTCTCAGCCCTGATTTTTGCTTTCTCTCTTTTCACGTACCTCTGGACTCGTTCTAACGCTTGCCTCTTTATTGCGTCATTCATCAGGGCGTTGGTTCCACTATATTGTTAGTGCTCCACAGAGGGTTAACAGAAGGCTTCAGTCTCTGGAGGACTCTCTTTCTAACATTTCTTCTACTTCTTCCTTTTCAACATCTCTGAATTCTGCTTTCATGCCACTGCATAGAGGAAGGTGTCAAAATCCATACGTCTAAGCATTGTGGTGGTGCCATCATCATAGTAATGCGAGCTTCTGATGGTTTCAACAGTGTATGTTGTAAAGAACACTCTGTCTACCAACTTCTAGTGGGTTGCCAATTGAACAAATAGAAGATTATCAGTGCACCAAGCATCCCACGTATCTTGCTGTTGAGAATCTACGAACAAATTCCAACTCTTTTCCTTCTTGTCTTTGTGAACCTCCATAGACCAAGACTCCTGAAGATTCTTCACAATCTCCCACTTGATGATATCTGGAAACTTCTCAATGAATGCCAAATATTCCATGGATGGTCATTCTCTTTGTTTCTGCTCTTCAGTTTATGCCCAAACAGTTTGCCACCAAGATGCAAGTTTCTGTTGCTTCAATAGGAAGAGGAAACTATCCACCACATAGAGCATGCATCATGATGGTGATGTGTTTCCGCCATTGTGAGATGAACTTCTTGTGGAAAGTGGCATTGATTATGAGAAATTCCAACTCTTCAGTGGAAGAAGGAACTTTACAAACATCCATTGAATTCTTCTCTTCTTGGCAATGCCATTTCCTTCATTTTCAGCCTCTTCTGGTGCTTGTTGATGGCAAGTTTCCCCTGCTGCGCACCAAAAACATGGAGCCCCAAGAGAAACACCAAGGAAAATGGAATTCTCTTGCAAGAAAATCTATCTTGTAATATCAACAAGCTTATTTATTATGTTTTATATGATCACAATGAAGAAAAGAACACCAGACACAACAAATCTTCATGCAGCATCATGTAGATCTCCTACGGATTTGATAGAATCAACCATATTCTTCAATATCTTCACAAAATCCATCAATAGAACAAAGAAAGCAAAGGAATACACCATCTTTGAATGGAAATAGATCACATAGCATTCATCTTCAATATCTTCATAGTCTTCTCTCTCAATCTCTCATACACAATCACTCTGTTTTGATAGATTTGGCTATCTCTGACTCTCTCTCTCTCTCTCCATCAATAATACATCATATCCTCACTACAATCTCTCATAATCACTCTCAATAATACTTCTTAAGTTGTGGATACCCCTCTCAAGAGGTATGTCTGATATGAAGAGTCACCAGAGCCACTGCAGTGTCTTTTCATAGCTCACTACTGTCTCTTCACTCCAGTCTTCACTCGAGTCTTCAACAGCTACTTCTTTCACTTCTTTCAGCTCTTTTGCATTTGTATTCACATATTTCCAAGGCTAGAAAAATTTTCCAAGCTACACTCTCATCCAACACAACACATACAGAAGCATACAGAACGGTCTACAATACAGAACCAGAACAGCTACAATACAGAATAGAACAGAGAGACAGAAGTTCTAAAGAAGACCTACAGAAGGTTATAGAAGGTCATCAAAACCTCATAACTCATACTCAAACCATTCCAAACTCTCAAAAACTATTCAATAAGCTTTCACAATATCTCAATCTTCATCAATCAATACTCCATCCCTCCTTACAGAAGACAATCAGAACAAAACAGAACAAAACAGAAGCTATACAGAAGGTATACATAACCAATCAGAACCTATCATAACATCATATCTCTACTAATAAACATCATGAACTTTCAAAATACAATCAATATCATCAAAAACACTCTCAAACCAATCAATCATCTCATAAAATCAACCATTCAGCTCTCAAAAACAACAAAAATCAGCCAAAAAACAAGTCATTTCAACACTCAACATTGAGATATTGTGAAAGATTATTGAATAGTATTTGAGAGTTTGAAATGGTTTGAGTATGAGTTATGAGGTTTTGATGACCTTCTGTAGGTCTTCTGTAGAGCTTCCGTCTCTATTCTGTTCTATACTGCAGCTGTTCTGGTTCTGTACTGTAGACTATTCTGTATGCTTCTGTATGTGTTCTGTTGGATGAGAGTGTAGCTTGGGAAAGTTTTCTAGCCTTGGAAAGAGGTGAATACAAGTGCAAAAGAGCTGAAAGAAGTGAAAGAAGTAGCTGTTGAAGACTCAAGTGAAGACTGGAGTGAAGTGACAGTAGTGATCTATGAAAAGACACTGTAGTGGCTATGGTGACTCTTCATATCAGACATACCTCTTGGGAGGGGTATCCACGACTTAAGAAGGATTATTGAGGGCGATTATGAGAGATTGTAGTGAGGATATGATGTATTATTGATGGAGAGAGAGAGAGAGAGTCAGAGATAGCCAAATCTATCAAAACAGAGGGATTGTATATGAGAGATTGAGAGAGAAGACTATGAAGATATTGAAGATGAATACTATGTGATGTATTTCCATTCAAAGATGGTGTATTCCTTTGCTTTATTTGTTCTTTTGATGGATTTTGTGAAGATATTGAAGAATATGGTTGATTCTATCAAATCCGCGGGAGATCTACATGATGCTGCATGAAGATTTGTTGTGCCTGGTGTTCTTTTCTTCATTGTGATCATATAAAACGTAATAAATAAGCTTGTTGATGTTACAAGATATATTTTCTTGCGAGAGAATTTCCTTTTCCTTGGTGTTCCTCTTGGGGCTCCATGTTTTTTTGTATCTGATATAAAAATACAACGAAAGGAAAACCCTTTATACATTAACACTTCTTATCAAACTAGAAAGCACAAGAAACTTGTAAAGGATATAAGAGTTTTCTTCCTCTTCTTCTGCATCAGCATCTTCAACTCTCCAACCACGACCCCATCACCACAATTCTCCAAAATGTAGTTTGCACGAAATCCAATCCAATAGGAAACCACCATGATCTTTTTACATAAATTAACCCACAACACAAATACTACACACAACACAACCATCTGAATGACTCCTCCAAAAAGAGATTTTCATTAAAAAGCATCCACCATACATTGGAAAAGGTATCAATGAAGATGATCCCTCTTGAAAGATTGGTGATTTCGGAAACGATCCATAGACAAGGATTCATCTACAAATGTTTTGGGAGCATTCTGAAAAAACTGAAGATAGCACATCCTTTCCAACAAGACAAGGTATCTGCTAGGCAAACAAAGTGCATGAAAATACAATATATCCAGCTGCTGGGAATCAATGCTCACATTGACATTCATGCACAACTTTGGAATAGGCTTGGAATCATTATGAGAATGCCTATGCATATATGCCAAGTACCAAGCAAAGTGAGCAGTTAATCTCACTAAAGGATCTGCAGACTGTGAATACTGCTGAGCAAAATGAATATAGTTCTGATAGGCTTGACTGGCAGCTGTCCATTCTCCTGGAATTACTGGCCAATTTATCTGAGGTCCTGTAAGGGAATCATTTAAGCTCCATCCCCTTCTTCTGGAAATCTGATGATCAAACCCGTCATAGTCACTAACCAACTGAGGTGGTTGAGATATAGAAGTGTTAGGAGAGGAAAGTGGAATAAGTAAAAGTGGATGAAGTGAGGGATAGGCAAAATCATAAAAGAAAGAATGATTTAAAGAAGGAGTGGCAGAAATTTGTATGGAATCACTAAGGAAGGGTATTAACTGATAAATAGGAAATGTGGAAGGTACATGAATGGATGGAGAAGGACATGGTGGAGAAGGGGAAAATACTCAATCCTCAATAAAGGAGCAGTATGTAAAAATGGGAATTTTAGGGAAAGAGGAAGGTTGGAAAAGAAGGGGTAAAATGGTTGTGGAATTAGATTGACAAAGGGAAAGATATATATCATATCGGTGAGCCATTTGTTGGTAATACAGGAGGGTAGGAATAGAAGGCCCTAAGAGAGATCTTCTATGATAGGCATAAAAAAAAATAGAATCAAATGGATTATGTTTTGAAAGATAAGCTAAGAGATCCACCCTCAGTTGATTAGTACTCGGGACATAGGTAGGGGCTGTGTTCTGTCTTTGATTCAGGACCACAGAATCAATCATGGTATGCCAGGAATTATCATAATAATTAGCCACTTTGGAGGAGTAACTCTGGAACATGTCAGCTATGCGCAACTCCAAATGGTTGACATACAAAACAGCTTGTAGAACCACATCCCCCACATACCAAGCCATATCCACCTCATCTGGAATCAACAAGTCTCCACGTAGATACATGTAGGACATCAACATGGTATCTGTCATGACAGAATCTTCAAACACCATCCTTACCACCTCTGTCAGCAACTCAGTAGACCAAGCCCCACTCCATCCATCCTCTGGAAGAGGTAAATCCATCGTGGAAAGCTTCATGTAGAAGGCCAACTTCTGTAAGTGATAATAGACAAAGAAAGAGTGGTCTGGTGGAACATATTCTTGAAACTGCTCAAATGTAGACCATAACAAATCCATTCTAGATTGCAATCTTTCCACTTTATCTTGGAAGAGAGGACACAAGGTAGCCTCTCTTTGAAGAGCAGCCAAGTCCTGCTGTGAGAGAGAAGGGATCAAGGGAACATTAGGGCTTGGAGGAACAGAATGTGACTTTGCCAGTTGATCTTGCAACTGCTGGATTTGCGAAGCTTGGGATTCCACTATGTCATTAGCAGTCTGTAGGGCTGAAAGTTTGACATCTAAAAGAATTTCGAACGCCTGTGCTTCTCTAGACATCCTCTCCTTCTCCTCTGAAAGGCTAGTAACCTCTGATTGAGTCTTTGTTAATTGAATCTTCAAAGAAGAGATCTCACCTCTTTGGGTTGCAACCAGTTGGGTTTGTTGTTCCATCTGCTTAAAAAAATCTGCTAGGGTATCCTTAGCAGAGGCTAACTCGGATGTTGCCTTATGCAACTGGTCCTTAGACTGCATGAGTTCTTCATAAAAGGAAGCGTACAGCTGTTGAACACAAGTTGTCACTGACAGTTCAATGGAACTCTGAATGTCTTTACAGAGGAAAGGAATTGCATCTCCCGAGACTAGGCTGTTCAGTGACAGAACTAATATGTCCAACGAACCTTCGCGATGTGCTCTGAACAGGTTATTGCAAGTGAGATACCCAGGGAGATCAGTGCCAGAGGTAGTAGGAATGGGCACTGAAGGAAGAACTGAAGGAGCTTTATCCGCTACCTGCTTCAAGCGTTTGCACTGGATGACCCGGGGAGGCGGAGAATCATCATCCTCTATATCAATGGGTTCTAACTCATCTGAAGGTGGAGGAGGAGGTACTGAATCTGATGGAGGAGGTGGAGGAACATTGTTCTGTAAAACCTGAGTAGGTCAAGAAGGCAGACAAGTATGATCCATAGGTGACATTGGTAACATTACCCCTGGTGACTTTGATGAAATGTTGATCCATTTTAGTGAGTAGGTAAGTGCTCCAATCAATAGCAACTCCTTTCAACACCATCCTTGAAGCTGTGAAAAGCTCTTTGGACAAGTACTAGGATGGCGTTTTGGCAGGCATAAACCTGTCTTGGAGAAACTGGCAGACCATCTTCCACACAAGATCAGTGATCATGGAAAAGGAAACTTCGGAAGAGTTGATCACCTTCTTAACATCCAGCAATTCCCGTGTCTGCTTTTGTAACAGCTTCAAAATCTCTTCATTAGAGAAAAGCTGACGAGTGGTAATAAAGGGTTCACCTTTGGAGGGAAGAGACAGAGCCTTCCCTAGGCCTCGAGGTGTCAAAGTCATAGAAATACCCTGGACCAGTCTCGACTTCTTGCTGTAGAAGGCCAGAAACTCATCACACAACGATGGATCCTCTGGAAGCAATGGAAAGGAGGTAGCCACAAAAGTAGCGAGTCTGGCCTTCGTAAGAGGTTCAAAAGTGAGTAGGGAAGAGTAATCCCTACTAACTAGTGGAACATATTGGATAGGGGGAGGAGCGTGAGAAGGCGCCATTCAGATGGTTGCACACACACCACAAACACAGACAATCAAGGAGAATGCCTGCAAAGCAACATACAAAAAACCAAGGATAAGAGAACAACCAAAACAATAAAACGTGACTCGACCAACTATCCCCAAGCAAACCACAGCCTAGAAAAAATTTGACATGATCTTGAGACATATGCGACCGAAAGCTTGATGCTATGCATCATACAAACACCCAAATCCCCGTATCAGGCAAATAAAGGAAAAAAAAACTACACACTATACCCTTAACCGTATCAAAGACACTGAACCAAAACATCACCACAACCCACACATATCAAGACCACAACTTGGATAAAACCAATGTTTGACCATGGAAATAACTCCAATGACTACGCATACCCATCCCACGAAACCAGGTTCATTAAAAAGGGAAAATAAGTGTAGTGAGGGGGAATTAATTTAATGAGAGGTTCATGTTAACAAATTATTAAGAAATGTGTGAAGTTTTATTAAGTGATAGACCTTAGTAAGAAAATGGCAGTTTCTTCTTAAAAATTTAATTACCAATTATTAGGTTAAAGCGGTGCTTTAATTTGAATCCTGAACTTCGATACCCATACTGGGTCTCTAAATGCAAGTTCATTGATTACAAATTAAGGTGATGTGGAGCGCTTTTTTGCCAGCGCGTGCTCTTGTGACGGCTGGTTCATTTTAATTAAAAATATTAAAGTGCCTCTTTAGCGCACTTAGCGCGTGCTAAGTGAACGGCGGGTTTATTTTTATTTTTTAAAAAATTATGTGTTTAGCATGAATACGCGTGCCATGGAGGTGTTTAGGGTTTATTTTATTTTGTTTTGTGTTTTTTTTTTTGAATTAAGCGTGGGTTGTGGGGTAGCAGAAAATAAATAACAAATAAAAGGGAAAATACCTGGTAGTGGGTGTATGTAAATGCAAAGAATGCGCTCTCCTCAATCCAAAAATATCTGGATTTTTTTTCTAGATGTTTAGTTTGTGTTTGGATGAAAAAGATGTGTTTATTATGTTTTTGTATTTTTAAGGAATTTAGGTGTGAAATGAAATATGGTGATAGCTTAGAAAAATATGCCAAAAATAAGTAAAAATATTAATAGAAGTGTTAGGAATTTTTCAAAAATTAATTTGGAAATTTTTAGCATTTGTAATGAATTTTTTCAAAATTTTGGGTATTTTTTAAAAGAATGTTGAATTTTAAAATGGTTGAAATTTTTTTTCTCGTTTCTTTTTTTTAAAAAAAATTACAGGTTAGAAAAAATAGGGCAATTTACTACAAAAATAGTGGAAATTTTCTAGATTTTTATGGATTTTTTTTCAGAATTTTAAAGGTTGTTTAATGAGTTTTTTGTTTAATTTTGCATTGTTTTTTTTAAGGGTTTTCGGGTTTTTGAATTAAAAATCTAGGAAAATACCCAGAAATAGTCTACGTGGTAGCTGCGTGGCAGCAACAGACGAACAAACTCCCGCACCCGCGCACGATCACGAGCAAGTGATCGCAAGCACCCACACGTGTGTCGAGGCCACGGGTCGTATTACTTAATAGGATCCACTGGCTTCTCTAATCGGTTAGGGAATGGGGCAACACCCATTTCCATTTTCCCTCTTTCTTCCAACAGAGGAATCATGGGAACTTCTTCTACCCCTTGTGGCACCTCCTCCTCTTCTATCTCCTGGACCTCTGGTCCTGTCTCTGGAAACTGTCTCTGTAACTCTCTATGGCACTGTAGTGCTCTGTACGGCACTGTCAGGCTCTGTTCTGTTCTATTCTTCTAGTGGAAGATTGAACTTCACTGTTCTGGCAGGAGGATTATTTTCTTTCTAGATAGGTGGTTCCTTCTTCTTTGCACGCATGATGGCAGCAACTTCCAATTCCACTAAATTGGAGGTAGGCTCTTGGGCCTTGGCCGGACTATCAGTAGCACTGCTTTTCACTGGGGCTGGGCTTGGACAGTCTTTTGCAGTGTGGCCTTGTCCTTTGCATCGACTGCATAAGGGTTTGTAATCCACTAATCTTCTGGGATTTGGACAATTTGGTGAGATGTGTCACTTTTCTCCGCATTTGTAACACTCCACTTCTGATCTCTGACTGCCGCCAGATTGTCTTCCTCTGTAACTTTGAGAAGGAAATCTTCTGGGTCCGAAATTAGGACCAAACTCTCTAGGCTTCGGTCCAATATCCTATGTTGTCATTTTGGATTCCAACAAGTTGAATCTTGCATCTTCTTCCTTTCTTCTCCTATCATGCATCTCCTTCAGAGAGCAAATGTCCTCTGTATGGTTCTTCCGTAAACAGTAGGAACAGAAGGCTCCAGGGATGGTTGGTTTTCGTGTACATTCAGTGGCTAAATGGCCTGCTTGATGATACTTACCACATGAAGTATTTGACCGCATCACATCTCTTCCTGCTCCTGCAACATTGGATATGCTAGCGGTATTCACTTTCAGCGTCTATAGCTACTCTATAATCACATCCATCAACTCCTTTTTTATATTTGCAACTAAGTTGGATAAGTAATCCTTCAAGCTTTCTCCTCCGGAGATACTGGCAGTAGGGTTTTGAGGAGTCTCTTTAATCACTGCATAAACAGGTTGGGCTGGTACAGAGGGGTCTCTGTTCTGATTCTGATTCAGCTCCTGTTTGAACCGTTGGCTATTGGCTCCATTTGGTAGGGTTCCACTGTTGCTACTGATTTGGCATTGGGAAAATTGGTTGGGACCATTGTTGTTGTGGTTGAACCATCATTTGAGGCATGGATTATGGCCAGTGTGGATTTGGTGCATTGTACTGTGATACTGGGGGCATCTGTTGGTAGGGATAGGGTACTGTCCCTGGGACTGCATTTGTTGGGTATATCATGCCTGGCTTCAGAGGAGGTAGGACTCCTCTTCCTGGATTCATCGCCAATCTAGCTTCCACTTCATCGTACAGTCTTGCACCTTCTATTGCAGCTTGCAGTGTCGCTGGTCTTTGCAGCTCTACAAACCTACGGACTTCTGGTTGTAATCCTCTGAGAAACACCCCCTTCTGAATGCCATCATCTAGATTATGGTTAGTCCATCTCTTCAAAATGGATTCCATTCGTGAGACATAAGCTTCTACTCTTTCTCCAGAGAACAGACTTAAATTCATAAATTCCTCTCGCATCCGCTCTTCAAAACCTTCATGCCTGAATTTAGTGAGGAAGGCCAACTTCAAGTCATTCCATGTGCCAAAAGTTCCTACTGCTTGTCTCTCATACCATTGAAACGCCGTGCCCTTGAAAGCGGCGGGGAATATTGCTAACCAATGCTCAGGGGTTCTGGCATTGTTAGCCACACACGCTACCATAAACTTTGCTACATGAAGATCGGGGTCTTCAATCTACTCTCCCTTAAAAACTCGCAATGGAACTACATTCGCTGGCCTGTCATCAATATTTCCAGGACGAATCTGGCTTGGAAGTGGACCTCCAGCAGGAGGAAGGGCTTGATGTGCCATTGGGACTTCTTTAAAGAGTTCAGCAAGGGCGTCAAAGGTGGCTTCTGCTGCGAGCTTGTTCTCAGCCCTGATTTTTGCTTTCTCTCTTTTCACGTACCTCTGGACTCATTCTAACGCTTGCCTCTTTATTGCGTCATTCATCAGGGGGTTGGTTCCACTATGTTGTTAGTGCTCCATAGAGGGTTAACAGAAGGCTTCGGTCTCTGGAGGACTCTCTTGCCAACATTTATTCTATTTCTTCCTTTTCAACGTCTCTGAATTCTGCTTTCATGCCACTGCACAGAGGAAGGTATTCGGTTCTAAAGGTGTCAAAATGCATACATCTAAGCATTGTGGTGGTGCCATCATCATAGTAATGCCAGCTTCTGATAGTTTCAACAGTGTATGTTGTAAAGAACACTCTGTCTACCAACTTCCAGTGGGTTGCCAATTGAACAAATAGAAGATTATCAGTGCACCAAGCATCCCACGTATCTTGCTGTTGAGCATCTACAAACAAATTCCGACTCTTTTCCTTCTTGTCTTTGTGAACCTCCACAGACCAAGACTCCTGAAGCTTCTTCACAATCTCCCACTTGATGATATCTCGAAACTTCTCAATGAATGCCAAATCTTCCATAGATGGTCATTCTCTCTGTTTCTGCTCTTGAGTTTATGTCCAAACAGTTTGCCACCAAGATGCAAGTTTCTGCTGCTTCAACAGGAAGAGGAATTTGTCCACCACATAGAGCATGCATCATGATGGTGATGTGTTTCCGCCATTGTGGGATGAAGTTCGTGTGGAAAGTGGCTTTGATTATGAGAAATTCCAACTCTTCAATGGAAGAAGGAACTTTACAAACATCCATTGAATTCTTCTCTTCTTGGCAATGCCATTTCCTTCATTTTCAGCCTCTTCTGGTGCTTGTTGATGGCAAGTTTCCCCGGCTGCGCACCAAAAACATGGAGCCCCAAGAGGAACACCAAGGAAAAGGGAATTCTCTTGCAAGAAAATCTATCTTGTAACCTCAACAAGATTATTTATTATGTTTTATATGATCACAATGAAGAAAAGAACACCAGGCACAACAAATCTTCATGCAACATCATGTAGATCTCCCACGGATTTGATAGAATCAACCATATTCTTCAATATCTTCACAAAATCCATCAATAGAACAAAGAAAGCAAAGGAATACACCATCTTTGAATGGAAATACATCACATAGTATTCATCTTCAATATCTTCATAGTCTTCTCTCTCAATCTCTCATATACAATCACTCTGTTTTGATAGATTTGGCTATCTCTGACTCTCTCTCTCTCTCTCCATCAATAATACATCATATCCTCACTACAATCTCTCATAATCACTCTCAATAATCCTTCTTAAGTCGTGTATACCCCTCCCAAGAGGTACGTCTGATATGAAGAGCCACCAGAGCCACTACAGTGTCTTTTCATAGCTCACTACTGTCACTTCACTCCAGTCTTCACTTGAGTCTTCAACAGCTACTTCTTTCACTTCTTTCAGCTCTTTTGCACTTGTATTCACCTCTTTCCAAGGCTAGAAAACTTTCCCAAGCTACACTCTCATCCAACAGAACACATATAGAAGCATACAGAACAGTCTACAGTACAGAACCAGAACAGCTACAGTACAGAACAGAACAGAGATAGAAGCTCTATAGAAGGTTACAAAAGGTCATCAAAACCTCATAACTCATACTCAAACCATTCCAAACTCTCAAAACCTATTCAATAATCTTTTACAATATCTCAATCTTCATCAATCAATACTCCATCCCTCCTTACAAAAGACAATCAGAACAAAATAGAACAAAATAGAAGCTATATAGAAGGTATATAGAACCAATCAGAACCTATCAGAACATCATATCTCTACTAATAAACATCATGAACTTCCAAAATACAATCAATATAATCAAAAACACTCTCATACCACTTTCAAACCAATCAATCATCTCATAAAATCAACCATTCAGCTCTCAAAAACAACAAAAATCAGCCAATAAACAAGTCATTTCAACACTCAACAAGTATAGTGCCAGTCTATTGTAGCTTTTGCTAGAATTTGCAAATTGTCTATGAATCAAGTAGAGAACTAAGTAGGGGATCTAGTAAAGCAAAGAATTATTAGGTGGTACTGTGATCATGAGATATCCTTAGATTTTTATTTGACTAGGATGGTGATGGTGATGATGAGGAGCAGATTTTGTGAACTCACCTATAATAAAAACCAAATTTTTCCAAGATACCTAGATAGATTTATCTATTCTTCCATGACAAGCAAGTCACATACATTGATCCACCCTTCTATGATAGGTAACTCAAGTTTTCTATTGAATGCATTGTTGCATGTTACATCCTTCAAATTTACAGTCAATTAGACAAAAAATTCCTTGAATATTTTAGTTTCATGCTACATCCTTGCAAATTTTTGTGGCATATAGGACCCTTATTACTTTTTTCTTTATCAAAATAGTGTAACGAGAGAACTCCAAAAATTTGGTATCTTTATTCAAGATTACAACCATTATTATCAGTATTTTAAGACATCATTTAAAGATCCCACTTGACTAATGTGGTTCATTTATGTTCAATGGTCCATTAAAAAAACAAATATGTTCAATAATTTGTCAATTGCAAGGTACTCTATACACGGTTGTGATAAGAAACTATTAGATTGTTTTAGATGGATGCAAATTATAGGCATGTTAATAGGTGCTACCACATATGTTCTTTTTTATTGAAGCTTATAGCACCTTAAGAACTATACAAACATGCGATGATACCATGAGGTTACAGGGAAATTCTAGACAATGATCTTTTCATATATAGTATGTTGAGAGACATGTATGGAAAAGATTTCTTGATAGGAGAAGCTCATGGAATGTTTGACAAGATGCCTTTTGAAGGTGTGGTAGCATGGATAGAAATGATTAAGACCTATGGTAAAAACCATGAGCATGAAATGTTCAAACAATGCCTCGAGAGGACAACGCTTTGAGCACATGCCACAAGAAAGTGTGAAGCTAGATTCCACTATACATACTTCGGCTTGTTGCATGTATCCATGCTAGCTTAGTCCCCTTGGGTGGAGCACTTCAAGGTAATGCATAAAACCTATGGTATTAAACCTTCTCTAGATCACTTTGTTGTATGCTTGACCTTTTTGCAAGATCTGGATGCCTTATTGAGGCATATAATGTTGTTATCCACTAAATAATTGTTGAGCCACTAATTTTAGGGTTTCTAGTAACCCATTATTAAGTCTCCTTAAACCAACCCCAAAATAACATTAGTTCTCTCTTATTATTATTAAATGACTTATTTTTGGCAACATGTTAAATCTCAAGTCCTCTATAAAAAGGAGTCTATGTGAGAGCATCCACAATTTGCCAATCCATGGAACCTTATTGACATGCTACCTTGCTATCCACAACAACTACATTCCTAGGTGACTACATTACTAGCCATGCTATTGTTATATCCTTATTATATCGTTGTTTCCTTGTTAGTTTGGGACACTCCTCAATTGTTACACACCTATTTGATTGCTTCCTAGCTAATTCATGGTCTGCCTATTGCCTCTAGCACTCTCCACATTTGCAATTACTACTTTAGTTGGCCACCTAGTCCCTCTCTAGAGACCCCCTCTCATGTCACATATACTTCGAATCTATGTTCTTACGATTGGAAGTTATGTTGGAGATGTTGTACCTAAGTTTGCTATTGGGCCATTTTTCCCTACTAGTTGCTTACTTGTCGGACGACATATGGCTATTGACATAATTAAAAACCCATTAAGTAATTGTGCTTGTAGAGGATTTGTTTCCCACACTGGCACTAGATCACTTAGACATCATCAAAGGCACATCCATATTATTGTTTCTATGTTTCAAGTCCATTCGTACAACATACTTTGATATTTATTCCTTTAGCAACATCCACGCCAATTGTAGAGACCCGAAGGTTTGCAGTGCTTTATATCTAACATCATTCAAACTATTAAAAACCATTTATAAAGCCCTAATAGCTAGTTTGTGATAAGTTCTATGACAAAACTAGTGTTTTGTGCCTATTACATAAGGATATATTAAATTAGTTTATTTTAAAAAATTAAAATTACAATAAGGGATTTAAAAATTATAGTAAAAAGTCAGAGAAGGGTCAAGAAAAGATCACAAAATAAGCTATATAAGGATATATAAAACAGGCTATGAACACGTGAGGTATATAGGATGGAGAGAGTGTGTTTACAAGAGAAGCAAGAAAAGAAATCAAAACACATAAAAAGTGTGGACAGAAGGAGATCTTATTGTGGTGTTTTTACATCCTTCATTCTCACTCGCTCTGAATATACTTCTTCATGTAGAATGTGTAGGGAAAAGGAAAGTTTCATCTATAGGGAAAATTTAATGGCATAATTGTGTTTGTCTGGATGTAT
The DNA here is from genome assembly GCF_053477565.2 of Lygodium microphyllum. Lineage (NCBI taxonomy): Eukaryota > Viridiplantae > Streptophyta > Polypodiopsida > Schizaeales > Lygodiaceae > Lygodium > Lygodium microphyllum. The sequence goes on from NC_141135.1 coordinate 68,031,453, forward strand.
GCCAAAATGCACACCAATAATAGCATAGAAAAGAGTACTTGGACTTGCATTGGGATATATATTGATGCTTATAGTTGAACTATACCCATGATAGTAGTAGCAAGTAGAATATTGAACATATTCTTTTTCCACATTCTTCTTTAAAAGTCATGTTGGTATCCTTGCCATATGTTGTAGTGTTTTAGAGATGCTATCAAATTTTTAATATGATTCCTAAAAATAAATAAATATTATTTATAGTTATTTCAAGTTATACACTTCAAGAAAGTTGATGAATGCATTTTTAAAAGCATTTTCTACTAAGTAGGGATTATATAATCGACAGGAAATGTGGTTGAGTCCCTTCTATATTATATGTCAATAAAAATTCCCAAATCATAAGTTACAATATAAGGGATTAGGCATGCAGACAGCTACGACACTTATGTCCATATTTTCTACTACTAGCACTCTTGTGGGATAGCTCAAGTTCTAGAAATTGTCTTACATCTAATTAGGAAAGGTAAAGCTTATACTAATAGAGTTATTGGAGATTATCCATATTCAACAAGGTTGAGGGGTAGTTATATATTCATATAGCTTGGCTAGGATTGAACAATGCCCAAAGAAGGCCTCTAGCTCGACCATCATTGTCTCTCTCCCATCCTCAAGGTTGGGGTCTTGTGATGATGACCTCCACCACATTAAAATTTCATTAAGATGAAGAGAAACATCTACAAAATGCATAGTATAGAAACTCAACAGTTTCTATAGTAAACCATGATTATATAGCTATATCTTTGATTAGTTAATGATTTTTCCTTACTTTTTTCAAGTAAGAAATAGTGCAAATGGTGTGTACCCTAAACACATAAGAAATCAACAATTAGATAAGGTGATAGTTAAGTCATTTAATCATATATTTATTTAATACATCAACTAGATGACTCTGCATAAGAAAAATGCTCTGCATAAGAAAAATTCTACTTTTAATTCCTTTTATGCCTATACCTTTATGTCTATACTTAGCCTAAGCTTAGTGATGCCTTGCCTAGCATGGCTTTCCTTGCCTACACTTAGCATAGGTAAGCATAGCCAATCATGGTGGCATAGCGTAAAATTAGCCTATACTTATACTTAGCCTAAGCTTAGTGAGGCCTAGCCTAACACGGCTTTCCTTGCCCATATTTAGTATAGGCAAGCATAGCCAATCCTACTAGCATCATAGGCTTATCTATAGTTAGCCTTAGGGGTGCACCTTATAGAACATGTAAGATACCATGTGAGTTCAAAAGAAATGGCAAGTTATTTTGTAAAACTTAGAGGATTATATTTATAGAATTTTTAATTAAAATTTGGAAAAAATCGATAAGTTTAGTAAAGTAAAAGGGTCATTTTATAGCCTTATAACATCTAAACAAAGGTATTTCTTAATACCATTTTGATACACGCTATATAGATGATTACTTATAGATGCACCCCCCGAGTAGTTAGCCCATGCCCATAGCCTAATCTTAGTGAGACCTAGCCTAACATGGCTTTCCTTGACCATAGTTAGTATTAGCAAGCATAACAAACCCTAGTGGCTCTATATAGCCTAACCTATAGTTAATCTGTGCATATACTTGGCTTAAGTTTAGTGAGGCTTAGCCTAACATGGCTTTCCTTTCCCACACTTAGCATAGGTAAGCGTATCCAATCCTAAAGGCTTGGTATAGCCTAAGCTTAGGCTTAATGAAGTCTAGGCTAACATGGATTTCCATGCCCACACTTGGTATAGATGAGTATATCGAAGCCTAGCGTAGAAGATGATGTGGAAAATAGTTGATGATATGGTAGATACTTGATGGTGAAGCACATTCAAGTCTCAACCATAGCTTGGCATATTCTATCCTACACTTATCCTATGTGTATTCTTGGTTTTGGCTTAGCAAAGCCTAACCTAGCTTACATTTAACCTACACTTAGTGTATGTTTAAAGTTAGCTTACATGACCATCTCTCTCACTCTCTCTCTCTCTCACATTATATAATACTTTATATGCATGTAGAGTTATTTGTTGTGCACTTATATTTAATATGTTAGCATGTATTCATTATGGCTACATATACAATTCAATAATTTCTAATAGCTACATGCACAATTGAATAATTTTAACTTTACTAATAATAATGAGATTTTCTCTATTAAAGAGGATACTTTTACTCAACGAACTTAACAATCTTCTTTTAAGTAACTTAATTCACTTTGCTCTATATTTACACGATTCGTAAATGTTAAGAAAAATATATTTGATGTAATTACTTGATTCTTAATTCTTACTAAAATTTATTATAGTTTTATAATGAATCTCTTTGAAGTAATACTTGATTTATTTCATGCACTTTGCTTATATGTAGCTAAAGTAAGATTTAATTTGATGAATGATGATATCATGCAATTTATCCTACCTTTCAAGATTTAAATATCTAAATTAATAGTTTCTAATTTATTTTAATATTTATTTTTTATCAAGGTTTTTTACTTACCTTAGTTGTAACTTATAAAATTTCCATTTAAAATTTGAAAGAACATTCGATAAGCCTATGGAAGGAATTTGGGATGGTGTGTTGTCTATACTCACAATTGCATTTATAGCTCCCATGCTCCTTGCTCTAGGGAATTGTCTTTTCAGAGCCATCGCAAATAAGGTCCTCGTATGCTAGTCTTTGAACCTATGTGATACATACATATATTTATGACTAAACTCCTCGAGACTTTGAGCAGCTAGGTAGATCCCTTGCAAGGAAAATGATTCATTCCACGGATGTTAGGGCCAAGATGGTGGATAGAGTTTTTGCAAGCTAAAAGTGGTGCTTCTTCTATGTAGTGGTTCGGTGATGATGATCTCTTCTTACTCTTCTCTTTCCTTATTACTCCCTCTTTTCCTCTTATATCTCCCTTCTTCTCCTACTCACTTCCTTCTTCTTCTCTTCCTCTCACTCCTACTCTCTTCCTTCTTCTTTTCTTTCTCTCACTCCTACTATCTTCTTCTTCTTCTTCTTCTTCTCTGTGTGTGTGTGTGTGTGTGTGTGTGTGTGTGTGTGTTCATATGATAGCAATAATTGGTAGCCAATAAGAAAATAAACTTATACATATGCCTTTGCTAAGGCTTTATAGCCTTAGTCTAAAGGCTAGCTAGCTATTTCATTCTTGCGATTATCATTTGTTGCGAACTACGAGATACTTCGGACTGATGCAAAGTGTGATGATATCAAGGGTGATTTCCATCTAACACTTTGTAAAGATGATGATTTTGAGGCGGTTACTGGTGAGCGACTCAAGGAGAGGGTGGCATTCAATTTGATGGTAGCATGATTAGTTTGTCAGCTTGTTATCAATTTCTTTTCTTTTCATTAAGTAGAATTTTTTTACAATTATAAAACCTTATAATTTACCCCCCCCCCCCCTTCACACACAAGTTTTCGCGACATTACATCATTTTTACCCTAGAGGAATCGAGATATCTTCATCTAAAAGTTAGGGAATAAGTTAAATTCTAGGACTTGTGGGTTAGGAACTAGTATGCTTCTATTGCGCTACTCTAACTACATACAATATTGAAAGTTCAAAGCAATGTAGTGATTACAAGGGCAAGGTAAAATGGCCATTGCAAGGTCGTTCCTCTTACGAGATTATTACAAGTGTAGAGCTTATTACATATCATGAAGATATTTTTGAGATTTCTAATTATCTTCAAAGATTTTAGTGGGCTCTAGTCCTTCATCACCAAAGAAACTAGGGATGTTGCTTATATAGGATATCTTCATCCATCCAAGTGGCATTATTTTCAAGATAGTCTTTCCACTACATGAGAGATATTCCTTAATGATTCTACTTCTAAGGATACAATGGCTTACATAAATTATTGTATTAGGTTGAATCTTAAGGACTCATTGGCTTGGCATTACAACATGTTGATCATCAAGAACATGATCAGGATTGGATACATAACCTTTTACAAGGCTTACATAAAATACATTGTGAACTTTCAAGTGTTTAAGAAGTTGTAACTTGTAAGCATTGAGTCCTAGACACTTGAGAATCTTGTATCATGGTCCACAATATCTTGGGATTAGCTTCTTGAATCTCCCTAAGGATAATTAACTCTTCTAAGGATGAATATGAATTTAAAAAATGTATCCTTCCTTGAAGATCCATTTTTGTCTTCCTAGATCAATATATGCTTTCTACCAATCCTTGGCAGCCTAGATATCTTATCTAATATCCTTAACTTCTTCATCCATCTCTTTCAACATCTTCTTGAAAGCATCTACCTTTAGGATAGGGTCAGAAGAGTTCAATGGGGTTAGGAATTCTTGCCCATATAGATCTTGGAATGGTATTATCTAAATGCTTTGATGATAAGATGCATTCTAGGCAAACTCCACCAAAGATAGATATTGTATCCACCCCTTAGGTTACTTGTAGCAGTAGGCTCTAGGTATATCTTTGATAACTTAGCTAACCTATTCCATTTGCCCATGATCTTGTGGATGATAGGTGGTGTTGAAACAAAGTTGGGTACCAATGGCCTCAAATAAACTCTTCCAGAAGTGAGAAGTGAAAAGAGAATCATGATCACTAATGATCCTTTTAAGGAAATCCTCCATGCACCCTAAATATCTCCTTCGCAAAGATTCTTGCAATACTTGAAGCCTTGTAGTTGATTATACAGTCACCATAAGATGAGTAACCTTAGGTAGTATATCCACAAGCACTAGGAATGAATTGTATTCTCCTTGGACATAGGGTAATCCAACTATAAAATCTATGTTGATATATTTCCACTTTGTTTGCGGGATATCAAATGATTGGAGATTTCTTGGCATCTTAACATGTTCAACCTCATTTGTTGGCAACTTAAGCATTCAGTGACATATTTAAGCCCATATCATTTGAGCTTTTTCTAATGAAATCTTCTTCTTAAAATATTGAGAGTCTTTGCATAGTATCAATGTCCTAAGAAAGGGGGATCATGGATTCCCAAAGTATCTTCTCCTGTCCCCTTCAAATGCATAGTCTTATCTTAAAGAGAGAGGTCCTCCTTTTATAGGGAAGTTTATATACTTGAGTTTGTGTTTGGGGTTTATCCCCTTAGATAGGACCTCTTTTATAATCTATTTATACCTTGGATCCTCACTTCTATGATTGGATTACTAGGCACTGAAACCATCTAGAGATTTTTCCTTAGAGGGTTCCTTTAAGATAAGGGCTTTGAGAAATGCTTTGTGACTTAGGGTAACTACAACGATCTTCTCCTTACCTTGCTTGTACTTGATATCAAAGTCACACTCTTGCAATGCTTCTATCCATTGTCGTTGCCTCATGTTTTGGTCTAGCTCAGTGAAGATCGATTTGAGACTCTTATGGTTAGTAAACTAAAGTGAACTTGTTGCCAAGTAAATAATGTCTCCATAATTTGAGGGGATTTTTTTTACAAGAAGTAGTTTCGAATCATGGATAGCATAATACTTCTCATGAGTCTTTAACTTCCTACAAGAATAGGCTATCAAATGGCCTTCTTGCATGGCAACTTCAAATTCTTGGCTCAAGTCAAGTAGTTTCAAGCTAGAAGCTATAATCAAGCTTTGTTTAAGCTTCTTAAAGCTAGACTATTTAGTAGGATTCCATACAATAGCAACCACCTTCTTGAGTAAATTAATTAGGGGTGCAATAATCAAGGCATAGTCCTTGATAAAAATAATGTACTATCATATTAAGCCCAAAAACTTTGGAATTCCTTAACCATTGTTAGGGTGCCCATTCTTACACATCTTTAACCTTGATAGGATTAATCGCAATCCCTTTGTCAGAGACTATAAATCCAAGATACTCAACTTGCCTCTTGAAGAAGGCACATTTCTTCTTCATGGCATAAACTTTGTGTTTCCTCATTGTTTTAAGCCAACTTGGAGTTTCAGCTCATGATCCTCATCCTTCTTTGAGTAGGTTAGGATGTAATCAAAGAAGAAAAGAACAAAGTCATCAATATAGGGCTGAAAGATATCTTGCATTAGCATGTTAAAGGTCACAAGTGTATTGGTTAATCCAAAAGACATCACTATGAATTCGTAATGGTCATACCTTGTGTTAAATGTAGCTTTTGGAATGTCTTACTCTTTGATCCTTACTTGATAATAACCTAATATTAGAATAATTTTTCAAAAGATCCTTGTATTAAAGATGGTCAAGTAATTCGTCTATCCTTGGAATTGGATACTTGTTCTTCTTGATCATTACCTAGTTTAGTCCACGATAGTTGATGCATAGATAAAGGGTTCCATCCTTCTTCTTTTGGAACATCATTGGTGATACCCACAGTAAATTACTTGGCCTAATGTATCCTTGGTCCAAGAGTTTCTTGAGCTATTCTTTCAACTGAATTGCTTCTAGAATAGACATACAATAGGGTCACTTTGCTGCTAGAGCAACTCTTGGTGTTAGCTTAATTTCATGATGAACTTCTCTTAGTGGAGGAAGTTCTATCAACTCTTTCAAAAACATATATACATATTCCTTTAACTATGATGGATCTTCTTCCACTTCATTCACTTTCTCAGTCTTATTAAGTTTGATTAGGTAGATAGGTAGTCCTTTTCTTAACCCCTTAATGATTCAAGAAGCTTTTGCTAGTTGGATTCTAGGGTTTTTGGCTTCTCCCTGAGTGGTTCCTAGCTCTATATTTTGAAATTAGAATGTGATTTGGTCCTTTTGCACAATGAATATGAGTGTTATTGGGGATTAGTCAATCCATCCCTAGTAACAGTCGTAAGATCCTAGATTCATAACTTTGAACTCCATATTGGAAAGCTTTTCTCCTAAGTTAAATTCCACTCTTTTAGTTTGTTGAGTACAAATTTCCTCTTTCCCATTTTCTCATTCTACTAACAACTCTGATGCAAGTGCAATGTTTATTCCTAGTCTTTTTTCTCATTTTGGTGAGATAAATAAGTGGGCGCTTCCTCAGTTAATTTTAAAGGCATTACCTTGATACATCGAGAACTGGTGATTTGGGCCCTTCTTATTGAGAGCAATATATATGGTTGCTCTTTCCATGTCTGCTTCTAAAGTGGAATTGTCACCTTTGGCTATTCCTGTGTCCCTTCCCTTGATGGTTATTCCAAAAACTTGTCCTTTTGTTATTAAAACTATTAGATTTTGGCCACAAAATTGTCCTTGGAAATCCATTGGCCTAACTTTGGATATTGTCTTTTGAAGTGGCCAGGTTCTTTGCAATGGAAATACCTTAGTGCCTCCTTGTTGTTGATTGCAGATATAAAGTTTCCAACTATACTTGTCTTGGCCTTTTTCCTTTGACTAGTCTGGTATTGTCCTTGGATCCTTTTCACATATCCACACAATCCTTTGTATGGAGAACCCCTATCCCTAAAATTTGTAGCTCTTAGACTTTTTATATAGCTCTTCGATAATGGGCCTTGCTCGAATTAATTCTCCTTGTAAGTCAGATGGGCATATTGCTTCAAGGCGAGTATCTAAAGGATAGTTTAGCTCGTGGAAAAACTTTGACACCTATTGGGCATATTCACCTTGTAATTCGGATGGGCATACTTCTTCAAGGCGAGTATCTAAAGGATAGTTTAGCTCGTAGAAAAACTTTGACACCTATTGGGTAATGTGCATTGGTGGGGCATTCTTTAAAAGGGATACAAATCTAGAATAATAGGCTTCCCAGCTCAGTGAAGATTTCTTCAAACTAAAGAATTCATTCATCTTTAAGGTCTAGTATATTGGTGGGAGGTATCACCTGCCTACAACTTCTTTCAATCTTTTCCAAGTAATAGTTGCTTCCAAAACCTCTTGGTCCTTACACCATTGCTTCCAACCAAAGTCAAGCTTTTTCTATCAGCTTTGGCTTAGCTATCATTGCATGAGTAGGAGGAGCAATTCCTGCAACAATGAAGCAATCCTCCATAGATTCAATCTTAATTCATGCTTTAGATTCAACATCCTTTCCTTTTCCATCAAACTCAAGTGGTTTGATTTGCTTGATAAGGAATTTATTCTCTTGCACTTCAGCATGGGTAAACATAGGTATGGAATGCATAATACCTTAGGATTATTAACATTTGCAAGATTAGATGTACATTTTAACTTTCCTCTCTCTAGGGTTTTTGATAATTGAATCCATAATTTTTAAATTTACAATATAAGTCTAGTACGAATGTACAGGATCTTGCAAAGAATTCGAGACTCTTCTATTATTTAGGATGCAATAGTGCTAAATAGATTTTTTAATTATATCAAATAGAGATAACTAAGATCATGCTAGGAAGTTTTTTTTGTTACAATGGTTCTAATTTTTAAATTCAGATAGATCCATGATTTTTTAGGTTCGAGGCTCATCAAATATATATAGCACATTGTATTTTTGAAAGAGATCTGGGAAACCATCTTTATAATAACCATTGCATCACAAGCACTCTAAAATAGCAACGTGCTCGATTGGGAGAATGTAAAACACTTGATCATAAAGATAACAGTTTTGGCAAGTCTGCTCTGCCTATGTTGAGGGTGGGACCTAAGTGTGATTCCTTAAAGATAAATAGATTGACATGCTTAGGGTTTTCCATCTATTTGATTCATTTGAGGTTATTTTGAAGATAGGCAAGTTGATCGGCATTGATAAAATAGTAGACTTCGCACCCATCAAAACTCCAAATATAGTGGCAAGGGATTATACATAAGCTCCAAGATTCTCATGAAGCAATCCCATAATCAAAATCAAGGAAATGGATCACATAGATAAACATTGCTTGGAAGACTAATAATTTCTACCAATCTTCATTATTCTTGAAAGAGATTCCACCAATTCTTAGAGGGTGAATCATATTTGCATGGACCTTTTCCTTAAATAAGGTTGCAAACAATTCTTTTTATGCATTAATTCAGTTTTTGCTTTGATACCATGTGTAATATGCCCACTTTGAGATGTCCTTAGTGGCATGATTTGGTGGTGTATCTAGATAACTTTCTAAATAATACTGCTCGATACTCTTTTAAATAACATGAGGTTTGTTGTCTAAACTCTCTTGAGTCCACTTTGGAACACAAGGTTTTGGCTATTTCCACAAGAATTAGCTTTAATTTTGGGTTGTAAGTATACTAAGGTCACCTATTCAAACTATAACATTGGTCTTCGAGCATCAGCTTTGTGCTAGATTGTCCGAAGAGGAGCTGACTCATATCGCACTTGGTTTAAGGAGAATGAGAAACGAGGGGGAGTATAGATATGTTGACCCCTCTATCTATAGGGCAAAGTCAGACTCTATTCATCTAAAGTGATATAGAGTTATGGTGCTGATTATTGTGGTCAATATTAACACATTAAAATATAGAGAAACTCTTGGATTATTGAGATCACCTTGCCTTAGAGTGGGTTTGTTAAGAATCTTGCCCTCTCACTTTCCATGGAATCGAGGATTTATCCCAATCTTTTATTGGTTTTGCATAGCACTTTCTCAGAGGAGGCCTCATGGCCAATTGTTTGTGTTAAAGCACTTACAAGGCTTCTTAGATACTCAAGCTTGCAATACAATGCGCACAAAGTTATATTTTTGGAAAAGACAATAGCCATCTGAATATTTGGTTATGGTCCCGGCTTCTCTGCCTCCAGGGCTGGATACTTCCTTGCATACTCATCTTATGTTTTAGCAATAAACAAAACAGATATCAAATCCATAGCTGGATACAAGAGAAGAAAGTTTTTACCTTATAGAGGAAAAATGCCCGAGGAGGAAGAAGATGTAAAGGCTCTTAAAAGCTAGCCATGTATATAACATTTTGGAAATAATATCGGTATTCTAGATTCCACTGCATTTATTGTGTTCTTTACAGTTTTTTTTTAGAAAACCAATTGAATAACTCTTGAAGGGCATTGGTTTTTGTTGCTCCTCCTCCATGACTAGTGCTCCAAAAGAAGCACATACACGCTTGGTAGTGAGATGGTGCTCTAAGTTGTAACGCCCCCATTATGAGGAGAAATGATGTGTGAGTATGGATATTGGTTGGGTCCTGACTTGTATATCAGATGAGGTCTATGTGATTGGATAGCAAAAATGTGACTTTTGTGGATCTAGCCTTTATGTTATATAGAGTAGGTATGCTAGTACAACTTGAGGCATAATGCATTGAGTTGTAGGGTATGAGAATTATCAAGGACCCCTATTTTGGGGCTTGTGAATTGTGGAAGGAACTCTGAGTGAGTCATGGGATGTATTCTGCACTGGCTTATGTGCTTCTGCTACTATTTTGAACTTGCTTAATGTAGAGAGTGCTCTTCTCCAAGAAGAGATCAACTGTAAAAACTTGGATGCCTCTCGTGTATTGCATGCTTTGACTGTTAGAGGTAGAGATGGTACTAGAAAGAATGACCATGGGAATGGATGTGGCAAAGACTCGTAGAAGTCTAGGTCTAAGTCATGTGGTAAGTTGCACAACACGTCTTGTGGGAGAAATGCTAACGTGACATGTTATCATTGCGGCAAGAAGGGTCACATATGCCCACAGTGTCATCAGTTGCACAATGAGAAGCACAAAGAGAGGGGGAAATATATAGTACAAGAAAAGTCCTCTGATTGCAACATTATGCCTGCGAAATCCATTGTGAACATTGAGGAGATAAATGTCATGCAAACTGATGACTTCGATAGGGAGTACATACTTGCAACTAGTTCTTGTGATGCTATGCCGTTGACCGAGATTCACTCTATGTATGTGCAGTGCTCACTTTTGGATTTTGGTGCTTCATTTCGTGTTACATCATGCCGTGAGTGGTTCCATTCCTATCGTACTGTCTCTGGTTCAATTCGCTTGGGTGATGACATATCACTTGCTATATTTGTTGGCATAGGGGATGTATGGTTGTCGTTCTCTACTGGTAGTACTTTTCTATTATAGGATGTACATCATCTACCTACGCTTACACATAGTCTTATGTCTACGAGGCAGCTTGATGATGTTGGATTTCATGTTTCATTTGGGGATTCTACATGGAAGATCGCCCATGGCATACTTATACTTGCTAGGGGTTCCAAGGCTAGCAGCCTCTATCCTCTTGTAGTTGATGGGTCCTCTGTTGACCATGTTCTGTCAGTCAGTTCCATCCCACATGTATCTCTTTGGCATGCCCGTTTAGGCCATATGTCTTTGAAGGGAATGAAAATGCTTTTTGGTTTGCAGTACTTACTACCCCTTGACTATGCATGTTTTGATTCGTGTGAGCATTGTCTTTATGGTAGATAGATTATGAATACGCATAAGAAGTCCAGTAGGACACGCATGAGTGAGCCCCTAGCATTGGTACATTTAGATGTCTGTGGGCCCATGCCTTGTCAGTCTATGGGTGGTGCAAAATATTTTGTGACGTTCATTAATGATTTTTCACATAAAGTCTAGGCTTGTCCCATTAAGCTTAAGTCAAATGTCTTGGTTGTATTTCAGAGAGATGACTTGCATTGGTTGAGAACCAGACTGGGCATAGGTTGAAACACCTTAATATTGACGATGAAGGAGAATATGTGTCATGTGCCTTTGAGTAGCTATGTGACGAGAGGGGTATTAAGCATTAGTTGACCGCCCCCTATACCCCACCCCACAATGGTTTGGCTGAGTGGATGAATAGAACCATCCAGGAGTGTGTACACAGTATGCTTAGCCATGTAGGCCTACCACAGAGCTTTTGGGTTGAGGTAGTCAGTACAGTTGTGCATGCCATAAATAGATCACCTTCCAGTGCTTTGGATTTCCAAGTTGTAGAGGAGGTATGGACAGGGAAACCTTTGTCTTATGCACATCTACGTTGTCGAAGGGTTTCGAAAGCAATGTCACGACTTCAAAAGTCCTTGATAAATTTCAAGATAGAAGATCAGTTCTAAAATAAGAGATATTGGTGATAAAAGATGGATCAATGGTTCATCTTGTGTTAGATCTTTTCTATTCAAAGCCGTGCACAGTTGAGAAGTACAAGGTTTCAAAAATAAATTCTTCCCAACAATATGAAATCCAAGTTCAAGGAGAAACTGAATCTGAAAATCACAGCAGCAAAGATGTATTCACAAATAATTTGCCAAGGATTTTGCAATTCACAGCCACACTCAGGAAAGCCTGAGCTTACAAGTTGTAAATGGACACCTTCCCATTCTCAGCAAGAATTAGATCTTTGTATACAAGGTTTCTGAAGGCTGGCTTATTGAAAAGCGCAATTGTCAATACCATAAGTGTATAGAACCATGGTCTAAACTCTCTGTCGCTATGTTACTTAATATGAATTCACTGTACATCCTTTATACATTCAGCATATCCAAGTAGATAAGTGATATTTGTGTAAGGAAAGACTATCCAAGGGAGCTTGCAACACTTGTATTTGTCTGAAGCATATTCAGCACCGGAAGGAAAGGCAAGCTAATGTACCCTGTTCTGCAATTTTTTCTTTCGGACAGAACTCAGTTTCTTTTGGCATGCTTCAAGCTCATGCCATAAGAAACAATTGTCTCGATGAACGTTGACGTAGGTAGTCCACCTCCACACGTTTTGAAGGTTTTATAGAGAGGTTGATGGTGAATCATGCTAAAGTTTGATGATGAAGGTAATGACGTTTTCCAAAACAGTACCCAGAAAATGGCCTACTGCTATCATCCTGAGATACAAGGCTGTTCCCAAACTTCGCATACCATCGAAAGCTTAATTGTAGAAGATTTCAAGCTACCCGAATTGCGTGAATATCTCTGTGCTCCCATGCAGGAAGTGCTGAGGTACCAATCAGAAAATGCTCATCGGGATGGTTTCGTTAGGAAGATTGAGCAGCCATACACCTTGGCAGTTCGGATATGCTTCAATTCCACGAATCTAGCAAGTGCCATTGTTAGTATGGAGAAGACAATGCATGTCCCAATGCATTGGAGAGTAGTAATGCCTTGCTCATGGCCTGTGCGCTTACGCATAATAGGCACGAAGCACTGATCATACACCGGTAGATTGAGCAACACCGACAAGGTTTCTTGAAGAGGAATCAGTGTCAAGAAGCAGATTTGGCTATGCCAAATGGAGTTGATGTGGCAATAGAGGAGGCTTTCATTCTATTTGTAGCTTATGCGAGGTAGAGCACGGAAAAAGTGGCCTTAATAAAGTAGGCCATTAGAGAAAACTCGACGATCCTCAAACTTGATGGAGTGTACTTCATGGCCATAGCTCCTCAGTAGCAGGCAGCAGGTAAATAAGAAGGTATGTGTCCTCCTTCGCATACCTCTGCTCCAGAACTGAAACCGCTCCCTCATTTTTCCTTCCTGAATCCGATCAGAGCGATGGCGATCCTTTTCTTGTGATCAGCTGCTAAATTACGTCACTTTGCTTCTGAGATTTTGAGCTTCATCACTGATTCAATATGTTGAACGGTCAGTATGAAAACCATATCAGGCCTATGGAAAGGATCTGGAACCAATAACTCATTTAACTGGCACAAAAAGCGTGGCTCTGGTACTTCTTTGTCATCGTCCTCTGCTCGTCTCGTCCCTCTTTCACGTTTATCACAGCTTGATGATCGATATCGGCCTCCATCTTTGTTATGGCTTTCTCCTTATGTTCAGTTATCACCTCCGAGATCTAGCATCGTCGTCCCTATTCGTCCCATGTCACTGTTTCCCCCCTTCCAGGACCGTATCCAGATGGGCCTGTAAAACTCTCAGTTCACTCAAATCATTCATCACAGTTTCCTTTCTCCAGCATAGAATTCGACAAGAAGATCCCGCCTTCAGTTTCTGTATCAACAGGCCATTTTTTTTACTGTTGGTCCCGCTTCTCTTCTCCCTTCTTTCTTTTCTGATCCTCAGAGTTTTCTTCCTTTTTCTTTTTCTGCATAGCGCCCTCTTTTTCCCCCAAATTCTCCTTCTACTTTTTTGTTCTCCTTCTCCATTAAGCTCCTTTCCCCCCAAAAAACCCTTTTCAAAAATAGCCCTCCGTGTATCCTTACTTTTTCCAACATTCCCTAATGCTTTTGCTTCCTTCCTCTAGAAATAAAATTCCCTTCAGGAAAGCATAATGATTCCTTACACAAGTTGTTCAAACTTCACATACATTGTATGTAAATACTGCACACATACATTGTCTTGGTGATTTGCTCCAGAAAGACCGCTCTCCAATGGATTTAAATTATCCACCAGCTTGTGAAATATGCACAAAACTGTCCCTTCCTTGAAAGGAGCCATTTTATACACCACTCCAATCCATCTGAACTGTACCAATGCATTAAATGTCCTGTCTGTGAAAAAAGTAGCAGGCCAGAGCTAAATAGGGGTATGAAAACAGTTTAGTACTTCAATCTGCATCTCTTTAAAACTCTTTAATACTTCCTCAAAAAGCCCATAATCAGCATATCCTGAAATAAGTATAGCCCATGAGACTGCATCTCGAGTTACCGATCTATCAAAAATTCCATGTTCTTCTTCAAGCATGTCTCATTTAACGTACTTTAACGTGTCCCCTAGTATCATCCAAGACACGTCTTAGCAGTCCATCGGAAAGGATGTCTAGAAAGCTCCGCCCGGCACTCCCGTGGAATGTTACGGGTTTTGCGATCTAGGTCTTTCCGCGTCTGCCATGTAGCAGAAGTATCCTGGCCGTTCCCACTTAGGATCGATCGAAATTAGGGTTTTCCTGATGGGTCATCACCTAACAGCAACTAGCGTCAGACCCGAGCGAACTACTTTACGTAGAAACGCCAGGTCCGAAACGGATTCACGCTGCACTTGGTTCAAGGAGAATGGGAAACGAGAGGGATGCAAAGCTCAACCTCTCTGCCATAAGGCATAGTCCCATTCCATTCCCCTAAAACAATGTAAATCGGGTAAGACGTAACTTTAGGTCATCATTCTCATTATTCGTTTTGATGATGATGATCATTCCGCTGTTCTTCGAGATTTTTGAGAAAAGTTCCCGGCTAACCGGGACCACCCAACCGTAGGACAGACCCATGGCCCATCCTCTACACTTTCCTCAGTTTGTTTTAGTTATGTAATTATCTAAGATATTAATTTGACATATAACAATCAGCTTCTCTAATTAACCTTGTTAAGCACTGGTTCCTTCACGTAATCTTATCACGTGACATAGAAAAACAACATCAAGCAAGTTCTTTTAACATTTCATCATTTTATCTTTGAAATACAAGGAGTTCCGCCCGTAGACTTGTCCGTAATCTGCCCGAAGGCTATCCAGTAATCCTCAGGGATCACTATTCCAAGCTTCCGCCTGTTAACTAGTATGCGGGCCTCGAGATCCAATCCCGTGTCACGTTAGCCTCTTGTGCAGGACCAGGAAAGCGAGGGATTTACGGCCAGAGCCCCCCTGGCACCCAAGTGTCCTCCTACTCCAAGTAGAACTCAACGGAGAGACCTCTCGCGGCGGGTTCGGTCCACGTTCCCGGTGCGGTCAACAACCCCCTTGGTTAGGGTCAGGCAGGCAGTCGGGGGTAACTGAAGCTGCCTCTCTCTTCAGGCCTTTAACCTGAAGTATAGGTACTCATTTAATTTGTAATTTATATTTCAAACAAAGCTCTAAAATCTCTAGCAAGCACAAACATTTCCGTTAATCAACCGACTTGTTTGGCAAACTGCTAAGGAAGTGTTCTTTCCTTTTTGAGTGTATCAGTACTCGTTCCCAAGGTGTCTTGTAACTTGGCAAGATCTCTTACACTCTGGGGTAGGGCATACCCAATTTGGTTAATCCCTAAAGTGCCTTAGATATGCTAGTTTCTGATTTACAACTCTCTTTATTTAGAAGGATATCCAAAAATACGTCTTTTTGCAAGATAACTTGCGTAGGGATTTGCTGTCCTTGATGAGGGTTTTTACCCTTTTCCCTTGTGAATCAATCACAAGACTAAATGATTTCATACATGTTGCGCAAGTCCTGCGATGGAATAATCTGTTTAGATTCTTTAAGCTGACGTATGTCAGGCCTAGGGCTTCTTCTTTTAAGAACCTTAGGGACAAACCCTAGTTTCTTATCTTTATGAATTTATTGTCCCTACGGTCAGGAAAGTAGTCAAGTGTTTAGGGTATGAATGTTTCTATGTTTAGATTGGTTCAATTATCTTTTGGAAGGTAATATTAATCGTCTTGTCACGGTTTTACTATCCTTGTGACAATTTACTCTCCCAACCAATACAGTTTAATTTGGCATATAGCCTAATGCCAAGGTGATACAAAGAGCGACAATAATCCTTGGGACAAAAAGGTCTAGCTGTGAAATTGGTGTATACACACTTTATTAGTTCCCAAGTCCTCAAATAGCAAGGGAAAAGTGTTAATAGAGTGTCATCCAGCAATCCCCTATTACATTTTCTTTCCAAATGAGTTCGTATATCTAATTTTGATACTTGTTAATTCCTAACATTTAACTTCAGTTTTCTTTAAAGATGAACTCATGCCAAATAACAACAATTTCCTTGCTAAGATGTGCAACTAGCAAAGATAACTCCCTAGTAATTTGAGCATCGAAAGAAACCTTTCTTGAATTTAGCCATTTACCATGAATCGTTGCGAAAGGAATAAGACTAATGGTGTAAGATATAATTTCTACCCCTTAGGAATATATTACTATAGTAAATGGTTAATCTTGCTCGTAATTTTATAATGCTTGATGCAATTTGAAGAAAGCTAAGTTGTATACATTGTCATTCATAATCTAACTCCTTCGTTAAAAATAACTTGAACAAATATATCCTATCCTTAACAATTTTTCTTTGCATGATCGACTTAAAACCGAATTAACACCAAGAAGAAAAAACCTGGCTTTGAGGTGAGATATCCACATGGATATCGGGAGATGACCCTCCCGCAGCTACACCTTGGACTTTCTTCGGCGGCATCGTAGTTCGAATGAGAGATAACCTTTTTCTCTTTCGTTTGGAATTCAACCGTCTCTTTGGATCCAAAAAAAGTTTATGGGGGAGTGTGGTTTTTGCAACCACGGAACCCTTGTAGGATTTTGACTTGGGGTAGACGGAATAGTAAGCACTTATTCGTAGAAAGCACTTATTCTCCTTCCTTTCGTTTCTTTTATCTTTTTCCCACTCTTTCTCCTTCACTCCTTCTTTTCACTCCCTCTACCTTCCTCCCTATCTTTTCTCTCACGGCTACTTTTCCCCTACGGGATATCATACGAGGCCATGATGATGAATTGGATTTTTAGGACATGGGAGTGTGTGGACACCGGCTTGTTTGATAAAACTAAGAACACAAAGCTCAATTAAGAGAGCACATGCACAAAATATCTAAAAAGTGAATGAAGGAATTAATGCAAGAGAATGGAAGTCTGCAAGGTAGCCTAAGGACAAAGTAGGCCTATGGGTGTGACTTGAATAGTCTAAAGAGCTAAGAGGGGAGGGAAAAGAAACAAGGGCTTAGGGGGGGGGAAATTAAAACCGGGAGTGGAAACAAGAGGGCTTAGGGGGGGGATTTAAACCCGGGGGGGGGGGGGAGGGAAACAAAAGAGGGTGAAAAGGGGCTTAAGGGCCCCTTGGAAGCTTCCTCTCCCAGGAAGCTTCCACGCCACGTGGAAGCAGAAGACCATCAACGACTTGGGCGACGAATTGATGACCCTCCCTCAGTCGTCACGGCAGACCACTCCCTCCACCTCCCGTCTCTCCTCACGGCAAAGGCCTTCACTCCCACACGCATTCAACCGCATCTCCTCCTGGCGGTACAGCAGGCGGCAGCAACCTTCCGTCCCCTATTTCTTAGGACTTCCGCCTCTGTTCTCCAGCGCCCCCCCCCCCCCCCCCCCCATTTAAATAGTGGAGGGGAGGGGGATCTTTCCTCACGGCGTGTCATCACGCATGGTCCCCCTCCCTCCTAAGGCTCCACCAAGGAGCTTATAGCTCCTTCTATTCCCCTCCCCCTCTAGCTCGTCAGTCGGCTGGAGGGATAAGGGGGGAATAAATTTTTTTTCCATAAATCCCATTTATTTCCTTAACGCGAAATATTACATTCTCTCCCCCTTGGAGGAATCGAGATGTCCTCATCTCGAGATAAACTGGGGATATTGATGGTTGAGAGTGCCTTCATCTAACCAGGTGGCATCCTCTTCGGAATAATCTTTCCACTGGACGAGGAATTCTCTTAAGGTTCTAGATCTTAACTGTCTTTCCCTAACATCTAAGATCCTTTTTGGCCTTAGTTCAAGGACTCCTTGACTAGGCATTACAATTTGTTGGTCATCAAGTACATGATTAGGATTGGGTACATATTTTTTCAATAGGCTGATATGGAATACATTGTGAATCTTTAGGTTCTCATGGAGTTGCAATCTATAAGCATTGGGTCCTAGGCATTTGAGGATTTTATACGGCCCACAATACCTTGGACTTAGCTTCTTGCATTCTCCTAGGGATAGAGAACTCTTTTTAGGGCGTACCCAAATGAAGACCATGTCTCCTTCTTCGAAGACTCTTTCTTGACGTTTCAAATCTGCATATGCCTTTTGTCTATCCTTGGCTACTTGTATGTCTTGTCTTATTGACCTTATTTGATCATCCATGTCCTCCAACATTTGTCTTGAAGCTTCAACTCTTAGAGTTGGATCAGAAAAGTTTAGGGGACTTCGACAATCATGACCATACAATGCTTGGAAAGGGGTCATTTGAATGCTCTGCTGGTAAGAAGCATTGTAGGCAAATTCAACCAATGGCATGTATTGAATCCACCTCTTCGGCTCTCGACAGCAGTATGCCCTAAGCATATCCTCAATGATTTGATTTACTCGCTCTGTTTGGCCATCTGTTTGGGGATGATAGGCGGTGCTAAAACAGAGTTGAGTCCCAATAGCTTCAAAGATAGCTCTCCAAAAGTGTGATGTGAAGAGAGAATCTCGATCGCTAATGATTCCTCTAGGTAACCCATGTAGCTTGAATATCTCCTTGATAAAAAATCTTGCAATGTCGGAGGCTTTATAGTTTGTCTTTACTGGAATCAGGTGTGCAACCTTGGTAAGCATGTCAACCACAACCATAATGGAATTGTATCCTCCTTGGACTTGGGGTAAGCCCACAACAAAATCCATACTGATGAATTCCCATTTCATTTGGGGAATGTCAAGCGGTTGCAGTTTCCCTGGCATCATGACATGTTCGGCCTTGATAGGTTGGCAAGACAAACATTTAGTGACATACTTGAGAACGTCACCTTTAAGCCTCTCCCAATGGTAGCTCTTCCTAACTGCATTAAGAGTTTTTGCATAGCTAGGATGTCTTGTGAAAGGAGAATCATGAGCTTCCCATAATATCTTCTACTTAAGTGACTGGCTCGCTGGTATACACAGCCTTGTTCTGTAGTAGACAAGTCCATTATCAATGGAAAATTCCTGATACTTAGCTTGCAACTTCTGATTCTGCTCCTTGGTAGATATTTCCTTTATCATTGTTTGGTAGGCCAAATCATGGCATGCTTCCTCTCTAGCTAGTTTAAGTATAGGGTTGTTTGGCATAGATATCTTTGTAGCCAGAGATCTGGCCGTTGATGGATTCTGCAAGATTAGGGAATTTAGGAATGCCTTGCGCGACTGAGTGCATCGGCAACTACATTCTCTTTCCCTGGTCGGTACTTGATTTCAAAATCATATTCCTCCAATACTTCAATCCATCGACATTGCCTCATGTTGAGCTCGTTCTGGGTAAAAATCCATTTGAGACTCTTATGATCGGCTACTAGAGTAAACTTGTTACCCAATAGGTAGTGTCTCCAAAGCCTTAGAGCATGGATGACAGTTAGTAATTCCAGATCATGCATGGCATAATTCTTTTCATGACTCTTCAATTTCCTTGAAGAGTATGCTACTGGATGACCTTCCTGCATAAGTACACATCCCAAGGCAAGAATGCTAGCATCAGTTACTACCTCGAACTCCTTATTGAGGTCAGGAAGTTTTAGAATAGGTGCTGATACCAAACTTTGCTTTAGTTTGTCGAAGCTATTTTGTTTGGAAGTTGACCATGTAATGGAAGTCTGCTTCTTTAGTAGATCTGTAAGGGGTGCTCCAATCAAAGCATAGTTTTTTATAAAGACCCTATACCATCCTGTCAATCCAAGAAAGCTACGTATTTCTTTGACGGATACTGGTATTGGCCATTCAAGCACATCTCTGACTTTGGCTGGGTCTACTAATATTCCCTCTGATGATACTATGAATCCCAGATATTCAATCTGACGCTTGAAGAATGCACACTTCTTCATTTTTGCATACAGCTTATGAGACCTCATTGCCTCAAGGACAATCCGAAGTTGAGGTTCATGATCTTCTTCTTGTTTGGAATAGACTAAAGTGTCATCGAAGAATACAAGCACGAAATTATCAAGATATGGTCTAAAAATATCCTGCATTAATCTATTGAAGGTGGCAGGTGCATTGGTAAGCCCAAATGACATAACCAGGAACTCGAAGTGCCCATATCTTGTATTGAAGGCCGTCTTTGGAATATCTTCTTCCTTGATTCTTATCTGATAATAACCTGACCTAAGATCAATCTTGGAGAAGATCTTTGCACCTTGAAGACGATCAAGAAGCTCATCAATTCTAGGAATAGGATACTTGTTATTGACTGTTGATTGATTCAACCCTCGGTAATCAATACATAGTCGAAGTGTCCCATCTTTCTTTTTCTGGAATAGTACTGGAGCTCCCCATGGTGAGTTGCTAGGCCGGATGTAACCCTGATCCAATAGTTGCTTGAGCTGTTCCTTCAACTCAATTGCTTCTGGTATGGACCTTCTATAAGGTCTCTTTGCAATTGGTGCAGCTCCAGGCACTAGCCTAATCTCATGATCTACTTCTCTTGGAGGCGGAAGTTCAATCAATTCCTCAGAGAATACGTCAGCGTATTCCTTTAGCCAAGAAGGTCCTTCATGAGACTCTTACTTTTGATCTAACTTGTTGAGTTTGATCAGGTAAACGGGTAATCCTTTTCTGACTCCTTTTATGATCCGAGATACTTTGGCTAATTGGATTCTTGGCACTCCTGCCTCACCTTGAGTTGTGACAAATTCCCTTTCAGGGTTTCGAAAGGAAACTTGACCCTTTCCACAATGGATGTGGGCATCATTAGGCTTAAGCCAATCCATCCCGAGTAGACACTCATGGATACCTAAATTCATGACTCTGAATTTGATTGAGGTTTTCTTTCCTCCTAGAAAGAATTCCACCTTAGCAGTTTGCCTGGTACAAGTTACCTCACGACCGTTTGCCAATTCCACAAGCAGGGTAGGTGCTTCTACTGTGGCTATTCCTAATCTTTTTGCACATGCTGGTGAGATAAAGGAATGTGTACTGCCACAATCAATCAAGGTTTTGAAACCTTTACCTTGATAGTCCGACGGTGTCTGAATCACCGAGAACTGGCGATTCGGCCCTTTCTTGTGTAAAGCGGCATGGACGGTTGCTCTTTCGAATTCTGCTTCCATAGTTGGATCTTCCTCATCTTCTTCTTCGCATCTTTGCCTATTGGCAATGCAGGCAGTTCTTCCTCTTCCACGGGTGGCGGCTCCTTGACCGCGGCATGCACCTTGGAAAGGCGTTTGACGATGTCCCCCCGCTGAGCTTGGGACATTGCCTCTTGAAGTGACCGGGTTCGTTGCAGTGGAAACATCGGAAGTTTCAGCCATTACTTTGAGTAGGAACAAAGTTGTTGATGTTATTTGTCCTTGCTTTCTTCCTTTGTCCCTGATTGTGACCTTGAACTCTCTTCACTTGAGGTCTGAATGCTCCTCTGTTCAGGTCACTATAGGACCAAGTTTTATTACCCCTTGGTCTAGCTTGCACCTCCTGAATTATAGGTGCCGCTCGAATGAGTGCATCCTGAAGATCTGATGGACGCATAGATTCGAGATGGGTATTTACGGGTGGATTTAAGCCCGCGCAAAATTTGGACACCTACTGCGTCATGTCCATATGTGGCGCATACTTTAAGAGTGAGAAAAATTTAGAGTAGTATGCGTCAAGGGTGAGTCCTAGCTATTTTAGCTCATAGAACTCATTCATTTTCTGTGTACGATATGCAAGTGGCAAATATCTCCCCTGCACGGCTTTCTTTAACTTCTCCCAGGTAACGGACCCCTCTGAAGTCCCTTGATCCCTGCACCATTGTTTCCACCAAAGTCTTGCTTCGCCGGTGAGTTTTAACTTGGCGAGCATGGCCTCATTGGTAGGTGCAGTACCAGCTGCTTCAAAGTAATCCTCCATAGATTCAATCCAAATTTCAGCATCAGACTGGACGAATCTGTCTCTCCCGTCAAACTCGGGTGGCTTTATCTGCTTGAGGAGGAACTTTTTCTCCTGGGTCACAGCAGTACTTGATGTAGGGGGCGAATTTGCAACCTGTACCTGGGGTTGTGCCTGGATAAAAGTTTTCTTAACGTTATTATATGATAATTGGCGTTAGCTTATCTTTAGTTCAGCTATAAAGCTACTTAACTTTTTAACAACCTTGATGCATAGCCAGATATTGATAAAAGAAGTCTTTATTTATATTTACATGGGCGCAGCCTTATACAACGTCTCGTGTGATGATAATCCAATCATTACATTCAGTTTGGGGAGAACAACGTTGTATTGCATTTGTCTACAGGAATTGTGTAATAGTAGGGTTTTGGGTCATGGATCTTTAGGAATCGATAATTCATTGGAAGTTTAGGATACCCTTTTCGTTGGAATCCATACTTCTCATGGCGGACCAACACTTTAATCCTGTCAGCTGGGATTACACGGGTTACTTCCTCGTATACATATGAGTTCATTTCAATCCTCCGACCTTGAATATGTAAAGTTGAATTTATGTGAGCTTCCACAAAAATGAATAGCTTCATGACTTTCAAGTCTTCCAACCACTTGATCCTCTTTAGGTTGGTCTGTAGATAAGCAAATCGGTGGGCAGCTATGTAGTAGATTCCTGAAGACCCCGTCCATCTTCATTCTATGTATAAAGGTGATGGATTATAGATCAGCTCCAGGATGTACATCATCCCAATTCTTTGTCTATAAAGCAGAGAATGCATTGCAATCATAAACATGACCCGAAACACCAAAAACTTGTTCCACGCTTCATAGTTCTGCAAGACAGCATTGAAGATGAGGAAATGTTTGCACAGCAATAATTTCTTTACTTCATTTTTTTGAGATCTCATAAAAACAATTCCATTGTTGGTCGGCTCTGATACCAACTTTAACATGTCCCCTAGTATCATCCAAGACACGTCTTAGCAGTCCATCGGAAAGGATGTTTAGAAAGCTCCGCCCGGCACTCCCAAGGAATGTTACGGGTTTTGCGATCTAGGTCTTTCCACATCTTCCACGTAGCGGAAGTATCCTGGCCATTCCCACTCAGGATCGATTGGAATTAGGGTTTTCCTGATGGGTCATCAGCTAACAGCAACTAGCGTCAGACTCGAGCGAACTACTTTACGCAGAAACGCCAGGTCCGAAGCGGATTCACGCTGCACTTGGTTCAAGGAGAATGGGAAACGAGAGGGATGCAAAGCTCAACCTCTCTGCCATAAGGCATAGTCCCATTCCGTTCCCCTAAAACAGCGTAAATCGGGTAAGACGTAACTTTAGGTCATCGTTCTCATTATTCGTTTTGATAATGATGATCATTCCGCTGTTCTTTGAGATTTTTGAGAAAAGTTCCCGGCTAACCGGGACCACCCAACCGTAGGACGGACCCATGGCCCATCCTCCACACTTTCCTTGGTTTGTTTTAGTTATGTAATTATCTAACACATTAATTTGACATATAACAATTAGCTTCTTTAATTAACCTTGTTAATCTCTGGTTCCTTCACGTAATCTTATCACATGACATAGAAAAACAACATCAAGCAAGTTCTTTTAACATTTCATCATTTTATCTTTGAAATACAAGGAGTTCCGCCCGTAAGCTTGTCCGTAATCCGCCCGAAGGCTATCCAGTAACCCTTAGGGATCACTATTCCAAGCTTCCGCCCGTTAACTAGTATGCGAGCCTCGAGATCCAATCCCGTGTCACGTTAGCCTCTTGTGCAGGACCAGGAAGGCGAGGGATTTACGGCCAGAGCCCCCCCTGGCACCCAAGTGTCCTCCTGCTCTAAGTAGAACTCAACGGAGAGACCTCTCGCGGCGGGTTCGGTCCACGTTCCCGGCGCGGTCAACAACCCCCTTGGTTAGGGTCAGGCAGGCAGTCGGGGGTAACTGAAGCTGCCTCTCCCTTCAGGCCTTTAACCTGAAGTATAGGTACTCATTTAATTTGTAATTTATATTTCAAATAGAGCTCTAAAATCTCTAGCAAGCACAAACATTTCCGTTAATCAACCGACTTGTTTGGCAAACTGCTAAGGAAGAGTTCTTTCCTTTTTGAGTGTATCAGTACTCGTTCCCAAGGTGTCTTGTAACTTGGTAAGATCTCTTACACTCCGGGGTAGGGCATACCCAATTTGGTTTATCCCTAAAGTGCCTTAGATATGCTAGTTTCTGATTTACAACTCTCTTTATTTAGAAGGATATCCAAAAATACGTCTTTTTGCAAGATAACTTGCGTAGGGATTTGCTGTCCTTGATGAGGGTTTTTACCCTTTTCCCTTGTGAATCAATCACAAGACTAAATGATTTCATACATGTTGCGCAAGTCCTGCGATGGAATAATCTGTTTAGATTCTTTAAGCTGACGTATGTCAGGCCTAGGGTTTCTTCTTTTAAGAACCTTAGGGACAAACCCTAGTTTCTTATCTTTATGAATTTATTGTCCCTACGGT
Organism: Lygodium microphyllum; assembly: GCF_053477565.2. Classification (NCBI taxonomy): domain Eukaryota; kingdom Viridiplantae; phylum Streptophyta; class Polypodiopsida; order Schizaeales; family Lygodiaceae; genus Lygodium; species Lygodium microphyllum. Next base: position 68,056,262 of record NC_141135.1, read on the forward strand.
CAGGAAAGTAGTCAAGTGTTTAGGGTATGAATGTTTCTATGTTTAGATTGGTTTAGTTATCTTTTGGAAGGTAATATTAATCGTCTTGTCACGGTTTTACTATCCTTGTGACAATTTACTCTCCCAACCAATACAGTTTAATTTGGCATATAGCCTAATGCCAAGGTGATACAAAGAGCGACAATACTCCTTGGGACAAAAAGGCCTAGCTATGAAATTGGTGTGTACACACTTTATTAGTTCCCAAGTCCTCAAATAGCAAGGGAAAAGTGTTAATAGAGTGTCATCCAGCAATCCCCTATTACATTTTCTTTCCAAATGAGTTCGTATATCTAATTTTGATACTTGTTAATTCCTAACATTTAACTTCAGTTTTCTTTAAAGATGAACTCATGCCAAATAACAACAATTTCCTTGCTAAGATGTGCAACTAGCAAAGATAACTCCCTAGTAATTTGAGCATCGAAAGAAACCTTTCTTGAATTTAGCCATTTACCATGAATCGTTGCGAAAGGAATAAGACTAATGGTGCAATATATAATTTCTACCCCTTAGGAATATATTACTATAGTAAATGGTTAATCTTGCTCGTAATTTTATAATGCTTGATGCAATTTGAAGAAAGCTAAGGTGTATACATTGTCATTCATAAGCTAACTCCTTCGTTAAAAATAACTTGAACAAATATATCCTATCCTTAACAATTTTTCTTTGCATGATCGACTTAAAACCGGATTAACACCAAGAAGAAAAAACCTGGCTTTGAGGTGAGATATCCACATGGATACCAGGAGATGACCCTCCCGCAGCTACACCTTGGACTTTCTTCGGCGGCATCGTAGTTCGAATGTGAGATATCCTTTTTCTCTTTCGTCTGGAATTCCACCGTCTCTTTGGATCCAAAAAAAGTTTATGGGGGAGTGTGGTTTTTGCAACCACGGAACCCTTGTAGGATTTTGACTTGGGGTAGACGGAATAGAAAGCACTTATTCCTAGAAAGCACTTATTCTCCTTCCTTCCCTTTCTTTTATCTTTTTCCCACTCTTTCTCCTTCACTCCTTCTTTTCACTCCCTCTACCTTCCTCCCTATCTTTTCTCTCACGGCTACTTTTCCCCTACGGGATATCATACGAGGCCATGATGATGAATTGGATTTTTAGGACATGGGAGTGTGTGGACACCGGCTTGTTTGATAAAACTAAGAACACAAAGCTCAACTAAGAGAGCACATGCACAAAAGATCTAAAAAGTGAATGAAGGAATTAATGCAAGAGAATGGAAGTCTGCAAGGTAGCCTAAGGACAAAGTAGGCCTATGGGTGAGACTTGAATAGTCTAAAGAGCAAATTCTCGTTGCTCTTCTCTTGCAAATTCTTCCAATGCATAATCTTCATCATCTCTTTTCTTGAAAATCTTGATTCTTTTTCCAGCAATAGGCACTCTAAGTACTGTCCTATCCAATTCTGTCAGCTCATATGTTGCATTATCAAAGACATGTCTGACTATGTACGGCCCAAACCATCTTTTCACCATCTTCAAAGTGCAGTATGCTGATTTTCAAGGCTGCTATCAAAGACTAATACCCAATCTCCCTTTTCTATTGCTCTAGGCCGCAAGCGATGCCTGCTATCAAACCTGTCCTTATTTTTTAGTCTAGCAACCTTCAACCTATCAATAGCTAACTGAATATCCTCTGGCCTTCTCTCCAAATGCCGAATCCGAAGAGCTAAGAGCTCCTCTCTCATCAAATCCTCCTGCCAAGGTAAAACTGACCAAGTCAAAGCACAAGTCTCAGTCGGCATAATAGGTTTCTGACCATACATCAATTCTGTGGGCATATATCCTGTGGTAACACTGTGAGTCGTATGATCAGCCCACAAAGCAAATGGTAGAAGTCTCGGCCATTCTCCAATCCGTCCTCTGCATGCTTTAGCTAATGCTTTCACTATCGGCGGATGCCCTCTTTCACTCTTTCCATTTCCCTCTGGATTGTATGCTGTGGTTAGTGCCAACTTGATTCCTAGCTGAGAGAAAAACTCCCTATCTTCATTTTCATCCAATTCACCGCAATCCGCAGTGATCTTACCCACACAACCATACCTACAGAAAATTTCCTCCAATAAGAACTTACACACTGCACTAGTGGTCTTTGTTCTCAAAGATCTGCCTTCAACATGATTGGTAAGATCATCCCTAGCCAAAACAATATACCTCATCTGCCATAGACCCATAGGAATTGTAACCAAATCAACTACCCACTTATAATGAATGCATAGCGGATAGGTCGGATGAAGCTCATCTCGATGACGCACTACCGAATACATCTGGTAGTCTTTGCAAGTCTCAACAAAGTGAGAAACATCTCTATACATGCCTTTCCACCAATATTTCTCCTTGATTTTCTCATAAGTAGCCCACACTCCTCTATGACCAGCCCAAGGACTCTCATGAAACTCCCTCATCACCTGTAACTGTGTCCCTCTATCGCAGACAACCCGCAAAGGTAATCCGCCTCTTTTCTTTGGATGCTTCCAAAGAAATCCGTCCTTGAGAAAATAACCATAGGCTTTCCTTCTGATCTTCTTGAACTCTTCATCTATCCATTCATCTCTTTTGCTTAGTGTACTAAGGTACTTGCCAATCTGCAACCAATCTCCAACATAAAGTTCTTCTATGAAAGCCACAATATCATAGACATGGCAAACATGATCAACCATAGTGGCTGAAATTTCTGCATCATCCTCTTCTGCAAATAGCATCTCCTCATCATCATATCTGGCTCTAGATAGGATATCTGCCATTGGATTATCCTTCCCTACTATGTGTTTAAATTCCGAATTTAATGAATTGATGTATGCAATCCATCTCAACATAGCTATATTCGGAGTAGAGCAACTCGTGATCATACCAATCAATGGCAAGCAATCTGTCTCTACCACAACTGAAGCTCCAATAAAGTACTCCTTGTCACATTTGAGAGCCGTAACAATCCTCAGTAACTCCCTCTTGATTTGCGGATATCTTCTCTGTCTCTCGTTTAGGACTTTCGCCCCAAAACCGAATAGCATACCTACTTCCATCTGCATCATCTTGACCCACAGCCCAACCTATTCCAATTGGACTAGTGTCAATTGTCAATACAATAGGCCTTCCGCAATTATAATCCGCTTTCCTGAGAGTAGGAGTATTCTGCAATAACTTCTTCAATTTTCGCATGGCTCTAGTGTGGCTCTCATCCCAATAGAATTTCTGCCCCTTTCGAAGCAGCTGATATAAACAATCTGCTATGTGTGCAAAATGAGGTATCCAAATCATATAAAACACACAAGCTCCAATGAATCTCTGTACCTCTGAAGTGGTAGAATAATACTCCGCAATCTTGCCTATAGCATCTACCTTATCAGGTGAGGGTTTCCTGCCATAATATCCACACATATGTCCAACAATGACAACATCATTCACTCCAAAAATAGATTTTTGCCCTAAAAGTGTCAAGTTCACTTCTTCTAACCTGTCCAAAATCTTCTCACAAGCTGAAATATGATCAGCCACCACAAAGTATCTGCATCCCTGCTCATTTAGACTCTCATTTTTTTCTTCTTCTGCACACCCTTTAATGGGCACATCATCCAAGAAAGGCATAGTAAGCTGAGGTATATAATCACGAAGAACCTTATGCATGGCATTCATCATATGCGCAACAGAATTAATGGCACCTTGAGGTAAGGTACACATCTTGACAAGCCCAATAGGAGTTCTCATGGTGGCTATGTCCCTGCTTTCCAAAGCCAGCTGAAATTGATCATATCCTGAATACAAATCATCTAAAGAATAGATGGCACGTCCAGCAAATGCTTCTGCAAACTCATCCACAACTGGACCTATACCAACATTCCTGATAGTAACTTTGTTTACTGGCTGCATGTCCTGTATAAATCGGAGAGTATAATTCTTTTTTGGAACCGTAAACCACTTGTTTGAGTATGGTGCAGATGAAGGCTCAAGAATTCCCATCCTAATTTTCTCATTCAATAAATCCATCAGCTTTGGCAGGTGTGCCTTAGGCACTGGAATATGTTGAAGATTCCATGGAATATGAGGAATAGTAAAAATGACCATAGGAGCAACAATATCTGGATTCACACATCCAATCTCATGCGGGAAAAAAGCAAATCCCCTTCCATGTCGCTCAAGCATCTCCTGAAAGCATTGCTTCTCTATGGGTAGCAAGAAATCACAATTTCCAATTTTCAATTCAGCAAGAGTCTCTGCTGAAAATTTATGGCCTATATGCTCCGGATTCCTCAAAATTGGCTGTTTGGCAGCCCTCTCTATTTGCTGATCATTGTCAGGTGGAAGCGGTACAGCTACCGGCTTCACCTTCTTATCCACAGTCTTGTATTTCATGTCAACCGTGGCTTCATTATGCTCTTCTGCATTACTCAAATCTTGCTGTAAATCAGCAATTCTGCACTCCAATGGCTGAATATCCTCAGCCCTCTGCTCTATGGACTGCATAGGAACAGCCCTAAACTCTAGATGCTGAAATATTTCAGCAGTAAACTCTGTTGGCTGAAAATTTTCAGCCCTCTGTGTCTCTGTAAGCTGATCATAATCAGCCGGAAACTCTGTTTGCTGAATTTCTTCAGCACTCAACACTTGAGCCACCTCAGCCTCTGACTCAATCTGTGACACAAAATCTGTAATTTCATGAAACATATCCAGGGATTGCACTAATATATTACTGTGACAACTCTGCATATCAGTTTTCAGCATATTTTCCATCTCTGTCATCGTATCTGCACAAATCACACTGTCATATATCCCATCTATGTGCTCATCATCCTCTAAAATTCCTGCATTTTTCAAAATTTTCTCCTTCCTGCATATGTACTGCCTGGCAGCTCTAGGAAACCTAGAAATCTTCTGATAGCTCATTGAACTGTTTGCTGAAATCCCAACAAAATTGGAGGAGAAAAGACTGCTGCCAGGAGGCGAGAACTCCAATCTCCTCTCCTCTGTACCACCGTCGTCTCGCGAAATGGCGGTACCTAATGAAAACCCGAATCCCTCGCAGTGGGCAAAGGTGCATCTCTGAGAGTATCTCTGTTTCTAACATGGTTCACATACACAGTCATAAACTGTACTACTCTCATGCCATCTTTACTGTGAATCCGTGCATAAGCAGAACCATCATCCATTACCTTTGTTTCCATGTGCATCTCTATAATGAATGGCTGTCCAAGAATTATGGGATAAGAGCATGAATCCTGCACAAAGAATTGGAAATCCTCCTCTACATCTCCAATAGAAACCCTGACACTAGGACATGCAGCATACAAATCACCTGCAGTGTTATTGGCGGCTCTCATACGCCACCCATGCTCTACATCCATAGGCCATCTGTTACTTTCATAAACTCCACGAACTATGAGATTAATCTCTGAACCATGATCCACCAAAGCAACATAAGGCACATGTTTCTCTCCAATTTTTACCATCGTCTCTGTAGTTGCCCTAGCCCAATGACTCCGCGAAAAGTGACTACGCAGTATCAAGACAGGCTCATCAGTTTCAGCATAATGCATAGGTTGAACCCTCTTCTCTACCGGCGGAAAAACAAAACCATTCTCAACCATAACCTCATCCTCATCCTCATCCAACTCTCCAATCAAAACTCCCTGTGTATCAGTAGTAGGCAATGCATGTCTTTTCCTCTTCAGGACCTCCTGAAACTGATCTTGAAATTCTCTTTTCGAGATGCCCAAAACCTCAGAAATAGTGAAAGTCACCTCACTGCCAAGTATCTTGTCATTAAAGATTTTCTTCATGTCTGTAGATGTCTCAATAATGGACATCAATCTAAATCCTGGCTGCTTTCTCTCTCTAGGCTCTTGCCTCTTTTCTCTCTTTTGAGCATCTTCCATCTGTCGATCTGGCCCTGGTCTCAAAGACGGTCCTGCAGTAGGTGGAGTAACAAACTCACCCCCTCTAGTATTTTTAGTTGCACTTGGATTTTCTTCATCCCTCTTACGCTTCTCCTCAAGAAGTACATTTTCTCCCTGAGACTTAGCCAAATAAGCATAAATAGAGTACCTATCAACAGGTGAATCCCAACCTGTCTCTGATCTGATGCTAGAGCTTGCACTAGTCAAAACAGTTTGCTGAATTTTTCCCTTGTTTGCAGTCTCCATAGCATAAGTCCATAGTGCTGACTAATTCTCTGATCCCTTCTCAATCTGGACTCCATATGCAAAAGCATCTCCTCTAGCTGTCACATAAGAAGTACGCGCAGCCATGTCATCCACTAACTTCTTCATTCCGCCTTTACCAAAGTTGGTAGCAAGCAGAGCTCCTATTTCAGTCAACCAAATCTTACCATCTTGTCCCCAATATACCAAATTCTTCCTCCTTGCATCCTGAAAAGATTCACAATCCCTACAATGCTAATGGTCCGTACTATCACACCAAATACATCTCCGATCTCTCCTAGGTGTACTAGGAGCACTCCTAGGTGCAGTAGGAGCACTAGAAGAAGTAGTAGGCGCAGTCAAAGCAAACTGCTCTTTCAATTTTCCCACCAACTCCACTTTAAGTGACTCCAGTGTCAAATCTATTATGCCTTTGATTATATCATCAAGAGAGGTAGGCACCGATGGAGCGGATGGTTTTGGAGCAGAAGGCGCTGGCATCAGTCGTGGAACATGAGGAATAGGTGGAGTGGAAACAATAGGCACTGGCATAGGCCAAGAAACTAGCTGAGGAGGAGAAGAAATAACAGGGATAGAAGCAGGCATAGGAGCAAATGATGGTGTCGGTGTCATGGAACCATTCTGTAGGCGGGTCTTCCATATCCTCCTCTTGGTCAAAGTCGAGACTGCATCCTCGGCATCCTGCCAATCCGTTTTAAGTCCCATAGGCTTCGTGCGATCTTCAAGAAGTTCTCCCAATTCTTCCTGAAGAGCAGGATCTGCAGCTTGCAAGAAAAGCTCAACTTTTTCAACATCCAATGCTCTTTGTTCAATGGCATCAAGCTGACTATACCTCTCTTCAAATTCCCGAATCAACTCTGAAGCAGCTAAACCTTTGTTTGGCATGTAGACCCACTCTCGGAATGACCGCCATGTAGCCATCCCAAAGTCCTCAAGGAAATACTCTTCTTTCAAAGCCTTCTTCAAATCTTGCCAATGTGAATTTTGAATAAAAAGATCAGTCACTTTTGCCCTCAAGGCGGGTGTGACAAGATGAAGGAAGTACTTACTCATAAGTCCAGCTGGAACTCCAAAAAACCCCATCTTGATCTCATATGTCTTCAAATATGCTGAAACATTACGGCCATCAAATAGCTTCTTCTCATTCTCAACTGCTTCAATCGCCTTAGTCGCGCTATTTGCATTCTCCTACTTCGAATATAGTTGCCTTTGCTGAGACAACTGTTGTTGATACAATTGCTGTTGTTGTTGCAAATACAATTGTGTCTGCTAATTTTGAAGCTGCATATACATGGACATATTCTGCAAAATCTGCTTTAGATCATCTGTTGAAGTACTTGATGCAGCAGTCATTGATGGAGCTGAAGTAGAGGACACAGCTGGAATTGTAGAAGAGGTTGAAATAGATGTTGAAGTATCTCCCATCCTGAAATTTCTGCGACGCTATCATGTCGCGTTCACCAAAGATGTCGAAGGGTTTCGAAAGCAATGTCGCGACTTCAGAAGTCCTTGATAAATTTCAAGATAGAAGATCAGTTCTAAAATAAGAGATATCGGTGATAAAAGATGGATCAATGGTTCATCTTGTGTTAGATCTTTTCTATTCAAAGCCGTGCACAGTTGAGAAGTACAAGGTTTCAAAAATAAATTCTTCCCAACAATATGAAATCCAAGCTCAAGGAGAAACTGAATCTGAAAATCACAGCAGCACAGATGTATTCACAAATAATTTGCCAAGGATTTTGCAATTCACAGCCACACTCAGGAAAGCCTGAGCTTACAAGTTGTAAATGGACACCTTCCCATTCTCAGCAAGAATTAGATCTTTGTATACAAGGTTTCTGAAGGCTGGCTTATTGAAAAGCGCAATTGTCAATACCATAAGTGTATAGAACCATGGTCTAAACTCTCTGTCGCTATGTTACTTAATATGAATTCACTGTACATCCTTTATACATTCAGCATATCCAAGTAGATAAGTGATATTTGTGTAAGGAAAGACTATCCAAGGGAGCTTGCAACACTTGTATTTGTCTGAAGCATATTCAGCACCGGAAGGAAAGGCAAGCTAATGTACCCTGTTCTGCAATTTTTTCTTTCGGACAGAACTCAGTTTCTTTTGGCATGCTTCAAGCTCATGCCATAAGAAACAATTGTCTCGATGAACGTTGACGTAGGTAGTCCACCTCCACACGTTTTGAAGGTTTTATAGAGAGGTTGATGGCGAATCATGCTAAGAAGTTTGATGATGAAGGTAATGACGTTTTCCAAAACAGTGCCCAGAAAATGGCCTACTGCTATCGTCCTGAGATACAAGGTTGTTCCCAAACTTCGCATACCATCGAAAGCTTCATTGTAGAAGATTTCAAGCTACCCGAATTGCGTGAATATCTCTGTGCTCCCATGCAGGAAGTGCTGAGGTACCAATCAAAAAATGCTCATTGGGATGGTTTTGTTAGGAAGATTGAGCAGTCATACACCTTGGCAGTTCGGATATGCTTCAATTCCATGAATCTAGCAGGTGCCATTGTGAGTATGGAGAAGACAATGCATGTCCCAATGCATTGGAGAGTAGTAATGCCTTGCTTATGGACTCTGCGCTTATGCATAATAGGCACGAAGCACCGATCATACACCGGTAGATTGAGCAAGAAATTTTACAAGTTCAAACACCGACAAGGTTTCTTGAAGAGGAATCAGTGTCAAGAAGCAGATTTGGCTATGCCGCATGGAGTTGATGTGGCAATAGAGGAGGCTTTCATTCTGTTTGTAGCTTATGCGAGGTAGAGCATGGAAAAAGTGGCCTTAATAAAGTAGGCCATTAGAGAAAACTCGACGATCCTCAAACTTGATGGAGTGTACTTCATGGCCATAGCTCCTCAGTAGCAGGCAGCATGTAAATAAGAAGGTATGTGTCCTCCTTCGCATACCTCTACTCCAGAACTGAAACCGCTCCCTCATTTTTCCTTCCTGAATCCGATCAGAGCGATGGCGATCCTTTTCCTGTGATCAGCTGCTAAATTATGTCACTTTGCTTCTGAGATTTTGAGCTTCATCATTGATTCAATATGTTGAACGGTCAGTATGAAAACCATATCAGGCCTATGGAAAGCATCTGGAACCAATAACTCATTTAACTGGCACAAAAAGCGTGGCTCTGGTACTTCTTTGTCATCGTCCTCTGCTCGTCTCGTCCCTCTTTCACGTTTATCACAGCTTGATGATCGATATCAGCCTCCCTCTTTGTTATGGCCTTCTCCTTATGTTCAGTCATCACCTCCAAGATCTAGCATCATCGTCCCTATTCGTCCCACATCACTCTTTCCCCCCCTTCTAGGACCGTATCCAGATGGGCCTGTAAAACTCTCAATTCACTCAAATCATTCATCACAGTTTCCTTTCTCCAGCATAGAATTCGAGAAGAAGATCCCGCCTTCATTTTCTGTATCAACTGGCCATTTTTTACTGTTGGTCCCGCTTCTCTTCTCCCTTCTTTCTTTTCTGATCCTCAGAGTTTTCTTCCTTTTTCTTTTTCTGCATAGTGCCCTCTTTTTCCCCCAAATTCTCCTTCTGATTTTTTTGTTCCCCTTCTCCATTAAGCTCCTTTCCCCCCAAAAAACCCTTTTCAAAAAAAGCCCTCCGTGTATCCTTACTTTTTCTAACATTCCCTAATGCTTTTGCTTCCTTCCTCTAGAAATAAAATTCCCTTCAGGAAAGCATAAGGATTCCTTACACAAGTTGTTCAAACTTCACATACATTGTATGTAAATACTTCACACATACATTGTCTTGGTGATTTGCTCCAGAAAGACCGCTCTCCAATGGATTCAAATTATCCACCAGCTTGTGAAATATGCACAAAACTGTCCCTTCCTTGAAAGGAGCCATTCTATACACCACTCCAATCCATCTGAACTGTACCAATGCATTAAATGTCCTGTCTATGAAGAAAGTAGCAGGCCAGAGCTAAATAGGGGTATGAAAACAGTTTAGTACTTCAATCTGCATCTCTTTAAAATAGTTTAGTACTTCCTCAAAAAGCCCATAATCAGCATATCCTGAAATAAGTATAGCCCATGAGACTGCATCTCGAGTTACGAATCTATCAAAAATTCCATGTTCTTCTTCAAGCATGTCTCATTTAACGTACATGTCAACCAGGGCATTACGGATAAGTTCCTCTTGTACCAAACCCCTCTTCACTTTATTACCCACGCAGAACAAAAGTATAAACACAACAACTAAATATGTACAAAGTATCAAATCCCACACACACAACTTTTGGGTGGTTTTCACACCTTGAATGCGCAGCAATACGACAACGTGTCTTTGGATGTGAGGTATTCTACCATGTGCCCAAGGACAAGCGTAGTAAGCTGGATCCTAAGAGTGTCAAATGCATTTTCCTTGGCTATGGAGATGTAGGTGAGATGTATTATTGCCTCTGGGATCCGTAGGCACAGGTAATCTGTAGCCATGATGTGGTCTTCCATGAAGACAAGATGTATAGGCAGCCTGAGAAGGTGGTAGAGTTACGCAAGGTTATATTCCACGACGAGCCACGTGCTCCTGCATAGCCAGTTAGGTAGCCTGTGCAACAACAGTTGGTACACATGGCCAGGGTGTTGGACAGGATGCTAGACATGCATCAAAGCTTGCAGTGAGATGGTCTACTAGAGCTGGATATCCACCTAATTGATTTGAGCCCTCAATGCATTATGTCTTGGTTACAGATACAGGAGAGCCTCTCACCTATGATGAGGCTATGTGCAAGGGTGACAGTCACTCCTGGGAGAGAGGGCTATATAATCTTAGATGGACTTTTTGCATAAGAATATGATTTGGGATTTGGTTGCATTACGTTAGGGAAAAAATTCTTTGCTATGCAAATGGGTATACAAGTGGAAAAGTACCCATGGGCACCCCAATCCGGCTTATAAGGCAAGACTTGTTGGTAAGGGTTTTAAATAGGAGCATGGAGTTGACTTTGATGAAGTTTTTTCTCCTGTCATCAAGATGACCACCCTACACTTGGTTTTGGCCTTAGTCGCGCAGCTTGACTTGGACATGTATAAGATGGATGTCAATATTGCATTCTTGCATGGGGATTTGCATGATGAGATATACATGGGGCAGCCTAAGGGCTTTGCAGAACCTGGCAGGGAGCACCTAGTGTGAAAGTTGAAGAAAATTCTTTATGGCTTGAAGCTGGTACCTAAGGAGTGGTATCATAAGTTTGATGCCATTATGTAGTCACAGGGCTACAACAGGAGTGCTATGGATCCATGTCTTTACATGAAGAAAGCCCGTGATGGCTCGTTGCTTATTTTGGCACTTTATGTGGATGATATGTTGATAGCATGGAAAGCTCATGATGAGCTGGATGCTCTTAAATCTCAACTGAAGAAGATCTTTGAGATGAAGGATTTGGGACAGGTCTCTCACATTCTTGGTATGCACATTGAGGGTGACAGGCATCAGAGACTACTCTACCTCTCATAGAGGGAGTAATTCATAAAGTCCTTGAGCATTTCTACATGTAGGATATCAAGCCTATTGGATGTCCATTACCTTCTTATATGAAGCTTTCACAAGCTGATTGTTCGTAGTCCGTAGAAAGATTAGCAGAGGGCCGAGATGGCCAAGATCCCTTATGCATTAGCCGTGGTGGGGAGTTTGATGTATGCCATGATAGTCACTCATTTAGATATTTCCTTTGCAGTTGGTGTTGTGATATGTCATATGGCTACACCTAGCAAGAAACATTGGGATGCCGTGAAGGGTATCATGAAATACCTAAAGGGCACATCAGATATGTGTATTTGCTATGGCATTCAGGATATAAGAGTTTTGGGGTACATAGACTCGGATTATGCAGGACATGTAGATAGTAGAAAGTCCACTTCTGGCTATGTATTCACCTATGCTGGAGGTGTTGTCTCTCGAATGTCCAGGGTTCAAAATTGTACGGCTCTCTCTACCACTGAGGCCGAGTATGTTGTAGCCACTAAGGCTTGCAAGGAGGCCATATGGTTGGGCCGTTTGGTTCATGACCTTGGGATTGATTCTATACCTATGTTGCATTCGGATTCTATGAGTGCTATTGAGCTAGCCAAGAATTTGGTCTTCCATGTGAAGATGAAACACATTGAGGTGAGGTATCGCTTCATACGTGGGGTTGTGGAGGACAAGTTTGTTGACCTTGTCAAGATCTCCATTGATGAAAATCCTACATATCTACTCACGAGAAGCCTCACTATTGAGAACTTTGCCTTCCTTAGGAGATTGATGGACATTGGATGAGATGACATTTTTTCTCATCATGTTTTACATGCATACATTGTAGTGTCTTTTATTTTTCTTTTCACTCCTCACTGGGGCAAATTCACCTTTAAGTGGGAGGTTGTTGGGGGTATAGGCATCTTTTCCTAGCCACCCGTGTATTACTACACTCACAATACCCACCAGTGTACACTGCAAGTGGTGGGCGCCCGTCAACGTCACTTTATTATTTATTCTTTTAGTGATAGTTTGAATAAACGAAGGCCCGATCATACATTGTGACTGTTGGAGTTCCCACATTGTAAGTCTCTCTCTCTCTTGCTCTTTCTCTCCCACCATAGCTCTCCTGTGAAAGCTTCAATTGTTCTCACCTTTCAGTTCATTCACATAAATTCGGTCACAATACTTAAACAATGAAAATAATACTTTGGAATACAAAATTTTCATTTATTAGAGAATCTTATATAATTTTTCACCTTTTGCCCATATAGAAGAGTTTCCACAAAGTGAGCAACATACTTATACATACCTTGCCACTGATATCTTTCTTTGATATTTGTAAAAGTACCCCAAACACCTCTATGACCAACCCACAAGCTTTCATGAAATTCTTGCATTACTTTTACTTGTGAAGCTCTGTCACCCAAAACTCGCAATGGCATACCCTGTTTCTTTTTAGCATATTTCCATAAGTATCCATCCTTTAAAAAAAACCCATACGCTTTCCTCTTGATTTTCTTAAACTCCTCATCTGACTATTCATCTCTCTTTGTTAATGTACTGAGGTATTGACCAATTCTCAACCACTCTCTTGCATATTTGTCTTCCAGAAACACTTCTACACAAGATACAAAACATCTAAAGTGTCTTCTCTTTGTTGTCCAAGCTTTTGTTAATGATGTAGCAACACCTTGCATTGCTAAATTCACTCTTGCAACATCATTTTCAACCATAAGAAAGTCATATTCTTCCTCCTCATCCATCATCCCATCCTCATTCTCATAATGTGCTCGAGATAACATGTTTGCCATTGGGTTATCTCTTCCTGCAATATGTTGAAATTTAGGGCTCAAAGATTTAATGTATGCAATCCACCGGAGCATAGCAATGTCCGAAGTAGCACAACTAGTAATCATACCCAATACTGGCAAACAATCGGTCTCAATGACTACATGAGCACCCAATAAAATACTCCTTATCACACTTAAGGGCTGTCATAATTCCCCATAATTCTCTTTTAACCTATGGATATCTTCTCTATCATTCAGTCAATACTTTAGTACCAAACCGAATTGCATATCTTTGCCCTTCCTCATCATCTTTCCCAATTGCTCATCCAATCCCAATTGGGCTTGTATCAATAGTAATAATGATAGGCTTTCCATGTGAATAGTCAACCTTTCTTAATGTAGGAACACATTTTAAGAGTTGCTTCAATTTCTTCATTGCTTTCAGATCCTTCCTTTCCCAATGAAATTTCTGACCTTTCCTTAGAATATGATAAAGAGCATCGGCTACATGTGCAAAGTGAGGAATCCATATCAAATAGAACACACATGCACCCAAGAATCTACGCACCTCTGATACATTCGTGCATACATCTTGAATTCTATCAATTCCATCTATTTTTGCTAGTGACGACCTTCGCCCATAAGGCCCACACATATGCCCAACAATCAAAACCTCTTCAACTCCAAATACAAACTTTTGTCCAGAAAGAGTTAAATGCACCTCCTCTAGATGTGTCAAAATCCTCTCACAATCCACAATATGGTTTGCAACAAACTGTTTGCATCCATGTGCATCCATCTCTTCATTCATTTCATCCACTGCACACTCTTTGATTGGAACATCGTCCAAGAAGGGCATATTCAATTGTGGTATAAAATCCCTGAGTACCCTATTCATAGCATTTGTCATGTGTGCCACTGAGTTTGTTGCTCCCTGTGGGAGAGTACACGTCCGTACTGACCCCAAGGGAGTCTTCATGGTTGTGATATCCTTGCTTTCAATTGCAAGCTGAGACTGATCATAACTCGAATAAAGATCACCCAAAGAATAGATCGTTCTACCTGCAAAAGCCTCTACAAATTCATCAACCACAGGACTTGCACCCACATTTCTTATGGTTACTTTATTGACTGGTTGCATGTCTTGAATAAATCTCAAAGCCCCATTCTTTTTGGGCACAGTAAACCAACGATTTGAGTACGGGGCTTAAGAAGGCTCCAAGATCTTCATGTGAATCTTTTCATTTAGCAAATCCATCAGCTTTGGAAAGTAAGCTTTAGGCACTGGAATAGGCATCAAGTTCCATGGTACATGTGGCACCGTAAATATGACCACAGGAGAGACAACATTTGGATCCACATAACCTATTTCACTTGGCTGAAATGCAAATGCATTTCCATGTCTAGCCAACATCCACATAAAACAGTCTCTCTCAGCAGGAAAAAGAAACCCTTCTGCACCAACTTTCAATTCCTGTAATGTTTCAGATGTAAATTGATGACCTATATCATTAGGATTCCGTAAACTTGGCTGCCTTGATACTTTTTCATACATACCCTCACTCTTTGGTGGAAGTGGCAAAGCAATTGGTTTCACCTTTTTGTCAACTGCCTTATACTTTGTCTCCACAAGTGCTTCAACCCATTGTAATCCTTCCTCTTGAGAAAACAATGCTATAACATCATACATATCCAAAGAACATACTGACAACGCTCTATTTTCAGCCTCATTTTCTGCATGTATAGTTGCTGAAATTTCAGCCATAGTGTCTTTAATATTCAGCCCATAAAACATGCCTAAAATGCTTTCATTTTCAGCAAACAATCCCAATACTCTCAGTTCCTTAGTAGCCCGTTTCATAGATATGTGTTTAGCCCTGCACATAGCTTCCATAGGCTTAAACCAACATGAACTATTTGTTGTAAACTAAGAATTACCAATAGTAAATACATGCTTCATTTCATTAAGAGGCGAGTACACCCTCTGAACAGCACTACTATAGCCCTGCATTACAACACTGCTTAATGAAAATCTAGGTCTTTGAATTCCCTTGCATTTGGAACCAAAGGAATCTCTCGAAGCATATCCTGATTTCTAGGATGATTAACACAAATAGTAAGAAATTGGACTGCTTTTCTCCCATCCTTTCTTTTGACTCTTACATAAGCAAAACCATCATCAAGCACCATTGTTTCCATATGCACACTTGTAATATAGGGCTATCCCAAAATCACTACATATGAAGAATTATCTTGCACAAAGAAGTGTTGCTCCTCCTATACATCACCAATCATCACTTTTACATTAGGACATGCTGCATAGAGCTCCCCTTGAAGAATTATTTGCAGCCCTCATTTGCCAACCATGATTAGTGTCTACAGGCCATGCACTATGCATCTACCGATGATTCCCAACTAGTTATGACACAAATGTCTTGCCCTGCATGAGACATTTCACTATTAGTGACCTTTCTCTTTTCAGCTGCATATAAAGCATGTGCCCATATTTCAGCCAACCATCACTTGATGGCCATGCATTCTATCCAACTGTAGACCAAAAGTAGAAGCATGTACCGCTGCATAAGCATTTTGGACAGCCAAGTCTTCCAACAACTTCTGCATACTTCCCTTTCCAAAATTCAAAGAAAGAAGCAATCTTGTTTCTTATGCATGGATCTTGCCATCTTTCCAAAAGATGAGCTGTCGTGCCAAGGCTTCCTGACAAGCAACACAATCCTTTCTCTTGTGCTGCAAACTGTCACACCACATACATCTTTTTCCAGGCTTAGGGACTGCTGCACGTTCCCTTTCCTCTTGTCCTTTTTCATCCAATTTTGCAACCTTCAATTGAAGATCCCACATGCCTTTGACCAATTCATCTAAGACATCTTCCCTAACAGAGGGAACAATAATAGGTACAGCCATAGGGTTAGCCATAGAAGTAGATGGCTTACTGGATACATCAACTGTCTTGCCCGTAACATTGGGCAAGCTAGAGACATGCAATCTTTTTCTTCTTCTATGCTTCTTCATAAGTGCAGTAACAACTTCCTTGACATGTCTCCACTCTGTTTTCAAACCTGTCTCTGTAGTCTGATCCTCCAACGAATCATGAAGCTTCTCTTGAAGCTCAGGATCAGCTGCTTGTAGAAACAATTCAATTTTCTAACTTGCAAGAGCTTGCTGTTTTGCAAGGTCCAACTGCTTAAATCAACATTCAAATTCTCTTAACAATTTTGTAGCCACAAGACCCTTATTGAGTTGTAAAACCCACTCTTGAAAAGTCTTACGCGTAATCAAATTGGTATCCTCAATGTAAAGTTCTTACCTGAGTGTCTTCTTGAAGGCTACACCACAATTCAACATGTAGAGGGCAACATTCTGTAGCACGTTGGAGTAAAATTCTTGCTTCTTCCTCATTTGCAAGTTCAACAACAGCTTTCCACAACCTAACCGAGTCTGGAATGTGTTCAAGGGCCTTTCTGAGTACCGTGCTTTTGTTCACATCATCATGTTCAAGCCTAACAGCCTACAACCAAAGTTTGACAGAATTCGGAATGGCTTTTACCCCTTTCGCCCCCTATGATCATGACGCTACTATCTTTTGCAAAGGTAACGATTCCTTCAGAAGACAGACATCCAAGAGGCGTCCAAAATTATGGAAGTAATGGTCCACATCATCTACATGAATCTTCTTTTCTCTTGTAAAGCAAGATTCATTGTGGTCAGTAACTCCTTGTTTTCCTCTCTTAGTCGCAGCGAATCTTTTGACCCATTTGACGACAGCTCAGAAACACATGTACCAGCTCCTTCACATGTTGCCGGTTTGCTTCTTAAGATAAAGAGGGTGAAGAGTCTTCTCTAGGCTCGATGTTGAACTCCAACACATGAATCATGTATGTCTCCAAACCGTGAGCTTCATGTCTATTCCAGATGTGTCCTCTAGCAGTCCTGCCAAGTTAAGCTTTTTTCCATTCTTCCCCCAAAAGCTTTACATAGCTAAGCTTTTTGATTATCCTGCATTGCGCCTACATCGTTGCCTCCATCCTTGCAAAATTTTTGGCCCTGGTTCCACGTTTATTCGTGGAGAAAATTGTTTTTTTTTTAATCAAAGGAAAAAGCTTTCTGTATCCTTCTAAGAAGCTTCTTAGTTAATCATTGGAAATGATTATCTCTTTTCATACCTTCATACTTGAACTCATTTCAGTTAGTGGCCTTTCACACCTTCAAGGCTTCTCAAGCTCGATTTTAACTCTCGGCTTCTTGTATTTCTTCTTATCTTAAATCCGGGATTTCTTGTACCGCTTTGATAGCTTCAGCAATCTTCCTTGGCATCGGTTTTTTTTTCAATATTTTTGACATGCACAAGCATTCATTCACACATGCAGAGATAAATGCACACAGATAATATTATTTACAATGGAACGAAGTCCCAACACACACACATGTTTGAGATGATAACTAGAATCCTATATTTCCATCATTGTTACCCGATTCTGGCTCCTCTACATGCTCCAAGCTTTTGACGGCCTCCACCCCTTGCAATATCGACCCCTCTATTTGCATATTGTCCTCATCTACGATGGGAACATTGCTTTGATCATATACTCTCACACTTCGGGGAGCTGAATGTACAACATACCACCATCGAGGTTGTCGAGGGTTTGGATAGAAAAATACCTATTTAAAATCAAGCACAAGAGAGATTTTACTTTTGTGACACATTGTCAAAAGGTTTTCGAAAACAAAGTCACGTCCACATAGGACCTTGAGGAATTTCAAGATAGAAGATCAATCAAGTGAATAAGCAAGACGAATATGATGCCAAGTAACAATTGTATTACTGCCAAGATGTTTACAAAATACAATATGAAATCGAATCCAAACAACCGACTGAGTTTAGGCTTCCCGATCTCAAGTTGAAAATTCAACTCTCAAGCTCGTATCTCAAGCTCAAGAATTACTCTAAATTCCCAGTCTATTTTATATGCAAAAAGCTCTTCTTTTGTTTTTGGAATGGTATCAATCAGCTGCTTGGCTCTTTCCCATTCCCTAGACTTATCTGCATCATCTTTCACTGTTGTGTCTATGTCCTTCTCTTTGATTAGGTCTTCCTCCCTTTCCCAGGAGTTTCTCTCTCTTTCTTTTAACCTGTTGTTTTGGTGTTTTGACCTTTCTCGATCAAACTCAGCCTCATCTTTAGAAAAGGTAGCACCTAGATTTGATGGCTTTTTTGCAAATTCAGCAGCAGCTGCAACAAGGTTTTGGGCAACAGAAGGAGTAGCAGGCTTTGCCGTAGTTATCCATATAGATGGTTTAGTGGGCAGTGCTTCTTGGGCCTTGTTCAGTACTTTCTTAGCTTGCTCATATGTCTCAAAATGGGCAAGAGCCAGCCACAATTCAACATGCAGAGGGCAGCATTGTGTAGCACATTGGAGCAAAATTCTTGCATCTTCCTCATTTTCGAGTTCAACAATGGCTTTCCACAACCTAGCAAAGTCCAAGGGCCTTTCTGAGTATCGTGATTTTGTTCACATCATCATGTTCAAGCCTAGCAGCCTGCATCCAAAGTTTTACAAAATTCAGAATGGCTTTTATCCCTTTCGCCCCCTATGATCATGATGCTACTATCTTTTGCAAAGGTAACGATTCCTTCAGAAGATAGACATCCAAGAGGCGTCCAAAATTACTGAAGTAATGGTCCACATCATCTACATGAATCTTCTTTTCTCTTGTAAAGCAAGACTCATTGTGGTCTCTAACTCCTTGTTTTCCTCTCTTAGGCGGCGATTCTTTTGACCTATTTGATGACAGCTCAGAAACATGCGTACCAGCTCCTTCACATGCTACCAGTTTGCTTCTTAAGATAAACAGGGTGAAGAGTCTTCTCTAGGCTCGATGTTGAACTCCAACACATGAAGCATGTATGTCTCCAAACCATGAGCTTCAGGTCTATTCCAGATGTGTCCTCTAGCAGTCCTTCCAAGTTAAGCTTTTTTCCAATCTTCCCCCAAAAGCTTTACATAGCTAAGCTTTTTGATTATCTTGCATTGTGCCTGCATCACTGTCTCCATCCTTGCGAAATTTTTGGCCCTAGTTCCACGTTTATTTGTGGAGAAAAATGTTTTTAAAAAAATCAAAAGCAGAAGCTTTCTGTATCCTTCTAAGAAGCTTCTTAGTTAATCATTAGAAATGATTAAGTTATCTCTTTTCATACCTTCATACTTGAACTCGTTTCAGTTAGTGGCCTTTCACACCTTCAAGGCTTCTCAAGCTGAATTTTAACTCTCGACTTCTTGTATTTCTTCTTATCTTAGATTCACGATTTCTTGTACTACTTTGACAGCTTCAGCAATCTTCCTTGGTATTGGTTTTTTTTTCAATATTTTTGACACGCACACATGCACAAGCATTCATTCACACACACGTAGAGATAAATGCACACAGATTATATTATTTACAATGGAACAAAGTCCTAGCACACACACGGGTTTGAGACAATAACTGGAAACACACTTACGGGAAAGCTAGGGTTCATACACACACAAACACGCAAGCCATACACAAAACAAAATGCAAACACAATGACTAGGTATACACGAAACACGAATGTCACACACACACAAACGTTTTGGTGGATTCCACACCTGGTACTACCACATATGTTCTTTTTTATTGAAGCTTATAGCACCTTAAGAACTATAGAAACATGCAATGATACCATGAGGTTATAGGAAAATTCTAGACAATGATCTTTTGATATATAGTATGTTGAGAGACATGTATGGAAAAGATTTCTTGATAGGAGAAGCTCATGGAATGTTTGACAATATGCCTTTTGAAAGTGTGGTAGCATGGATAGAAATGATTAAGATCTATGGTAAAAACCATGAGGGTGAAATGTTCAAACAATGCCTCGAGGACAATGCTTTGAGCACATGCCACAAGAAAGTGTCAAGCTTGTAAGAAGCTGGGAATAAGGACTTAGTGTAAAAAGAGTATTGATATTATGCCATATCACACTAACATTGGTATAAAAGGAGAGGATATGTAATTTTTCACATCTTTTGACACATTAATACAATTACTGTCCTTCTCTCCCGTCTTGCTCACAGCTTCCATGGCTTCTCTCTCTTTCTTGTCTTTCTCTCTCCAAATCTAGTCTTTCTCTCTCCGCATCACTCTCTTTCTCTCTCTTCTGCAATCTTCTCTCTCCTCTTTCTCTCTCTAGTTCTCTCTCTGACAAGTGGTATCAGAGCATTGGTCTTTGATCCATTTTTCCCTCTATTTTCAGTTCTATTTTCTTCCATCAAAATCAATTTGAGACAAGTATTATACAAGGCAGTGACTAGTGGAGTGATGTAGACCATCTACAGTTAGTAAGAGACTACATCTGGAGATCTCCAAGGTCAGATATGGAGGAGGATGGCTAAAGTGGTAGGTCGTCATCAAATTTCATGCAAAATTGGAGGTAACTAGGGTAAAGGAGAGTTAACTGGGCTTGGTTTTGGGGGTAAACTGTGGTTACTTTTCAAAAGAGGTCTTCTTTTCCTCTTTCTCCAAGCTTTGGCCAAGCTTCCATGGAGTTTTTAGCAAAGATCTTCTCTTCCTTCATTGATCCTTGCTTCTCTTCAGCAATGGCATGCATAATGGCCTTCTAGGCATCAAATGGAATAGATAGAGCACCAATTTCATGACTATATGGACAACCACGTGTGCAGGATAGCATCCCGAATTTTGTGCTAATTTTTCCAATCCTATTCTTCATCAATATTCAACAAATATTGAGCGCACTGATGCTTCTTAATGATCTTTGGCATGGTCTACTTCAACTCTCTGATGTGTAAACTCTCAAATGAGGCTTTATTCTTCATCCTTGCACTATCTTAAAACCCTAGATGAATAGTCCATGGGCAGCCATGAAAGCTTCAGCCCAAGCTTTCATTTCTCAACAATTTCTTGAATATTCTTCATCTTTTCAACCCGTGGGATCATTTCAGTAAGGATTCTTCAACAAATTGCAAGGATTAAGCACTATTGGTCAAAGATTGAAGCTCAAGAGCTTCCATGGAGCCAAAATTTGGGGGAAACGGGTTTAATGCTTCAATCACAAGCATCTGAAGCTTCAATATTGTTCTTAAGCATTAAATACACAAGTCTTGAAGATTATTTTGGCAACATTGGACCACCGGAGGCTTTATCAAGCATATGAAGATTGATCAAGTCATCATCAACCATGTCAAATGTACTCTTCTTCAATTCTTAATCTCTCTCATTAATCCATTTACTGAGCTTAATCCATTTGATTGAGAGATTAAGGAATTGAATAATATCCATCAAATTTCAGCCAACCCTTGCTTGAATCAATCCATTCATGTAATGCAATGTTTGCTATATGCATATTAGTTCTAACCAGAGTGAATTAGAGGCTTCAATCTGAAATTTCCATCATAACATTTGAATCCAATTGATGGAATCTATTGATTTATGAATTTTCTCACTCTAATCCATTGATTGGCTGAATTCTTTTACCCAAGCTGAAATATTGTAAAAGGGTAAGTACTAGCAATCAGTGAGTCACTGAATTGCATTGGTAAGACCCTTATCTTATCCAGTTTTGCAAAATTCTATACAATTGCATCTCATGAAAGGGGCTGAATGAATATTTCAAAAATGCATTTCATGCCGATTGATTAGATTAGCATGCTGCTGCCATGTTGATATACCCACCAAAGGAAAAAGGTGGATGACGGGGGAGATAGTGGGACAAAAGAGAGGTGACCCTCCCTCACTATTAAAGATCTTGAAGGGATGCAATCAACTGACTCGAGGGGGACTTTGCCCACCTCTCTCAGTGATTCGGAGCCTGTGTAGGGAGCCTGTCATGCCATTTTATCCCTCACACAGGTATAGCGAGTGGAGAATTGAAGATTGAATAGTTTCCAAAGGCTCAAGTATCTTCACGATCAAAACAGGGTAAAACTAGGATTTTACATGGCACTACAAGTGCAGGTACTACAAGGTACCCACAAGTCCTACTCAGACTTCTACAAGGTTTGGTAACCATTTGGGGTTACTATTTTACCTTACAAGGTCAAAATAGGGCACTTACAAGTTGAAACAGGGTGCAGGCCTGGACAGTTCAAACTCAAAAATTGAGTTGCATAATTTTTTGTCCTAAATCTGTTATAGCATGCTATAGCTCATCTTGAAGAGGGCATTCTTGGCTTTGATTTGAACTTAAAAAATTTGAAATCGGAGTTGTGCGTACATGAATAAAGATATAGAGAACGTCATGAGGCCCTATTATCAAGAATGGAGCAAATGGTTTTGTCTACTGAAAAAAAAAGTTTTCCATTGAGAAGTTAGTATATTCAATGACTCAAACAAAGGCTTTTGTTGACAAGTTGGTGGAATATAATGCTCAAATTATGGCACAATTCTCCCAATGGATATAGATGCAAATGGGATCTAAAGAAGCTAAGGAGAAAGTCTATTCAAACAATGAGCCTTCAATCCCACTTCAGCCATCTAATCAAAATGGTCATGGTCATGGGATTATTGGAAGAAGAGGCATCCCAAATAGCCAATATGAAGTAGATGAGGCTTCACAAAGGCATGATGACTATTTGGAGCTAACTCTCAAGCTTTTGGGCTGAATATTCAAATTCCTAGGGGTCCTCTACCAACAACAAGATTTCATAGTGGTTCTCAGCCACCTATTGGGAGATTTCCATCTCAATTTGGGGGTTCAATGCATGGTACTCATGATCAATCTATTTTGGGATAGCAACCATTCCATGAAAGAGAGCTAAAGGACGATTGTTCTAGCCAAATTTAATGGTCAATCATCTTCACCATCTGATTTAGAGGAGTGGACCTCTAAGATGGAATCCTACTTTGACATATTCCCTAAAACTGATGACATGAAGATTCATTTTGCTTATTTGCATTCGGAGGGATTTTCCCATACTTAATGGAGGTATATAAAAAAGAAAAACATACTTGTAGAGAATTGGGAAGCTTCCAAGGCACTTATGGTTGAAGTATTTATCTCCCCTCTTGAAAAAGAAAAATTGGCACGGAGATGGTATGGTTTGGAACAAAGAGGCCTAAGTGTAAGAGAGTACACTAACCAATTTCTCAACCTAACCATGTATGTAGAAAGGATCAGTGAGATGAGGCTAAGCGCCACAAGTACATGTATGGTTTAGAGCCATATTTATTAGTTGATGTCATGGCACAAAACCTTACTTCCCTCTTTAAGGCTATTGATCTTGTAGAGCGCTATGGAAGAAAATATAGAAGAGAATCTTCATTTCAGCTTGGTTTTGGACAGCCAAGGACTATTTTTAAACCGGGGCAAGTTGGTAATACTTATGGCAGCAATCATGTGCCAAATGGGAGCTTCCAGGTGCCAACTTATCCACCATTCAATGCTTCTAGATCTCAAACTAATTTCAGGACAGCAAATAGTCCTAGACTTGACTTCAAACAAGGGGATAGCAAGCCTAAATCAAATTCAGCCAACATGAATCCTAAATCCATTCCTATGGATCTTTACAAAAAAAGAAAGGAGAAAGGCTTATGTTTCAAATGTGGGGAAAAGTATACACCTGATCATGCCTCAAAGTGTGTATATAAAAATGGCAAACCCAAGCTTCAACGTATGTTAGTCTTTGAGGATCTTAAAGATGAGATGGATGAAGCCAATGCAATTGCCCTCAATGCTAAAACTGAAGATCTTGATGAAGAGGTTGGGCAAGAGTATTTCTATGATCTAGTTGATCACTCCTTTCCTTTTAATCCAGGTGGAAGTGTTCCTTTTGATCTAGGTGGGACTTGTAATGACACACTTGCTACCACTAGTTGTTCTATTTTCATGGATGCTTGGACAAGATCTAAGAGCCCTAATACGCTCCCTATGAAGGGTAACATTCATGGAAAGCCAGTGTTCATTCTGATAGAGACAGTGGCAATACCCATAGTTTTGTGAATAAGTCCATCATGCACAAGCTCAATTGTATTCCCACAGATTTACAGAAACCCATTAGAATTGGCCAATGGTGAAGAGGAAATCAGCACACAGATATGCCCATAGGTTTCTTTACAGCTAGCTGAAAATTTTGAGGCAAAGTAAACCTGATTACTTTGGAAATGGGGCCTATAGACATCGTACTCAGTTGTGATTGGTTGATGACATTAGGCAGGATCACTATGGATTTCTCTGTAATATTTCCGCGTACTGCCTACCGTAAATATTAACTCCCCGCTCTCATCGTAAACTCGTGCAAAGATTATCACCAGTGCCAGCAGCCATACGCGGGAAATGGAGACACTCCACCCTAGGAAAATAAGGCCGGGAATTCAAACCGCATAGCCGCGGGAAAACAGCCTCTTGGGAAGAGGTCAAGAGGATAAGATAATTACAAATTTTTTTAATTATCTTCCCCAGCCGATGTGTGGCTGGGGGAAAGGGATGGGCTAGCATGAGGGAGATGAGAGGGGGAGAGCCATGCAAAGGGCCACGTGGGGAGGTCCCCTCTCCCCCCTTGGACTATAAGAACCCCCTCTTGGGGGGGGGGAAGGGCAGGGGGACATGGCGGCAGAAGGCTGCTGAGGAGGGTGTGCCGGATGTGAAGGAGGGCGACGTGCTGTGTAAGGGGAGGCTGCGACAGGCTGCCGTGATGGGGGGATGGTCGCCAGGCTGCCGTGAGGGGAGGGCGATCGTGATGGGGGCTCGTGAAGGAGAGGCCGCAAAGGGCCGTGAGGAGGCTGCTGTGGAGGGTCGTGAGGGCCGCCCCTGACCTGCCACCAGCGCCACGCTGCCGCCCAGTCCGCCATAGCTGCCGCCAGGCCACCTCAGTCCACCCCGCAGCTGAATTTTGACTTTTTTTCCCCCCCCTCGACGTCACTCAGAAGCCAAGAAGCTTCTTAGAAGCTTCTAAGGAGGGGGCTTCCTTAAGCCCCCTTCCCACTACCTTTTCCCCCATAAGTCTATCCACACCCCCGGGACTGTGAGAAGAAGGAGGCGACGAGCCTTCTCACCTATCACCCAATAAGTCCATTCCGGGACTTTGAGGAAGAGGAGGCTACAAAACCCCTTCCCACCAGTCATCCCTGGGCCGGGATTTTGAAGGATAAGAAATGAAGCCCATAAAGGCCCTTCCCACCAATCACCCATAAGGCCCTAGGCTTGGGATTCAGAGTTCCCTTTTCCGCAAGGCCCACAAAATCCTTCCTAAACCCGGAATTTCAAGGTGGATTAAAAGCTCTCAAATCTCCATTGTCCAAAGGACCTCATAAGAACCCTAAGGCCTTCCCAAGTCAAATTCCGCAAGTCGGAAATTCGGTCAAGGAAGCCATATCTCAAAGGAAATTGCGCATACAAGGGAGACGGACCAAGGTCATAAAAACTGCAAGCCAAGGCAAAAAGTTGAAATCCACAAAGGCTAACTGGAGATCGAATTCGCGATGGCCTCTAGAAAGATCACAAGGCGCGATGCGGGAGGTTCACCCCGAGCATACGTGGACATTTCCCGGAATTCACAAGTCCAGGTTTGATCTATTTGGATTCCACACAAAAGTATTGAATTAATCACGATAACTTCACGGATTAGGAAGCACTCATGCATGCTCAAATTCAACTAGTCAAGTTAAGTGCAATTGGAAAATGAATTGGCTATTTGAACATTTATTAGAGATAGCCTAAGATATGGAAATTGTTCATTGGTACGTTCAATGGAGTTAATGAAAAGAGCATAAGGTGTCTATGCATTCGCAGGACCTTATCAGTAAGTTCCTTTTGTGCATTCAAAAGTGACGAACCTAGGACATCTGTTGCCTCATTACAAGGTTGAAATTATTGAGGTACACCTTTTTAATAGGCATGGAAAGATTAATGGCATGTCCCGTTTTTGGATAAATCTTCCTTGTAATAAGTTAACACCCATAAGATGTTATTCGAAAAGGAATAGAAGGCACGAAAATGATCTATGGACTTGCAAGTGGCATGATTATTTGACATAAATCCTAGTAGGACCTAGGAAAGTTAGTGTCCAGATTATCAGGCATTTTTACTTTGCCAAGAAAGGATAGGGTTATTGTGAACCATGTGATGCGTAGAAGCAGTGAATCGCATGTTTACACGTATTGGTGTAGTTGTAACTATTGATCTAGTTTATCACCTTTGGGAAAGGTTCATCCTTGTCGCAGGACAAGTATATTGTGTTGTCTAAATCACATAAACCACACGGGATTCATATGGGCATGGTTCAGACGATATGATAAGTATCCCAAGTGCTAACTAGGGTTTAGTGCGATAAGAATTCGACCTAGTTTTACACTTGTTGCCAAGTCAAAACCCGCAAACCCAAAGATCTTACACACATTCACTAAATGTTGAGTCAATTGGATGCTCATGCATGAAATGATCTAAGGTTTTATCCCAAGGATCATTCAAAATGATGAAACTCCGACGGAGTTGCCTATTTCTAGGACCATGGGCCAACATAACTAGGAATGGTTTGGAGGATACCCTAAAACCCTGTTACTCGGCTGGAGGTAAATTCCGTGACCGGAAAACGCTAAACAATGGGTAGAATAATCCCGTGGAATAGATGCAATACATGTGCAAAAAGCTGCGACTTTGTATAGACTTGAGATTTGCCCACAAGAGAGTTTTGTCATCTCTCGAAATGAGGTTGGCAAGTTATTGAAAGAATTTAACTTATAAGAGGATGAGTAATCATCCTGTTACTCACTTTTCTTGGGGGATAATTGCCAAGGAAAAGGAAAGTTAGGTATTTGCCTTGAAGCAAATGACCAGACAATAAACTAAAGCGACATGGTCGCTGGAATCTACCACAACAAGACCTAAAGTATTGGTAGGGTATGACCCTAACCCAAGAATGATAGGAATCTTGCCAAGTTGCAATTGATTCCGGATCGAATGCGGGTTGCATTCGGAGAAATGGAGTCACTCCTTAACAGTTTGCCAGCTAAACGACCATTGAAATTGATTGTGCTTGTAACAGTTTAGAAAGGACTGTTTGCATTGTTTGCTCAATGAACTAAAGGATGAAAAGATATCTAAATACTTCAGGTTGAAGCCTGAAGGGAGAGGCAGCTTTAGTTACCCCCGACTGCCTGCCTGACCCTAACCAAGGGGGTTGTTAACCGCGCCGGGAACGTGGACCGAACCCGCCGTGAGAGGTCTCTCCGTTGAGTTCTACTTGGAGCAGGAGGACGCTTGGGTGCCAGGGGGGGCTCTGGCTGTAAATCCCTTGCCTTCCGGGCCCTGCACAAGAGGCTAACGTGACTCGGGATTGGATCTCGAGGCCCGCATACTAGTCTACGGGCGGAAACTTGGATTAGTGATCCCTGGTGGGTTACTGGATAGCCTTCGGGCGGATTATGAATACGCCTACAGGCGGAAACTCCTTGTATTTCAAAGATAAAAGGATAAAATGATAATAAAGGAGTTGTTTGACATTGTTTTCTTTATGTCCTGTGATAAGATTACGTGAAGGAACCAGTGCATAACAGGGTTAATCAAAGAAGCTGTTTGTATATGTCAAACTAATGTGATAGGTAATTACATAACTAAAACAAACCGAGGAAAGTGCGGAGGATGGACCATGGGTCCGTCCTATGGACGGGTGGTCCCGGTTAGCCGGGAACTTTTCTCAAAGTCTTCAACGAACAGAAGGATGATCAACATCACCGAAATAAGTAATGAGAACGATGACTTAGAATTAACTATTACCCGATTCATGCTGTTTTAGGGGAATGGAATGGGACTATGCCTTATGGCAGAGAGGTCGAGCCTTGCTTCCCTCTCGTTTCCCATTCTCCTTGAACCAAGTGCAGCGTGAATCCGCTTCGGACCTGGCGTTTCTACGTAAAGTAGTTCGCTCGGGTCTGACGCTAGTTGTTGCTAGCTAATGACCAAACAGGGAAACCCAAATTCAGGTCGATCCTAAGTGGGAACGGCCAGGATACTTCCGTTACGTGGCAGACTCGGGAAGACCTAGATTGCAAAACCCGTAACATTCCATGGGAGTGCCGGGCGGAGCTTTCTAGACATCCTTCCCGATGGACTGCTAAGACGTGTCCGGAATGATTCTAGCGGACACGTTACATTCTCACAGTTGTATATGGAGTTTATCTTCAATGGATAGCTCATCCATTTATAGGGAATTCCTAGTAGATCATATTTTCAGCTTATTACCATTCAACAACTCAAAAGGGAGTACAAGACGCGCTCGCAAATATTTGTTTTTCATTTGAATAAAGAGATGCAAGATCAGCCCAATAATTCAACAAACCATCCAGCCTTGACAGCTCTTCTTGAGGAGTATAGGGATTTGTTTGAGGTGCCTACTTCATTGCCTCCCAAGAGAGCAGTAGATCACAGATTATTTAAGTGTGAACAAGAGGAAGTAGCCAAGCAGATCAAGGAACTTCTTGAGATGGGATTCATTAAACTAAGTTCTTCGACTTATGCATCTCCAGTTCTGTTAGTCAAAAAGAAAGATGGATCTTTCAGAATGTGCATTGACTACACGGATCTTAATAAGATCACAGTGAAGAACAGGTATCCGATACCTAGGATTGATGATTTTCTTGATGAGCTCAAGGGGGCTCGATTCTTTACGAAGATTGATTTGAGGTCAGGGTATCATTAGATTCACATGCGAGAGGGTGATGAAGTCAAGACTGCTTTCAGGACTGATTGAGGGCTCTATCATTTCTTAGTGATGCCATTTGGGCTTACAAGTGCTCCAGCTACCTTCCAGAGCTTGATGAATAAGATTTTACAGCCTTTTCTCTTTCAGTTTGTCTTGGTGTTCTTTGATGACATTTTGATCTACAGTAAGACTTTAGAGGATCACTTGGCGCATATGAGGAGGGTTTTTTATGTATTGAGACATCACAAACTTTTTTCTAAGGAGAAGAAGTGTTCTTTCATGCAGACTGAAGTGGAATACTTGGGACATATTGTTAGTGAAAAAGGAATACAGGCTGATCCCAAGAAGGTGCAATGTATAAAATACTGGCCAACACCCACTACTACTACTTCTCTTAGAGGATTCTTTGGTTTATCTTCATTCTATCACTGATTCATCAAGCATTATGTGGCCATTGTAGCTCCTTTGACTGATAGGTTGAAGAAGGAGGCTTTCTTTTGGGATGCTCTTGCACATAGTAGCTTCAATCAGTTAAAAGGACTGCTTATCTCTGCTCCTATCTTAGTATGCTTGAAATTTTCCAAAGAATTTACCATACAGTGTGATGCTAGTGGCCGTGGCATTGGGGCTGTTTTGTTACAGGAGCATGGAGTGATTGCCTTTGAGAATCGTAAGCTTATAGATAAAGAAATGGCCATGAATGTTTATGACCAGGAGATGTTGGCTATTTTGCATGCAATTAAGAAGTGGCACCATTACTTGTATGGCAGTCGATTCAGAGTACACAGTGATCACAAGGTTCTTAAGTATTTCCTTACTCAGTCCAATCTTACTCCTAAGAAGCGTTGGTGGGTAGCTACACTACAGAATTACAATTTTGACATCACTCATACGAGAGGCAAAGACGATATAGTGGTTGATTCTCTTTCTCGTATGTGGGCTTGCAAAGTTTCAGCTATGACTGAATTGCACAATGATTGGATTGAAGAATTACAGGAGGCTTATCTTCAAGATGGTCATGACATAGTCACAAAGCTCATTTTTGGATGAATAATTCAGCCATATTTTTTAGAAATTATAGCAAGGTCTTATGGAAGAAAAATCGCATTATCAGCTCAAAAATGGCCTTATTTGGTTGAAAGGCAAGATTGTTGTTCCTTCTACCCCTTCTTTTATACAGAAAATTATGGAGGAACTACATTCTTTGCCTTTAGCTGGACATTTAGGAGTTTTCAAGACCTATGACAGGATTAGTAAAAGGTTATATTGGAAAGGATTGTAGAAAGATGTCAAGGACTTTGTCATGAAGTGTATGCCTTGTCAACAGAATAAGGATAGCACCCATAAGCCAGGAGGTTTGTTATAGGCATTACCTATTCCTATAGGTAAATATACTCATATTACTATGGATTTCATTATTGGCTTGCCTACTACCAAGAAGGGATGGAATAGTATATATGTGGTGGTCGATAAACTCACCAAGGCAGCCCATTTTATTCAAACCAAGATTCAATTTACTGCCTCTCAAGTGGCCAGTCAGTTTATGGAGCAGATTTTTAGACTACATGGATTACCGCAGGTGATTGTTCATGATAGAGACTCAAAGTTTATGAGTAACTTTTGATAGGTGGTATTTACATCTATGGGCACTAAATTGGCTCCATCTATGGCCTATCATCTACAAATTGATGGATAGACAGAAAGAGTCAATAAATGGTTGGAAACTTATCTTTGCCATTTTTGCTATGATGTCCGGATTCTTGGTTACACTTGGCTGAGTTTTCTTATAACAATTCTACCCACGCTAGTATTGGAGTTTCACCCTTTGAGGCTTTGTATGGTTACAAGGTGCCCTTACCCACAGTCTTCTTTAATGAAAGGATCAATCCTCATGGAAAGGAAGATTTAGAAAGAATGCAAACCCTTATTCAGTAATGCAAGATGAATCTTAGGAAAGCTCAAGACCAAATGAAGATGTATGCTGATGAGAAGAGGCGTTCTTTAGAGTTCCAAAAAGGAGAGTTGGTCTTACTGAAGATGTCCAAGTCTAGGTACTCTACATTAAAAGATGGATCTAGTAATAAGCTTGCTCACAAGTTTTATGGCCCTTAATGAATCCTTAAGCGTATTGGAGACTTGGCATACATAGTAGAGCTTCCCTCTTCCATAAAGATTCACAATGTCTTCCATGTTAGTCATCTCAAGCCTTTTTATGGTGATCCAGTGGATATAGTTGATGAGCTGCCACCTATTGATGAAGAAGATCTTATTCAATACATCTCAAAGGCTGTTATAGGTCAGCATGAGAAGAAGCTTCAATCTCATTCTATCATGGAATATTTGATCAAATGGAGAGGTTTACCACCTGAGAAAGCTTCTTGGAGGCCTGATTCTATATTGGATGAGTTTTGTTTCTTAAGGAATACATTAGTGGCTGAAGCCTATTGATTATGGAGCTAGTGATGATGCACACACAGGATCAGGATAGCACGCAGTTTTAGAATAGTTTTTATCGTGCCTAATTTTCAGAATTAAGCTATCTACATGGGCTTAAATTACTCTTCAAGAGCTCCGTTTTGATATGTGGCATATCTCATTTGGACACTTCTACTAGAAATTATGGCAGATTTGGTCCAACAGGGTCTGTTTACAGTAAGCTGTCTACTTCATTTTGAGATTGTTTGTTGAAGATTTTATGGGTCCATATACTTTTGAAGTATTCCAGATCATGTATATAGCTGAGGCCTACTCTTGCTCTTCAATTTTAGTCCATATTTTGGTCATACTTCATTCATTTTCCTATTTGTAAAGCTGTAATAATAGAGTAGTACTCTGTTCTATCCATCATTTTCTAGTCTTTCAAGTTTTTTTTTTAGGACAAAAACTTTTGGGAAGGGATGGATTGTAAGAAGCTGGGAACAAAGCCTTAGTGTAAAAATAATATTGATATTATGCCATGTCACATTGAAATTGGTATAAAAGGAGAGGATATGTAAATTTTTCACATCTCTTGACACATTAATACAATTATTGTCCTTCTCTCCCCTCTTGCTCACAATTTCCATGGCTTCTCTCTCTTTCCTGTATTTCTCTCCCCAAATCTAGTCTTTCTCTCTCTTCTGCAATCTTCTCTCTCCCTAGTTCTCTCTCTGACAAAGCTAGATTCAACTATACATACTTGGGCTTGTTGCATGTATCCATGCTAGCTTAGTCCCCTTGGGTGGAGTACTTCAAGGTAATGCATAAAAACTATGGCATTAAACCTTCTCTAGATCACTTTGTTGTATGCTTGACCTTTTTGCAAGATCTAGATGCCTTATTGAGGCATATAATGTTGTTATAGCCACTGAATAATTTTTGAGCCACTAATTTTAGGGTTTCTAGTAACCCATTATTAAGTTTCCTTAAACCAACCCCAAAATAACATTAGTTCTCTCTTATTATTATTAAATGGCTTATTTCTGGCAACATGTTAAATCTCAAGTTCTCTATAAATAGGAGTCTATGTGAGAGCATCCACAATTTCTTTATTTTAGCCAGCCATCATTCAGTCCTCTTACTCCACTATTGCCCTCCCCACTTTGAGAGGGCATTGCCAATCCATGGAATTGTGTTGACATGCTACCTTGCTATCCACAACAACTATATTACTGGTAACTTGATTACCAGCCATGCTATTGCTATATCCTTATTATATCATTGTGTCCTTGTTAGTTTGGGACACTCAATTGTTATACACCTATTTGATTACTTCCTAGCTAATTCATGGTCTACATGTTGCCTCTAGCACTCTCCACGTTTGCAATTACTACTTTAGTTGGCCACCTAGTCCCTCTCTAGAGACCCCCTCTCATGTCACATATACTCCGAATCTATGTTCTTACTATTGGAAGTTATGTTGGAGATGTTGTACCTAAGTTTGTTGTTGGGCCAATTTTCCCTACTAGTTGCTTACTTGTTGGAGGACATATGACTATTGACATCATTAAAAACCCATTCAACAATTGTGCTTGTAGAGGATTTGTTTCCCACACTAGCACTAGATCACTTAGACATCATGAAAGGCACATCCATATTATTGTTTCTATGTTTCAGGTCCATTCGTACAACATACTTTGATATTTATGCCTTTAGCCACATCTACCCCAATTGTAGAGACCCGAAGGTTTGCAGTGCTCTATATCTAGCATCATTCATACTATTAAAAACCATTTATAAAGCCCTAATAGCTAGTTTGTGATAAGTTCTATGACAAAACTAGTGTTTTGTGCCTATTACATAAGGATATATTAAATTAAATTATTTTAAAAATTTAAAATTACAATAAGGGATTTAAAAATTATAGTAAAAATTTAGAGAAGGGTCAAGAAAATATCACAAAATAAGTTATATAAGGATATATAAAACCTGCTATGAACACGTGAGGTATATAGGATGGAGAGAGTGTGTTTAGAAGAGAAGCAAGAAAAGAAATCGAAACACATAAAAAGTGTGGATAAAAGGAGCTCTTACTATGGTGTTTTTACATCCTTCATTCTCACTCGCTGTCGATATACTTCTTCATGTAGAATGTGTAGGGAAAAGGAAAGTTTCATCTATAGGGAAAATTTAATGGCATTATTGTGTTTTCCTGGATGTATGCCAAAATGCACACCAATAATAGCATAGAAAAAAGTACTTGGACTTGCATTGGGATATATATTGATGCTTATAGTTGAACTATACCCATGATAGTAGTAGGAAGTAGAATATTGAACGTATTCTTTTTCCACATTCTTCTTTAAAAGTCATGTTGGTATCCTTGCCATATGTTGCAGTGTTTTAGAGATGCTATCAAATTTTTTATATGATTCCTAAAATTCAATAAATATTATTTATAGTTATTTCAAGTTATACGCTTCAAGAAAGTTTATGAATGCATTTTTCAAAGCATTTTCTACTAAACATGGATTATATAATCCATAGGAAATGTGGTTGAGTCCCTTTTTAGGTATATTATATGTCAATAAAAATTTCCAAATCATAAGTTACAATATAAGGGAGTAGGCCTGCAAACAGCTACGACACTTATGTCCATATTTCTACTACTAGCACTCTTCTGGGATAACTCATGTTCTGGAAATTGTCTTACATCTAATTAGGAAAGCTAAAGCTTATACTACTAGAGTTACTAGAGATTATGTAGGCATCTGTAGTCAACAAGGTTGAGGGGTAGTTATATGTTCATATAGCTTGGCTAGGATTGAACAATGCCCAAAGAAGGCCTCTAGCTCGACCATCATTGTCTCTCTCCCATCCTCAAGGTTGGGGTCTTGTGATGATGACCTCCAGCACATTAAATTTTCATTAAGATGAAGAGAAACATCTACAAAATGCATAGTATAGAAACTCAACTATTTCTATAGTAAACCATGATTATAAAATTATAAATCAAGCATATATCAAAGTATAGATAGCTATATCTTTGATTAGTTAATGATTTTTCTTTCCTTTTTTTCAAGTAAGAAAAAGTGCAAATGGTGTGTACCCTAAACACATAAGAAATCAACAGTTATATAAGGTGATAGTTAAATCATTTAATCATATATTTATTTAATTCATCAACTAGATGACTTTGCATAAGAAAAATGCTACTTTTAATTCCTTGTATGCCTATACCTTTATGTCTATACTTAGCCTAAGCTTAGTGATGCCTTGCCTAACATGGCTTTCCTTGGCTACACTTAGCATAGATAAGCATATCCAATCGTAGTGGCATAGCCTAACATTAGCCTATACTTATACTTAGCCTAAGCTTAGTGAGGCCTAGCCTAACACGGCTTTCCTTGCCCATACTTAGTATAGGCAAGCATAGCCAATCCTACTAGCATCATAGGTTGATCTATAGTTAGACTTAGGGGTGCAGCTTATAGAACATGTAAGATACCATGTGAGTTCAAAAGAAATGTTAAGTTATTTTGTAAAACTTAGAGGATTATATTTATAGAAGGGATTTTTAATTACAATTTGGGAAAAATCAGTCATTTTAGTAAAGTAAAAGGGCCATTTTATGGATTTATAACATGTAAACAAAGGTATTTATTAATACCATTTGGACACACACTATATAGATGATTTCTTATAGGTGCACCCCCCGAGTAGTTAGCCCATGCCTATAGCCTAAGCTTAGTGAGACCTAGCCTAACATGGCTTTCCTTGACCATAGTTAGTATTGGAAAGCATAACCAACCCTATTGGCTCTATATAGCCTAACCTATAGTTAATCTGTGCATATACTTGGCTTAAGTTTAGTGAGGCTTAGGAAAGCGCCACACTTAGCATAGGTAAGCGTAGCCAATCCTAATGGCTTGGTATAGCCTAATCTTTAGCTTAGTGAAGTCTAGGCTAACATGGCTTTCCATGCCCACACTTTGTATAGATGAGTATACCGAAGCCTAGCCTAGGAGATGATGTGGCAAATAGTTGATGATATGGTAGATACTTGATGATGAAGCACATTCTATGGTTTGCAAGTCTCAACCATAGCTTGGCATATTCTATCCTACACTTATCCTATGTGTATTCTTGGTTTTGTCTTAGCAAAGCCTAACCTAGCTTACATTTAACCTACACTTAGTGTATTTTTATAGTTAGCTTACACATAGCCATCTCTCTCTCTCTCTCTCTCTCTCTCTCTCTCTCTCTCTCTCTCTTTCATTATATAATATCATTATATAATAGTTTATATGCATGTAGAGTTACTTGTTGTGCACTTATATTTAATATGTTAGTATGTATTCATTATGGCTACATATACAATTCAATAATTTCTAATAGCTACATGCACAATTTAATAATTTTGACTTTATTAATAATAATGAGATTTTCTCTATTAAAGAGGATACTTTTACTCAACGAACTTAACAATCTTCTTTTAAGTAACTTAATTCACATTGCTCTATATTTACATGATTCGTAAATGTTAAGAAAAATATATTTGATGTAATTACTTGATTCTTAATTCTTACTAAAATTTATTATATTTTTTTAATGAATCTCTTTGAAGTAAAACTTGCTTTATTTGATGCACTTTGCTTATACGTAGCTAAAGTAAGATTTAATTTGATGAATGGTGATATCATGCAATTTATCCTACCTTTAAAGATTTAAAAATCTAAATTAATAGTTTCTAATTTATTTTAATATTTATTTTTTATCAAGGTTTTTTACTTATCTAAGTTGTAAATTATAAAATTTCCAATTAAATTTTGAAAGAACATTCGATAAGCCTGTGGAAAGAAATTGGGATGGTGTGTTGTCTATACTCACAATTGCATTTGTAGATCCCATGCTCCTTGCTCTAGAGAATTGTCTCTTCGGAGCCATTGCAAATAAGGTCCTCGTATGCTAGTCTCTGAACCCATGTGATACATACATATATTTATGACTAAACTACATGAGACTTTGAGCAGCTACGTGGATCTCTTGCGAAAAAACGGAGTCATTCCACGAATGCTAGGGCCAAGACGGTGGATAGAGTTTTTGCAAACTGAAAGTGGTGCTTCTTCTATGTAGTGGTTTGGTGATGATGATCTCTTCTTGCTCTTCTCTTTCCTTATTACTCCCTCTTTTCCTCTTATATCTCCGTTCTTCTCCTACTCTCTTCCTTCTTCTTCTCTTTCTCTCACTCCTAATCTCTTCCTTCTTCTTCTCTTTCTCTCACTCCTACTATCTTCTTCTTCTTCTTCTTCTCTCTCTCTCTCTCTCTCTCTCTCTCTCTCTCTCCTCTCTCTCGATATGATAGCAATAATTGGTAGCCAATAAGAAAATAGACTTATACATATGCCTTTGCTAAGGCTTTATAGCCTTAGTCTAAAGGCTATTAGATCTTTCATTCTTGTGATTATCGTTTGTTGGGAACTACAAGATACTTCAGACTGATGTAAAGTGTGATGATACCAAGGGCGATTTCCATCTAACAATTAGTAAAGATGATGATTTTGAGGCAATTGGTGGCGACCAACTCAAGGAGAAGGTGACATTCAATTTGATGGTAGCATGATTAGTTCCTTAGCTTGTTATCAATATCTTTTCTTTTCATTAAGTAGAACTTTTTTACGATTATAAAACCTTATAATTTTACCCCCCTTTGCACGCAAGTTTTCACGACATTACATCATTTTTACCTTAGAGGAATTGAGATATCTTCATCTAAAAGTTAGGGAATAAGTTAAATTGTAGGACTTGTGGGTTAGGAACTAGTATGCTTCTACTGCGCTACTCTAACTACATACAATATTGAAAGTTCAAAGCAATATAGTGATTACAAGGGCAATGTGAAATACCCATTGCAAGGTAGTTCCTCTTATGATCTATTACAAGTGTAGAGCTTATTACATATCATGAAGATCTTTTTGATCTTTCTAATTATCTTCAAAGATTTTAGTGGGCTCTAGTCCTTCATCACCAAAGAAACTAGGGATCTTGCTTATATAGGATATCTTCATCCATCCAAGTGGCATTATTTTTAGGATAGTCTTTCCACTACATGAGAGATATTCCTTAATGATTCTACTTCTAAGGATACAATGCCTTACATAAATTATTGTATTAGGTTGAAGCTCAAGGACTCATTGGCTTGGCATTACAACATTTTGATCATCAAGAACATGATCAAGATTGGATACATAACCTTTTAGAAGGCTAACATAAAATACATTGTGAACTTTCAAGTGTTTAAGAAGTTGTAACCTGTAAGCATTGAGTCCTAGACACTTGAGAATCTTGTATCATGGTCCACAATATCTTGGGATTAGCTTCTTGAATCTCCCTAAGGATAATTAACTCTTCTAAGGATGAATATGAATTTAAAAAATGTATCCTTCCTTGAACATTCATTCTTGTCTTTCTAGATCAATATATGCTTTCTACCAATCCTTGGCAGCCTAGATATCTTATCTAATATCCTTAACTTCTTCATCCATCTCTTTCAACATCTTCTTGAAAGTGTCTACCTTTAAGATAGGGTCAGAAAAGTTCAATGGGGTTAGGAATTCTTGCCCATATAGATCTTGGAATGGTATTATCTAAATGCTTTGATGATAAGATGCATTCTAGGCAAACTCCACCAAAGATAGATATTGTATCCACCCCTTAGGTTCCTTGTAGCAGTAGGCTCTAGGTATATCTTTGATAACTTAGTTAACCTATTCCGTTTGCCCATGAGTTTGTGGATGATAGGTGGTGTTGAAACAAAGTTGGGTACCAATGGCCTCAAATAAGCTCTTCCAGAAGTGAGGAGTAAAAAGAGAATCATGATCACTGATGATCCTTTTAAGGCAATCCTCCATGCACCCTAAATAGCTCCTTCACAAAGATCCTTCCAATATCTGAAGCCTTGTAGTTGATTATACAACCAGCATAAGATGAGTAACCTTAGTTAGTATATCCACAATCACTAGGAATGAATTGTATTCTCCTTGGACATAGGGTAATTCGACTATAAAATCTATGTTGATATATTTTCACTTCGTTTGCAGGATATCAAATGATTGGAGCTTTCTTAGCATCTTAACATGCTCAACCCATTTGTTGGCAACTTAGGCATTTAGTGACATATTTAAGCCCATATCATTTGAGCTTTTTCTAATGAAAGGTTCTTCTTAAAATATTGAGAGTCTTTGCATAGTGTGGATGTCCTAAGAAAGGGGGATCATGGGCTTCCCAAAGTATCTTCTCCTGACCCTTCAAATGCATAGTCTTATGTTAAAGAGAGAGGTCCTCCTTGTACAGGGAATTTTAGATACTGGAGTCTGTGCTTGGGGCTTATCCCCTTAGATATGACCTCTTTTATAATCTATTTATACCTTGGATCCTTACTTCTATGATTGGATTACTAAGCCCTGACACCATTGCTTCTTGTTTGGCCATTTCTATGATTGGATTACTAGGCACTGATACCATTACTGCTAGAGATTTTGCCTTAGAGGGTTCCTCTAAGATAAGGTCATTGAGAAATGCTTTGCGACTTAGGGCATCCACAACAATCTTCTCCTTACCTAGCTTGTACTTGATATCAAAGTCATACTCTTGTAAGGCTTCTATCCATTGTCATTGCCTCATGTTTAGGTCTAGCTTAGTGAAGATCCATTTGAGACTCTTATGGTTAGTAAACTAAAGTAAACTTATTGCCAAGTAAATAGTGTCTCCATAATTTGAGAGCATTAATTACAAGAAGTAGTTGCCAATCATGGATAGCATAAAACTTCTCATGAGTCTTTAACTTCCTAGAAGAATAGGCTATCAAATGGCCTTCTTG
The DNA here is from genome assembly GCF_053477565.2 of Lygodium microphyllum. Classification (NCBI taxonomy): domain Eukaryota; kingdom Viridiplantae; phylum Streptophyta; class Polypodiopsida; order Schizaeales; family Lygodiaceae; genus Lygodium; species Lygodium microphyllum. The sequence continues at coordinate 68,095,754 of NC_141135.1, forward strand.
CATGGCAACTTTAAATTCTTGGCTCAAGTTAGGCAGTTTCAAGCTAGAAGCTATAATCAAGCTTTGTTTAAACTTCTCAAAGCTAGACTATTCAGTAGGATTCCATACAATAGCAACCACCTTCTTGAGTAAATTAATTAAGGGTGCAATAATCAAGGCATAGTCCTTGATAAAAATCATGTACTATCCTATTAAGCCCAAAAACTCTAGAATTCCTTAACCATTGTAAGGGTGCCCATTGTTAGGGTGCCCATTCTTACATGTCTTTAACCTTGATAGGATCAATCACAATCCCTTTGTTAGAGACTATAAATCCAAGATACTCAATGTGCCTCTTGAAGAAGACACATTTCTTCTTCATGGAATAAACTTTGTGTGTTCTCATTGTTTTAAGCCAACTTGGAGTTTCAACTCATGATCCTCATCCTTCTTTGAGTAGGTTAGGATGTAATCAAAGAAGAAAAGAACAAAGTCATCAATATAGGGCTGAAAGATATCTTGCATTATCATGTTAAAGGTCATAGGTGTATTGGTTAATCCAAAAGACATCACTATGAATTCGTAATGGTCATACCTTGTGTTAAATTCAGCTTTTGGAATGTCTTACTCTTTGATCCTTACTTGATAATTACCTAATCTTAGAATAATTTTTTAGAAGATCCTTGTATTAAATATGGTCAAGTAATTCGTCTATCCTTGGAATTGGATACTTGTTCTTCTTGATCGTTACCTAGTTTGGTCCACGATAGTCGATGCATAGATGAAGAGTTCCATCCTTCTTCTTTTGGAACATCATTGGTGATACCCACAACAAATTACCTGGCCTAATGTATCCTTGGTCTAGTGTCAAGTTCACTTCTTCTAACCTGGCCAAAATCTTCTCACAAGCTGAAATATGATCAGCCACAAAGTATCTGCATCCCTACTCATTTAGACTCTCATTCTTTTCTTCTTTTGCACACCCCTTAATGGGCACATCATCCAAGAAAGGCATGGTAAGTTGAGGTATGTAATCACGAAGGACCTTGTGCATGGCATTCATCATATGCGCAACTGAATTAGTGGCACCTTGAGGCAAGTTACACATCCTGACAAGCCCAATAGGAGTTCTCATAGTGGTTATGTCCCTGCTTTCCAAAGCCAGTTGAAACTGATCATATCTCGAATACAAATCACCTAAAGAATAGATGGCACGTCCAGCAAATGCTTCTACAAACTCATCCACAACTAGACCTATACCAACATTCCTGATAGTAACTCTGTTTACTGGCTACATGTCCTGTATAAATCGGAGAGTACCATTCTTCTTTGGAACCGTAAACCACCTATTTGAGTATGGTGCAGATGAAGGCTCTAGGATTCCCATCCTGATTTTCTCATTCAACAAGTCAATCAGCTTTGGCAGGTGTGCCTTAGGCACTGGAATAGGTCGGAGGTTCCATGGAATATTATCCGGATTCACACATCCAATCTCATGCGGGAAAAAAGTAAACCCCCTTCCATGTCGCTCAAGCATCTCCTGAAAGCATTCCTTCTCCGTGGATAGCAAGAAATCACCATTTCCAATTTTCAATTCAGCAAGAGTCTTTGTTGAAAATTTATGGCCTATATGCTCTGGATTCCTCAAAATTGGCTATTTGGCAGCCCTCTCTATTTGCTGATCACTGTCAGGTGGAAGCGGTACAGCTATTGGCTTCACCTTCTTATCCACAATTTTGTATTTCGTGTCAACCCTGGCTTCATTATGATCCTTTGCATTACTCAAATCTTGCTGTAAATCAGCAATTCTGCACTCCAGGCTGAATATCCTCAGCCCTCTGCTCTATGGACTGCATAGGAATAGCCCTAAACTCTGGATGCTGAAATATTTCACCAGTAAACTCTGTTGGCTGAAAGTTTTCAGCCCTCTGTGTCTCTGTAGGCTGATCATAATCAGCTGGAAACTCTGTTTGTTGAATTTCTTCAACACTCAATACTTTTTGCTGAGTCACCTCAGCCTCTGACTCTATCTGTGACACAAAATCTGCAATTTCATGAAACATATCCAGGGATTGCACTAATACATTACTGTGACAACTCTACATATCAGTTTTCAGCATATTTTCCATCTCTATCATCGTATCTGCACAAATCATACTATCATACATCCCATCTATATGCTCATCATCCTCTAAAATACCTGTATTTTTCAAATTTTTCTCCTTCCTGCATATATACTGCCTGGCAGCTCTAGGCAACTTAGAAGTATTCTAATAACTCATTGAACTGTTTGCTGAAATCCCAACAAAACCGGAGGAGAAAACATTGCTGCCACGAGGTGGGAACTCCAATCTCCTCTGCTCTGTACCACCATCGTCTCGCGAAATGGCGGTACCTAATGAAAACCCGAATCCCTCACAGTGGGCAAAGGTGCATCTCTAAGAGTATCCCTGTTTCTAACATGGTTCACACACACAGTCATAAACTGTACTACTCTCATGCCATCTTTACTGCGAATCCGTGCATAAGCAGATCCATCATCCATTACCTTTGTTTCCATGTGCATCTCTATAATGAATGGTTGTCCAAGAATTATGGGATAAGAGCATGAATCCTGCACAAAGAAATGGAAATCCTCCTCCACATCTCCAATAGAAACCCTGACACTGGGACAGGCAACATACAAATCACCTGCAGTGTTGTTGGCGGCTCTCATACGCCACCCATGCTCTACATCCATAGACCATCTGTTACTTTCATAAACTCCACGAACTATGAGATTAATCTCTGAACCATGATCCACCAAAGCAACATAAGGCACTTGTTTCTCTCCAATTTTTACCATCGTCTTTGTAGTTGCCCTAGCCCAATGACTCCGCAAAAAGTGACTACGCGGTATCAAGACAGGCTCATCAGTTTCAGCATAGTGCATAGGCTAAACTCTCTTCTCTATCTGTGGAAAAACAGAAGCATTCTCAACCATAACCTCATCCTCATCCTCATCCACCTCCCCAATCAAAACTCCCTGTGTATCAATAGTAGGCAATGCATGTCTTTTCCTCTTCAGGACCTCTTGAAACTGATCTTGAAACTCTCTTTTCGAGATGCCCAAAACCTCAGAAATAGTAAAAATCACCTCACTGCCAAGTTTCTTTTGTCATATAGAGAAACTCTTGACTTACTAAGACTACCTTGTCAATGTTTCCTATACTACAAGGCATTAAAATATAGAGAAACTCTTGACTTACTGAGACCACCTTGCCTTAGAGATAATTTGTCATGAATCTCACCTCTCACTTCCCTTGGTTAGATAGCTTTAGTTATCTACATACCTAACACATTTATATTGTATAAATAAAATCACCTTCCTTAATTAATCCTTTTAGTCACAGTATTCATTCACGTAACTTAGGTCACAACATACAAACAATGAAAACAATCATTTTGAATACTTCTTCTTTATTTATTAGAGAATCTTATATAAGTGTTCATCTTGCTCCCATATGGAAGAATGATTCGAAGGCCTTTATTTTGCCAAGATTTTATCCCTAACTAGGAATGGGGCTCTCAAGAAGTCCATCCTAAGTCATATAGGGTTTTAGATAGCTCCTAGGAGCCTAAGAGTTTACTGGCCAAAGTGCCCCTAGCATCCTCAACTCCTCCTACCCAAGGATCCCCTATGGAGCAACCTCTCACCAACAACAGGGCTAGTCTGAAATCTCCTAGGTAGAAAAAACCAATCCCTCTTGGTGAAGGATCTTGTAGCTAGCTTTGGAAAAGGTCTAGCACACATTCCATTTATCTTATTGTCAATATGGTACATTAGGGTTTTGACCAATTAAATCAAACTTCCTAAGTGTATCAAGTCAACTTGTATGCACCATTTACAAGCATAAGCAATTCTTCTTCAAGAAATATTTCTATACAATAGGGATGCAATTAGAGTAAGGTTTTAACCTAGTGGCATTTCTTTCCAGCTTGGTCTTGTCCCCTTTTTGAATTTTCTTATTTTTTCTTTGGATTTTTCTAGGTTTTCTTTGAATTCTCAATTCTAATTAGTCTTCTTTATTGGAACTTTCCTTGGTTATTAGTAATTTTTCTAACTTGTTTTGACCTTTGCTCACAACCTTTGTCAGTCTAAACCTTTGTTGAAGGTCGGTTGATTGACCTTGTTACGAGTCTTGCGTAGCCTTCTATGAGCTAGAATATGGTTAAGATTTATCTTTTACTTATGGAAACTAAGTCGAATACCTTGGAATCTTGAATTTTCCCCTGGAAGCTATGTAAGTTAACAAGATGAGTATTTTTCCTAGGAATTTCAAGCTTATGTTTTCTCAAAACAAGACCATATCAGCTTTTCGGTTACTTCATGAACTAGGATTCGTACTTCACTTTGTTATGTTTGTAAAATCAATCAATTGGAATATTCTAGGCTTCTAATGGCTACGTACACAATTCGATCATTTTTAATGGCTATGTACACAATTTAATAATTTTGACTTAACTAATAACAATGAGATTTTCTCTACTAAAGAGGATACCTTTACTCAATGAATCTAACAACCAACTTATAAGTAACTTAATTCACTTTTTCCTATATTTGCATGATTCGTAAATGCCAAAAAAATATTCTTAATGCAATTACTTGATTCATAATTCTTACTAAAATTAATTGTGGATTTTTCAAATACACACACATGAACTAAAAATTGATTTATTTGATGCAAATTGCTTATATGGAACCAATTTATCCTATCTTTAAAGGTTTAGAAATCTAAATTAATAGTTCCTACTTCATTTTAACATTCCTTCCTTGTCAAGGTTTTTAACTATCCTAAGTTGCAAATTATGAAAATTCCATTTAAAATTTGGAAGAACATTTGATAAGCCTATGGAAGGAACTTGGGATGGTATCAAATGAGATGGTGCCTTATCTATGCTTGTGATTGCATTTGTAGCTCCCACACTGCCCTCTCCAAAGTATCATCTCTTTAGAGCCATCATGAAAAAGGTCATTGTATGCTAGTTTTTTTACCTTCGTCAGTCTTGAAAATATGATTGGAAACCTCGAGTAGCTAGTTGGATCTCTTCTGAGATGGAGACCTCATAGAGAGGAAAAGGAGCCATTTCATAGATGCTAGGGGGAAGAGGGTAGATAGAGTTTTTGGAAGCCAAAAGTGGTGTTTCTTCTACCAAGTGGTTGTCAGTGATGATGGTCTCTTCTTTCTCTTCTCTTTCCTGATACTCCCTCTCTATCTCTTCTATCTCGTTCTCCTACTCTCTTCCTTCTTCTTCTTTTCCTCTCACTCCTTGTACCTCCTCCTCCTCCTCCTCCTTCTTCTTCTTCTCTCTCTCTCTCTTTATATATATATATATATATATATATATATATGATAACAACAACTAGTGGCCAATAAGAAAATCAACTTATGCATATGCCTTTACTAAGGCTTTACAGCCTTAGTCTTAAGGATAACTAGCTCTTCCATTATTGTGATTATCATTTTCTAGACTGCGAGATGCTTTGGACTGATGCAAAGTGTGATGATGCCAAGGGTGATTTCCATTGAACAACTGGTAAAGATGATGATGTTGAGGCAATTGGTGGCAACAACCTTGAGAAATGGATGACATTTGATTTGATGGCAGTGCGATCAATTCTTCCAATGACTAGTTCGTTATATCAATTTCTTTTCTTTTTGTTAAGTAGAGTCCCTTAAGTTTATAAAACTATATAAGTTTATCTCCCTTCACACTTGAGTTTTTGCAACATTGCATAATTTTTTCCTTAGAGGAATCAAGATGTCCCCATCTCAAAGTTAGGGATTCAATGACGTATTTAAGCACATCTCCTTTAATCTTCTCCCAATGAAATATTCTTCTTATAGTGTCAAGAGTCTTTGTATAGCTTGAACATCCTGAGAAAGGGGAATCATGGGCTTTCCAAAGTATTTTCTTCTTGAGATCTTAACTCCTTCTTGGAATGCACAATCTTGTGTTAAAGTAGACGAGTCCTCCCTCTATAGAGATTTTTAGAAACTTAAGTTTATGCTTGGGGCTCCTTTGATAGGACCTCTTTTATCATATATTGATACCTTGGATCCTTATGCGATTCTTCTTTGGCTATTTCTATGATCCCATTACTAGGCATTGTCATCATTGCTGCTAGAGATTTTTCCTGAGAGTTTCTCTGAGATAAGGGCATTGAGAAATTCTTTGTAGCTTAGGGTACCTGCAATGACATTCTCCTTACTTGGCATGTACTTGATCTCATAGTCATACCCTTGCAAGACTTCTATCTATCGTTGTTACCTCATATTTAGGTCTTTCTAAGTGAAGATCCATTTGAGGCTCTTATGGTCAATAGGTAAACTATAGTGTCTCCATAATTTGTGAGCATGAATTATAATAGGTATTTCTAGATCATGGGTAGCATAATTCTTCTCATGAGTCTTTAGCTTCCTAGAAGAATAGGTTATTGGATGGCCTTCTTGCATGAGTATACAACCTAATGCAGAAGAGCTTGCATCAATGACAACTTTAAATTTCTGGCTCAAGTCAGGTAGATTCAAGATAGGAGTTATGATCAATCTTTGTTTAATATTCTGAAAGTGAGATTGTTCAGTAGGAGTCCACATAATAACAATATGCTTCTTAAGTAAATTGTTAAGGGTGTGGCAATCCAGGCATAGTCCTTGATAAAAATTGTATACTATCCTCTTAAGCTAAAAAAACTTCAGAGTTTCTTCAATGTTGTTGGGGTTTCCCATTCTTGCACATCTTTAACCTTGACAAGATCTACCATAATCCCTTTGTCAAAGACTATACATCCAAGATACTCAATCTGCCTCTTAAAGAAGAAACATTTCTTCTTCTTGGTATAAATTTTGTGTATCCTCATTGTTTCAAGGACAACTAGGAGTTGCAACTCATGATCCGTATCTTTCTTTGAGTAGGTTAGGATTAAATCGAAGAAGACAAGGACCAAGTCATTAAGACAGTGCCAAAAGATGTCTTAAATTAGCTTGTTTAAGATTGCATGTGCATTGGTTAATTCAAAAGACATCACGATTAATTGGTAAATTTGGTTGTACCTTGTGTTAAATGCAGTTTTTAAAATGCCTTCTTCTTTGATCCTTGGTTCAAGAGTTTCTTGAGCTATTCTTTCAACTCATTGGCTTCTGGAATAGACATATGATATGGTCACTTTGCTACTACTGAAGCACTTCCTAGTGTTAGCTTAATTTCATGCTAAACTTCTCTTTGTGGGGGAAGTACTATTAGCTCTTCCAAAAACACATCTGCGTATTCCTTTAACTAGGATGGTTCTTTTTCAGCTTCCTTCCCTTGCTTAGTCTTATTAAGTTTGATTAGGTTGAGCAGAAATTTTCTCTTTCCCATTGCTAATTCTACTAAGAACTTTGATGTAGGTATAGTGTATATTCCTTTTGTCTATTCCTTTGTCCCTTCTCTTGAAGGTTACTCCAACAACTTTTTCTTCAATTATTAAACTAGATTTTGGCTATGAGATTGTTATTGGAACATTGTTTGGCCTAAACTTTGGGCATTGTCTTCTGAAGTGGTTGAAAATACCTTGATGCCTCCTTGTTACTTGCTCCATGTACAAAGTTTCCAACTGTACTTGTCCTAGCATTTTTCCTTTGATTGGTCTGGTATTATCCTTGGATCCTTTTAATATACCCACAACATGGTCCTTTGTATGGACAATATTGCCCCCAAAATTTTCCACTCTTAAATGTTGCCTATAGCTCTTGGATAATGGGCCTTGCTTGAATTAATGGATCTTGTAAGTCCGATGGGCACATTACTTTGAGGTGAGTATCCAAAGGAGAATTTAGCCCATGGAAAATCTTTGACACCCACTAGGTGATGTCCATGGGTGGGAGATACTTCAAAAGGGATACAAATCTACAATAGTAGGCTTGCAAGCCCAACCCAAATTGCTTCCAACTAAAGAATTTGTTCATCTTTAAGGTGTGGTATGCCAGTGGGAGGTATTGTCTGCATAATCTTCCTTCAATTTTTTCCAAGTAATGGTTGCTTCCAAAACCCCTTGGTCCTTACACCATTACTTTCACCAAAGTCAGGCATTACCTGTCAACTTTACCTTAGCTATCATTGCTTGATTAGGAGGAGTAGTACCTATAGTAGGAAGGTAATCCTCCATAAATTCAATCCAAATTTTCTACTTTAGATTCAACATCCTTTCTTTTGCCATCAAACTCGAGCGGTTTGATTTTCTTGAGAAGAAATTTCTTCTCTTGTGCTTCTGTCAAGGTAATCATAGGCATGGAAGGTGTAATATCCTCAAATTTTTTACATTTGCAAGATTAGATATACATTGTATGTGCTATAACTTTCATCCCTCTCTAAGGTTTTTGATCATTGAATCCACAATTTTTAAATTTATAAGATAAGTCTAGTACGAAAGTACATGATCTTGTAAAGAATTCAAGACTCTTTTATTATTCATGGTTGCAATAATGCTAGCCATTTCTTGCAATTTTTAAATTTATAAGATAAGTCTAGTACGAAAGTGCATGATCTTGCAAAGAATTCAAGACTCTTTTATTATTCATGGTTGCAATAATGCTAGCCATTTCTTTGTTACATCAAATAGACATAATTGAGATCAAGCTAGGAAGACTTTTTTGTCAAAATAGTTGTAGTTTTGAAATTCAAATACATCCATGATTTTGTAGGTTAGAGGCTCATCAAATATATTTAGGACTTTATATTTTTGGGAGAGATTTGGGAAACCATATTTACAACTATTATTTCACCGCGAGTATACTAAATTGGTAACACACTCAGCTGGGAGAATGTGAAGTACTTGGTCATAAAGATAATAGTTTTGAGGAATCCATTGTTTGCCTATGTTGAGGGTGGGATTTAGGTGTGATTCTTCAAAGATAAATAGCTTGACCAACTTAAGGTGTTCCATCCACTTGATTCTTTTGACATTGTTTTGAAGATAGGCAAGTCGGTTGGCATTGATAAAATAGTAGACATTGCTTCATGTCCATCCACACTCCTGATATAGCAGTGAGGGATTATACATATGCTCCAAGATTCTCATGAAGTGATCCGGCGAATCAAAATCAAGAAAATGTATCGTGGAGATACACATTACTCAAAACACCAAGATTTTTCACCAATCTTTATTATTCTGAAAGAGATTCCACTAATTGTTGGAGGGTGAATCATATTTGCATCGAGATTTTTTCATTAAACAAGGCTGCAAATAATTATTTCTATAGATTAATTTAGTTTTTGCTCTAATACCACGTGTCATGTATCCACTCTAAGATGTCCTTAGTGGTATGATTTAATGACCCATTGAGATGATTTTCTAGACGACATCGCTTGGTACTATTTTGAATAACATGAGGTTTACTACCTAGGCTCTCTCAAGTCCACTTTGCAACACAAGGCTTTGGCCCCATTCCCACGAGAATTGATCTAAAATTTGGATTCTAAGTAAACTAAGGTCACCTATTCAGATTAACTAGCATTGGTCTTTGAGCATCTTCTTGTGTTAGATTCCCCGACTCGTATCATATTTGGTTCAAGGAGAGTGAGAAAGGAGGGGGAGTATAGATATGCCAACCCCTCTACCCATAGGATAAAGTCTCACTCCATTATCCTAAAACGATACGGTATTAAGGTGCTAATTGTGGTTAATGTTACTTATATTATAATGCATCAAGATATAGAGAAACTCTCAACTTATCAAGACCACCCTGGCTTAGAGTGGATTCATCACGAATCTCATCGTTGCGCTACCCTCAGTTGGATAGTTTTAGTTATCTACTTACCTAACACATTTATGCTATACAAATAAAGTTAGCTTCCTTAATTAATCCTTTCAGTCATAGTGTTTATTCACGTAACTTAGGTCACAATAGACAAACAATAAAAACAATCCTTTGAAATATAACTTCTTTATTTATTAGAGAAACTTATACAAGCGTTCACCTTCCATCCATATGGAATAATGATTTGAAGGCCTTTATTTTACCAAGAATTTGGATGGTTCTTAGGAGCCTAAGATTTTATTGGCTAGAGCCTCCCTACCACCCTCAACACATCCTTCCAAGGGATTCCCTATGGAGTAACCTCTTGGTGAAGGATTTTGTAGCTAGCCTTGGGGGAGGTCTAGTATGCTTTCCTTTTATCCTAGTATTGTAAATTTGGTATATTAAGATTTTGACACATTCAATTAATATTTCTGATTACATTAAGTCAACTTGTATGCACCATTTACAAGTATAAGCAATTCTTTTTCAAGTAATATTTCTACACAATAGGAAGGTGATAAGAGTAATGCTTTAACCTAGTAGCAATTATTTCCAACCTTGTCCTATCTCCCTCTCTTAGATTTTCCTACTTTCTCTTTGGATTTTTCTAGGTCCCTTTGATTTCTCAATTTTATCCAGCCTTCTAATTTGTTGGATCTATCCTTGGTTATTCTTAATTTTTAAAACTTATTTTGACCTTTGCTCACAACCTTTATGAGTCTAAATCTTTATTAAAGGTTGGTTGATTGACCTTATTATGAGTCTTGATTATTTTCTTAGACTTATATGAGCTAGGATATGGCTAAGATTTATCTTTACTTATGAAAACTAAGTTGGAAACCTTGGAATCTTGATTTTTACCTTGGAAGCTACGTAAACTAACAAGGCAAGTATTTCTCATAGGAATTTTAGGCTTCTATTTTCTTAAAAGAGCATCATATTGGCTTTTCAATTACTTTATGAACTAGGGTTCATACTTTACTTTGTTATGTTGATCAAATGAGTTGATTGGAATATCGTAGGCTTCTAATGGATGCCATACGTAATTTAATACTTTCTAATGGCTACGTATGAAATTTCATAGTTTTGACTTAGCTGATAACAATGAGATTTTCTCTATTTAAGAGCGGACTTTTACTCAATGAGTTTAATGACCTACTTTTAACTAAATTAATCCACTTTTTCCTATAATATAAGTGCCAAGAAAAATATTCTTGATGCAATTACTTGATTCTTAATTCTTACTAAAATTTGTTGTGGATATTTCTAATAAACATTTCTAAATTAAAAGTTGATTTATTTGATACACTTTGTTTATATGTTGCCAAAGCAAGATTTAATTCGATGCATTATGATGTTGTGAAATTTAGTCAGGAATATTAGTCAACATACTTTATCTATGCTTGATGAAGATGTCAATCTTGAACATCTTTTGCTTTGGCTACCACTACACAGAGAAAGCTTTCCCTAATCGTATATGCCATATGGGACAATTTATGTGTAGGTTTAAAAGGCCCTCAAAAGATCTCATGCCTCTCTCTCTATCTCTCCCTTGATTTATTCTCCCTCTCTGAGTCCCTCTTTTCCACTCTCTTAAGCTCTCCTCTCTCTCTCTCTCTCTCTCTCTCTCTCTCTCTCTCTTTAAAAAAAGAATGAAAAAAAGGTCAAACAAAGCAACTAATCTATAATTTTCTCTCTTTCTCTATTTCCTTAAAGCAGTCAAACCATAATTTCTCCTCTCTCTCTCTCTCTCTCTCTCTCTCTCTCTCTCTCTCTCTCTCTCTCTCTCTCTCTCTCTCTCTCTCTCTCTCTCTCTCTCTCTCTCTCTCTCTCGTATAGAAATTTCAAATTTCATGATCAAGAAACTCAAAATTGACCACAACAAAGTATATTATCATATCTTCTATTTCTCTTGATCACACACACAAACTTTCTCACTCAAATTTGTTACAAGAAAGCTCAAAATCTAAGTTTCTCATGCATATATGCAAACAACAAACACTACCTTGAAGCTATGGTATTCTTCAAGTATAGTGTGGAGCAAAGAGAGTATTTAGAAGAGAAGCAAGCAAAGAAATTAAAAGTCATGAAAAGTATAGATAGAAGCTCTTGTTGTTCAGGTGTTTTTAAAACTTTCATTCTCACTTTCTCTTAATAAACTCCTTCATATACAATGTATAATAGAGAAAAGAAACATTAGGAGAAATATAGACTCTCTTTTTTGCCCCTTAAGTAGTGAATAAAGAAATATAGGCCTAACCAATGAGAGAGTTGGGATTCCAAATTCATGTAACATGAATCTTCTAGCCATATCTTGGCCCAAATCTTCCCTCAGCAATAAAATAAGGGGAAATATGGGGAATACAATGCTGACACTTTTTGGAAGTTTGTGAATCGAATTTTCATTATCTTAATTTTTTTATGTTTGACTTTTCATTTCTCATCTTTTTAGTTTCTCCCTCTTTCTTAGGCGAAGCTCAAATTTATCATATCTCTTTCCCCGCTTCTTCTTTCTTGACGAAATCTTATAGCCTCATTGTTGCTTGCCCTATTTATAACCTTGTGAAATTTCATTTCCTCTACACAAACACAGAGTGAGTTTCACATGTTTATGAGAGCAGAGCTTGTTCTACCAAAGCCCTAAGATTTTCATCAGAAAACTTTACAGGTACATTGTTCTCTTCCATGGATGTTCTATGGTAAAGTTTTATCTCATTTGGACAAAACCTATGCAAGTTATGTGCATTCTCTAACATGTAATTTCTTTTGTTTTAGTACTCTAGGAGTCTCTTACAGTCAAGAACAATGATCTTTTGGAACACTCAACTTCTTTTTCAACATCTTACAATTTCTTTGTAAACAAAGTTATAGGTATGTTGTCTTGTTTCTTTACTGCTTCATGGTTAAATTTTATCTCGTTTGGACAAAATATATGCAAGCTATGTACATACTAAGTTTTCCTTTGTTTTTTTACTCCCAGAGTCTTTGAGGGTGGAGAACAATGATTTTTTAAAACTCAACTTTGTCAACATCTTTAGGCTTCTATGCAAAGAGAGCCACAAGTATATTGCCACTTTTTTCTATTGCTCCATGGTTAAGTTTCAACTCATTTGGACAAAGCCTACATAAGTTATATGTATGCTTTGACTCGATATTTCTTTTGTTTTTGTACTCTAGGAATTTGTCAGTGAAGAAACAATGGTCTTGTTATAAGTCAACTTCTTGTTCAATATCTCTGGGCTTCTTTGTGAAAAGAATTAAAGGTATAATTTTTTTAAAAAATTGATCCATTTAAATTTCATTTCATTTGGAGAGAACATTTGCAAATTATACACATGCTTATAGGTAACTTTTCTATTTGGTTATCATAGATGTCTTCACGGAGGAAAAACATTAGTAGTGGAGGTCTTCAATAGGAAAGATAGTGGCGGTAATTGGATTTGTGATAAGTACTATAAGTTGGATTGGATTTTGATGCACCCAAGTACTCGAGAGAGTTTCAAGGTCAAGCACAAGGATATTGCAAACCCTAGAAAACATTGGAAATGTAGAAATTTAGAGTTCAGAAAAGTGTTCGATGGAACAAGTATAGTAACAACAGTGTTGATCCAACATGTTTATACGCACAAAAAATTCTCTATATACAACAAGAACTGCATTGCAAATTATAAACAAAACAGTAAATTTTTAAAATTTATCATTGTTTATTCTTTTACATCAGAGTTGTTTTTAAAAATATTTGCAATATTCTAATTCAATCTTGTTTTACTGACGGCTCTATATCCATCAACTTTGCATGAATGGCAGAATGTGGAATGTTTGAGCAGCAAGATACATGTTTGGCATGAAGATATAGGTTCTTTGATCTATGATAATGACTTTGAGTTGTATGTAGTAGAAAGCCAAAGATTGCAACATGTCCCATTGCTGCCACTATCTAGTGGTGAATGGTTGATTGGTAGCTTGGAGTTGTCAGGAGCATAAAAATCCAATATAAAATCTGACATCAATAGTGCTATGAAACCCACCACAGGCTCCAAAGATGTGCATCTTAGTTGGTTTATTCCATTCTCATTATTTGCACATTTGTTTGGTTCATGTGATGTTCTAAAGAAAACAAAGATTACTTATCAATGCAAGTGTCCATCCGAGGAATGGATGAGTCAGCTATTGGGTGAGTCTTGGCAAGTCAAAAGAACACATTTTGATGAGATGATTGAATGCAGGGTCAACCAATCTGATCTCACATTCAGGTAAATATTTTTAACTACTTTGAATGCCTTGATTTAATTGATATAGGTCTTGCTTAGATGAATTGTTGTGTTATTCACATTTACTTATTGTTATTTTTGTTTTTATTAAAGGTATTTCATCGCTATATAAACTTTGTGCATTTTCTTTCGATATAGAAGACGGCAACTTCTGCGAGGGGAGTGAATCAGCTTGGATCAAGATACCCGAGATGAGACACATACAGCTCTCATAGATGTGGTTATCTTGTGGAATGGTCATAATCCTTTTGTGGTCAGCGTAGAGAGCCACTGGCCCATTTCTTTTCTGAGACAAGAAATCCAATTAATCTCCAATGAGCCCCTCTACAACTTCTATTTCAAGTTAGATAATAGAAAAGTCAGGATTCGTAGTGAGTAATCCATGACATGTAAACAATGTGCTTCTCCACATATCCTTGAGATAGTGGAATCCTTGTAAATTTTTTTATAAAGAATGAATATAATTTTTTTTAAAATTTTTGAGTACTTTCAATTTAGATAATCTTAGTTTACTATGATCCAAGCATACTATAATATATACTGTAATTAGTCAATCGTGCTGGTTAAAATCATAATTAAATTGCAAGTTGGAGTTTTATAATCTATGCAATATTGTCTTTGCATAATGATATATTATAGCTCATATATTCTAATTATTTCTTAAAATTAAATATTAAATTGGATCCAAGGGATTTTGAAGGTCTTTCAGATTTTTTTCCTTAAAAATTTTCTATGTTTTCTGTAATTGGACTTGAATATACCTAGTGATCCAAGTATATTCAAGGATATAACAATGTAGAACGAAGTATTTTTCTGTATGAGTAATTTTAACGGTTACTTTAAAGTATTGAAATAAAGAAACCAAGGTAAAAGTTTTAATTGGAAACTTTAGGGTTAAAAAATAATCTTTATTTAAAACCATGGATACATAAAAGCTATAACTCCAAACTCAATTTTCACTTTCATTCTCTTCTTTCCTACACTTGTGCTCTCCTCCCTTCTCTCTTTGTGTGCCACGGCTACCACTCCCACCTTTGCCACATTAATTAGCTTCACATGCTACACACACATAGGAGACCAGATATACCCTAGGTTTTGTGCGACCTTGAGTTTAGAGAGCTCGCTTTCCGCCATACCTTAGCTCTAGTATACTGGCATCGTTTTGTGATGCGAAAAACCCTCTCACCTGCTCTATTCCAGACTCTACTCTCAGATGGGTCCCATAGATTTCCTATATAGTTTACCTGCTAGATAAAGCCATGCAAAGGTAATAAATTGAGCCCTCGTTCATGAGGGGTAGTATCTCTGTACCAGAGCAGTGTCCACCTCATCCGAGGACCACACCACAATGAATCTCATCGAGCGCGATGCAACATTTGGTATATATGTTTTATGCACTGAGGTGCACTGAGGTGCAAGAGGACAGTGAGGAAGACATTGACACACCCACTCGGCCACGGCTAGAGTATTTCGAGAGGCAGCTTGAAGAGTGCACACTCGAACCGAGAGTAAAGGCAGTACAAAGCTTAGCCATTGCGCACCCACCTCCTTGCCCTGTTGAGATGCTGAAAAAGCGATGAGCCACCCCTCACTTCTCTCCATGCTATCATCATTGAGGGGGTGGAATATTTACTTATACAGGATGTACTAGAAATTTTAGAGCTAAGGAAAGAAGAGCTATATTGTATCATGGTGCATGATGTATTAGCTCTTCTAGAAACACATCTGTGTATTCCTTTAACTAGGATAGTTCTTTTTCAGCTTCCTTCCCTTGCTTAGTGTTATTAAGTTTGATTAGGTAGATAAATAGTCCTTCTCTTAAACCCTTCACAATTCGAGAAGCTTTTGCCTGTTGGATTTTAGGGTTTTTGGCTTCTCCCAGAGTGGTTACTAACTCTCATTTTTTATCTTGAAACATGATTTGGATTTTTTCACAATGAATATGATCGTCATTGAGGATTAGCCAATCTGTTCCTAGTAAGCACTCATAAGCTCCTAGATTCATAACTATGAAATCCATGTTGGAAAGATTGTCTCCTAAGTTAAATTCCACTCTTCTAATTTGTTGAGCATAAATTTTCTCTTTCCCATTGCTAATTCTACTAAGAACTTTGATGTAGGTATAGTGTATATTCCTTTTATCTATTCCTTTGTCCCTTCTCTTGAAGGTTACTACAACAACTTTTTATTTTGTTGTTAAAACTATATTTTGGCTATGAGAATTTTCTTGGAAGATTATTTAGCCTAAACTTTGGGCATTGTCTTCTGAAGTGGCCGAGTTCATTGCAATGAAAATACCTTGGTGCCTCCTTGTTACTGGCTGCATGTACAAAGTTTCCAACTATACTTGTCTTGGCCTTTTTCCTTTGATTGGTCTGGTATTATCCTTGGATCCTTTTAATATAGCCACAACATGGTCCTTTGTATGGACAATCTTGCCCCCAAAATTTTCCACTCTTAAATGTTGCCTATAACTCTTGGATAATGGGCCTTGCTTGAATTAATGGGTCCTGTAAGTCAGATGGGCACATTACTTTGAGGTGAGTATCCAAAGGAGAATTTAGCCCATGGCAAATCTTTGACACCCACTAGGTGATGTCCATGGGTGGGATATATTTCAAAAGGGATACAAATCTAGAGTAGTAGGCTTCCAAGTGCAACCCAAATTGCTTCCAATTAAAGAATTCGTTCATATTTAAGGTGTGGTATGCTAGTGTGAGATATTGTCCACATAAGCTTCCTTCAGTTTTTCCCAACTAATGGTTGCTTCCAAAACCCCTTGGTGCTTGCACCATTGCTTCCATCAAAGTCAGGCACTACCTGTCAACTTTAGCTTAGCTATCATTGCCCAATTAGGAGGAGTAGTACTTATAGTAGGAAAGTAATCCTCTATAAATTCAATCCAAATTTCTACTTTAGATTTAACATCCTTTATTTTGCCATCAAACTCGAGTGGTTTGATTTTCTTGAGAAGAAATTTCTTCTCTTGTGCTTCCGTCATAGTAATCATAGGCATGGAAGGTGTAATATCCTCAAATTACTTACATTTGCAAGATTAGATATACATTTTATATGCTATAACTTTCATCCCTCTCTAAGGTTTTTGATCATTGAATCCACAATTTTTAAATTTATAAGATAGGTCTAGTCCGAAAGTACATGATCTTGCAAAGAATTCAAGACTCTTTTATTATTCATGGTTGTTGCAATAATGGTAGCCATTTCTTTGTTACATCAAATAGAGATAATTGAGGTCAAGCTAGGAAGACTTTTTTGTCAAACCAATTCTAGTTGTGAAATTCAAATACATCCATGATTTTGTAGGTTAAAGGCTCATCAAATATATTTAGGACTTTATATTTCTGGGAGAGATTTGGGAAACCATATTTACAACTATTATTTCAGCGCAAGTATACTAAACTGGCAACACACTCAGTTGGGAGAATGTGAAGTACTTGGTCATCAAGATAATAGTTTTGATGAATCCATTCTTTGCCTATGTTGAGGGTGGGATTTAGGTGTGATTCTTCAAAGATAAATAGCTTGACCAACTTAAGGTGTTCCATCCACTTGATTCTTTTAACATTGTTTTGAAGACAGGCAAGTCGGTTGGCATAGATACAATAGCAGACACTTTGTTTCGTGTCCCTCAACACTCCCGATGCAGCAGTGAGGGATTATACATATGCTCCAAGATTCTCATAAAGTGATCCGGCCAATCAAAATCAAGAAAATGTATCGTGGAGATACACATTACTCAGAACACCAATAATATTCACCAATCTTTATTATTTTGAAAGAGATTCCACTAATTGTTAGAGGATGAATCGTATTTGGATCGAGCTTTTCCTTAAACAAGGTTGCAAATAATTCTTTCTATACATTAATTTAGTTTTTGCTCTGATATCACGTGTCATGTATCCACACTAAGATGTTCTCAGTGGTATGATTTACTGGTTCATTGAGATGATTTTCTAGATGACATCGCTTGGTACTATTTTGAATAACACGAGGTTTACCGCCTACACTCTCTCGAGTCCACTTTGCAACACAAGGCTTTGGCCCCGTTCCCACAAGAATTGATCTAAAATTTGGATTCTAAGTAAACTAAGGTCACCTATTGAGATTAACTAGCATCGATCTTTGAGCATCTACTTGTACTAGATTCCCCGACTCGTATCACATTTGGTTCAAGGAGAGTGAGAAAGGAGGGGGAGTATAGATATATCAACTCCTCTACCCATAGGATAAAGTCTCACTCCATTCTCCTAGAATGATATGGTATTAAGGTACTAATTGTGGTCAATGTTCCTTATATTATAACACATGAAGATATAGAGAAACTCTCAGCTTATCAAGACCACCTTGCCTTAGAGTGGATTCATCATGAATCTCATCCTTACATTTCTCTCAATTTGATAGTTTTAGTTATCTATTTACCTAACACATTTATGCTAAACAAATAAAATTAGCTTTCTTAATTAATCCTTTCAGTCACAGTGTTTGCTCACGTAACTTAGATCACAACAGACAAACAATTGTTGAGATGGCAAGCTCAACACGTATGGACATTGATGATGGACCACCTGGCTAGATGGGTCCGCACATCTACACTTAGCACATTGGTGGTCATTATGATACTCATATGGCTATTGACTTATCACTTATTATATTTAGTTTGTTACACCTACCCACATCTGGCAAAGATATAGCATCAGTCGATTAGTGTAGTTAGCTATGCACTACTTGACTCAGAATGCCACTTTCCTTTATGTTGTATCTTATCTATACTTTGTCTATATTGTATAGTGTATGGAAGAAGAAAAAGTTAGCAAAAAAACGTTTTGGCCTCCATCTCTCTTCTTGTGTTCTTGAGTGAGCTTCCTCTTGTGTATATAGTGTGTGCTTGGCGCAGCAGCTCAAGCAAATCCCCCCATCATGCAATTTTTGACATGGTATCAGAGCCGCACCACTAAGAGAGGCTAATTTTGAAGGCTGAAGTGAAGGAGAAGAAGCAAGGTTCAAGCAAGTAAGCAATGGGTAAGAAGCTCTCCCATTCTTCCACTCTCTCTCTTGGATAGTGCCTATGGAGGCATCGGAAGCAGGGTAGAGTGAAAATCTTAGATTTTTATGAGATTTAGTGTGCGAGCAGAGCACTATATATTTTGCAGATAAGCCCTATTGGGCTGGCCCGCAGTTATTTTGGCCGTCTGAGGCCGTTTCAGGCCCTATTTTAGAGCCGCAAGGTTGCGGACAACAGTTTCAAGGTACAGTGTGATTTCGGCTGTATTGACCAAAAGTAGGTGCACAGGTTACATATTTTGAATCTGTAACTTTTTGAGGTGTTTGCAGAAAGAAAATATAAGGTTTATCTGCAAATAGGTTGCATATTACATGTACTATTGAGCAATTAGTGAAAAAGATTGCTTTGTGTATTGCTATGCACATGTTGTGAAAGATTGCAAAAGACTAGCTTGTTGTGATGTATCCTTGTTTGTGATAATGGTAGAGAACAGTGGAAGTCCCATTATTGAGAAGCTCGACAAAAACAACTACCCTTCATGGAAGTTCCGTGTGATGAACTTCCTCATTGGAAAGGGCCTTTATAAGTTTATTTCAGGTGAAGAAAAGGAGCCAGAGCTGGGGCCGACTGTAGATGAATTAAAAGCATGGAAAGAATGGAAAGTGAAAGACAAAAAGGTGATGTACTGGTTATCTACAGTCATTGATAATACAATGTTGGGACGTATCAAGAATACATAAACTTCACATGGAGCTTGGACAATTTTTGAGAACATGTTTTCAGTAAATACAAAGACACAAAATATTCAACTCAAGCAAGAGTTGAATGCCTTGAAGAAAGGGAAAATCTCTGTCAATGAGTATGTGTTGAAGGTGATAAGCATTGCATATGCTTTAGCAATGATTGATGCAATGCCTGATGATGATGATTTGGTTTCATCCACTTTGAGTGGCCTTAATAATGAGAAGGCATGGAAATCATTTGTTACTTCAGTATACGTACGGAAGCCATTTCCAGATTTTGATGAGCTGATCTCTCTTATGATTACCAAAGAGATCAATATGTAGGGTGACTTATCTGAAAAATATGGTGAACAAGTTCAAGCATTTTACTCAAGTTCAGGAAGGGAACATTGTAGATTCTCTTCAAGAGGTTGTGCATGGGACGTGTTGGCGATAACTAGCAAAACAAGTTCAATTAGCAATTTGGTGAAATGCAAGTTTCAGGAAGGCAAGGAAACTTTAGAGGCAGGGGGAGCTCTAGAGGAAGAGGTGGATGGCAGAATAGAGGTTCTGGAAATTCTGCTATTGCTTGCCATTATTGTGGCAAAACAGGCCATATTGTAGCCCATTGCTATGCTAAGAAGGATGACATTCGCAGTGGTAAATCGCAGCAAGGAAAATGAATGCAGTTACAGGAAAGGGGACAGATGATGATGTATGGTATGTCGATTTCAGGCGCATCTAATCATATGACCAGTCATGTTGAATGGTTTGGAGAGATGCATGACTTATAAAATCTAGGTTATGTGCAGACACCACCCAATTTCACACATTGAAAAGGTTGCCTTGTCATTGTATGATGGCCAGACAAAGAGTCTGACAGATATATTACATGTGCCATGAATCACAAAGAATCTAGTGTATGTTGGCCAAATGGTAGAGCACGGGTTGCAGGTTGGATTCAATGCAAAAGGTTGTTTTGTAGAAGACTTTAATGATAAGTGCAGGTGGGTCGCAAAAGGAAGTAGAGTTGGCCGCATCTTCACTTTAGATGTTGGAATTCCTATAGTGGATGCTACTGTGTATGCTAAAGGAAAAGGAGTAGTTGCAGATATTGAAATATGACATAAACGTATTAGACATGCAACTGTGCAAAGACTGAAATTAATGCAATCCAAAGAATTGGTTACAAGGTTGCCTTCTTTTAGAGTTGCAAAATTGCATAAAGTCTGTGAAGCATGCCAGTTTGGTAAGCATGTAAGATAACCCTTCTTGCATGACAGAGAAGTGAGTAGAAAATTACTTGATGTAGTGCATACAGATGTTTGGGGGCCTACACTGAATATATCTCTTGGTGGCAGCAAATGCTTTGTCACATTTATTAATGACTGTTCAAGGAAGTTATGGGTATACTTCATGAAGCAAAAGAGTGATATGTTTGAGTACTTCAAATCTTTTAATGCAGCTGTTAAAACATGAAATATACTTAAAAGTGAAGTGCTTGAGATTAGATGGAGGGGGAGAGTACCTCTCTAATGAGTTTAGTGGATTCTTGAGGACTCATGGGATAAAGAGGCAATTTACTTGCAAGTATATCCCACAGTAAAATGAGGTTGCAAAAAGAAAAAATAGACATATTGTAGAAGTTGTACGGGCATTAATGGCTGAAAAGAATATGCCAAAACATTTTTTGTCTGAAGCTGTCCATACTGTTGTCTATATTACGAACAGAATTCCCATAACTATGGTTCATGGGATGACTCTCCTGAAGAATGCTTTACTGGCAAGAAGGCCGATGTATCACACTTGAAGGTATTTGGATGTGTTGTATATGTTTATGTGCCAGATGAGCTATGAAAGAAGCTTGATCCAAAGGAAGAAAAATGTATTTTTATTTGATACTCTTTAGAGCAGAAAGGGTATCGTTGTTATAACCTTGTCACA
Source organism: Lygodium microphyllum (assembly GCF_053477565.2). Lineage (NCBI taxonomy): Eukaryota > Viridiplantae > Streptophyta > Polypodiopsida > Schizaeales > Lygodiaceae > Lygodium > Lygodium microphyllum. The sequence goes on from NC_141135.1 coordinate 68,117,514, forward strand.
GGTGAGTTCAGAGGGAGCAGGGATGTTATCTTTGATGAGATGGGTAGCTGGTATGCACCTAATGGTGATGTATTGAATGATGATAATGATCAAGATAACTATGTGCAGAAAGAAAAATAAGAATCACGGAGTCATAGTGGACTAGAAACATCATGTGGTACTATACCTACAGTGAACCCTTGGTCTGGGAGACTAAGGAGTAGCTCCACATCTTCAGGTGGATCTATAAGTGCTGCAGGGAAGGACAAAGCAAACAAGAAAGTGTTGGATGGTAATGATGCATCTACTAGTCATTTGGGATTTGATGGAGATTCTAGTGGTTCGGAGAGTTTGGATGATGAGCTTGGTATTCCTTCAGTCACAGGACACCAGGTGTACAGAGAGCTCGTAGTAATGTAAAGGCTTCATTGAGTGATCCAGTGGTACACAGATCTAGCAGGGTCAGATATCCTATTAAAATATTTAGTTTTGAAGGTTATGCAGATCACCATTATGCTTATATGGTGAAGCTAGTTGAGGATGTTAAGCCCACTTGTTTTGAGGATGTTGTTGGTCATGCTCATTGGGATGCAGCAATGGATGAGGAGATGGTTGCATTAGAAACCAATAAGACTTGGGATTTGGTACCCTTACCTAAGGGTAAGAAAGCTATTGGCTGTAAATGGGTTTACAAAGTCAAGCATAATGCAGATGGTTTAGTTAGTACATATAAGGCTAGGCTAGTTGCAAAAGGCTATGCTCAAACATATGGCATAGATTATAAAGAGACATTCAGTCCAGTTGCTAGGATTGCAACTGTTAGGTGTGTGATTGCCTTGGTAGCAGCCAAAGGTTGGAGTTTGCATCAAATGGATGTTAAGAATGCCTTTTTGCATGGTGAATTGCAAGAAGAAGTGTATATGGAGCAGCTAGCAGGTTATGAGGATTTAGAGTATCCCACATATGTGTGCAAGTTAAAGAATGCACTCTATGGGCTGAAGCAAGCACCTAGAGCATGGTCTAACAAGATTGGAGAGTATCTTGTCGATATTGGATTTTGTATTTTTGATGTTGATCACTCACTTTATGTGAGAAAGAGAGATGCAGGTTTGGTCATCATAGTCATCTATGTGGATGACTTGATTATTAGAGATGATAGTGACAATGGGATTACTGAAGTTAAGGACTTCTTGAAGAAGAAGTTCGAGTTAAAAGATTTGGGTGAGCTGAGTTACTTTCTTGGTATTGAGGTGATCACATGTGATGATGGTATATGGGTATCCCAAAGGCAGTATGGCTTGGATATGTTATCCAAGTATGGTATGAGAGAAGCCTCTTTCAGTACCATTGAAGCAAAATGTGAAGTTAAGTGCCAACATTGGGGATGAGATAGAAGACCCTACTATGTTGAGGAGGATAGTAGGAAGTTTGATTTACATGACTATCACAAGGCCAAACTTGAGCTATGCTATTGGCCTTGTCAATCAGTTTATGCAGATGCCTAGAAAGCCTCATTTGGATGCAATTAGACGTATATTGAGATATGTGAAGTCCACTTGACATTATGGACTTTTTTATGAGGCAAGTAAGGATGTACAGGTCTTTGGATACACAAATGCAAATTGGATTGATAGCATGTCAAACAGAAGATCTACTAGTGGATTCATGTTTTCCCTTGTTAGTGCAACAATTACATGGAGCAGCAAAAAGCAACCTACAGTTGCTTTATCGAGTACGGAAGCTGAGTATAGAGGTGTTGCTATGGTAGCATGTGAGGTGGTATGGCTGTAAAAGTTATTAGGTGATTTGGATGTGCAGGGAGATGATTTAGTTTTCATTCATTGTGACAACATGAGCAACATACAGTTAACTAAGAATCTAGTGTTCCATGCTAGGACAAAACACATTGAGGTGCACTACCACTTTGTGAGAGAGAAGGTACTTGCAGGAGAGATTAACTTGGTATATGTCATCACACAAGATTAGATAGCTGACATTTTCACAAAGGCATTAGGTACAGAGAAGCTTCAAAAGCTCTGAAGCTTACTTGGATTTGCAGAGATAAAGTTGAGCTTGAGGGGGAGTGTTGAGATGGCAAGCTCAACACATGCAGGCATTGATGATGGACCGCCTGGCTAGATGGGTCCACACGTCTAAACTTAGCACGTTGGTGGTCATTATGATACTCACATGGCCACTGACTTATCACTTATTATATTTAGTTTGTTACACCTACCTACACATCTGGAAAAGATATAGCGCCAGTCGATTAGTGTAGTCGGTTATGCACTGTTTGGCTCAAAAGGCCACTTTCCTTTATGTTGTATATTATCTATACTTTGTGTATATTGTATAGTGTGTGGAAGAAGAAGCAAAAATAAGCAAGAAAATGTTTTTTTCTCCATCTCTCTTCTTGTGTTCTTGAGTGAGCTTTCTCTTGTGTATATAGTGTGTGTTTGGTGCAGTAGCTCAAGCAAATTCCCCCATCATGCGATTCTTGACAACAATAAAAACAATCCTTTGAAATATAACTTCTTTATTTACTAGAGAATCTTATACAAGCGTTCACCTTCCATCCATATGGAAGAATGATTTGAAGGCCTTTATTTTACCAAGATTTTGCCCCTAATTAGTAATGGGGTGTTGAATAGTGCATGAGGGAGACGAGGAACGGAGAAAGAGAGAGGAGAAGAGAGACACGAGACACCGAAAGTGGAACCCCAGAAGTGTGTCAACTGAGCACACATGATAGGAATATATAGAGGGGACCTGGGGCGCTATATATAGATAGACTATATATAGCTAACACCCCCACTCAAATAAAGGTCCCTTACTATGGATGACCTGGGGCGCTATATATAGATAGACTATATATATAGCTAACACTATATATAGCTAACACCCCCACTCAAATAAAGGTCCCTTACTATGGATGAAAAAACCCTTGGGGGCTCAAGGAAAAAACCCACAGCTCTATATAGGCCTACCATTATATTAATATTCAAAATATAAAATTACAAAGTTGAACTTACAAGAGCCTATTCATAGGCATCAAAGGAGCTATATCACTCCTGAATTACAACAACCTATTGAGAGGCATCAAAAGTGTCAAGATTGTGGGAGAGAAGGAAGGAGTCTCGCTTGAAGCTTTCTTGCTTGCACAATGGGGGAAGACACACACGGGTGGAGGCTGAAAACAGTTTTCCTCTTCTTAGTTGTGTAAGCCAAAAGAACTCAAGTACAAAGAAATAGAAGAACCCTATATATGGGTCTCAACCAAACTCAACTAACTAAGGTGGCATACTAACTGAGCCACGAACTAGAATAGATAAGGATAGCTATCATGTAGCTATTATTCATGGGCGGTGTACCAACCGCGTCTGCAACTGACAAGTCGGTGACATAAATATACAACGGTCACCCTGGCGTATCACGAGTGGAGCTCGATATCTCAACACTCCCCCTCGAGCTCAATCCCAATTCCTGCACACCAAGCAGGTCTCTGAACTTGCGCAGCTTCTCTGCGCCCAATGCCTTCGTGAATATGTCAGCTACCTGATCCTCTGTGCTGACATAAACTAGATCAATAAGACCTAGTAAAACCCTCTCTCGCACATAGTGATAATGCACCTCAATGTGCTTTGTTCTAGCATGATAGACTGGGTTATTTGCCAAGTGTATACTACTCATGTTGTCACAATAAATGACAACTGGCCCATCTGTAGACTGATGCATATCATAAAGTAGCTTATGCAACCAAGCTACCTCACATGCAGCCATTGCTGCACCCCTGTACTCAGCCTCTGTGCTCGACAAGGCAACTGTAGGCTGTTTCTTGCTGCTCCAAGTGATTGCAGCACTCCCAAAAGAGAATACATATCCACTGGTAGATCGTCTATCAGAAATACTACCAGCCCAATCAGCATCAGTGTATCCATGCAACTGTATCTGAACCCCAGTCTCATAAAATAGTCCATACTGCAATGTGGACTTCACATACCTAAGTATGCGTCTAGCCGCATCCAAATGTGGTTTCCTTGGAGCCTGCATAAACTGACTTACCAATCCAACAGCATAGCTCAAATCTGGCCTGGTAATAGTCATATAAATCAAACTTCCTACTATGCGTCTATACATAGTAGGGTCTTCTAGAAGCTCACCTGCATCTGTGCTCAGCTTCACATTTTGCTCCAAAGGAACTGAAATAGGCTTACAACCTATCATCCCATATTTGGACAGCATGTCCAATCCATACTGCCTCTGCAAGAGCTGTATCCCACTTGGTGATCTAATCACCTCAATGCCCAAGAAATAACGCAGCTCTCCCAAATCCTTCATCTCAAACTTCTGCTTCAATAGCATTTTCACATGAAGGATATCTTCATCACTGTCACCTGTCATAATCAAATCATCAACATAAATGACAAGCAGCATAATACCTTTCTCTGTTTTTTTCACATAAAGTGAGAAATCTGCCTTGGAAATCTGAAAGCCAATAGTGACAAGATACTGTCCTATCTTGTCAGACCATGCTCTAGGTGCTTGCTTCAAGCCATACAAGGCTTTCTTCAACCTGCAGACAAACTCAGGATGAACAGCATGCACATAACCTGGTGGCTGCTCCATATAGACCTCTTCTTGCAAATCACCATGCAAGAAGGCATTCTTTACATCCATCTGATGTAAAGACCATCCCTTTGATGCAGCCATAGCAATGACTGCTCTTACGGTTGCCATCCTTGCAACCGGACTAAATGTTTCTTCATAGTCAATGCCATATGTTTGTGCATACCCCTTGACTACTAATCTTGCCTTGTATCTGTTCACAGAACCATCAGCATTGTGCTTCACCTTATAAACCCACTTACAGCCAATTGCATTCTTACCTTTAGGCAAAGGTACTAACTCCCATGTAGCATTTGCTTCCAAGGCATCCATTTCTTCATCCATGGCTTTCTCCCATTTTTCTTTTCCCATGGCTTGCTCAAAAGATGTGGGTTCTGGTTCCTGTATCACTTTGACCATATATGCATAGTGAATGGCTGTAAATCCATCATATTTCAGCCTATCCACAGGATACCTAGCTCTTGTAGACCTGCGCAAAGTAGGTTCACTCCCAAGTGCTCTCAAAACATCCCTGGTCTTCCTTACTCCAGGTGTAACAATAGAAGGAATACCCAACTCATCATCAATGCTCTGTTCTGAGCCACTGGATTCACCATCCACATAAGAGTGACCTGCATTCACATCAAACATGGGCTGATCAACCTTCTCTTTTCCTTTTCGTGATACCTGCATACCACTATCTGCATTGCTTTGAGAAGATTCTCCTGATCTCAATCTGCCTGTCCATGGCGAAGAATGTGAACCACTGCTAGAGGACGCTCCAGGTCCACTAATATTTTGTGACTGCTGCTGTGAATTCTGTGTAGCATTACCATTTTGTGCATCTTCATCATCAATCACATTTACTGGTTTATACCAGCTACTCATCTCATCAAAAACAACATCTCTGCTCACTGTAAACTTACGAGTAGAAGGGTTATAGCATCTATACCCTTTTTGCTGCAGAGAGTAACCAATAAAGATGCACTTCTCAGCTTTTGGATCCAACTTGGATCTCAGCTCATCTGGCACATGTACATAGGCAATGCAACCAAAAATTTTCAAATGAGAAATATCTGGTTTCCTACCAGTATACCTCTCCTCTGGAGTCATTCCATGTATTGCTGCAGTGGGCGTCCTGTTCATTATGTAGACTGCTGTAGCAACTGCTTCAGCCCAATAAAAATCTGGCAAGTCTTTTTCATTGAGCATGGCACGAGATACCTCTCCAATATGCCTGTTTTTCCTTTCTGCAATTCCATTTTGTTGTGGGGTATAACTGCATGAATATTGCTGCTTTATGCCATGCTCCTGCAAGAACTTTGCAAACTCATTTGAGAGGTACTCTCCCCCTCCATCTGACCTTAGGCATTTTATCAGCAAGCCTGTTTCTTTTTCAACCATAGCTTTAAGAGTTTTGAAATGCCCAAAAACTTCACTTTTCTTTTTCATAAAATACACCCAAACTTTTCTGCTATAGTCATCAATAAAACTGACAAAATAATGACAGCCTCCAAGAGATGCAGCTTTAGTAGTCCACACATCAGAGTGGATTAATTCCAATGGCTTCTTACTCTCTTGAACATGTCTAGGAAATGGTTTCCTTGCCTGTTTTCCAAACTGACAGGCTTCACATACCTTATGCATTTCTGCAACCTTGAATTTGGGCAATCCTGCAACAATATTTTGGGCCTGCATTGATTTAAGTCGCTGTACATTAACATGACCAATGCGTTTATGCCAGATATCAATATCTGCAACTACACCGGTCCCATGTGCAAACATTGCTGCACTCAATTCAGACATGTCTGCATCCAATGTAAACATTCTGCCCTTCTTCTTTCCTTTTGCTATCAAGCGACCTTTATTTTTCATATCCTCAACAAAGCATCCATGAGGATTAAATCTGACCTGCAAGCCCTGTTCAACCATTTGACCAACAGAAACCAGATTCTTGGTGATATTCGGGACATGAAATACATCGGACAGGTATTTCTTTTTCCCATCCTGCATAGACAATGGAATTTTTCCAATCTGCACAATAGGATGTGCAGTATCATCACCAGTCTCCACAAATCCTGGTTTTTTCATTTTCCTTGCATCCTCCATCCATTCTGCATGACCTGTCATGTGGTTTGATGCACCTGAGTCAACATACCATACATCATTGCTTTCTTCTGCACTTGTCACAGAATTGTTCATGTGCTGCAGCATGAACAAATGCTCATTTCTGTCATCACCCTGTCTACTAGAGGATGCATAATTTCCTTGTTGCAGTTTTCCATTCATGATGTCATTCTGCTTTTTATAGCAGTCTTTAGCCATATGACCCATTTTACCACAGTAGTAGCATTCAACATTACTGTTTGCATTTTGGCCTCTTTGCCATCCACCACGACCTCTTTGGCTCCCCCTGCCTCTAGAGTTACCACGTCCTTCTCCATAGGACTGGTTTTCTTGAGTTTGCTGCATATTCTGATTTCTGCCACGGCCTCCAAATCGGCCTCCTCTACCTCTGCCTCTACCTCTTCCAGCATTTGAGTAGAAGACAACTTCTTTTGAAGTTCCTCCTGAAGAAGATGCACCACCATTTCTCTGCTCCTCAGAAATTAGAAGAGCAATTAACTCCTCAAAGTCAGGAAATCTTTCACGAACGGAAATGGATGTTCGAAACTGTGCATAATCCTTTCCTAGACCATTCAAGGTCACGGAAACTAAATCATCATCTTCCACTGGCGACCCAATGGAAGCAAGTGCATATGCAATCTTCTTCACCTTCATGTGGTAGTCATTGATGCTCATATTTTCTCTTTGCACATTGTGCAACTCTTGCTTGAGCTGCATTTTCCTGGCTTGCGTATTTGTGCTATACATCTTTGACAGAGTATCCCATGCCTCCTTTGGCGTACTTGCATCCTGAATATGCACAATCATAGAGTCTGAAATGCTGATAGACAGCCAGTACATAACTTTCCTGGCTCTCTCATGCCATGCTTTGAATGCCTGCATTTGTTGTTGATTGGGAACATCAGGAAGAACTGGTTCTTCTTCATTTCCTGCAACAAATTCCCAATATCCTTTTCCCATAAGGAAATTCGTCATTCTAAACTTCCATGCCTGGAAGTTGTTCTTGTCAAGCTTTTCAGTGACAATCTGTGAAAGAGAATCAGACGCCATTACAGAATACTGCAAGAAATTCTGTCACTGCAAAAAACACAGCTTCACCCTCACAAGGGCAAATCTGCAAAACTAGCAAAAGTGGTATTTGACCACACAGTCACTTCCTAGTGACGATTTTGCATAAACAGGAACCAAGGATGATTCTGAAACTCCCAATGTCTCTGCGCACAAGCATACGATGCAATTTCTACAGTAACTTTTCACCGACCTGTAGAATAGTGGTCGCACAGCATAAAACTGAGCCTTTTCTTGAGTGCGTGCAGAAAACTTCCGTCTGCAAAACAGGCCCCGAAATGGCCTCAAATCAAAAAAACAAGGTCAGGAAATGGCTAAAGCCCTCTCCCGCAGCATATACTGCCCTCTTGCTTCACCGCGAAGGGCGTCTCAACCTGAGACAATGCACTCCTGCAATTTCCGGCTGTGCTACCTGCAGAGATCTGCTCCCAAAACAGGAAATGAAAGCAACACTGCTCCTCTTACCAGACCACCGCGAGCTTGGCTTGCTTTCTTGAGCTCCTTACCACGAACAAGGCTCTGATACCATGTCAAGATTGTGGGAGAGAAGGAAGGAGTCTCGCTTGAAGCTTTCTTGCTTGCACAATGGGGGAAGACACACACGGGTGGAGGCTGAAAACAGTTTTCCTCTTCTTAGTTGTGTAAGCCAAAAGAACTCAAGTACAAAGAAATAGAAGAACCCTATATATGGGTCTCAACCAAACTCAACTAACTAAGGTGGCATACTAACTGAGCCACGAACTAGAATAGATAAGGATAGCTATCATGTAGCTATTATTCATGGGCGGTGTACCAACCGCGTCTGCAACTGACAAGTCGGTGACATAAATATACAACGGTCACCCTGGCGTATCACGAGTGGAGCTCGATATCTCAACAAAAGAGCCTTGTCACTCCTAAATATACAACATGTAAAATAATGATAAGCGACATCACTGCAAATGATAAAATCTCCAAGAAATTCCTTCAACTGAACTTGGGATGTAAGCAGTATATCTGTCACATCAAAACTTAAAGAAAAAGCGTTACAGTGACATTAGAACAACACAAAGTCTATAGAGACAGTTCGTGACGCCGCTCTATAGACAACATAACACATGTGGGGCCCCATGAACAGAATATAAATAAAACAATTTTTCATTAGCTGGAATATAGACGCTCATCAACTGGAAAGAATATAAATGAAATAATGTGTCATCAGCTGGAATATAGACCCTCATGAGCTCGAATAACGAACGAGGACGATCACTAGCTAGCTGGAAAGAATATAAACGAAATAATGTGTCATAAGATGGAAAGAATATAAACGAAATAATGTGTCATCAGCTGGAATATAGACAAACGAGGACGATCATCAGCTGCAAAGAATATAAACGAAATAATGTGTCATCAGCTAATGTTTCATCAGCTGGAATATAGACCCTCATCAGCTAGAATAACGAACGAGGACGATCATCATGAATCTGAGTAAAAGTCAAGATATTAATAAACTCTCACAATGAGTACCATAGTCTATCTATATATAGTGCCCCATGTCATCCATAGTAAGGGACCTTTATTTGAGTGGGGGTGTTAGCTATATATAGTGTTAACTATATAGTCTATCTATATATAGCACCCCAGGTCCCCTCTATATATTCCTATCATGTGTGCTCAGTTGACACACTTCTGGGGTTCCACTTTCGGTGTCTCGTGTCTCTCTTCTCCTCTCTCTTTCTCCGTTCCTCATCTCCCTCATGCACTGTTCAACATGGGGCCCTTAGGAATTCTGTCCTTAGTCACGTAGGATTTTGACGTTTCTTAGGAGCTTAAGAGTTTATTGGCCAAAGCCTCCCTGACACCCTCAACTCATCCTCCCAAGGGATTCCCCATGGAGTAGCCTCTTGGTGAAGGATTTCGTAGCTAGCCTTGGGGGTAGTCTAGTATGCTTTCCTTTTATCCTATTGTAAATTTGGTATATTAAGATTTTGACCAATTCAATTAATCTTTCTAACTACATTAAGTCAACTTGATGCACCATTTACAAGTACAAGTAATTCTTTTTCAAGTAATATTTCTACAAAATAGGAAGGTAATCATAGTAATGTTTTAACCTAGTAGCAATTATTTTCAACCTGGTCCTATCTCCTTCTCTTAGATTTTCCTAGTTTCTCTTTGGATTTTCTAGGTTCCTTTGATTTCTCAATTTTAACTAGCCTTGTTTGTTGGATTTATCCTTGGTTATTCTTAAACTTTAAAACCCATTTTGACCTTTGCCCACAACCTTTATGAGTCTAAATCTTTATTGAAGGTTGGTTGATTGACCTTATTATGAGTCTTGATTATTTTCTTTGACTCCTATGAGCTAGGATATGGTTAAATTTTATCTTTACTTGTGAAAACTAAGTTGGAAACGTTGGAATCTTGATTTTTACCTTGAAAGCTACGTAAGCTAACAAGGAAAGTATTTCTCATAGGAATTTTAGGCTTCTATTTTCTTGAAAGAGAATCATATTGGCATCATATTGGCTTTTTAGTTACTTTATGAACTAGGGTTTGTACTTTACTTTTTTATGTTGATAAAACGAGTTGATTGGAATATCCTAGGCTTCTAATGGCTACATACGTAATTTGATACTTTCTAATGGCTACGTATGCAATTTAATAGTTTTGACTCAGTTTTGATAACAATGAGATTTTCTCTATTTAAGAGGGGATTTTTACTCAATGAATTTAATGACCTACTTTTAACTAAATTAATTCCATTTTTCCCATATTTACATGATTTATAAAAGGCAAAAAAAATATTCTTGATGCAATTACTTGATTCTTAATTCTTACTAAAATTTGTTGTGGATTTTCTAATAAACCTTTCTAAATTAAAAGTTGATTTATTTGATGCACTTTGTTTATATGTAGCCAAAAGCAAGATTTAATTCGATGCATTGTGATGTTGTGAAATTTAATCAGCAATATTAGTCAGCATACTTTATCTATGCTTGATGAATATGTCAATCTTGAACATCTTTTGCTTTGGCTACCACTACACAGAGAAAGCTTGCTCTAATCATATATGCCCTATGGGACAATTTATGTGTAGGTTTAAAAGGCTCTCAAAAGATCTCATGCCTCTCTCTCTATCTCTCCCTTGATTTATTCTCCCTCTCCGAGTCCCTCTTTTCCTCTCTCTTAAGCTCTCCTCTCTCTCTCCCTAAAAAAAAAAAGGCCAAACAAATCAACTAATCTATAATTTTCTCTCTTTCTCTATTTCCTTAAAGCAACCAAACCATAATTTCTGCTCTCTCTCTCTCTCTCTCTCTCTCTCTCTCTCTCTCTCTCTCTCTCATATAGAAATTTCAAATTTCATGATCAAGAAACTCAAAATTGGACACAACAAATTATATTATCATATATTCTATTTCTCTTGATCACACACACAAAATTTCTCACTCAAATTTGTTACAATAAAGCATGCATGTATGGAAACAACAAACACTACCTTGAAGCTATGGTATTCTTCAAGTATAGTGTGGAGCAAAGAGAGTGTTTAGAAGAGAAGCAAGCAAAGAAATTAAAAGTCATGAAAAGTATGGATAGAAGCTCATGTCATTCAGGTGTTTTTTAAACTTTCATTCTCACTTTCTCTTGATACACTCCTTCATATAGAATGTATAGCAGCAGAGAAAAGAAATGTTTCATCTGAAGGGTAAATTTTAATAACATTGATATGTTCATTAAAACACACATCAAAATGCACACTATTACAAGCACTATTAATAGTGTCGAAAAGAGTTCTAGGACTCACATTGAGATATGCATCGGAATATTTAGTGAATATATATTTATGCTACCAATGGCATCAACAATACTAACACCTATAACGTGCATTTTCTTTTTTCACATTCTTTTTAAAAAATCACATAGATGTCCCCACCATATGTTGTAGTAGCATTTCAGAGATGCTATCAAATTTTTGTTGTATGGATGCTCAAAATGAAGGATATATTGGTAATTCTTTCAAATTATCCAACTCAAGAAATCTTATAAATGCCCTTTTCAAAGGATTTTTTAACTAGGAGGGATGTTATAATTGAGAGAGCATGTGGTTGAATCCGTTTTCAAGTGGTAAGTTATATTTTCTATTAGTAACAATTTCCAAACCATAAGCTACAACATGTTTATTATTTTTTGAAAAAATTAAACTTGGGATCATAGAGGTGACAAATTTAAACCTTCTCATAAGATGATTGGGGTATGAGATGTGGATAAAAAATCTTGGGTCTTTATTTTCAAGTAGAACTTTTCTCTCATCACAGGGAAGCTCCAAAAGATGAAAATGGATTGGTTGTAAAGTAGCTTGTTAATAGTGCTACTATATAATCAAGGGAGGCACCTTTTCTTTAATTAGGGTTGCTAGAAGTTGAACTTCTAGTAAAGGGTTTTTTAATTTCACACTATGATGTCCTCTTTTGATCGCAAGAGGTGGAGCAAAGCTTGAGAACTTAGGCACTTCATAGATTGTGGTGGATTCAAGCTTCTTTTTTGTGTGTGGGGAGAGTATACATCTATCAATGAGTTTTATGCCATCCCCCTTTCCCAAGGGGGCTACCAACATGATGAGTGAGAGTCAAGTATACATCTATCGATGAGTGTTATGCCATCCCCCTTTTTCAGAAGGGGGCTACCAACATGATGAGAGTGAAAGTCTTGTTCATAGCTATAATAATTAGTTTCCTCTAGTAATAAAATACTAAAGAGAGCTTGATGAAGTTGTGCGCATCATCAATCTAGTTAGGATCATCGAATGTCAAAGTAAATGACTGATAAATATGTTGGGGATGTTGTAGATATTAGAAAGTGGTCAAATCGTAGGATCGAGCTATTTTTTAATATCCAAATTTATGGCCTCTAGCATCACATGCACATCTAATGAATGCACAAAGGTAGTTCATATAGGTATACAAAGATTTGAGGTTACACCATCAATGAGAGCATGCACAAAGGTAGTTCATATAGGTATACAAAGGTAGTTCATATAGACATAAGCACATTGAGGTTACACCATCAACGAGAGCATGCACATTCTAGGACAGGCCATTCTTTTGGAAGGTGGCCATTGTGTTCATCATGCAAAGTCTCATCGATTGCAAATGTGGCGTTGTGAAAGCTAGTATCAATTGGTTAGGAAGACATTGGCATGATCATAGTAGGGTGAAGGGAGATTTAGGGAGAGGAGTAGATGAAAGAGAAGGGGTTTAAAGAAATAGGAGATGTAGAAGAAAATTGATAGAGGTGGATCTAGTCAATTTATTTTAGCACCCTATCATACATGGAAGACATCAGCTCATTATCATAGCTCATAACCAAATGCATCCAAATACGGGAGGGTCAAAGACCAAGACACCATGAGACATAGCTCAGCTCATTCACAAATACATAGCATAACCCATAATCTTAATCCATGATCCATGTTGATGCCATCCGTTGATTGCTATAGGTATTCGCCTCAAAAGTACATGTAAACTTCATTCTAGTAGTAGTAGAAGTCTTCACAATTAAGACATATATCAAATACTTCTGTCAAATCCCTATCAAAGCTAAAGAAGCACTTCAACCATGTCAATGACAATGTATTCTAGCCCTCAATCAAAGCTCCAAAATGCATACAAATCCAATCATAAGCCTCTCTAATGAATGCCCAAGGTCTCCCTACTGTTTAGGGACTGTATTCAATACATACATTCACTTAGATCACTTGCAAGCTCTCCCAAATTGAGTGGACTGCAGGATGCCTTGTTCATGATAGTCTTGAACAGTCCAAAAAAGCCCATATCACACTATAAACATAGAATCCCATGACAACCACTCACTCCTAACCTGCAAATCCTCCCGCTTGTGCTAAACTCTTATGGATCTACAGTCTTAGAAGAAGTACCCTCTGCCATGTCAATGTCTTCATCTTCTACCTCTTCTTCTTCCATCTTCTCATGTTCATGCTTAGTATCCAACTTTGTCACCTCATATGTTGAAGACTCCCTATGCTTAAAGAGCTTGATAAGTTTTCGAGCCACTAGAATTCTTAGAGCTATCCCATCCATCCCATTTAATGCATAGTTGGCATTGTTAAAAACAAACCTTACCACATATGGACCAAACCACCACTTTTTCATCTTTGGAATGGCACTATGCTAATTTTCCAAATTGCCGTCATAAACCAACACCCTGTCCCCTTTTTGTATATCTCATGGTCAAATTCTGTGTTGCTTGTCAAACCTCTTCTTGTTCTTGATCCTTGTAGTCTTCAGCTTTTTCATGGTTGTCTCAATGTCTTCAAGCCTTCTTTCTAATTTTCTAATGCATAGGACCAACAACTCTTCTCTATTCAAACCCTCTTTCCATGGTAGCACACTCCAAGTAGCAATAGTCTCCTCAATAGGCATGATTGCCTACTATCCATACATTAATTTAGCAGGCATATACCCTATAACTGCACTATGAGTGGTTGTATCAACCGATAAGCAAAGGGTAACATTCTTGGCCATTCTTTTATCATATCCTTGTATGACTTTGCTAATGCCTTAATGACAGACTAATGACCCCTTTTTAATTTTTCCATTTGCTTCAAGATTATAGGCTGAAGTTAAAACTAGCTTGATACCCAATCGTAAAAAGAAGTCACAAGCCTCATCTGCATCCGATTCTCCTCTATCAGTAACCACTTTATCGACACAACCATACCTGCAAAAGACTTCTTCCAAAAAGAATCTACAAACTACTTGAGTAGTCTTTGAACTAAGAGCTCAACCTTCCACTTGATTTTTCAATTCTTCTCCTGCAAGCACAAGATATCCCATATTCCATAAACATGTAGGCATGGTAACCAAATCAACTACCCATTTGTAATGCTTAGACAATGGAAAGGTCGATTGCAACCCATCTCTATGCTTTACCATGGAATACACCTAACAGACATTGCATGATTCCACATAATGCTCCACATCTTTATACATGTTTTGCCACCAACACTTCTCTTTGATCTTTGAAAATGTGCCCCAAACTCCTCTATGTCCAGTCCATAAGCTTTCATGAAACTCTTGCATCACATGTTGAGAAGCCCTATATCCCAATATACGTACTAGAACTCCTCTCTTTTTCTTTGCATGCTTCCAAAAATATCCATCTTTTAAGAAAAACCCATAAGCTTTTCTTTTAATCCTTTTGAATTCAACTTCAGACCACTCAGCTTTATTTGTCATGAGGCTGAGATATTGGCCGATTTTCAGTCAATCTCTGTGTTTTTTCTTTTCTACTATCTTTATAATAGGGTTTGATGCTAGTTCTAACTTTTGGATCAATTGTTGATGTAGTGCTTAACACAAGGTAGAACAAAGATTCTGTAGCTCTAGATTTTGATTCATAATGATTCAATTTCATCTTTAGTTAATCAATTTATAAAGGTAAATTCTCCCAATTTTATGTTAATTTTATTCATGCAACTATTTAGATGCATTTTGTTAAAAGAGGTTAATTAATTGAATAATCTAGTTACAATCTTCTCATGGCCATGATTTAAATAGGTTTTGATGATTATAAGTCTCAAATCTATTGTTATTACTGCAGTCAACAGAGTAGTGTAAATATTCTATCTTATAGGTAAATTCTCTCTTTTTTATTACAAAAACTCATAAATAATTAGTTATTTTGGTTGTTATGGAAGTGCTATGTTTCTCTGACATGTAGGTATTGTGCAAAGTTTAGGTGAAGCACAAAACTCTTGATAAAGTATTTTGTCATGGTGAGTGATTCCTTTTTACTAGGTGATATAGATCTATTGAAAGTCAAGGTTAAAAAATCCTTTGATTTATTGATCTCCTGTGTCCATTTGGATCTCCATGCCAATTGACTATGATCTATGAAACTCTTGTATCATATCATCTATATAATACACAATGTACTTAGTCACATAATACCTCAGAGATGTCAATCCAGCGTGCCTATTCAAATTTGCACGCCATATGTTTGCCATCCTTGTATCGACTACTCTTTATTAATACTTATGTTTTTATGTAATACATTGAGTCAAATCGGACTCCTACTCATTATAATGCAATTTCTTTTTGGAAATTCGCTAAGTACTATTATACTACTCTTTCCATTCTATTTTATGTAAATGGTATGATTAAAGTGATGCTTTGAAACTGAATCCTTACTTTAGGTCAATGTATATATTTATAAATATGCATTTTGATATCAATGTTTGTGTCTGTTTACAAAAGTGTAGATATATCTTAATGCCATGTTGATCAGTATGGCATATTAGTGATTATTAGTTGGGACCTAAGATGCTCATTATTTAGGGCTTAACACATAATCTTTTAATGCCTATTGCCTAGGTTATAATGCTTGAGAGAATAATAAGCATTCTCTCAATAGAAAAATGTAATAAAAATTATGAAAAAGGGGATTAGATCATGGATATGTATCATTACTTATCTTGGGTACATATGCATCCAAGGATGAAGGAAGCTTTTATGGTAAAAGCATCTAAAGTTGTAGATATATCAAAGCATTCGAAGGGTAAATTCTAGCTCTCAAACAAATGAAGGTTGATTCTTACCTTGTAACAGAGACGTTGGTATAGTATATATTCATGCAAAAGCAAACACATAATGCACCTACTGTAATCCTTCAATGAAACATTGCAAATAGTAAGTCCTTGTAGCACATTGAGAATGAACAAATTCATGATATCTATATAATTAATTGTCTTATATTTATAGAAGTATAACTTTCGAATTGTTGTGATGGAAAAATGTTGAGAGTTTCACAAGTTTGTTTAAGTATTACTACCTCGAAATCGGTAGAATACTCTTTGAGGGGCATATAGCCAAGCATCTCACAAAGAACCTTGTATTTTTCTATGACGTCAAGTACATATTGCCCAAGGGGAGTTGAGAATATGGGAACCCTTGAGTGTATACATGTACTAAATCTCAATAGCATAGAATGGCCATTGTGTAGCAGTAACCTTTTACACATGTGTAGCACAAAAATTTTGATAAGAATATTGCATTCTATGAAGTCAATCATTGGCTTAAATTATGTACACCTAAGTTGGTTCATACCAATTGTAATTTTTACATATATATATTTCAAGGAATGTGAGGGAATGAGACATACAAAAAACACGCATGTCATGAAAAGTGCATCTAGGCAAAACTTGGATGTTGAAAATTACTCATAGTCTTAATATAGTAGAATGTCGAGGTCACAACAAGGGATACGGATTTTAGGTGAAAATTTACTCTCTTGTTTGATTACTTTTGTACTTTGGGATGGATCAATTAATTTTACTTCCCAATTGCAAGTACTTTGTTGCACAACAAGCTTTATCCCTAGTATCTAAGTATCGAAGATGGAGGATGCTCAAGGGTGAATGATTCTACCTTGATCAAGGCACTCGTAAAAGTGTAGCTACCATGTTATTGTCATCTATGAGGGCCATTAGCCCCAAGTGTTATAGATGGAGGATGATTGTAAGTATAATGTGCAAATCACAATGTTAATGGAGAATCCACTTGCTAGCTTCTATTTTAAATTAGATGGTAGAAATATTCAAAGTTGAGCTGAGGGTACTATTCCCAGTGGAAAGTGTGTGGCTCCACATATTTTAGAAATTGTAGAGTCTCCTTAAAATTCGAACTCCACAAGTTATAATATCCAACACTTTTAAATTTTTTGGCTAACACGAGACTATCACTCAAGTCCAAAATCATACATTTGTAATATTTTAAATTTTTACTATTTTTTAACTTATCTTAAGTTTATGTGATTATATTCAAAACTATTTGAATGTGTGTATGTGCACACATATTTTAACTTTTGAGATAAGGTGCATGCATCCAACTACACATTAGCAGGTGAGAAAAATGCCTATCCTAACCTTGATTCTTTTGAATACATATACACATTTTCTAAATTGAGATAAGACATATGCATCCAAGTGTCCATCTAGGGATAGGGAGAAGCCACCTCTCTTTCCACGTTAATTGATAGAATACATGTGTATTCTTACAATTTACAATGAAAATTTTTGGCATATATAACACCCTTTGATTGACATTTGGTATATACGAGACAACAATGTAATGAGGAGAGGCTCCTTGTAGATCATAGGCTAATCCAACGTGCAGTTACCACATCGACATGTTTACATATGCATGTGAACTTTACAAAGATATTAAGTAGAGTCATAACTAAGCAATACATATGAACATTCTTTTAATGGTTTAAAACTTAGGGTTTTTAAAGTGGAACTACTTTAGTTCTTGTTTCTTTGTTTCATTTCACACATTCTCTCTTCATCTCTCTACATCCACCACATCCCTCCTCCTTGCATTGTGATGGATGCTTGCATACACTTTGATGCATGGATCCATAAGACTCTCTTTGCCAACCAAGATGATGAGATCTTTGAGGTCTTCTCAAAGAACTTCAACCTTGAACGTGTCCTCTCACCATTAGATCCCCTCTTCTAGCTTAAAAGACTTTGTGATCACTACTGCTACTTGCACATACTCCATCGAGGGATTTGACATGACTTAGATGCCTCTAGAACAACTCATGGTATTTCAAGTAGTAGGAAAGAACTACCAAAAAGTGGTGAACAGGTGTTGGGCCCACATGGATTCTTCACATAAAGTATGCACTACTCCCATGGGCAATGCATTAGGTGCATCACCTTTGGAGCTCATTGAGAGTGATTGTGCATTGGTGATCTACCTCCTTGCATTGGATACACCCATAGAGGAGGAGAGTGATAAAGATAGAACTCCACAAGTTGATGCTCTCACAGTGCATCTCTTTAGAAGAGCCATCAGTCTCGACAAATCGAACCTTGCCTCTTTGATATCCATTGAGATAGATGGTATGCAATACGTGCTTCTCTCAAATATGCTACAATACTTGGAAATAAAGGAAGAAGAGTTATTCCATGTTTTAGTCAGAGATTTGATTGAAGAACTCATCAATTATGATTATGTGGATGTGCACCCAACGATAGTAGAGGCTAGAAGATATGATAGCAGAAGCTTAGATACAATGAGTGCCATCATAGTAGGACAACAGCAAATTGCCTTGGCTGAAGAAGATTACCTTGTGTTGGATGCTCAATTTGAAGGGCTACGACATGAATGATTCAAACCAAGGTCCCAACTTCCTACCAAGGAGTTTGTGGATCTTTCTACCCAAAGAGATATCTTGCTGACACACGAGGAAAGAAAGATACAAGATGATCTAGAAAAGGTGAGATTTATAACTATCATACATTTTTACAAGACACTTGATCCTAGGGTGCATTGGGTCCCGTGGAGTTCATTAGTAAAATCTTGCCAAAACATGACACATGTAGTTGCCTTATCTGAAGTCTAGCATGAAAGTTTTTATTGGCTATTAGCTCTTTATATTTGTCATCATGATCAAACATCGCATGCATTTTTCTTGATGAATATAAGACATTTTTCTTTGTCCCTTTAAATTAATTTAATTGAATAAACTCATGGTTTGTGTAAGTGTGATGATAATGTGTGGTGCATTAATGATGCATTCGTATATGTTAACAAAATTTGATTTAATGATGTTAATACATAGTACATATACTCGTATCATGCATAGGTGATAAGGTAACTCGTATCATGCATAGGCGATAAGGTAACTCGTATCAGTACCTTTTATTACTTTTGATATGCGAGTATGTTAAACAAAAAATAAGGGCCATACATTTTAAGAAATAAAACAAAACAACTTTACTTAAACTAATTGAATTGAGTACACATTGCATGAGAAGTGTTCCCTTGTTGTGTCGAAGCCAAACAATAAAGTTCATGTCTTTATTAGTGATTTTGATGCACTTTGCATGGATGGCCGCTAGTTGTATATTATCGAGCAGGTTGATGAGAAATCATTTTGCAGCTATTTGTAGGGCCTCCATGGATGTAGCAATCTATCTGCATGGCAATGGCCCATTAACCACTCATGCCCAAAACCTTCCAAGTCCTTTTAGCTGCATGTCTTACAATATTTCTCAAAAAACCTTCTAAAAGAAAGTTTTTGGGATAAGAATCTCATACCCACGCTGGATTCTCTTTATCTCTCAAAGGGCATAGTTCCTAGTCTCCATCTTCTACTCTTTTTTGATGGTCGTTGTGGTCGAGGGAGAGCACCTGCTGCTACATCAGAGGAGGATCCACCTCATGCTCTAAGTGGGCCATGGAATTGGGTCTTTCCTGTAGAAAAATGATGAGGGGCTTGCTTAGTGGCATGACATGCAAGCTCAAGGAGGGTGGGATGGAGGAGAGATAGAGGTTGGGGATGTGAGAATGGAGGAAGTAATGAAAGCAAGATGTGAAAATGAAAAGAAGAATGAACTTTTAACCCATTTAAATCCAAAAAATTGGATTAATGTAGCTTTATACGGATGGCCCATTGTGTGATTATGAATCCATACCCTTTTATTGAAATGTGATGAAACTTCACACGCATACCCATTAGGTGGCCAAGAGTCCTTTTTTTTTGGCAAAAAATTGCCAGGAGACCCTTCGAAGTCAGGTGTTTGGATCCCCTTTTCTCAATATAGCTTGGTACTTTTAAATTATCTTGTACCAAGATTATGGATGGATCGATAATCAAGAAATGAACAATTGTGAGCCCTTAGAAACTTCACACAATATAGACTTACAAAGGGTATGATGAATAAAATTTACAATGAGAAATGGCAAATTTTCACATGTTTTTTCTATTGAAATTGATAGTGCTAGCAAAAAGTACAACAAAGATGCACATTGAATTTGAGAGTGAAGGATGAGTGCAAAAACTTAATTCACATTTTTAAGAAAGTACAATAGTTTTGCACTAGGACATAGCAACATGTCCAATGCAGAAGGAAAACACTATTCTAAAAAAGATAACATTACAAAGTATATTCATTCCATTAGAACTAATTCATCCTTCACTGCTTGAAGATTTCTTACAAGTTGGAAGTCCTTGGGAGTTACAATGATACACTTCACATATATTGCACATTGCTAAGCATCAATCATTAAGTCTACCAAAAAGGCCTCTACAGCACGCTACGGAGCATGAATATATTCTTTTGGAAAGCGATCAAATCTATCTTGAACTTGTGCCAAAAACCACCTCCTACTTTTTGTGCTACAGAGGTCTTGCACAATCTCACAAACAAGTCTTGAGAAACTCGCCTTCAAAATGACGAGATTAAAAGAGTGTTGATACTTTTATTTCTCAAAACGCCAATGTACTTGGCTTTCACTTGAATTCCTTATGGGGATGCTGAGGAGGATCTCTCTCCGAGAAATTGAGAAAGTTGGGTTAGTTTGAGAGGGGGTTGTCCATTTGTAGGCTATGAAATGCCATTGTACCAGACTATATTTGAGCTAGTAGATATTCCATGAAGCTATGTATGATATAGGGCTCTAAGGGGAAGTTTTTTTGCGGCTACCTTAGACCTGGCCATATTTCCTATAGAGCAAGAGATTTGAAATCTCAATAAATAAGATAGAAAGTGAAACCCTCTTAAATAGTACTTAAACTTTAAGAATCATTTGCATAGACACACTCTCTCTTCTCTCTTGGATAATAAATTGCATTTACATTGAATACATATTTCATCTTACTATCTTAGCTCTTTTTTAATCCATTTACTACCTTCTCGAAGCCTTGTTTCTAGCCACTTGGCATGGTTTTCTTTGGTCCTTGAGGCATCATAATGTGATCTTTTAGTGATATGAAGTGATTACTCATGTCTATAGCAATTGATTCATCAATACTTTCATTTGCTCTCTTCTCCAATAGTTGAGCTTCATTCGCTACTATGATCATGTACTACTAAGATACCAATTGGATCATTGGATTCTACCATTCACTCCTTCGCCATGATTGGTTTTCCTTTGGTATATACCATGTGCTATCCAATGTAAATTGTCTATCCTTTGCATAGATTAAACTTTGATGATTTTTTTTTCTACAAAATATGGCCCATGCACCTCAAGCATATGCTACAAAGGAACATATTACACATGAGTAAACATATTCTCAATAATTTATACAATTTATACACTTTTAAATTATTGACTTAACACCATGTAATGTGTAATATAACTTTCGCCCCATGCTTCCACCATGTTTTCATGGAAGCTATGTATAGCATCGATAAACTTTTGCTTATCTACATTATCAAACACCATCTTTCAAAGCAAGGGAGCCAATTTATTGAGACTAATCCAAACCTTGGCTTTGGCCAACCTTGTTTTACCTCCATTACTTTGATCAAGAACCATAGTATGCAACTTTTTCCACCCGTTGTAATCTTATGGCATCCGAATTGTGACATTTCCTTTCTCATTGATGGGTATTGAGAAAAACTAGCAAGACTTTACTCGCCCAAAGCAAGGCTTTTTTAAAAGTCGCCATTCTTTTAAACATCTCTTCTCATCTTTTTCAATCATTACTTAATGCTTGTGTAGCACAATTTCACTCCACATTCCCACATGTTACAACGTCTTTTTTTTGTTACATTCTATAACCAAACCAAATTTACTCATATACAATTTTCTCCATGATTCAGACAAAAGTATGCAATGAAAAAGTATGAACACGATCTAATGGAATATTGAAGATGGGCTTTCGAGTGGAAATTTCTTTATCGCACATGGGTGCAACACTTGTCACACTTTACTAGTTTATGTTCTTTCCTTCCACCCTCTCTATGAAGCAATATAGGCATGCATGCTTTGCATTTGTATCATTGGAGATTTCACACATGCATTTTAAAATTTTCAAGTCACCTGCAAGATGCAATTTCACCAAGTATTGACCATACCCTTCAACTAAGAGCATCTCGTCGTGTTCTTAATGATGGATGATGTTTGGAATGCTTGTGTGCATAAAGAAAAACTATAGCACCTCAATTTTTTTGTTAGGAATCTCAAATGTAGCAAGCCACCACACATGGTGTTCTAATTGAACATTGAAGTTCCTTGGGCTGCTCTTGTCAAATTGTAAAGCTTTGCTCATAAAAGTTACACTAACTGTTTCAAGCTTTAATCCTTTGACGATCTCACTTTTATCTAATTTTACGACAACTACAATTTACCATTATATTTCTCAATTGACATATTGTAGTATATTACCATTGTTGTCTACACCTTTTATAGATCTAGATAATAATTATTGAGTTTGGCGAACTTCACTTCATATGCATTTTTCATCCCAACCTTTAGTGTTTCCATACCTTAAATATGTATGGGATCTCCTATCAGCTCCAAAACCTTTGCATTAAGTTGCCATGGAGCTTCTATTTACTTTAAAGATCTAAGAAGAGGTATAATTCTATTTCTCTTTAGTATACAATCAAACCCAACCTTTGTATCCTTGAATATTTTTGAGTTAAGTCGATGTACTAATACCGACTGATTATGAGCATGGAGTTGCAAAAGAGGAGTGACCACCATAATCACTGATGCTTTTGTTAGGGCTTGAATTCCATCATCTATTTAGTACTATTTTATACCTTGGTACTTCTATGAATGTGGGCTTTTCATTACAGCATGTGTAAAGTGACTTCACATATTATATGATGTTTCATGTAAAAGTCACGGGCAAGTCAAAAACCGTTCACGAAGTTATATTCGATCAGATGTTGTATGATCAAGAATGAAATATTCTTCAGGATAGCACCATGAGATGATTGCTAATGTTGAACCTACTTATTTGTGTCTATTTTCCTGAATATCTATATTGTCTACTTTGAGTTATGTGACCAGGAGTAGTCGTGATGGCTCTAAACTACCATTTATATTTTAGAAGAATGGTGTCACATGAATAATCATAATATGTATTTATTGTCTATATATTGTTCCTGAATATTAAATGATGATAATGGTTATAGATGGATTCAAAAACTTTGTTGTTGTTGCAGGACTATTTTTAAGCAGATTGATGTATCATATATTCGTGTTGTGGACTTGAGAGGCCATAAGACTTTGGCAATCCTGTTGGTTTCATGGGAATAGTTCTCATGATTTAGGCATCTGTCCTGGAAATAATTACATGTTGCAGGAGTGTAGGATGCTAATGGCATTGAAGATGTACAAGGGGCCTTTTATGGGTAGCATTTATGTCAAACAATTATTCACATTTTTCAAATCCCATTTTAATAAGAAGCAAGTTCTGAGAATTAAGGGAAGCACTAGCAAGACAAAACCAAAATGCTGCAGGGCTAAATGATAGAGGAGAAGCAAGAGGATTAGATAGGCTAGATGATGAAGAACACTTTCGAGATGCTAGGTAGAATTGTTTGGAGGTGGGTACCTCTGTAGGTACCTTGACAGCATATCATTCCCTTGCCACCTCAACAGAATCTCCTCCAACCTCTCTAAGCATACACAATTTTTTAGATAATAAGGAAGCAATATTACTAGTTAAACATCAGGATACTCCTTCTAAATAGACACTTGAAAGGTTTCGACATCTAGTGTTAGGGAGGACATTTCTGTTTCAAAATGCCAGAATCCCATCTCAGAAATCTCTAAATTTTAACCCTTTACCACCACAAAGGAAGTACAAAAAGCAAAACATAATGAACCCAAATAAGCTTATCAACCCAAAAGTTCGAGCATCTAAGTTTTGAGGGAAAAATAAGAAAGACCTTAATTTCCATGTGGCTCAATTTGAGACAAGGTCGACACCAAGTGGATTCAACCAAATATATGGAGATCAAGTCAAGTAGAAGGAATTTGCTGCTACCTTACAGGGAAAAGCCATGGACTCATTTCCCAATTATGGTATGGTAGCACTTACTACATATGATGCCTTAAAGATAGCATTCTTCAACAGGTTCCTCCTTAGAAGGATAAAAACTCTGGGAGACATTTTGAGAAAGATTAAGAAGATCAAATAAAAGAATATGTTGGTGGAGGATTATGCCCAGAAGTTTAAGAACCTGATGAATAGGTTGGATGCTCGTGATGTACCAGTAGAAGAGATGCAGATCACTTATTTTATGAATGGCATGAGCAATAAAATCAGAAGTCCCATTGCCAATGTGGAGTTTGGTCAGAATGATACATTGGATACATTGATTAGGGGTGTAATGAGGGTGGAAAGGAGGCTTGGTACCTCCTGATCAAAGACCTGTAAGGATGACGACTCTTCAAATTCAAATTCTAATGCAGGTTCAGATTCAGAATTAGAAAGTGATAGTGATAATGAGGATAGTGAGTAAATTTCAGAATCAGAGGATGATTTCAGTGATTTTGATGATGATGATTCTAGTAGCAAGAAGCATAGGAAGAAAAAGAAGAAACCAAGATCCACCAGGACTAATAAGAAGAAATTAAAGGATAAATATAAGAAAAAGGCAGAGGAGAGCAAAATGGATAAGAATATTTAATCTCTCTTGTTTTTTGTACAAACTAGAGTTCTTTTGTTCTTGGGGACATTCCGACACTCACTACGTGCACATACAGCACCCGATCTGCGCACCAATAGTATCAGAGCAAAGCTGAGATCGAGAGCTTCCAATCGCTTACCATGTTGTGTGAAGGCGGAGCTCTTGGAATGATCGAGCTCTACAGTCAACCTCGTGGCAATCCGTCAATACCAGCATGTTCCTGGTAGTGAAGAACCCCCTGCTACAATGTTGGATCGTTAAGGACTGGCCTCTACAGGAGGAGGACCATGCGAGAAGCTTCTTCATCAACACGTTTTTTTTTCAAAAAATAGAGAAGCAGATAAGTCCAATTCATAAAGTTTCATTAGAGAGCTTAATAAGCTTTATAAAAGAAAGCTTATCTTCACAAAATTTTGATGTCTGTGGTGGTAGGACATACTGCATGTCGTCGACATCGTTTAAAATATATCGACGTCTTGGTTTTTTTTATAAAAAGATTAAGTTAAAGCTTAAAGCTTTTAGCTTACTAAGATCCAAGTCTACTAAGTCACAAATGTCAAAATCTCAAGATTCAACCTCTCCCATAGCGACTCTTCGTATACAGTTCATCCTGGATGGGTTTTTACTTCCATCGAAGCCCTTGTTCATACCTATGGACTGACAGAGTCAAATTCCAGCAAATAGTTTGCAACATGCAATCTGCACGCACGAATTATCTTCTTGGAAGATGACCGTGATATCAAATTCCACATCCGCAAAAGAAGAAATACTACAAAAAGCCATTTTAAAAAAGAGAGATAAATAAGCCTTGTAAACTCGACTTTGAGCTATGTTCATCCTGCTAGCAAGATTTCGAGTGTGTGAGGTCTTTTGGAATTTTGCAGGATGTCCGATCAAACCATGGAAGATTTTATGGGCTGAAGGTGACCTACCCGAACCAACGATGGACAAAAACTGGATTTGATTATGATGCAGCTTTAAGAGGAACGAAGAGCACGTCAAACTTTGCAAGTTCAATTGGCCAATCTGCAATGATCTACTGCCGACCAAGATGGACCGCAATCTGAAGATCTTATACGACGTAGAATCAATGCAGCACTTAAAGCGCAATCTATTCGGAAAGAAACAAAGATAAGTAAAAGAGATTTCAAATTTTGTACTTTCAATGGGTCACGCGATGGAAAGACTATACTTTCTTTTATCAGTCAATTTGATGATTATTTCCATGAAGAACAGTATGCTGAGAAAGACAAAATTAAGTGTGCCACTAATCATCAAATTGATTGTCCTACTACTTGGGAGACTTTCTAAAAGAAATTTTTGCAGAATTTTCTTCCACCCCAATTCCACGAAAAAGCATTCAAACAATGGGATCTTCTGCAACAGAGGGATCATGAGCCTATTTCACAATATACCGATCGTTTTTGAAATGCTTTATTGCAACTTCAAATGCTCGAAGATGTACCTGAGGCAACCCATAAACACAAGTTTATGTCTGGCTTACTTGGACATTTTTATGTGGAGGTCAACATGTTCAAGCCAACGACTCTCGAAGATGCAATTTCCTTGGCCCACGACACTGAAGACAAAATTCGAGGAAGAGAGAAGCGACCACAACAATTTTAAACTAATGGTAACTTTGGTTCAAAACAATTTAATTCAAATTTTCGAAGATTCAATCAAAACTATTTCCTTCCATCTTCATTCCGTAAATCTTAGACACGACCACCTATTTTACCATCAAACACAAATCCAAACCCGAAGCCATCTTTCCAGCTGAATCCCAACATTCTTAAATTTTCTGCTATTACCAATAATGTAGCTAAAGCCAAACTCATAGTCTATTACAAATGCCATCAACCTGGATATCTAGCGACGAATTATCAATCCAAAAATCCAACTGTACACATCAATTATTTGGGAGCAACAGAAGATGAAGAACATGAAGAAATGCCAGATTTCATGGAAGACGATGACGATATGGGTACTACTTCAAATACTTTACCAGGTATGCCAAATCTCCATTCTTTATTAACGATAAAATGTCTTGTGCATGGTAAAGAAAAGACTGTTTTACATGATGATGGGAGCACTTGTAAAATTGGTCAAAGAATTGAATTTACATACTATTTCTACACATTATTGCTTCAAGGCTGCATTCTTAGGCACTAGATACAATGGAACACAAGAAGTGCATGACTTAGAAATTAAATTGGTGATTATGTTGAACGTAGAAATTTCTTAGTTGTGCCTTTGCAATCTAGTGGCATTATCTTAGGAATGCCTTGGCATCATCAGTACAATCCCGATATAGATTATTCCACGCATTCAATGAAGATTCATTCTAATGGGAAACAATTCACATTGCATGGTATGCGCACTTTGGATAATTTTCCATTGCTTAGTCATACACAGGCTAAACGTGCATTACGAAAAGGTAGCAAATCCTATTTAATATTGGTGAATGAAATCAAAGCTAAAGAACATCAAATGTATCCTAAGCACACACAATTTCTTTCACAATTTCAAGATTGTTTTGCTGCTGACTTACCACTGGAATACCACCTATATGTCCCAAAGATCACAAACTAATTCCTCGATCACAACCACCATGTAAAGCACCATATAGACATAACCAAATTGAACAGAAAGAAAATCAAGCTCAAGTTGAAGAATTGTTAACCCAAGGACTCATTAGACCTAGTAGTTCTTCATTTGGTGCACTCGTTCTATTAGTGAAGAAGAAAAATAACACCTATCGCACGTGCATTGATTATCGTACCCTAAATAAGATCACTCTTAAGAATAGATATCCGATTCCTAGGGTAGATGATCTTATGGACAAGCTACAAGGATCTGCAATATTTAGCAAGATAGATCTTAAATTTGGATACCATCAAGTACGATTGGACACATATGATATTTTTAAAATTGCATTTAGAACACAATTTGGACACTATGAATTCCTTGTTATGCATTTTGGTTTAACTAATGCACTAGCCACATTCAGTCGTATGATGAATCACATATTTTTGAAGCATCAGCATTGTGTCATTGTTTTCTTTGATGACATATTGGTTTTCAGTAAGAATGAGAATGAGCATTATGAACATTTATCTTTGGCTTTCAAATTATTGAAAGAGAATCAATTATATGCTAATCTTGAAAAGAGTGAATTTTTCCAAACACAAATTTAATACCTAGGATATATTGTTTCGTCTGAAGGTATTAAAGTTGGCCCTAAAAAGATAGAAGCAATTTTGAAGTGGCCGAGACCTAAAAATGTGCACGAATCACGTTCTTTCTTAGGTTTTGCTAGCTTTTATAGAAAATTTTTGAGAAATGTTTCATTGCTTGCATTACCTTTGACAAAACTATTAAAGAAAGGCATTGTGTATCATTGGTCTGACAATCAACAAAAGTCCTTTGTTTTATTGAAACACGCTTTAACTCATGCTCCTATATTGCAATTACCTAACTTCAATAGATCATTTTTTCTAGTAGTCACTAATGCTACTGGATCTAGAATAGGAGTAGTCCTTATGCAAGATTCTCATCCCATAGCCTACTCTAGCTGCAAACTTAAACCCTCTGAACTTAAGTATCCTACCTATGATAATGAATTGCTAGATATAGTACAAGCTTTACATCAATGTAAACACTATTTAATGGGATTTGAATTCATGATCAAAATTGACCAACAAAGCATTAAACAATTCCTTAGTCAACCACAAATATCTGACTGACAGATTAAATGGGCTGCTTTTATTCAAAG
Organism: Lygodium microphyllum; assembly: GCF_053477565.2. Classification (NCBI taxonomy): domain Eukaryota; kingdom Viridiplantae; phylum Streptophyta; class Polypodiopsida; order Schizaeales; family Lygodiaceae; genus Lygodium; species Lygodium microphyllum. Next base: position 68,146,514 of record NC_141135.1, read on the forward strand.
TTTTCATCCACTCATACAATATAACCCGAAAAAGAGAATGTTGTTGCTGATGCTTTAAGTAGAAGACCGACTATTCATAATATCTCTATGATATCTTTTGACTCTCTTCTCCCTATGAAAGATACTTATGACCAAGACCCTAGTTTTCAAGTTGGTTTGAATAAATTAGTTGTAAATAACTGGATTCCCATTGATTCATGGTCCTACACTGATGGATTTATATTTTATGAAAAAAGATTATGTGTAATTGTTCCACTTCGATCATTTGTTTTACATGAAATTCATTGTCTCCCATACCAAGGCCATAGAGGAATTATTTCTACTTTGCGTACACTAATTAAAGAATTCTATTAGCCACACATGGAATCTGATGTATCTAACTTTGTATCTGAATGCTTAATTTTCCAAAGAGTTAAACGACACCATGGTAAACAATATGGTTTATTAATGCCTTTACCAATTCCAGAATGACCATGGAAACAAATCTCAATGGATTTTATCATTGGTTTGCCTAACACTAAAGATAATCATGACATGATTTGGACTATTGTCGATAGGTTTAGCAAACAAGCATATTTCATTCCATGCAAGAAAACATTAACTGCATCTCAATCTGCTCAATTGTTCTTGAAAACTGTTTTCACTAATCATAGTTTGCTAAAAGTTATTATTTCTGACCGTGATTCTAGATTCTGCAATAATTTTTGGATTACTTTGTTTGCTAATTTAGGAACAAATATTGATTTTTCATATGTATTTCATCCTGAAAAAAATGGGCAAATAGAAGCTACTAACAGTACCATTTTAGATCTTTTGCGTGCATACACAATTTCAAAACCACAAACATGGGATACACATTTACATTTACTTCAGTTTGCATACAATAACACACCACATACAGCTACACAGAAAGCACAATTTGAAATTATTTATGGATATAGATTACCTACACCTGTTACATCATTGTCAAACAAAGTTCAAGCTGCTGATGATATTGCTAACATGCATGCTACTATTTTTTATGAAGTTAAATATATGATTGTGAAAGCCCAGCAATCATATACAAAACAAGTCAACAAGAAAAGAAAAGGTATGAGTTTCAAAGTTGATGACTATGTTTGGTTACGTATTGAAAAGCGAAGATTACAAAGTGTTGACAAACACCCTATTGTAAAGTTAGCTCCTAGATTTTATGGGCCTTTCAAGATCATTCACAAAATCAATGACAATGCATTTAAACTAGAATTACCACAACATTAAAAAATCCACAACACTTTTCATATCATTTTATTACGACCTTTTAGAGGCCAATTACCTGTACATCCTATCTATGAAAACCCTCCTTTGCTAGAAGAAGAAACTGAAATCCTTGAGCTTGAAACTATTCTAGATACTGACTTTATGACCACTAGAACTGGCCGTAGATATTCTAGATATTTGGTTAAGTTTAAAAATCATCTTGTTGAAGAGGCCCAATGGATGCACGCTCGAGACCTAAGTGCCTACCCCTCACTGTTGGCTCCACATTGAGCTAATAGCAATTGAGGACAATTGCTATCCCACCCTGCAAGCATGATGCCAGGAGGCATCATTAGGGCAAAAAACGCTTCAAAAAATGTACTTGTAAGAAAATGATTAAGTTGCTAATTAGTTGAGATTTTGGAAGAATGAAAAAGCCAAATTTGGTTGCTTAGATGTGATTAATGAGAGAATATTGAATTCATCAAAGAGCTGAGCCATTAATTATCCCTCAAATTTAATTTATGTTAGTGTCACCTTTTCGACCGTTTAATTTTGTCTTGGAACTTGGGAGACTTTGTATTTTCAAGAAATGTCCACCTATATCGTGATTTGTCTACTCCCACGTCATTTGTCTACTCCCGCGTCATTTGTCTACTCCCACGTCTTCTTTTCACACACTCTTTCTCCATTTTCTTTCGCCATTCTCTTCTTTGTGCTCACTTTCTTATCACGTTGATCATTGATCTACCAAAATGTTTAGCAACACCTTTACAAGTGATACAAATGTGAGCACATGCAAATACAAACTTACCATCCAACTAGATCCAATTTATTCATCTTGGAAAAGTATACATCGTCAAGTACTAATAGCTGAGATGGAGACCAACAGATTGCGAACTCAAGGAAAGAAACATATAGATTTGTGGATAGATGGAAATATTTATCCAAAGGATCTTTCAACAGGTAAACCTCCTAATTTTTTTAATATTCATGACTATGTGAGATATGTTGGGGAAGGTTGTAATGGGATGCTTGGGTATTGTAAAAGGTTATACTCTGCATTTTACACATACATGGCTTAGATGAATGAAATGAGAAAAGCATTATTTATTGCACAGACAAGCATTTTCTGAGCTTACAAATAAGATTGACGTTTTGGAAAATGCTAATAAGTCATTACAAGACAAGTTAGCACATTTAAAGAAAACTCCAATATGATTAAGAGAGAGAAAGAGACCATTAAAAAATATAACTAGCTTCTGTGAGAGAGCAAAGAAAAGAAGGTTGAATCTTGCAAAAAAATATGTCTCCAACATGTTGGGTATTAATATTCGAGAGAGTGAGGAGAGAATCAATTTTTTAAAAGAGACCATGAATAAGAATGATATTTTGAGGATTCTTAGGTCACCTCAAAATATGAATTTGAGAGGCCAACTCTCAAAGAATTAGTGAAGGACTTGAAGGACACAGTAAAACCAAAAGAAATTGTAGAGACATGTGATATTGTGGGCATTAGTCAAAAAGGTTATCGGGCTATCTCAAGATTATAGTTTCAAAATCTAAAATGTAATAGAATAACTGCATTTGGATTACCTCAAGCCCTAGGAGTATCGGTTGCAAGGACTGCCATGAATTGTAAGATTCCACAAGTTTTCTTGGAATACATTCATATTGAAGCATCTATGCCATATAAAAAGACAAAAAGAAAATCTAGTTTTGAATACAATGTATTTAACAATATATGGGTTGATCTAAGAAGAATGCAGATTGCAATGGCTCACATGTATAGACTCACGTTAGAGGAATGTCATGGTGTTTTAAAGTTTGCCTTGAGGTTAGATGAATCACAGATTCAAAAAGGACAAAAGATGGAAAGAGTCAGCATTTGCATCATGAACAGGGCATTGGAATACAACAATGGTAGGGGTCAAGCACGAGTGCTTAAGTTCCAGTCTGAGATGAAGATTTGGTGGGTTAGTGCAGCTCAGGTACCAATTGAGAATCATGAAACACTGAAATGGTTGTTTACTGATACAGGTATTCCAAACATTATTAAGTCTCAAAGTGAAGGAGAAATGTTGGTTGTTGATGGGGTTGGTAATTTTAATGTGGAACAGTACATGAGCGCTGACTTGAAAACTATCAAATGTATGCTTGGAATATGTAATGGGGCAAATGCAAAATATCCTTGTATTTATTGCATGGAAAGTGTTGGGTCTAAAAATTGGAGCAACTTGCACCCTGTAAGAAGAGCCCCAACTAGAGACTCTATAGATCTAAGTAAAGAAAAAACAAGAAAGATATATGGGATCCAATTCTTTCAATTCCTCTTACTAATGTTCATATATGTACTTTGCATGCAGAGACTAGAATTATTGATAAACTTCTCAGGTTGCATCTTGACTATGCATACTCAATTAAGCCTTTGCCTTTATTGAATGAGTGTATTGACAAATGTGAGGAATTACTCTCCAAAATGGGTTTTCATAGAGGTCAAGTTCATTTAAGAAAAGATCCAACACTTTCAAGGAAAACAAGAGATGCCTTGGCTGATGTCTCAATGGGAGGCTCAAAAGCTAGACGTTTTTTAGGTAACCATATAGGAAACTAGGTGAGCATTACTTGGGAGCAGTAGAGAGAGCTATGTGGGATAACGACAAACGTTGCAACCACACCGCGACTTGCATTTCTAAGGATGGAGGTTTGGAGACACGTTGATGTCTTCCTAAAGCTCCTCAAGCAACAAACGAGAATGTACACATATTCAGAAGAGAGAATATTTAATCCAAGCTTTCTTCGATAAAATTTCCATTGGTAGAAAATGATTGTTAGTCTTATGAATTTGTAGCATATCCTTCATATCCATAGGCCTTTCTTTTGGAGGAGCAAGGCACCCTCACAACTTATAGTGGCCAAGGCATGGAAAAATCTCACTATCAAGCATGTACAAGTTTTTTTCGAAGCACAAGACATGGAGGTGGAGTTAAAAAAGCAATGCTCTTGAGGAGCTATTTAATTGTTTTTTTCGACGACAACTTCAAAGAATGAATACTTCAACTTAAGAATTCATAGTATTTTTTTACGACAACTTCAAAGAATGAATACTTCAACTTGAGAATTCAAGAAAGAAAAGTACAAAGCTATCTCTCATAAGCCTTTACATCATTATCACTTTCTGGAATATTTCCTCTATAACACAGAAATTTTCTTCTCTTGTAGCCAACTATTGATTTTATATCAGTTTGATTTGCTGCCAAAGCATAAGATAAGAGGGCCAAAAAGTATCCTACTCTAGAAGTAGAGAAACCAAGACCCTAACCAAAAATCCTAATTGCCGCAGTCTTCTCCAAAAGCATCACCTTGTGTGCATTGTATTGTAACCCAGAGAAACCAAGTACCCTTGTAAGTGCATTGATACATAGTATAGGCCATGTTTCTTCCTCTGAGAAGATGTTATGAAATACCAAGAAAACATGTGGATCAATCCTTACTGAGTAATGGCCAAGTGCAACATCTTTATGTGAGTTAATACCAACTCTTGTCCCTTTACCCCGTTCCAAGAAGTTATCAAAATCTTCAATCTCCAACTGTAAAAAGAGATAAATGTCAAATGAATGTTGAAATCAAACATATTAATAGTATCAATTGATTTTCATCATTTTCTACCTTAGTTGGATTCCATATGTTAATTGATGATTGTGCCTCATTGGTATCTTCCAATTCTTTAACATATTGCGACTCTTCTCTTCCAAAATGGGAAATTCCAAATCGGTCTTGAAGGCCATGGAACTCCTCTTCAGCAATCCCATACTATTCCTCAGCATTATTTGCCTTACGAAAACAAAGAGAAAGGGCATCCCCTGCTTCAATAAACTTGTCACTCGTAATTTCAGTGTCAAGTTTAAGTAACTCTTCTTTTGATTCATTTTCGATGTCAACAATGCCATTTTCAGCATCAAAAGCCTCTGCAATGATGGCTAAACAATAATCCTCCCTAAGATTGAAGAGCCTTTGAATGTCTACTAGCAATATGTATTCCTTGTCCTTGATAGGGAAAGTCAAAAGTGAAGCAACAGTATAAAAAGAAGAGTCACATACAAGATTTGCATTTGTATGGTTTTCTTCAATAATGGTCTTAGCTTTGAATTGGGCAACTTCTAGTTTACCAGCAATATTTGCTTCTTGCTCAGGGTCCAAACATTCCTCTTCATCCTTGTCATTTTCTACCTCGTCCAAAAGGAAAAAGTTGGAACATTTTGAACCTTCTAATTGTTTTTAATCAAATTTAATAGGATATTTAACAAGAGAAAACATAACTTGCTGCTGCTGAACAAGGGGAGGAAGCTGTGGGAATTTCAGGGGAGAAGGCAGCACAACCAGAAGCTCTTGTTGACCCTAATGAAAATCTTCTTCTTTTTTTAGAAGGGGTTACCTGCTCTTGGGAGCTTGCAACATCCTTAGGTTCCAACATAAGTGAAAGTACGATACTGTGCAAAAGTGTGCACCCACTTCACAAGCGATGCCTTCTCGCTTCGTATTTGCTAATCTATGATACAATGCAAAACTGGCCAAGCGACCTTAAAAACAGTATCTCCTCGCTTTGTATCAATGGGTAAACAAAATCAGTTTGGGGGTATTTTATGAAAAAGAAAAGTGAAGTTTTTGGGCATTTCAAAACTCTTAAAGCTATGGTTGAAAAAGAAACAGGCCTGCAAATAAAATGCCTAAGGTCAGGTGGAGGGGGAGAGTACCTCTCAAATGAGTTTGCAAGGTTCCTGCAGGAGCATGGCATAAAGCAGCAATATTCATGCAGTCATACCCCACAACAAAATGGAATAGGAACAATGTAAATGGGAAGGGAATAGGGAAAGAGGACCTAGGCTAAAATGGCTGGTCATGTCAAAAAGGGATGGGCACCCAAGGAGGAGGTAGGGCATGTATAAAAGGAAAAAAGTGAATGAAGAAGCTCATTCTTGTGTGTGGTCAAAAATAGCTCTCTTCTTCTTCTTCTTCTTCTTCTTACTTGTGCTTGTGCTTGAGAGAGGGAGAGAGTGTATGTGTGTGTGAGGGTGATGGATTGTGGTGGAGAAGATCTTCATCTTCTCCTCTCTTTTTCTCTTCTCTTGTTGTCTCATATGTGGAAATGGAGCTGGGAACTTGGACCTTGAGGATTGAGCTTGCTTGAGCTCACATCTTGGATCCTGAAGCTATGGGAAAGCTCATGGGAGGAGGCAAATCGATTGGGCATGAAGGTAAGCTCACTATACTCATAGGTGTGAGAGAGCGTATGGTTATGTGAGAGGTAGCCATTGCACTTGGCTTGAAACACTTGAAAAAATAAGTAGTCCATGGATCTTGGAGGCTGAGCAAGAGATCCCATAGTTTGGTTCTATTTTTGAGACAATGGATTCAAGTTTTGAGTGCTTATACACTCCAAATTGAGCATTGAAGTAGGGGTTGCTCCAAATTGGTGCTTGAGATAGGCAGGAAGCGAGGGAGTGGGAGGATATTTGATCTCTTTTGCAAGAAAGTTTTTTGGTCTTTAAGGTTTAGGTGAGTAGATTGGATTAACTTAAGTGTTTTCTTGTGATTTGGATGCATTTAGGTGGGAAAAAGGAAGGAAAAAAAGGGGGAAAAAAACAGTTACTCCTATAAAATAAAGTAAAATAGGGAGAAAAGGGGACTTCAATACATTAAGAGAGGAAAGAGAGAGGGGGGTAGTGGAAGACTAAAAGAGAGGGGGTTTAAAAGGTAGAGAGAACAAGGGGAGCTCATTTCTACACTTAGGGTTTGAGATAGAGAGAGAGTTGGATAGGTTTCTTGTAGGGTAGCAGGGAGGCAAGGAGAGCTTTGATTTGTAAGACGGGGTGCATTCAGGGCCTACAGCTGAGTTTTTTTAATTGTGCTGACACCTTGTTGTTTGATTCTTGAGCTTGCCAAAGACTAGGTGGAAGAATCAATCATAATACACTGGATTTTCATCGAGTGTGCGCATGTTTTTGCCATTGTTATCAAACTGTCTGATTCCAAGAATTAGATTGTTTGATTGTCAAAAGGCATCTGATTTTCATATTTGGACACACCATAATTGGATCGTCCAATCGCAAGACATCTAGCTTGCCAAAATCTAATAGCTCTGAGTGTCTGACAATTTAGACAAATCAGCCTTAGACAATAGATTTAAACCAAAATTGGATGGTCCAGAGAGTTAAACTAAAATCTAAAAATTGGAAAAGAGAATAGAGCATTAGTTTCTGGTAGTTTCTGACCTTCCTAGACCTTGTAGGGGCCAAACCCTAGCTACATGACATCCCAATAGATCCCCAGGCAAGTAGAGTGGGCAATATATTCACGTGACTTAAGGGTAGACTGGATAGTCTAGGAGCAACTACGGTTGACCATACCCAATAGAAATTTGAATTGATAATATGAATCTACTATCCTTTCAAACCACCACGCATCAAACATTTAGTAAGGACCTAGAGTGGACCACTCTATGAGTGGCTACCACTTGTATGAGAGAACTACAACTAGCAACAAAATTGATTGAAGGGAGCGTGATCTACACTAATTATGATTCAACTCACACACTTCATCATATAAACACTTGAAGTGTAGAAGAAAATATAGAAAGCCTGATTTGGCACAAGTCCACACCACTACTCGTGTTTCCAGTTCATGTAACATTGCAAATTGGTTTGTATAACAAGGAAAATACTAACGGGGTCTAAGTAAGGAACAAACCCACTAATAGGAGCAAATGTGGAGAAGCTAGATACAACCTAAGAAATAGAACTTGAAATGAATAACTTTGAACCGACCCTTGGATCCATGGTCAAGATCATGTGCTAATTGCAGTAGGTTTTGGGCCACGATGCAATGCATTCTAGATTGCTAAAATGATTTCCATATCCACAATCATACAATCAGCCTTATTACCTATGAAATAGGCTGCCGCACTTCAAGAGGGGAGCTCCATTAGCTCTCCAGCACCCAATAACTCAAAGTGAGCCATCCCTAGGATGGACATTAACCCTATAGGAATACCTAGACAACCTAGACCCTTTGTGACCCATCCACCAAGCGACACTCTTTTAAATTATGTAGAGAAGCCGAATGAGGACGAAGCATACATAAACCCTTACATCTCATACAAAGAAGAGGATAACCCCAACTTGATGTATTTTAGACTAGTGCTGGTAATGTCATTAGGTAGGGGAAGAGCTAGAGGTCTGGATAAGCAATTGAAGGGGCCATACAGATCTCCAAGAGGCTAGGAAAGCAATGGTAAGATGAGAGAGTAAAAAATCCCACATTATGGAGAAGACAACCTGCTCAATATACTAGGAGGATAAGGTGATGGAGGAGCCAAGAAAAGTCAAAGGCTACGAGTCCCAACCTAGGCACTGGAAGATCTGGGACAACAAATTTGAGGCATGGATGGCCTTTTGTAATACTCTCCTATACAAAAAGAATGACCCCACCTACATCGCTATCTAAGGCGCCACAGTGTGGATTTTGACTAGGGGAAGCATGGCAGGTATGATTTTCCCTTGATATATAATGTCAACACCTCTAGCCCTGAAGAGTGCCTTGTTTTTTGAGCTCAAGGCCTCTGACCTTCCATCACTTACTTCCTATATGAGTTTACAGCATGCCCCAACCCTGCCTTCCTTACCACCTATAATTACCTTCATCTCTTGCAAATACTATTAAGATAGAAGCTAGCACCGCAGGAAGAGTGCATGCGACCACTCTATTTTGACATCAATGTAGGGAAAAACAGTTGTGCAATGAGACCTCATGCTGAGGGCCACTCACTTGCCAACATTTTGCATGAGTCTCTTAGAAGATATGGGTGATAGTAGGCTCTCAAAATGTAGCCATCCTTTCCTCTCTACTACCCCACTCAATGTAAGGATTAATTAGAAAAAAATCAGGGTAGAAGAATTCGAATTTGAATGGCATGCACATGTTCTCCCCACTGCTCCTAGTGATTCAACCCCCATGCCCAGTTGATTGGTAGTTGTTCCTCAATTTGCAACATTTGGATATCGTGCATTGCTTGTGGCTTGGCACTAAATTTTCTCCTTGTGAGATTGGCCAATTCCCTGCGCTTTCTTTTTGCTATGATTATTCTTTCCAAGGTAGCTCGGTCTCTCTCTTGGCCTTCTACTTTTGTTGATGGGTACGGGGGGGGGCTCTATTAAGCAAATTGACCTTTGGAGTCATCAAGAGGCTCCAAATGTGGGCCTTCCCCCATTGATGGTTCTTCATGCGTGGTGGTTGACTGTTCCTATTGTCCTTGGTCTCCAATTCCCAACTACTCTAAGTCTTCTCAAGAGAGCCTTGCTTGTAGTAGAATTTGCCTTTATTGTTCTAGAATTAGGCCTGAGTTGGTTTCTAGGGGTGTATTCTTGGAGCCCATACTTGATGGTTCTTCTTGTGATTTCCAATTTCTCCTTTAGGCCTTCTACGCCATCCTCATCTCCCACCTGAGTTACATGAAACACTGTATTTAGAAAGGCCTGTTGTTGGAATTCTAGCCTGGCCTTTGCTACTTCGGCCCTTGCCTTTGCCATGATTTGTCCACTTTCGCTAGAGCGAGGTGTTTGGCTAGGTCTCTCACTGTTTCCCTATTTCTCTCTTCCTAGGCCTTGGCCTTTTCCTCCATCCTTCCTTGACTGTTCCCCAACTCTCTTGATAAAGTTACCATCACTTCTTCTTGTTCCTTCCAAATGTCAAGCATTTACCTTGTCTTGTTTTTGGCAATTTAGCTCTTCATGTAACCTTTCCTTCTCTTGGAGGGTCTCAAGGAGTTAGTTCTCCACCTCTAGCAATTTTTGAGTAGACACCACGTCCTTGTGTGCCTTGGCCTCTTGTAGTTCTTTTAGCAGTAGTTCTTTTTGTCTTTTCTCTTTGCAGTATTATGCATGAGCTTGACTCTTCACTCTTTTTAGTGCCTCTGTGATCTCATCTGCAATCTTCTTCAGTTCCTCGAGGACCTCTTCCATGTCCTTTTCTCCCTACACAAGGCTTGAAAAATCTGTTTCCAAGCTCGTTTCCTCCTCTAACTTTTGCAAAAATTGGGGCTTCCCAGCCAGCCTTTCTGTCATTCGCAAATGAGTTCTTGTGTGCCTTCTTCTTCTTTTCTCACCTTCTCCTCCTTCTTTGCTTCTAACTCCTTTGGGTCATTTAGGTGCCTTTGATAAACAATCACCTGCTTCATCTTCTTGAGATGATAGGCAACGAATGTCTCTTTTTCAATCTCTAGCTCTGCCATGGCCGCCTTGCTTTCCTCTTTCATCTTCTCCAGCTATCCTTGGAGCTCCTATAAATATTCATTGTACTACTGGTGGTGAGGCTAGTGGCATGGATATCATCTATGTTTCTACTTTGGGCTCCTTTGGATCTTTTCTAGATTCATCATCCCCTATGGCTTGCCTCTTTGCCCCTAATATAAGAGCTCCACCACTAGGCATTGGGCCTAACTATTTTGAGCTTACCAAGTACTGCACCCACACTAACACGTTGCTTTGGTCCACTTGGACTTTTGAGGTCTCTAGAGTGGCAACAAGTGTGACAATCAAGGTTGGAATGGTGGGTGCATCGGGACCTTTCCCTTGCCCATCATGACAGGTTCTTGAGCCTTCTCTTGTGCAGCGGTGCTTGTTCCTAGTTCTTCTCTTAGGCTTCCCTCTGTTGGCTATTGAGGGTGGGAGGCCTACTCAATTGAAAACCTCATGGATAGGGCTAGCTGCTCATCATCTTCTCTATTCAACCTCTCCTCCTCCTCCAATTTCTTCCTCTTTCTTTCCTCCTTTTCTTTTTGAGATTCTTGTTCAATCTTCTTCAATCACTCATTCTCTTCCTCTTCCTTCTTCCCTTCGTTCATCCTCTAGCCTCTTTGACTCCTCTAGCTATAATTCTCTTTCTTGCAGTTTGCTAAGTTTCTTCTCTTTGCACCCTTGCTACCTCTTCATCTCTTGTGCTCCCTGTGGAGAAGGAGACTAGATTTTGCACCTGTAGTGGTGATGGAGCTAGTGACTCATGGGCAGGGGAGGGATTTAGTCTCTTCCACCACTTCAAGGTTCTCTAGGCCTCCAATGGCCTCCTATATAATTGTGATGAGCACATCGCGAAATTTGATGCTTGAGGCCTTGCCTAATGGTTTCTTCCATGACTTTCCCATAGTGAAAGCCAGGGATTCCCTGCCTGCTAGTCTTGCATTAGTAGGCTAGTGTCCTTGTTGAAGCTTCAATGGTTTTTTGTACATAATCATTCCAATTCACTTTGCCTAAGGACTTGGCCGTGAGGCTCTCTAGCAATGGTACTCCAATCCTGCTCATTAAAGAGTGATACGTCTGACTAGAGAACATGACATGGATTGTCTTTGATTGTAGAGCTTGACCTCAAGATCTACAATGTTAGCTGGGCTAACTCTATCATTGGTGCAGACTAGGGCCTTGTCCATTCCTAGCATGCTGCAAACATGTCATTTAGGCCACCTCTCAATTTTCTTGACAAATCCCAGCACTCTTTCCACCATTTCAGGGCTCAATTCAACTTCAACCCTGTAGGCCTCTTCTCCTTTTCCCATTATTACAGTGCCGCAGTTCTTGTTAGCATCAAAAGTTTATAGAAAATTTGCACACTTGTTGTAATCCACAGCTTGCATGGCCTTCTCTACATACTTGTTCAAATTGCATTGATCAACAATTTACTTCATATCCTGTATTTCCATGGCCACATCTTATCAGTTCATGATGTTCTTGAACTTAAACTAGTTGTAGGCCCTTATTTCTACCATTAGGCCATACATTGTCGGCTCTTTTTCTGTAAACGGAAGCTTGCTACCTTTGTCTAGACCTGCCATGTTGGATTCCTATCATGACATCATAGCTCACCATTAGTTTTCTTGAGACAACTCCTGACAAGATAAGTAGATAATGAATGTAAGCTATGGAAAGATAAAATGCTCAAGTCTAGCATGATAACTTTTGCTTCAAGCAATCCACACATTCCAACAAAAATTCATGATTTTTTTCTTAATCATAAGTTGACCTTCATTCATCTTTTTAGCTTTTAAAATTTAGTTGACCTTTTTAGACATGTCTTCTTTTCCACCTCCCCCCCAGGAATGATGTGAATCCTTCCTAGGACTAGGAGATGAAGAGTTAAGGGCATTAAGCGCATGTTACGGTGCTTCAATTTTGCATTAGCCAAGTGTACAAGTGTGGGTTATATTCCAAGTGAGCATGTCGGTCCATGTCATGAGGTCAAATTCCTACGTGGGTAATGTAGGTCAGGACACCAGTTAGGAAGTCACCAGAATTGATCCTACTAGCGATGTGTAGCCCTTTCTCACAAAGGATTTGATCTAAATAGGGGTGGGCCATGTCATGATCTTCTAAGGGTTGATTGCGAGTGATGACCAATATTCTAAGGAGGTAGTGTCAAGATTGTGGGAGAGAAGGAAGGAGTCTCGCTTGAAGCTTTCTTGCTTGCACAATGGGGGAAGACACACAAGGGTGGAGGCTGAAAACAGTTTTTCTCTTCTTAGTTGTGTAAGCCAAAAGAACTCAAGTACAAAGAAATAGAAGAACCCTCTATATGGGTCTCAAACCAAACTCAACTAACTAAGGTGGCATACTAACTGAGCCATGAACTAGAGTAGATAAGGATAGCTATCATGTAGCTATTATTCATGGGCGGTGTACCAACCGCGTCTGCAACTGACAAGTCGGTGACATAAATACACAACGGTCACCCTGGCGTATCACGAGTGGAGCTCGATATCTCAACGCTCCCCCTCGAGCTCAATCCCAATTCCTACACACCAAGCAGGTCTCTGAACTTGCGCAGCTTCTCTGCGCCCAATGCCTTCGTGAATATGTCAGCTACCTGATCCTCTGTGCTGACATATACTAGATCAATGAGACCTAGTAAAACCCTCTCTCGCACATAGTGATAATGCACCTCAATGTGCTTTGTTCTAGCATGATAGACTGGGTTATTGGCCAAGTGTATACTACTCATGTTGTCACAATAAATGACAACTGGTCCATCTGTAGACTGATGCATATCATAAAGTAGCTTATGCAACCAAGCTACCTTACATGCAGCCATTGCTGCACCCCTGTACTCAGCCTCTGTGCTGGACAAGGCAACTGTAGGCTGTTTCTTGCTACTCCAAGTGACTGCAGCACTCCCAAAAGAGAACACATATCCACTGGTAGATCGTCTATCAGAAATACTACCAGCCCAATCAATATCAGTGTATCCATGCAACTGTATCTGAACCCCAGTCTCATAAAATAGTCCATACTGCAATGTGGACTTCATATACCTGAGTATGCGTCTAGCCGCATCCAAATGTGGTTTTCTTGGAGCCTGCATAAACTGACTTACCAATCCAACAGCATAGCTCAAATCTGGCCTGGTAATAGTCATATAAATCAAACTTCCTACTATGCGTCTGTACATAGTAGGGTCTTCTAGAAGCTCACCTGCATCCATGCTCAACTTCACATTCTGCTCCAAAGGAACTGAAATAGGCTTACAGCCTGTCATCCCATATTTGGACAGCATGTCCAATCCATACTGCCTCTGCAAGAGCTGTATCCCACTTGGTGATCTAATCACCTCAATGCCCAAGAAATAACGCAGCTCTCCCAAATCCTTCATCTCAAACTTCTACTTCAATAGCATTTTCACATGAAGGATATCTTCATCACTGTCACCTGTCATAATCAAATCATCAACATAAATGACAAGTAGCATAATACCTTTCTCTGTTTTTCTCACATAAAGTGAGAAATCTGCCTTGGAAATCTGAAAGCCAATAGTGACAAGATACTATCCTATCTTGTCAGACCATGCTCTAGGTGCTTGCTTCAAGCCATACAAGGCTTTCTTCAACCTGCAAACAAACTCAAGATGAACAGCATGCACATAACCTGGTGGTTGCTCCATATAGACCTCTTCTTGCAAATCACCATGCAAGAAGGCATTCTTTACATCCATCTGATGTAAAGACCATCCCTTTGATGCAGCCATAGCAATGACTGCTCTTACGGTTGCCATCCTTGCAATCGGACTGAATGTTTCTTCATAGTCAATGCCATATGTTTGTGCATACCCCTTGACTACTAATCTTGCCTTGTATCTATTCACAGAACCATCTGCATTGTGCTTCACCTTATAAACCCACTTACAGCCAATTGCATTTTTACCTTTAGGCAAAGGTACCAATTCCCATGTAGCATTTGCTTCCAAGGCATCCATTTCATCATCCATGGCTTTCTCCCATTTTTCTTTTCCCATGGCTTCCTCAAAAGAAGTGGGTTCTGGTTCCTGTATCACTTTAACCATATATGCATAGTGAATGGCTGTAAATCCATCATATTTCAGCCTATCCACAGGATACCTAGCTCTCGTAGACCTGCGCAAAGTAGGTTCACTCCCAGGTGCTCTCAAAACATCCCTGGTCTTCCTTACTCCAGGTGTAACAATAGAAGGAATATCCAACTCATCATCAATGCTCTGTTCTGAGCCACTGGATTCACCATCCACATAAGAGTGACCTGCATTCACATCAAACATGGGCTGATCAAACTTCTCTTTTTCTTTTCGTGATACCTGCATACCACTATCTGCATTACTTTGAGAAGATTCTCCTGATCTCAATCTGCCTGTCCATGGCGAAGAATGTGAACCACTACTAGAGGACGCTCCAGGTCCACTAATATTTTGTGACTACTGCTGTGAATTTTGTGCAGCATTACCATTTTGTGCATCTACATCATCAATCACATTTACTGGTTTATACCAGCTACTCATCTCATAAAAAACAACATCTCTGCTCACTGTAAACTTACAAGTAGAAGGGTTATAGCATCTATACCCTTTTTGCTGCAAAGAGTAACCAATAAAGATGTACTTCTCAGCTTTTGGATCCAACTTGGATCTCAACTCATCTGGCACATGTACATAGGCAATGCAACCAAAAATTTTCAAATGAGAAATATCTGGTTTCCTACCAGTATACCTCTCCTCTGGAGTCATTCCATGTATTGCTGCAGTGGGAGTCCTGTTCATTATGTAGACTGCTGTAGCAACTGCTTCAGCCCAATAAAAATCTGGCAAGTCTTTTTCATTGAGCATGGCACGAGATACCTCTCCAATATGCCTGTTTTTCCTTTCTGCAATTCCATTTTGTTGTGGGGTATGACTGCATGAATATTGCTGCTTTATGCCATGCTCTTGCAAGAACCTTGCAAACTCATTTGAGAGGTACTCTCCCCCTCCATCTGACCTTAGGCATTTTATCTGCAGGCCTGTTTCTTTTTCAACCATAGCTTTAAGAGTTTTGAAATGCCCAAAAACTTCACTTTTCTTTTTCATAACATACACCGAAACTTTTCTGCTATAGTCATCAATAAAACTGATAAAACAATGACAGCCTCCAAGAGATGCAGCTTTAGTTGTCCACACATCAGAGTGGATTAATTCCAATGGCTTCTTACTCTCTTGAACATGTCTAGGAAATGGTTTCCTTGCCTGTTTTCCAAACTGACAGGCTTCACATACCTTATGCATTTCTGCAACCTTGAACTTTGGCAAACCTGCAACAATATTTTGGGCTTGCATTGATTTAAGTCACTGTACATTAACATGACCAATGCGTTTATGCCAGATATCAATATCTGCAACTACACCGGTCCCATATGCAAACATTGCTGCACTCAATTCAGACATGTCTGCATCCAACGTAAACATTCTGCCCTTCTTCTTTCCTTTTGCTATCAAGCAACCTTTATTTTTCATATCCTCAACAAAGCATCCATGAGGATTAAATCTGACCTGCAAGCCCTGCTCAACCATTTGACCAACTGAAACCAGATTCTTGGTGATATTCGGGACATGAAATACATCGGACAAGTATTTCTTTTTCCCATCCTGCATAGACAAAAGAATTTTTCCAATCTACACAATAGGATGTGCAGTATCATCACCAGTCTCCACAAATCCTGGTTTTTCCATTTTTCTTGCATCCTCCATCCATTCTGCATGACCTGTCATGTGGTTTGATGCACCTGAGTCAACATACCATACATCATTGCTTTCTTCTGCACTTGTCACAGAATTGTTCATGTGCTGCACCATAAACAAGTGCTCATTTATGTCATCACCCTGTCTACTAGAAGATGCATAATTCCCTTGTTGCAGTTTTCCATTCATGATGTCATTCTGCTTTTTATAGCAGTCTTTAGCCATATGACCCATTTTACCACAGTAGTAGCATTCAACATTACTATTTGCATTTTGGCCTCTTTGCCATCCACCACGACCTCTTTGGCTCCCCCTGCCTCTAGAGTTACCACATCCTCCTCCATAGGACTGGTTTTCTTGAGTTTGCTGCATATTCTGATTTCTGCCACGGCCTCCAAATCGGCCTCCTCTACCTCTGCCTCTACCTCTTCCAGCATTTGAGTAGAAGACAGCTTCTTTTGAAGTTCCTCCTGAAGAAGATGCACCACCATTTCTCTGCTCCTCAGAAATTAGAAGAGCAATCAACTCCTCAAAATCAGGAAATCTTTCACGGACGGAAATGGATGTTCGAAACTGTGCATAATCCTTTCCTAGACCATTCAAGGTCACGAAAACTAAATCATCATCTTCCACTGGTGACCCAATGGAAGCAAGTGCATCTGCAATCTTCTTCACCTTCATGTGGTAGTCGTTGATGCTCATACTTTCTCTTTGCACATTATGCAACTCTTGCTTGAGCTGCATTTTCCTGGCTTGCGTATTTGTGCTATACATTTTTGACAAAGTATCCCATGCCTCCTTTGGCGTACTTGCATCCTGAATATGCACAATCATAGAGTCTAAAATACTGATAGACAGCCAATACATAACTTTCCTGGCTCTCTCATGCCATGTTTTGAATGCCTGCATTTGCTGTTGATTGGGAACATCAGGAAGAACTGGTTCTTCTTCATTTCCTGCAACAAATTCCCAATATCCTTTTCCCATAAGGAAATTTGTCATTCTAAACTTCCATGCTTGGAAGTTGTTCTTGTCAAGCTTTTCAGTGACAATCTGTGAAAGAGAATCAGATGCCATTACAGAAGACTGGAAAAAATTCTGTCACTGCAAAAACCACAGCTTCACCCTCACACGGGAAAATCTGCAAAACTGTAGAACAGTGGCTGCCCTGCATAAAACTAGGCCTTTTCCTGAGTGCGTGCAGAAAACTTCCGCCTCCAAAACAGGCCCCGAAATGGCCTCAAATCAAAAAAACAAGGTCGCTGAGGGCTAAAGCCCTCACCTGTAGCATATACTGCCCTCTTGCTTCACCGCGAAGGGCGTCTCAACCTGAGACAATGCACTCCTGCACTTTCCGGCTGTGCTACCTGCAGAGATCTGCTCCCAAAATAGAAAATGAAAGCAACACTGCTCCTCTTACCAGAACACCGCGAGCTTGGCTTGCTTTCTTGAGCTCCTTACCACGAACAAGGCTCTGATACCATGTCAAGATTGTGGGAGAGAAGGAAGGAGTCTCACTTGAAGCTTTCTTGCGTGCACAATGGGGGAAGACACACAAGGGTGGAGGCTGAAAACAGTTTTTCTCTTCTTAGTTGTGTAAGCCAAAAGAACTAAAGTACAAAGAAATAGAAGAACCCTCTATATGGGTCTCAAACCAAACTCAACTAACTAAGGTGGCATACTAACTGAGCCACGAACTAGAGTAGATAAGAATAGTTATCATGTAGCTATTATTCATGGGCGGTGTACCAATCGCGTCTGCAACTGACAAGTCGGTGACATAAATACACAACGGTCACCCTGGCGTATCACGAGTGGAGCTCGATATCTCAACAGGTAGGAGATACATAAGTGGGGTCATACTCAAAGGTTTTGATGGTGCATCTCTTCTCGGCATTGATCATAATTGGGTAGCCCTCTTGTTCCCATTGGAGATAGAGATCATATTATTTATGTGAAATGAAGAGTCAATGTGACAGGTAGCTTTTAAAATTCTTCTAGCTCTTGGCTTATGGCAGAAACTTTTCTCTTGCTATAGGAGGTGATTAGCCTCTATTTATGAGCTTGCTTGTGAGAAATCTCATTGGTGATTAGTTCCTTGGCTACCATGGGGACTTTAATGAACATGAATTCAGATGCTTCCTAGGTACATGGTAGCGTCCGTACATGGTTACTAAAGGCTGTTCTAGGAAACCTAAGTCCAACCACTCATAGCTTTTAGCAAGCATAATGAAGGTGGCATGTGCAAACGTCTAATGCCAGTGACCAAGTCATCCCCCATGTTTTTAGCTAGATCCAAGGCTAAAGTGAGAATAGATCGATGATCATAAGAGGGTCTAAGGTGCCTGAAGGAGGTTGGGGCTTAACTGGGATAAATAACTATATAGTTGGTGCCTAGTGCATGGATTGGTTAGTAGAGCGCTCATTAGTGACTTGTGTAAGGGGCTTGTCTTGGGGCTTTAAGGTTGCACTACTTCCTATTTATGGAACATCACAGACAAGGGGAGTGTTAGGTTGCGTCGTTTTAGGAGCAACAAGGCTATAGTTTTGGTCGATAGACCCATTGAGGTTGTATGGATTTTGGGGCTTTTAGTTCAATTATCTTGGCAGTTCTAGGTGGCTTAGAAGGTTTTGGAGATAGGCTAGGAGGTAGTGGTTGAGGGGAGCACATGCCACTCATGGTCTTAGGCAACCAAATCTAGTTGTTTCCTTCCTAATAGCCTTGAGCACACAATAGGGCTTTAGGGCACCCATTGTGGTGTGGCCATTCTTTTGGTTCTATACCATCAACTTTATCTCCTAGGCTTGGGGCATGATGTTTGGGAATTATGGGTTTGTACATGTTGGCTTTTAGGTAGCCTTGATTTTCATTTAGGTATCCATTTGAACTCTAGCTCAGTTTTTTGGGTCATGTCTTCTACAAGTTGTGGTCGATTTATGGAACATGTAATGTTGTCCCTTCTGATTCCTGGAAAGCACAAGGTAAAAAACATGGACATTTACTTAGAGCCTTTGATTGAAGAGTTAGAAATGTTATGGGAAGGTATTGAGGTGCAAGATACAAGTGTATCTGCATCCTCTAGAGATTTCACATTGAAGGCCATGTTGTTGTGGACTATGCACAACTTTCCAGGATACGGAGAGGGTTCAGGTACATGTATATAACTCTATATTTGAAATTCAAGACTTGAATCAATTACATTTTATTAATTCACTTGTTTTTTTAGGTTTAACCACGTCAAGATATCATGCATGTCCTATTTGCGGTCCCTCTCTAGTTTCCTCTAGGCCGGCACGTTTAAAGAAGGTTATTTATAACAATCATCATTGATTTCTTCCTATTGACCATCCCAAATATGTTCTCCCTACTAATGGAATGACTCCACAATCTCTAACCATTCGAGATTGGAAGGAGAGATGGATTAATGCTGACAGCCACCCTCCACTCGGCATGAGTTGGTAAGAAGTGCATTTCTCCCGATTGACTTTAAAGTATTTAGCATGATGAATTGTTTACATAATATATTGTTTGTTTGTTAGGTTCTCTATTATTTTTCATCTTCCGTACTGGACTGAACTCAAGATCAATCACCTGTTGGACCCCATGCACATATTCAAAAATGTTAGGTTCTCTATATTATGGGATCACTTGATAGGGGCTCATGATGTAATGAGCAAATGGGTGACACCATATAATGAAGCAAGGGCAAGAAGAAAAAGCAAAAGACAAGAATTTCGTACTAGATATGGACGTAATGTCTCATTTCCAGATCATCTAAATGCGCTCCCACATCATATTGATATAGATTGGTTACATGAGAAAATGGAGAGAATGGAAAAAGAGGAGGAAATTAATATATCTCAAGAAGAGTGGTAATACGCACGAGGTTTCTTATCAAAGGTGAGACATACTATCAATTAATTTGTTTCTATAAGTTTTATTTTATATAAATAATTGACATGTTTGATATTTTATCTTTTACTACTAGTGCACATTATTCAATGCACTTTGGTGTGAGGGTAAACATCTTCGAACTCAACGTATAGATGAAAAGAGAAATACCCAAGATTGTGGTGTCCTTGCTCACTTCGAGGATGCCAATGGTACCATGGAAGGTTATTGTGGCTTGATCCAAGATATTCTCAAGCTTGACTTCAGACGATTCTTTATATATGTACTGGATGTGAAGTGGTTTAAAGAAGTGGTAACAAATGGTGAGTATTGCACAATCAGACGTCATCCAAGTGGTTTTGTAATCATTGACTCTACAAAATTTCACCAAAACAAGAATGACACATTAGTACTACCTCAACAATGCGAGCAGGTATATATGAAAAGGCTAATTTTTTTATATGTATACATGTGATATATATACACAATATAATAAGTACAATTAAGTTTTTTGCTTTTGTTTTTCAAATACAGGTTGTGTATCATCCAATGGTAAACAATAACCGATGGTGGTATATCATCCCTATATCTAATCGTTCAAAACCAATATATGGTAATATTACCGACATGGAGATAGCAGATGACAATCCAACAATTAATGATGATGTGCATGATGACACCATAATGGATGATATGCATGATATAGTACAAGATGAACCTCGCGAGGATGTTCAAGGAAATGCAAAAGAAGACAATAATGTGATTGTCGATGATATTGATGAAGTTATTGAGCAATATAGCAACACATCTGATAGTGGGATATATATATATATATATATATATATATGGAGGTGGATATTAATAAAGAAATTGATTGAAACATTGGCAATCTCTGATACATTGGAAATTGATTGAAACATTGGCAACCTATATATATATATATATATATATATATATATATATATGAGCAATATAGCAACACATCTGATAGTGGGATAGACTAATCTCATTGAAGATGAGATGCATCATTCACTGTAACATACTTAATTTGCTTAATGATTCAATGTTTATTCCTAATTCTATGGTTTTTATCATGCGCACATGTGCATACTCAAGAATCAATAGTCAAGTTTAAAGCTAAATTGAATTTTCCATGATAAAAAGGAAGTATTTTTTATCATCTTCAAGTAGAGAAATTACGAGATACATATTGCAATGCTTGCTACTAATTGTAAGGTTTCTGTCGCTTGCGCTAATTACTTATATCAAGCTTGTCAACTGGAGGAACTGCCATTCATTAGAGAGCAATGAAAAAGTAATTATTAACTCTATTTTTTTAATTCAATGATTCAATGTGTATTCTTAATTCTATGGTTTTTATCATGCGCACACATGCATGCTCAAGAATCAATTTCAGGTGGTTAAATAATTATTAACTTTGGTTTTTTAATTATGTGAATTGCAATTTTAGGTGGTTAAATAATTGTGCATCTGCTAGCGCGTCTATATTGGCGTCTATTTGCGCCGATATATAGATGCAAAATTCGCGTCTATTTACACGCACTTATAGACGTAATGATGGACGCGCCCGACTTTGCGCGTCTAACATGCGCGTTTATGCCTCGTTTCTGTTGTAGTGCGTGGCACGGAATCCACCGTGAAATATGCCTCCTAGCATCACACATACAATACCTGATCTGTGCACCAACTGCGATTGAGCTGAATCTTGAAGAAGAATCAAGATTAAAGAGACACAATAGGTGTGAGTACTTGTAAGGTGAGAGATCACAAAGCATCAACAATTCATGCATGCATGAAACAATATGTATCCATTTATCTAGATTTGGCATAGCATGGGTGTAAGCCTACACCAAGCCTTTGTCTTCTAATCCTTCGCATACTAGCCCACCTTCTCAATCCCATCACCCCTACTATTGGACTTACCTATTTCTTTGCCTCCTATTTTTCTACCTCTTGCTTTTGTGATACCCTAATCCCTTTATCCTAACCTTACACTAGACCTCTCCACTCAATCCCAAAGCTCATCTATCGTTCCAACCTACCATACTACTTCATCTTCACAAACTCTAGTATCATTCTATCCTACTAAGGTGCCAACCATAAGGCCTCATGCTCTGTGGTGGTGGCTAATTGGCAACTAATTGACATGTGCTAGATTGGTAGCATAAATCCTTGCGTAATTAAAAATAGGTCAAAGTAGAAGAAGATGTCAAAAAACAATCAAGCTTGTGGATTGGGAAAGCTATATCAACACAGGGCATATATCCATTGTTGTGGCAAGCAATGCCCCATTTAGATCTTTGATGTATGCCATGTGTTAGGCCAACAATGGGATTGTAATTGGCCTACCATAGCCATTCTTACAGATAAGACATGAGGTGAGCGATGACGTAATATTGGCAACAATCAAACACCACCAAGGAGTGACTATAGTAGGTGTAGAAAATCGCTTAGAAGAACTATTGTATCATTGTATAGCCATCATGATAATGAATCTCGAATATATCCATAGAAACTATATAAATCCCACAGTCATTTGTATAGAGAGAGCACATAGAGAGGGACATGTTGTTAGGCTATCGATATATCTCCACAGCCTCAACATGAGGTTTCCATGGTTTGAAGGATAGTTACACTGAGCCCTAGTAATCAGTTTAACTTATAGTTGCCAAAATAAAGTAGTGCTTGTTTCATTAAATTCATACCATGGAATTTGGTAAATTCCAATAATATCTATAAGTTCATAACACAAATATTTTGTACTTAGATTTTAAGTTCGTGTCCAAGTGCCTTCCATTCATATCTACATATAAAGACCAACAATTAACCTCAGCTCAAGCCTTGCTATCGAGGAATTCATGGCCAAAGGCACATCTATGTGCACAATTGGTTGGAATACATAACAATGCATAATTGGTTATGACCTAAGTTGATGACATGATTATATCTAGTTGTCCATGTATTCTTTTTTATTTTGGAAGATGCTAGTGTGAGAGCTTGCCTTGATCACTGGTGATGTGGTGGTAGTAGTAGTAGTAGCAACATATGCTCCCCTTCTCCCTCTTAACCTTTAGTCTTCTACTCTATGTATTCTTAAAAGAGTGTAGTATAGTCTTACTGTGGTGAGGAACAACACATATATGTGTGAATCCATGGTTGATGTTAGAAGATGCGACTGTGAGAGCTTGACATCCATTTTGTAGGCTCAATTGATGATGACATAATAGTTGCATATGCTCTCCTTCTCGCTCTTACTCTTCTAGTCTTCTCCATTCTTTTGCTTATATTTTCATGCTCTTGTCCATTTCATGTTAGTAACTATGCTAATGGTAGCACTTGCTCTCCCCTTTGTGGTTGAATTGATGATGAAGCAATAGTAGCATTCATTCTTCTTCCTCCCTCTTACTATTCTAGCCTTCCTCTTTCCTCCAAATCTTGTCATCACGCTCTCGGCCATGCTAGGCACCAATATCATGGCTTCTCTAGCCTTTCAAGGGAAGATTGGAGGATCTTTGAATTCTGTGTGTGTGTGTGTGTGTGTGTGTGTGTGTGTCCCCCTTTCAATGTAGCAAACAATAGTTTGTTGAGGTTGGCTTACATTATATATCGACTTGCTACAGGCAATAGCATGCAGACAAGCCACGTGTTAGTAACACAACACTTTTTAGGGGCCATTTTATATGCTACTCTATATCATTATTATTATGTAACAAACCTTCATCAACATGCACACAAGCTGGTTGATAGAGTGCAGAGATCTCAGGCAGAGGGTGCTAGTTCGATTCCTGGTGGGGAGCTTGTTGCATTATCTCTTTTGGTCCAAAAGGGGGGTCTTCCCTTTTCACTAGATGGAACCGATTGGTGCATCACCATGCGGGCCAAGATTTAATGATAGTCGTTGAGGTCAATAGGATCAAGACTCGCGTGTGCTCATACATCATTTTGCTTTTGCCAATGTGGAGGGACTTGATGTCGACAGTTTCAACCTCTCTTTGTGTTGGCAAGTACCCTTGAAGCAATCATTCTAGCGATGAAGTAAGGTCCCATGTTTTTCCTCTCTTCCCTAAACAATATTGTCTTTGTGTAGGCTATAACACAGGTAACTGACCCTTTCTAATAGCTTTCTAGGGTGAAGTAGAGCACTTAGATGGGATTAGTTTCAGGATCCATGTCCACTATTGCATATCAAATCTAGAGGAGGATGTTATGATATGATTGTGCATAAGTGAGCAGTGAGTGCATGGCTAGCTACAACATGAATAGTATCAGCATGACTATGGTTGGGGAAATGTCTAATGGCTATCCTCCTTGCCTTTGTGACTCAAGCACCCCTTGGATGATGGCACTAAAGTGTATAGAGGAAACTTGCCTCTTTTGATAGTAGCAAGGTACTCACAAGCTTGATTGAGTAAGGGCATGGTGACAAGGGATGGTAGGTGGGCTTACATCTTGCACTTCACTTGGCAAGCATGTAATTGGGGGTGAAGAATTGTCGATGCAACACGATGAGGTCGAGACGAATTTAAAAAACAACAAGCTTGCACATATTAAGTGGGAGAACACCATGTGAAGCTCACAAGGCCTAATATTGCATATGTAACAAGCACACCAAAGCTCGTAAGGCCTAATATTGTAGATGTAACAAGCATATCAAAGCTACCTAAGCAGGCACAACCAAGCCAACTATTGTGATGAGACCATGGTGGATGTAAAGATCATTGATGATGTGCGACAACAATCAACATTGCAACACAATTTTTCTTTTTTTTTGGGGGCGGGGGGCCAAGTAAGCAGAACAAATACTCGTTAGCATAGGAATGCACTAGTGACGGAACTAATTAAGGAGGGCCTTAAAGGAGTTCAAGAATCATTGTGAGAAATAATGCAATGTGGAAACCACATACCTTTTCTTGTTTTGTTTTATTTGTATTTTTGGTCGAAATTTGAAATAAAAAAGAGGATTGTTTGCTTGTAGGTCGTGTGGTGTGTAGGCAATCTCAACATCGACGAACATTCTAGAAAATTTGGCTTTGCTGCTCTCACATCATATCAACTTATCCTCTCCATGTCGTATCGACCATATCCGGATAGGGTAATCACACTAGTTGATTCCGATTCCCCTCCACAAAGCCACGAAACATGCATAATAAAAGAACCCACAATCTGATCAGCATAGATAATGTCTATGAACACATTATGAATCTCATGGAAGGTTCCACTTAAGCTTTCCATAGGTTGCCATTCCGTACTTGTTGATAGAAATATATCTACAACCAACAATTCGTTATTAGTACTTGCTTAAATGAAAAAAAAAAAACATTATCAACTCAAGTCTTACAATGTGTTTGCTGCGAAACATACTCGTTTGGAGGCAAGTGGATATCCTTCGCCATGTAAACATGTTGCAGTTTGATAAACCACCCTTCATGCATAATTTTGAAAGAAATGATACGTCCCTTCCAATGATATTTAATATCCTCTCGTTTTTTTCTTTTCACCTTGTGAGAGTCCTTGCAAGAGGGCAGCATGGCAACCTAATCGTTTATACTAAATCTTTGGCTCCCAATTTTCATCAACTCTGTGGCTATAGACAATGCAAGAGTTTACTAAACGAGAAGAGCACCTTCTGTATGCCATACTTAAATTAAATTTGCAAAGAAAGAAGCTCATTGAGAAAGATGAATGAACTAAAAAGTAGAGAAAGAAGCTCACTGAGAAAGGTGAATGAACTAAAAAGGAATATTAAGAAGACTAATGAAAATATATTGGGCGCCAAAAAATTTTCGACTTTCAAAAAAATCATCATTAACTTCACACCAACTTTATTATGTCATTTGTCAGATTTTATAAGTAAATAAGGACTTTGGGGACTACCAAAACATGTCAGACATTGGAGATTTTGGCTAAAAAAGAGGAGAGAATCACGAAGTGGACTCTACTATCTCCAAAAAAGAGGAGACAAGAATACCATATTCTTGCATACGTGGCAAACTCTCTTTGGCCCTTTTCTTAATCCCGTGATTAATAAAAGTACATTTTTTGAAGCATTTTCGGCTATGCTTCAAAATCGTGTCTCTAGGGCTAATACAGACACGATTTTCGGCTATCCAAGTAGGGTTTTATGCTCGGATACCCATTTTTGCACCGTATCGGCTATGCTATTTTTGGGTGGTTTTTTGGTGATTTTTTGGATCTTTTTTAGGCCCTTTTTTGCTTAAAAATATTTTTAAAATAGCAAACAAGCTCAAAAAAATCTTTTTAAAAAA
This sequence comes from Lygodium microphyllum, assembly GCF_053477565.2. Classification (NCBI taxonomy): domain Eukaryota; kingdom Viridiplantae; phylum Streptophyta; class Polypodiopsida; order Schizaeales; family Lygodiaceae; genus Lygodium; species Lygodium microphyllum. Next base: position 68,172,989 of record NC_141135.1, read on the forward strand.
TTACAAATTTTTAGAGCCTAATAAACCTATGGATTTTCTTTTGAATTTTTTTGATGGGTTTAAGGTCTCACAAAAAATAAGTCATTACAAGGGGAGTGTACTTTGCATGCGTATGTTTACTCCTTCACGATACGGAGCGAGGAGGACCCCTACGGAGATTTTGTTGTGCCACTCTCGCACCATATCAAGTCATCCACGATATGGAGCAAAAAGTATAGTACCAAACATTATGCTTTTTTCCACGCTTGCGCCGTATGAGCTGCTCCACGATACGATGCGAATATGACCCTGCAAAATTTTGGCTTTGCTGCTCTCACGTCATATCAACTTATCCTCACATGGTTGACTTTATGACTTTATGAATTATCCTTACATTGTTGCTGCTCATGCTCATAAGATCACCCTAATAAAAAAAGATTTTAATATGATTAGTAGAATAAGGTACCGAGGATGATGTTTGCAAGAGAAAAATCGATGTACTTGGACCTGTTAATTATAAGAGAATGGGTGAGGTGTGTGGGCAAATGGTTATCAATGTTTCTTGCACTTCTGAGGAAGAGGACTATCTTAGCATATCTCATGAGGACAAGTCCATGCTAGTTGTAAAAATGATATTTAATTGTTAGATTCTGTAGTTTATTATTGCATAAGGTAAGGCATTTTGACTCTAAATTTTTTTAGTATATAGAATAATTGTGCTATTGATTGCAAATAACACTCCTTTATTTTTGCTATTAGCTTTAGGACATTGATTGCATCTCTTAGCCAATAAATCTCTAGAATTATGTGTATTGTTGATCCACTGTTATCAATGGAATTTTTTTTGAGATTTGGTTCAAATATAGCAATGTCTTTCAAAGCTTTTGATTCCATCACAACTACCATAATTTTTTTTATTACATCAGATACACTCACCAGAGAAATTATCCTCATGAACTCCCTAAGTGGTATCCATGTCCAAGGAAGAATGTGGGTTGAATGGAATATTGCTTGCTTTTTGGTTAATTATTTATTTTATTTGATTGTCAATTTTAGTTACATGTTTCCATTTGCAGTGCTGGCAGGCTCCTGACTACCTTCTTGGACACCACATATGAGGATATTGTTGATCCTTGAAAACCCTAAACTCTCTCTAACAAGAAGTACCATTGCAAAGTCACAAAGTCATACATATACTTGTGGAAAAAGAGTGCTTTTCAAATGTCTGCAGGACAATAGATTCAAAGATACTCAAGATAGATGGAGTGAATGTAAGTCTCTTTCATATTGTTGGTTTTTTTAGGGACCCTTTTTTACCAACTTGTTACATTTTTTCTCCTAGTGCTAAGATTACCCTAACTCATATATGCGATGGATAAGGGAGCAATGTATTGAGTTGATTTTGGATAGGGTAATCACACTTGTTGATTCCGATTCCCCTCCACAAAGCCACGAAACATGCATAATAAAAGAACCCACAATCTGATCAGCATAGATAATGTCTATGAACACATTATGAATCGCATGGAAGGTTCCACTTAAGCTTTCCATAGGTTGCCATTCCGTACTTGTTGATAGAAATATATCTACAACCAACAATTCGTTATTAGTACTTGCTTAAATGAAAAAAAAAAAACGTTATCAACTCAAGTCTTACAATGTGTTTGCTGCGAAACATACTCGTTTGGAGGCAAGTGGATATCCTTCGCCATGTAAACATGTTGCAGTTTGATAAACCACCCTTCATGCATAATTTTGAAAGAAATGATACGTCCCTTCCAATGATGTTTAATATCCTCTCGTTTTTTTCTTTTCACCTTGTGAGAGTCCTTGCAAGAGGGCAGCATGGCAACCTAATCGTTTATACTAAATATCTTTGGCTCCCAATTTTCATCAACTCTGTGGCTATAGACAGTGCAAGAGTTTACTAAACGAGAAGAGCGCCTTCTGGATGCCATACTTAAATTAAATTCACAGAGAAAGAAGCTCATCGAGAAAGATGAATGAACTAAAAAGTAGAGAAAGAAGCTCACTGAGAAAGGTGAATGAACTAAAAAGGAATATTAAGAAGACTAATGAAAATATATTGGGCGCCAAAAAGTTTTCGACTTTCAAAAAAATCATCATTAACTTCACACCAACTTTATTATGTCATTTGTTAGATTTTATAAGTAAATAAGGACTTTGGGGACTACCAAAACATGTCAGACATTGGAGATTTTGGCTAAAAAAGAGGAGAGAATCACGAAGTGGACTCTACTATCTCCAAAAAAGAGGAGACAAGAATACCATATTCTTGCACACGTGGCAAACTCTCTTTGGCCCTTTTCTTAATCCCGTGATTAATAAAAGTACATTTTTTGAAGCATTTTCGGCTATGCTTCAAAATCGTGTCTCTAGGGCTAATACAGACACGATTTTCGGCTATCCAAGTAGGGTTTCATGCTCGGATACCCATTTTTGCGCCGTATCGGCTATGCTATTTTTGGGTGGTTTTTTTGTGATTTTTTCAGTCTTTTTAGGCCCTGTTTTGCTTAAAAATATTTTTAAAATAGCAAACGAGCTCAAAAAAATATTTTTAAAAAGTTAAAATTTTTCAAAACCTAATAAACTTATGGATTTTCTTTTGAATTTTTTTGATGGGTTTAAGGTCTCACAAAAAATAAGTCATTACAAGGGGGGTGTACTTTGCACGCGCATGTTTACTCCTTCACGATACGGAGCGAGGAGGACCCCTACGGAGATTTTGTTGTGCCACTCTTGCACCATATCAAGTCATCCACGATATGGAGCGAAAAGTATAGTACCAAACATTATGCTTTTTGCCACGCTCGCGCCGTATGAGCTGCTCCACGATACGGCGCGAATATGACCCTGCGAAAATTTGGCTTTGCTGCTCTCGCATCATATCAACTTATCCTCTCCATGTCGTATTGACCATACCAGCGAATAGTTTTTTTTTACTCTTCCTGTCATATTCTTAGGCGCAACAATGATGACAAGGACAAAGCAAACAATTGTCAAGGTTCCAATCTCCCCTAGAGTACTTGATCAACCAACAAATCAATCTAGATCCTCTTTTACTCAAGGAAGTTCATGTTATTTATTTGTCTAACTTCATTGACTTGTCAAACGTTCATGTTATTTCATGTAGAGAACTTTGTATAACATCATATAATACTCTTTAAATTATTTTTTAAAAATAAATAAGATCATGAATACTATAGAGTAAAGGAGATCTATAATCACAAAGATTATTTTGATGGTCTTTTTTTTTGTGAAATTGAGATATATTACATTTGAAAAAAGATATACAAGGATAAAGCATCAATAATGCAGTGATGCTTTCAATTATTAAATCAGTTTGCATTAGAATGAGAGTTCTGAGAGAAAGAAACAGAGTCAAGTCCTTTCTATTTCTTCTTGCAAATCAAGGGAAGAGATCTTAAGAGATTTGCTAGGATATGATAGCATGAGTAGTATCATCCCATGACATCAAGCCATCATTTAGGTATTGAAATCTCATAGTGCTAATAAGAATCACAATTGAAGATATTGAAACTTGAAACCCCATAGTGCTAATCATAGTTGAGGGTATGATGAGAAAAATACTCCCAAGAGCTAATATCAAGTAAGAAGTTGTATCCTTCATATTCTTCGAAGCATCCTGTACACATAAAATCATCTTAGTCCTAAAGTTGATATGATACACAATATCACTAATACTTCTATCTATTACTTGTTTAATGTTTTTTATATTTTAAGAGACAAAATTGAATAATAAACATTTTTAATCTATTACTAGGTAAATATTTTTATCTCCCAGAAATCAAAGTACTTCATTTCTTCTAATTATAATATATTATCCTTGTCTTATCAATTAGTCCTTGCTAAAAAGTTGATATTACAACACTGTATAATGAAGATATTCTATTTTCAAGTGTCAAGATCAAAGTGAAAATTTTCACTTTCTATTCTATTAGCTTAAGGATTATCCTTAGTATATCTATCCCTACCAATTTGCATCAACACCATGGGACTCTTTTACCCATTTTCTTATGAATCAAATTGAAGAGATTGAAGAAAAAGCTTGGATTTAGTTGAAACAAAATCTTATAGAATGGATATCTTAGGGGTTGAAGTAAAGATACGGCTTGGATGTCCCAACCTAGTTGGGTCTGCTGAAAACTAACGAGATGATCTCGTCTCAGGTCCATGGAGGACCATATCTCTATAGCTCAATCCGTTTTTAATTGTCTCTTTTTCTTTACTTTTCTCTACTTTGTAATGATTTCATCTCTCTACTTTTTAATGCATCCAAGTAGGATTTTGTAATATCTTGTTTGATTTTTACGCTAGGCTTTCTTGAGTATAAGTTTATTATAGTAAGCTTCAAGTATCGCTTGTTTGAGGAGATGTCTAACAATCCAAGTATCTGGTGCGCAGATCGGATGCCGTATGCTTGCGTAGTGAATGTTGGAAGGTCCCCAAGAACAAAAGAACTCTACTTTTTGCACAAAACTCAAGGTAAAAAGCATGTACGACATAAACAAGAGACCAATTGGGTGCAATCTCTCCCCATGCCTTGTGTGAGCGCTCCATAAAGCATCTATTTTATGTATTAATCATCTTCAAGCTCAAATAATAGCCCAAATTACAAAATAGTACGCTTTTGGCTTTTGAGTTTGCTTTAGCATAAAATAGAAATAAAGCTAATGGGCGACGCCCAAAGAGTCAGGCATACCCAATATAATGTCCAAATACAAATATCATAATCGTGCGCCCATGCGCATACAAAATAATAAATAAATATCCAACGCCTCAATAAATAGGCGCGACAAAATATAGGTGCCATGCCTAAGGTATGCGCCCATCAAAATATAAGTGATAACTCGAATACTCGCTATCCTCCAATGCTTTCCTCCGCCACTGCTGCTATCTCTACACATCAACTAAAGCATTCACAATTGTTAGTAAAATAATACAATTAAATCGACAAAAGTGAATACCTAGCAGTCTTCAGCTACATAAATAAATCAACTGGTTAGAAATCAATCCTAATCTTAATTTATTATGAGTGTGCACTCTAAACTCATAAACGTTTATTAATTTAATATGTATTTTGCGGAATCACCCGCTATGGAATCACCCATGTACACACTAAATTAATAAAATGCCCGAAAAGGATAGGCGTCCCCATCAACTTCTCACACAAAGAATCCACTTTGTATATGAGCCCTGGTCAACAAAGCTTACGAAATCCACCGTAAAACCTCATGGAATCCACCGTGGCACGGAATCCACCGTGAAATATGCCTCCTGGCATCATACCCCCGGGGTGGGATAGCAATTGACCTCAATTGCTATTAGCTCAATGTGGAGCTAACAGAGTGGGGAAAGCATTTAAGTCTCTAGCGTGCATCCATTGGGCTTCTTCTATAGGATGGTTTTTTAAACTTGACTAAATATCTAGAATATCTTCGACCAGTTCTAGTGGTCATAAAGTCAGTATCTATGATAGCTTCAGGTTCAAGTATTTTAGTCTCTTCATCTAACAAAGGTGGGTTTTCATAAACAGAGTGTACAGGTAATTGGCCTCTAAAGGGTCGTAATAAGGTAATGTGAAATGTGTTGTGAATTTTCCAATGAGGTGGTAATTCTAACTTGAATGCATTGCCATTAATTTTGTGACTAATCTTAAATGGTCCATAAAATCTAAGTACTAATTTCACAACTGGATGTTTATCTACACTTTGTAATCTACGATTTTCTATTCTCAACCAAACATAGTCATCAATTTTGAAATTCATTGCTTGTCTTTTCTTATTGGCTTGTTTGGTATATGATTGCTGGGCTTTGGCAATTATGTCTTTAACCTCATCAAAAGAGTAGCGTGCATAGTAGCAATATCATCAACATTCTGAATTCTATTTGATAAAGATGCAACAGGTGTAGACAATCTATAACCATAAATCACTTCAAACCGTGCTTTCTTTGTAGATGTGTGTGGTGTATTATTATATGCAAACTGCAGTAAATGCAAATGTGTGTCCCATGTCTGTGGTTTAGAAATAGTGTAAGCACGTAAAAGATCTAGAATAGTACTGTTAGTGGCTTCTGTTTGTTCATTAGTTTCAGAATGAAATGCAGATGAGAAGTCAATCTTTGTTCCTAGGTTAGCAAACAAAGTAATCCAAAAGTTGTTACAAAATCTAGAATCACGATCAGAAATAATAACTTTTGGTAATCCATGATTAGTGAAAACAGTTTTCAAAAACAATTGTGCTCCCTGAGATGCTGTTAAAGTTTTCTTATATGGAATGAAATATGCTTGTTTACTAAACCTATCTACTACAGTCCAAATCATGTCATGGTTAGCTTTAGTATTAGGTAAACTAGTAATAAAATCCATAGAAATATGTTCCCATGGTCTTGATGGAATAGATAAAGGCATAAGTAATCCATACTGTTTACCATGATGTCTCTTAACTCTTTGACAAATCAAACATTCAGAAACAAAGTTAGATACATCAGTGTCCATATGTGGCCAATAAAAATCTTCAGTTAATGTACACAAAGTAGATATGATACCTCTATGACCTTAGTATGGACGACAATGAATCTCATTCAAAACAAAAGATCTAAATGGAATTGTAACACATAATCTCTTTTCATAAAACATGAATCCATCATTATAAGACAGTGAATCAATAGGAATCCAGTTATTTCCAACTAATTTATTCCAATCAGCATGAAAAGTAATGTCCTGATGATAAGTATCTTTCATAGGAGTTAGAGAATCAAATGATATAACAGAAATATTATGAATGGTGGGTCTTCTACTTAATGCATCAGCCACTACATTTTTTTTACTTGGTTGATATTGAATGATGGGATGAAAACTCTAAATAAGGACTGCCCATTTGATATGTCGGTCAGATATTTGGGGTTGGCTAAGTAAATGTCTAATACTTTGTTGATCAGTCTTAATCATTAACTCAGAACCCATTAAGTAATGTTTCCATTGTCTTAAAGCTTGTACCACAGCTAATAATTCTTTATCATACGTGGAATATTTAAGTTCGGAGGGTTTCAGTTTACAACTAGAATAAACTATGGGATGATTATCTTACATAAGTACGGCTCCTATTCTAGATCTGCTAGCATCAGTAACTACTAAAAAGAATGGTCTATTAAAATCAGGCAGTTGTAATACAGGAGCATGGGTTAATGCATGTTTCAATAAGTCAAAAGATTTCTGTTGATTATCAGACCAATGATAAACAATACCTTTCTTTAAAAGTTTAGTCAAAGGCAAAGCAAGTAATGAAAAATTTCGCACAAATTTCCTGTAGAAACTAGTAAGACCTAGGAAAGATCGTAACTCATGCACATTTTTAGGTATAGGCTAGTTCAATATTGCTTCTATCTTCTTAGGGTCAACCTTAATACCATCTGATGATACAATATGACCTAGATATTCAATTTCTGTTTTAAAGAACTCACTCTTTTCCAGATTAGCATACAATTGATTATCTTCCAACAACTTGAAAACCAATGATAGATGTTCATAATGTTCTTTCTCATTTTTACTAAACACCAAGATATCATCAAAGAATACAATAACACAATGCTGATATTTCAAAAATATATGATTCATCATTCTACTAAATGTAGCAGGTGCATTAGTCAATCCAAAATTCATCACTAAAAATTCATAATGACTAAATTCTGTTCTAAATGCAGTCTTGAATATGTCAGACTTATCTAATCTCACCTGATGATAACCAGATTTAAGATCTATTTTACTAAATATGGCAAAACCTTGCAGTTTATCCATAAGGTCATCAACTCTAGGAATTGGATATCTATTCTTTACAGTGATCTTATTTAAAGCACGATAGTCAATGCACATACGATAAGTATTATTCTTCTTCTTTACCAACAAAATAGGTGCACCAAATGGAGAACTACTAGGTCTAATCAATCCTCTATTTAGTAATTCCTCAACTTGATTTTGAGTTTCTTTCTGCTCTATCTGGTTATGCCTATATGGTGCTTTACAAGGTGGTTGTGTACCAGGAATTAAATCTATTTTGTGGTCTTCAGCATGTGAAGGAGGTAAACCAGGTGGTAGATCTTCTGTAAAACAGTCTTTAAATTGTGTAAAAAAATTCTTTATGCCTAGGGTGCATATGTTTTTCTTTAACTTACAGTTCATTCACCCAAATAAGATAAGATTTACTACTTTTGCGTAACGCACATTTAGCTTGAGTATGAGAAAGCTGTGGAAAATTATTAGATGAATGCATACCATACAATGTAATATATTTTCCTTGAAAATGAATATTTATTGAATGTGTGGAATAATCTATATCAAGGTTATGCTGATGACGCCAAGGCATACCTAAAATAATATCGGTGGACTGTAATGGTACAACTAGAAATTTTTTTCTTTCAGTGTATTCACCAATTTGAATTTCTAAATCATGCACCTCTTGTGTTCCATTATACCTTGTGCCTAAGAATGCTGCTTTAATGCGATAATGCGTAGGTACAGTCTCTAATTTCAATTCTTTCAATAACTTTGCAGAAATAAAATCATGAGTACTATCATCATCATGCAAAATAATCTTTTCTTTTCCATGCACTAAACATTTCATTGTCAATAAAGAATGTGGAGTTGGCATACCTGGTAAAGTATCCGAAGGAGTAGTAATGTCGTCTTCATCCTCCGTGAAATCAAGCATTTCTTCATGTTCTTCATCTTCCATTGCTCCAAGATAGTTGATATGGATAGGTGGCTTCTTCAATTGGCAATCGGTTGCTAGATGTCCAGGTTGGTGGCATTTGTAACACACTATAGGTTTGGCTTTAATTACATTGTTTGCAATGGTAGGAAGTCTAGGAATATTAGGATTTGGCTGTGAAATTGGCTTGGGGTTTTGATTGGTATTCGATGGTAAAGCAGGTGGTTTTGCCCAAGTCTTACGGAAAGATGATGAAGGAAAATGACCTTGATTAAATCTTCTAAAATTTGAATTGAATTGCTTAGATCCATAGTTACCATTGGCTTGAAATTGCTGTGGACACTTGTCTCTTCCTCGAAGCTTGTCTTCAGTGTCATGAGCTAAAGAAATTGCGTCTTCAAGAGTTGCAGGCTTGAACATATTGACTTCAGCGTAGTAATGCCCAAGTAATCCAGACATATACTTGTGCTTGTGTGTCGCTTCAGGTACGTCTTCAAGCATGCGTAACTGGAGTAATGCATTCCAAAAGCATTCGGTGTACTGAGGAATAGGCTCATGGTATCTTTGCTGAAGAAGGTCCCATTGCTTTATATCTTTTTCATGGAATTGTGGAGGAAGGAAATTATGCATAAACTTCTTCTTGAAATTCTCCCAGGTAGTGGGACAATCTATGCTCTTACGAACCACGGTCCACCAAAGAGATGCTCTATCCACTAAATGATTAGTGACACACTTGATTTTATCTTTTTCAGCGTATGTTTCCTCATGAAAGTAATCATCAAACTGACTGATGAATGCAAGAACAGTTTTTCCATCTCGAGTGCCATTGAAAGTACGGAATTTGAAATTTCTTTTACTTATCTTTGTTTCTTTGTGGATGGATTGAGCTTTGAGAGTCATGTCGATGGTACGTCGGATAAGATCTTCAGATTGTGGTTCCTCTTTGTCAGTAGCGATCTTTGTAAATTAGCCAATTGAACTTGCAATGCTTGCCGAGCTCGTCGTTCTTCATCCAACTGCATCATAATTAAATCCACCTATTGCTCCATCGTAGGTTCAGGTAGATCGCCCTTAGCCATTAAATCATCCATATGTGGTTCCCTCATCCTGCAAAACTTCAAAAGACCTCACACTCTCAAAATCCAATTAGCGGGATGAGCGTAGCTCAAGATCGGGTGTACAAGGCTTATATATTTTTTGTGTGTGGCTTTCACAATCTTCATCTTTGGCTATTGCGGGATTTGTAATCTTTGAAAAATCTGTGTTTTGACCTTCTACGTGTTAGAATATCAAGCTCATTTAGTGTGTGTTGATCGACATGAGCTGGACACAGCTAGTCTAGCCATAGTAGTTAGATACATTAAATAAGTCGGTGCCTTTGGTGTGAATGGTCTTATGACCGTAGGTTGTATCTTTCACTATTCAGTGTGGTTTGATTATTGTGTGTGAGAGAGGAAGCTTGTTCCTTCACTCTGCCTTTCATCACTCTGCCTCTTTGAATCTGAACATGGTATCAGAGCCATGAATGGGCTCACTGGTGGAATGCACTCAATAAGAAGACTTGAAGAGTGAACTGAAGAGCTGAAAAAAGAAGAGGACTGACTGCCATCTCCATCAAAGGTCACACTAGAGGTATGTACAGTGAAGCATTGGAGTCTTCTGGCTTGAAGAAGGGTTGTTGCTTGCTGAGAGGTCCTCCAAGGACTGATTGAGCATCAGTGAGTGTATCATTGTCATGGTAATGAGCAAGATGTGCAGTAGCACAGATCTGCCCAGCCTGCGTGTTTGCCCCTGCTGAAGGCATGGCTTCTGCTGAAGCAAAATTGACATGAGCACTGTACAAGAGGTCATCAAATGCTAGTGAGCAGACACTGGAAGGTAGTTCAGGGTTACAAGAAGTCATTGCTTGTGTTGGAGTTCTCTTATGAGCTAAAATCAGAGTACACAGACCTGGAACAGAAGGCTGAACTGCTGTATACAGTGTATATACAGCATATGCAATACTTTGGAAGAGCCTTGAAGCTCTCTGACATGCTTTATGGACCTCACTAGAGCCTAGGAGCATTCTAGAAGACATAAGTATCAGTTCTCAGGACTTTGAGCTGAAGTTCCTTGAAGAAAATACTCAGATTTGGAAGTGTAAACAGGCTGGAAACCTGTCTCAGAACAGTGGGCAGCAAGCATTAGCTTTTACTGAAGCACTACTTGACACTTGGCTGGGAAGATTGCATTGCAGACAATACAAGTCAAGAAGTTATATGTACTTGATGTGAAGTACTTGAGCTAAATTTTCTCAGTAAAATATTCAGATCTGAGAACTGTTCACTGCTGAAAACTGTCATGTACTGTCAGTAATAAGCATTAGATACTACTAATGCAATACAGGTCATTTCTAGAGCTCTATCACCTATGAGAGCTGTCACATACATGCTGGATGTATGGAGGCTTGAAACATTCAATGAGTATCATTGAAAACTGAAGTCCAGAGCTGAAGTGAATGCAGACATATTGCCTTGGTCAAGTACAAATGGTTCATGAGGTCTTATGCTTTGGTCAGTGAAAATAGGTTGTCTATGTATACCTAGATGCTCATGTATTGACCTCACCATTACGAAGTAAATGTATGACATGATCGGGAGACAATTTGGGTCTGATTGGAACTTGATATGCTGAACTTTGGTTGATTGTAACCTGCAATTGAATTTGTTGGCACTTGCATGTGCTGGTTATGCACTGTTCTGTGTCTCTATGCTTATGTCTGAAGTGGCATATGTACCAGCAGTCAACTAAGCAGTTTTGGAATATGCATTACGTGTATTCAGTGGGAGTTTGACTTTGGAAAGGCTGCTGTAATTGCAGTTTACAGGTTTGGACTGCATGCTTTTGGAATCTGGCAGTGGATCTGCAGGAGTTAAATCTGAACCGAACATCAGACATATGTATTGGCAATTGTCTGTATGAGTTGGATCAACCGATTGGGACGTTGTTTGGGCTGATATTTGACTGAAATTTACTGGTTTTTTTCCTGCAATTAATTGCAGAAAACTGTCATAAACAGTTCCGGGCTGAAGTTGAACTGTTAAGAAAATCTTGGTTTGCAGGTAGTCAGGCAAGGTCTGCAACATGGCAAATGCTGATAGAACTGATAATGTAACCTAGATTGTGGGAGAAAAGCTTGATAGCAACAATTATGCAATATGGAAGTTCTGCATGGAGAACTTTCTGATAGGCAAAGGATACTGGGACTTAGTGACAGGTGTTGAGGCTGAACCTAAAGTTCCAGATAGGAATCCTACAGCTGATCAAAGACGAGCACATCGGGCTTGGACGGAAAGAGCTCGCAGAGTTTTACATTGGCTATCATTATGTATCTCGGATGCTATGGTGATGCAGATCATGAACTGTAAATCCCCAGCAGATGCATGGAACATATTGGTCAGGTACTATGGCACAACTACGAGTGCCAGGAAGATACAACTGAAGCAAAAATTCAACAACATAGAGAGGAGGAACAGATCCATACAGGACTATGTCACGGAAATTAAAACCTTAGCAGATCAGCTCGCATCTGTTGGCTCACAGGTAGAAGATGAGGATATGATTGCAGTGACCTTAAATGGTTTGGGTCCGGAGTATAAGTCCTTTGACACTTCAGTATCTGTGCGGGCTGAGATGCCTGATTTTAATGAGCTGGTTGCATTATTGATTCATGAAGAGGTGAAGCTTGGCTTAGCTACAGGGTCAAGCAGCTCTAAGAATAAGGATGCAGTTTTTTATTCGAATCAGCGTGGTCGTGGTAGCCGTGGTAGAGGCTATGGATCTGGCAGAGGAGGCCAGCAGAATGCATCCTATAGTAATAGCAATCAGCAGTCATCAAATGCAAGAGGTAGTGGCAACTTTCGAGGCAGGGGGAGATCGAACTCCCGTGGCAGAGGCTCATGGCAGCAGCAGCGTCAGTCAGACAATCCAAATAAGGACAAGGATTGTCACTACTGCGGAAAGTATGGGCATATTGCAAAGGATTGCTGGAAGAAGCAGGGAAATCAGAAGGGCAAGCAGCATGGACATTATGCTACGTCCAGTCAGGCAGATGACTCTGGTGATAGACTGTTTGCCATGCAATATGTCAAAAATAAGGCTGCTGAAAAATCATCTGATGATGTAGTGTGGTACATTGACTCGGGGGCGTCAAATCACATGACCCCTCATGGTGATTGGTTCACGGATATGGTGGTTGAAAAGCATGGCTATGTATGCACAGGTGATGACACGCAACATAGCATTGAGCATAAAGGCAAAGTGCCTCTGGTTGTACATGATGGCAGGAAGAAGAATCTTCATGATGTTTTGCATGTTCCTTCGATTACGAAGAACCTATTGTCTGTGGGCCAAATGACAGAGCAGAACTTGCAGGTTCGCTTCAATAAGCATGGCTGCTTTATTGAAGAGTTTGGCAATGGAAGCAAGTTGATCGTGAAAGGCCACAGAAATGGAAGAATGTTCACTCTTGATGCTACACTGCCAGAGCTGAATTCCACTATGTTTGCTCAGGGTTCTGGCACTATCAGGGACTTAGAGATTTGGCACAAGAGAGTGGGGCATGTCAATTTGCAGAGGCTGCAGACCATGCAGAAGAAGCAGCTGGTAACAGAGCTACCTAGATTCCAATATTCAGATATTGGTCATGTCTGCGAGGCTTGCCAGTTTGGTAAGCAATCACGATTGCCGTTTGTCAGGCATGTAAGACAGAGTACACGACCACTGCAGTTAGTGCACTCTGATGTTTGGGGACCAGCTCATAATGCATCTATGGGGGGTTCCAGATACTATGTATCCTTCATTGATGACTACAGTCGATATACCTGGCTTCACATATTGAAAACAAAAGATGAGGTCTTTGCTGTTTTTCAGAAATTTAAGGCACATGTTGAGAAGGAATTTGAGTGTTACATCTCTTACTTGAGATCTGATAGCGGTGGGGAGTATGTCTCCAATGAATTTGCTGATTTTTTGGCTGAAAATGGCATTCGTAGGCAGCTAACCTGCAGCTACACTCCGCAGCAAAACGGAGTAGCTGAAAGGAAGAACAGGGTTCTGATGGAAGCTGCTAGGGCCATGATGAATGAGAAGCATATGCCGCTCTACTATTGGGCAGAGGCTGTTGTGACAGCCGCATATATTCTAAACAGGACTCCCACTGCAGGCATTCATGACATGACACCGTTTGAGAGGCTCTATGGCTATAAGCCGGATGTAAGACACATGAAGGTCTTTGGCTGCCTTGCTTATGTGCACATTCCAGATGAGAAAAGGAAAAAGTTGGATCCCAAAGCGCATAAGAGTGTGTTCATTGGATACTCGCAGGAGAAGAAGGCATACAAATGTTATGATCCCTCTACCAGGGAGACTTTGGTAAGCAGGGATGTCATCTTTGATGAGCTGGGCTCTTGGTATGTCTCACCAGTTGCAGTGCCATCCGATTTGCCTTCCACTCATGTCTCTACAGTTGATATGCAGCAGAGCACTGCTATGACAGGACCTATCAGTCAGACAGTATCCCCATGGACAGGGAGATTGAGGAGCTCACCGTCCACTGACACGGGTATGTCAGTGAGGGGGAGACATGATGTCTTGGACAGCAAAGGAAAAGAGAAAGTTAGCGAGGATGGTATGATGACACCTGGCAGAATGACTTCGGGCTATGAGTCTAGTGATACTTTAGACAGCGAACTTGGTATTCCGACTGTCTATACGCCTGGCACGAGGCAGAACAGGTACATTCCGCCTCGTGAGAGAGGTGAATCGAGTAGTGCACCACAGCCTAGACGATCGCAGAGGGTCAGATACCCTGTTGACAGGTTGACGTACTCTGGTTATTCTGCAAAGCATTATGCATACATGACAAAAGTGATGGAGATCAAAGAACCAGGTACTTATGCTGAAGCAGCAAAGGATGAAAACTGGTGTATGGCTATGGACGAAGAGATGAAAGCCTTGGCTGAAAATCAGACTTGGGATTTGGTACCACTGCCTGAAGGAAAAAAGCCTGTTGGCTGCAAATGGGTTTATAAAATCAAATGTAAGTCTGATGGCAGTGTAGAAAGGTACAAAGCAAGGCTGGTCGCTAAAGGATATGCTCAGCAGTATGGCTTGGATTATGATGAAACATTCAGCCCGGTTGCAAAAATGGCAACCATACAAACTATTATTGCCTTGGCTGCTGCAAAAGGCTGGAAATTGCAGCAGATGGATGTTAAGAATGCATTCCTCAATGGTGATTTAATAGAGGATGTATACATGGTTCAGCCGGAAGGGTATGAGCACCCTGATTTTCAGCATTATGTATGCAGGCTGAAAAAGGCACTGTATGGGCTGAAGCAGGCTCCGAGAGCCTGGCATGCTAGGATCAGCAGTTACTTGCAGAGTCTTGGATTTGTTGTTGGCAGGGCTGATCACAGCCTGTTTACAAAGAAGACTGACAGTGGCTTGGTAGTGCTGGTCATATATGTTGATGACCTGATAATCACTGGAAATGTTTACTTGGGAATTCAGCATGCTATGAAGATGCTGAAATCTGAATTTGACATGAAAGATCTGGGAGATCTGAAGTATTTCTTGGGTATTGAGGTCGTACCAGCTGAAAATGGCTTATGGCTGATGCAGAAGCACTATGCCATGGAAATGCTTAAGAAGTATGGCATGGCTGAA
The DNA here is from genome assembly GCF_053477565.2 of Lygodium microphyllum. Taxonomy (NCBI): domain Eukaryota; kingdom Viridiplantae; phylum Streptophyta; class Polypodiopsida; order Schizaeales; family Lygodiaceae; genus Lygodium; species Lygodium microphyllum. The sequence continues at coordinate 68,188,426 of NC_141135.1, forward strand.
TGCAAACCACTGGATACACCTCTGGACCAGAATGTAAAGCTAGACATGAACACTGGGGCTGAAGTAGAAGATGTGACTATGTACAGGCAGATGGTCGACAGTCTGATTTACTTGACCATCACTAGGCCTGACTTGAGCTATGCAGTAGGGCTGATAAGCCAGTTTATGCAAAAGCCGAGAAAGCCGCACTTGGATGCAGTTAGACGCATCATGAGGTATGTTAAGTCCACTGTAGACTATGGGCTGTTCTATGTCAGAGATAAGCCCTTGATACTGATTGGATACACAGATGCAGATTGGGCAGGATGCTCAACTGACAGACGATCTACGAGTGGCTATGCCTTTGGCTTTGGTAGCGGCATGATCAGTTGGAGCAGCAAGAAGCAGCCTACGGTTGCTTTATCTAGTACTGAGGCAGAGTACAGGGGGGCTGCATTGGCAGCATGTGAGATTGCTTGGCTGCTCAAGCTTATGGCTGACTTGGATATTCAGGTTGATGCTCCAATGAAACTGTTATGTGATAATCTGAGTAGTGTACTCCTGGCCATGAATCCAGTTTACCATGCCAGGACAAAACACATAGAGGTACACTACCACTTTATTCGTGAGATGGTCCTTGCAGGAAAGGTTGATCTTATGCATGTGAGGACTGATGAGCAGGTAGCAGATATCTTTACCAAGTCTCTGGGTAAAGATAAGTTCTGTGGTTTTAGACAGCTACTTGGAGTACATATGCTGTCTTGAGCTTGAGGGGGAGTGTTAGAATATCAAGCTCATTTAGTGTGTGTTGACCGACATGAGCTGGACACAGCTAGTCTAGCCATAGTAGTTAGATACATTAAATAAGTAGGTGCCTTTGGTGTGAATGGTCTTATGACCGTAGGTTGTATCTTTCACTATTGAGTGTGGTTTGATTGTTGTGTGTGAGAGAGGAAGCTTGTTGCTTCACTCTGCCTTTCATCACTCTGCCTCTTTGAATCTGAACACTACGTGTGCTGAAACTGGTTCAATAAGTCTGCGAATGCGAACAGTACTTTCCAGAGAACAACTTTGCAGTTCGGTATTTCTACGCAAGAACAGTGCTTCTAGGAGTTTTGGGCACAAGTCAGTTCTAACTTCAGGTGACTTGACAGACTTGCAGAGTTGCAGACTTACGAAACTTGATCAACTTGATAGATTTACGTGACTGTTGATTAACAAAACTTGCAGGATAAGTAACTTTGAACTTGAGTAGTTGGAAAGCCTTAGTAGACTTAGAGTATTAGGAAGCTTTAGGCTTCTCAACAAATCGTCGACTTTTAGGACATGAATATGTCCTCGGCGGAATTTTCGGCGCCCTGAACATCCTGCCGCCACCATTGATCAACGATTTGAAGCTTTTTTAAAGCTTCAAGTTAAGCTAAGCTTTAAAACTTTAAAACTTAAGCTTTGAAGCTTTAAAAAGTAAATAGGAGAACCCTAAACCCTATTTGGATAGGAAGATCGTGTCCCTAGGGCCAAAAAGGCCCATCACAACAGTTATCCTTTCCAAAAGCATGGTTAGACATCTCCTCAAACAAGCAAATGAGATATTACAAAACTCTACTTCGATAGGAAGATCGTGTCCCTAGGACCAAAAAGACCCATCACAACAGTTATCCTTTCCCACGCATGGTTAGACATCTCCTCAAAAAAGTCATTTTAGGATGCTTACTATAATGAAATCATGAGTATTGCTCATTCCAAAATATCATAGAATTTCATGCAATATAGAAGAGTTAGTGGTAGCTCCATTTTTACTTTTAGCTTTTGAAGGCATAATCCATTTAAGTAGAGTGCATTAATATTCCATGAACATACCCTTAAACATTCTAAATAATCATATCAATATTCCATGAAGAAGAATATCTATGTTCATGCTAAACATTAATATTCCATGAACATACCCTTAAACATACATCAAGATGAATGTCTATTGTGAAATTTTCACAAAATTGAATTGAATCTATGAGTAACATAGCATTGATCTCAACATTATTGAAGATATTGGTTCTCAAGCTACGTATGCTTGTACTTATTGGTCCTAGTAGAGGTGTTTCTACAAAAAGGATGGTCCTAGTAGAGGTGTTTCTACAGAAAAGAGTCACAAAAAAAAATCAAGGACAAACATATTCAAATCATGTAATTGACAATTGGACCACAAGTCGCAACAAATTTAACAACCTCAGCTATGCAAATGCATCCTGCAAGTATCGTATAAGAATATTTAGTGAAAGAATACATTACACGAGATGCACATTTAGCTTGCAAATATAGTGCCCAAGAATGTCTAATGAACAAGCATATTTCAGTAAATAAAAGTGTTGTAAGGTGTTTCATATGTGAAGTAGAAAACGACTTAGGCACTAGTAGGGAAGCACATAAAAAACACTCTAATCCACATTTACAAACCCACATAGCACCCATGTGGAACACTCTTGAATCTTAGAAGGAACGTGGTTGTAGGTTGAAAGGGTGGTCCTAGTAGAGGTGTATGTCATTAAAATACTAGACTAAATCCCAAAGCAAGTGATCACACCTAGGTGACAATTAGACTAAATCCCCAAGCAAGTGATCACACCTAGGTGACAATGCATGGTGCAAGAGTGTGCTATTATGAATATAGATGTGTCCTACTATGTACATGAGTTGAATGTAGAAATGTAAGAATCCAAAAGGCACTTAACTTGGCATATATGGCGATTTGAATGGCTATTCACACAAAGTAAAAGAGCTAGAAAAACCTTCTTAGGTCATGTGAGACTAGGCTTCTTATGCACATTGTTTTCATCTCTTGAAGTGAGAATGAGTCTAATTATGAAGGAATTGAACTTCATGATAAAAATCCAATTTTGTAACATTTTTTTCAATTTTCTTAATGTACTTCTCTCTCAAAACAAAATAACTATAATGCATGATTCCTTCTCTTTCTCCTAAGAGAGCCATATCACAAACCAAGCTTGGTAGAACCTAGGACAAAAGCCAATGAGAGATTATGAAACCATACTTCTAGAGGAAGATCGTGTCCCTAAGGCCAAAAATCCCATCACAACAGTTATCCTCTCTCAAGCATGGTTCCACATCTCCTAAAATAAGCGATACTTGGAATCTTAGTTCACTATTTCTACAATTTCAACTTTCTAGCTTACTATAATAAAGTTAAGCTTTGCAAAAGCTAGTGTAAAAGCCAATGAGAAATTACAAAATCATACAAAAGCTAGTGTAAAGGCTTGTACTTGATTGGTACCTTTGCTTATAAGGCCAACTACACGAGAAGTTGTGAAGCCCAAGCTAGATGTAGATTACTCGAACAACAGTAGTCCCCTTTAATGCTCAAGCTCTTCTCTTCTCTAATTTGTCTCCAAGATCGATGTTCTTCAACCCTACGGCCACAGCTCACACCGCACAGCTCATGGCTCGTAGCTTCCAGCTCACGACCACAGCTCACAGCTTCCAGCTCACGACCACAGCGCCTCACAGCTTGATGTCCTTCAACCCTTCGACCACGTTAGCCTCTAGCAGCTAACAACGCACAGTAGCTCATGGCAGCTCGCAGCTCACAAGGCACATGAGCAGCTCGTAGCTCATAGGGCACAATAGCACATAGCGCACAGCAGCTCACACCCGTCGAAGGAGTTGCTGTAGACCATGAAGTGGAGTAGGGCTTTGAGGCAGAAGAAGCCCGCGGGCACGCTACCGTTGAAGGCGTTCCGACTTATGTCCAGGTAGCAGAGGCGCGTGAGGTTAGTGAAGGCCACCGTGTACGATCTTCCTATCCATCTCACAGCACACATCAGCTCGCAACTTCCAGCTCACGACATCCACAACAGCTAATCACAGCGCAGTACAGGTCACGATCGACCAGTACAATGCATGAATATCATAGCTCAATGTCCCTGCGGCCATGTTAGCTCACGACCTGCACAACCGCAACATGACCAACTGATCCCTCCCTGGCATATTCCTCTTCTGCCACTCTTTGGCGTTCCCTCCTCCAATATTCTCGTGCACGCCATCAAGGTGATATGGCGACAAGCAAAGTGCAAGATTATAATAGTACAAAAGGAGAAGGATAAAACGATGTTGAAGGAAAGAATGGAGATTATACAAAAGAGAGGGAAGTATCCATTGGCGGGAATTAAGGGGTAGGTAGAGTTATTTCCCTTCTACCAACCCTTGACTAAAGTTTTTCTTCCCTTCTACCATTGAGAAGATGTAATGTTCCTTTCTATCAACCCTTGACTAAAGTTTTTGTTTTGTTCCATCTTAGTTTCATCAATCCCTTGGTCTACCTTTGCCTTTAGAGTAGCTAGCAATGGCATCTTTGTGAGCTCCTCAACAACTTTTGTGAACACCAATGTCTCTTCTTTTCTCTCTAATTCAATTTTCGGTAAGGCTTCCTTGTTTTCTTGAGGAAAAAAACTATGAAAAATGAATGGAAGACCTTGGGAATGATATCTCAAATCCTATAGAATGGTACTTGATCTATGGCAATGGCTTGTTCTTCCTCCATCTATGCCTGTGGAGAATACCCTATTGGTTGCTATGTAAATCAGAAAGTCCACAGATCTGTCCCATTTGATTTCACAAGCTTCAACTACCTTATTAAGATTTAAAGCTAAATAATGTGCAATAGGGTTTTGTGAGAGGAAAGTCAAGAAGAGGATGATCTTTACCATTTTTGCTTGTCCTATATAACAATGAAAATCTGTAGGCTGCATTCGAACTTAGAGGAATTACTAGCAAGAGACCTCAAAGTATAGTACATTAACAAAAGCCATTTACCCAACAATAAATATATAAAAAATTCATATATAACATGTTTTGATACCCTTTCATATATCACATTTTTTCAAGGCCAATGATGCTTACATGCACAACTTCAAACCACCCAACTGATCCCATTCTTCACAGTTCTCCTCACCTGCTGCAACCTCCAAACATAGGGGAATGGCCACCTCTATATCATCTGCAAGAGCCTTCTCTTGTCCATCAGCCTTCTTTGATTATGGAGCCCCCCTTCTACAAGTCAATCTACTGTATCTGCTTGAAACTAGCCCTTCTTACAACATCTAGCCACTAAATATGAGCTCTTTACTGTAATCCCTCACCTAAGCAACTGAATTTCTCCACAATCAAATTAAAAGAACTTATTTCAGATGAAAAGAAAAACATAACAAGTATGCAATGCAAATTTGAAGTAACCCTGTAAGACAAACACCCTTGGGCACCAAGATGAAGGTTCCTAAACCTAGCCATTGAAATAATGTTCTTTTTAACACTTATTTTTTGAGGGGCTAAGAAAGATATGTCTTTTGTGCAAAGGTATGTTATGCTTTTGAGGGGCCTTCTAGATCTCATAGATCAATATCATCCTCCAACTTTGCCTCTTCTATGCCATGAAGCAAGTAAGGTGACATAGTATTTTAAAAAAAGCAGCATCTAGGGCTTTTTACATCTCTTAGATCATCATCATCCTCCAAGTTTTCCTCTTCTATGTCATGAAGGAAGCAAGTATATACATAGAAGGAGATTAAAGCAAGATGTGTGTGTGTGTGTATGTGTGTATGAGTGAAATATTGTGCTATATTTTCTCAAGTAGCAAATAGAATATACTCATGAGATTTCTCAAGTTTTTTTCATTGTAGGTGTTTACCGCGGCACAGAGGAGCAGGAAATGGAAAAAAGAGAAAAAAAGGAAAAGGCGCCTTAACTGGCAACTAGACCCTCGAAAAAATTAAATGCACGGGCACGATCCTCAAGAAGTCTTAGAGTCGCCCAAGGAGAGTAAAAGAATAAAAAGCGCACCATTAAGTGCGAAAACACTTCCAAAACCTTGTAAGAGAGCGCCAGGCTCACTCTTGTGCAAATTGTATGCATTAGTTGGGGATAGGATAGACTAGAATGGTGGGAAATGAGAAAATGGGCCTAGGCTAATGGCCGGCCATGTAAAAAAGGGGATGACCGCCCATGAAAAATAGGGCATGTATATAAAGTTGAAAAGTGAATGGGAAGCTCATTCTTGTGTGTGGCCAAAGCTTCTTCTTCTTCTTCTTCTCTTGTTTCTTGCCTTCTTGCTTGTTCTTGAGAGAGGGATTGAGAGAGTGTGAGGGAGTGAGGGAGTGATTGTGTGAGAGTGAGGGATCTTGGAGAAGAAGCTCTCCATCTTCTCTCTTCATCTTCTCCTCCTCTCTTCTCTTCTCTTGTCTCGCACGTGGCTATGGAGGATGAAGCTCATGGGAGAGAGATTGAGGTTTCTTGAGCTTGCCTCAAGGATCGTGGAGCTACCGATGTGCAAGAAAGAGGAGGGTACTGGATCGAGCATCAAGGTAAGCTCACTACACCCGTAAGGTAGGCATTGCGCGTTGGCTATGTGAGAGGTAGCCATGGCCACTCGGTTCGAAACACTTGAGCAATAAGTGGTCCGTAGGTCTTGGGGTAGAGGTTGAAACTCCCCTCCATTTTGGTTCCATTGTTAGGACCGACAGAATTGAGCCTTGAATGCCGCGCGCATCAGATCGAGCATGGAAGTAGGGTTTGCAGCCTGAGAACAAGTGCTCGAGATAACTAGGAGATTTAGGAGGGTTTAATCCATGAAACAAGTAAGTATTTGGGTTTGTTGGAAGCATTAGATGAGGATTGTTGTTCTGCATTTCTGTTTTTCATATTGGCTGCACTAGATTAAGGTTAGATTAGGGTAAGAAAAGAGAAAACAGAGGTTCTGGCTACTGCTGGAAACAGGAAAACAGGGGACCAGATTCAAGTTTCTGGGTGAAATAGGGACAAGGAACTGGTTGTAAGGTTCTGCAGTGCTGGGAAAGGACCTTAAGAGGCTTGGGAGGCTGAGACAAACCTCATTTCTTTAGTTAGCCTTGTGTGTGTGAGAGAGAGAGAGAGAGAGCTTCTGGTTCATAAGACGAGGAAACGCTATCCCGATTCTAGGCACCATCAATTCGTGCTGCTCCAGGTGAGTTTGGTGTTTTCCAATAGTGCTCTAATCAAATATGGAAAGTCTGTGGTGATTGAGTGTAGCAGGCATTAAGAAGGATTTAAACGCGTTGGAATCGTGCCCGCCGCCGATGCAGTCAGACCAACTCGCAGTGGTCCGACTCCCAAAATCGGACCACCCGAGTCCTGGGATCGGACCGTCCGATTCCCAAAATCGGACCATCCGACTGAGAGAGTTGGATCAGACTGGTCCGATTTCAGAATCGGACCAACCCGATTGGACGTGCCACGTGGCATTCGGACTGCCCATTAGAATCGGACCATCGTAGTTGGACCATTGGAGCCGGACTCGGACGAGTCCATAGTCGGACCACTTCAAAACTAGGACCACCCTCCTGGTTCGATTTCTAGAATTGAACCACCAGGGCCAGACGAGTCCCAGAATCGGACCAACCCTGTCCGACTGTTAGAGTCGAACCAGACCGGTCCGATTGCAAGAATCGGACCGTCTAACTCCCAGAGTCGGACCAGCTCTGTCTGATTCCCAGAATCGGACCATCTTGCCAGAAGAAAAAGATAAGGATCCTTTTCTGGCCTTGCCACAGACCTGACCCCAGGACGCAACCCTGAACACCCCCAAGACCTAGTTTGACCATTAGAACCTCAAAGACTAATCAAACTTAGGGTCCGGAAAGACCGTAGAATAGCCGGGAACCGAGTTGAGAACTCAAATTAGGCTGGGAACGTGGGTAGAAACAAGGTGGAGTTTGCATTAAACACTTTCTGCATCAGCACTTCACTCTTGTGCTCCACTAAATCTGCACAACAAGAAAAGAGAAAAGCCTGTTTTTGCACCAAGCACCACGAAAGCACTAAGCACAATGTGTGAGTAAGGATCGCAGCTGCTTTTCAATAACAAGGAACACACCAGGATATCTAATAACATTAAGGAACCCACCAGTAGGAGAAGACCCCGGACTTAGACAGGTGCCTGAGTTCCCTACTAGGAGTACTTGGAGAAGACACGAAGACACGGGAAGTAACAAGATAGAGGAGTGGAAGCTACCGGAGCTTATTGGATTCATTGACAACCTTGTGGAGCTGGAAGCAGAAACAATGTCAGGATCAAGAGGTGAACAAGGGAAGGCCAATTAGACTTAGGAGAATTTCCAACCTTGGTCCAAGAACTGGTCCAAGACTACGATCTACTCACCAGGACCGTGATCCAAGGTAGATCTGTAGAGGAAGTGGTAGCTAACCTGGAAGAAGAGAGAAGAGCTATCAAGAGAGTGCTGGAAGGCATAATTGCCTACAACCATGAGCAAAGGGCTAGAAGGCTGCAGCAAGACGTGGATATGTACGAGGCTAGACGAGTACTAGACCTAGCTGGGGCAGCCAAGTCCGGACCAAATGTAGAGAGGAAATGGGCAGCAGAGGCTGGCATGACGTTGAGTGAACTGGTGGCAAAGTGACTCATGGACAATACATTCGTGGAACAGAGTGCTACTGCCCTAGCCACCGCGCTAGTGTTAGGATTGGGAGTGGTGCGCAGATCGGTCGCAGAATGCTCACGTAGTGAATCCCGGAAGGTCCCCAAGAACAATGAACTCTACCTTTTTGCACAAAAAACAATGTAAAAGCATGAACGACAAGAAGCAAGAGACCAATTGGGTTCAATCTCCCCCCATGCCTTGTGTGAGCGCTTCACAAAGCATGTATTTTATGTATATTTCCATCTTCATGCTCAATAATAGCCCAATTTACAAAAATATAACAAGCTTTTAGCTTTTGAGTTTGCTTTCTACAAAAATAGGAAAATAAAGCTAATGGACGGTGCCCATAGAGTCTGGCACGCCCAACACAATGTCCAAATAGAAATAACATATCCGTGCGCATAGGCACATACAAAATAATAATCAATAATAGATGTCTCAATAGACATAACAAAATATAGGCGTGGCGCCTATCAAAATATAATCCAAAGGTCGAATACTTGCTAGACTCCAATGCTTTCCTCCGCCACTGCTGCTATCTCTACACATCAACTGAAGCATTCATAATCGTTAGTAAAATAATACAATTAAACCGACAAAAGTGAATACCTAGCAGTCTTCAGCTACAAAAATAAATCAACTGGTTAGAAATAAATCCTAACCTTAATTTATTACGAGTGCCACTCTAAACTCATAAACGTTTATTAATTTAATATGCATTTTGCGGAATCACCCGCTATGGAATCACCCACGTACACACTAAATTAATGAAACACCCGAAAAGGACAGGCGTCCCCATCAACTTCTCGCACAAAGAATCCTCTTTGTGTATGAGCCCCGGTCATCTAAGTTTACGGAATCCACCGTAAAACCTCACGGAATCCACCGTGGAATATGCCTCCTAGCATCAGGGAGTCATGCAAGGGGCTAAAGGGCAGGCTAGAGTCCCCATAGTAGCAAAACAACTAGATCGATACGAACCTAGCAGTGACCCGTACAGCTTCATGGAGCAGTTCAAGCAAGTATGTGAGGCAAACAGTCTTACTGACCCTACGCAGCGAGCCCAAGCCTTTGGCTTGTGCTTAGGCAAAAAGGGGAGGACCTGGTACTCTAGTCTGGATGGCGCAGAACGTACAAACTTCGCTCGCCTTAAGGGCCTCTTCATCAAGAGGTTTTCGGAGGTGAGGTATTCGGATAATCTCATTGTTAGGTTGATGAATATCAGTCAAAGGGAGAAGGAGGATGTTAGGGATTACATCACTCAGGTGCACAGCCTCTACAAGAGAATCCCTGCCAATGAGCGACCTACCGAGAGGGCAGTGTCTACAGTGTTCATGAATGGGATTCGGAGTGAGGAGCTCTACAAGGCTTTGGCCAGTAACTCCACCTTACAACTAGACATGCTAGCTCCAGTCTTCGAGGAGGCAATACGCGTAGATGATCAACTCACGGAACATAGCATGAGGACTACTAACCGAGATAGTGCAAGCCAGAGGGACCTTGAGAGATCAACCACCTTGGGGAAAAAAGCACTTGCTAGCGTGCAGGATAAGGGAAAGAGTGTAGACCACGACCAAGGGATGGCAGAGATGAGAATGGAGATTGCATGGTTGCAAGAGCTCGTTAGAAAGCCTATGAGATCACACGTACAATGTGTGTACTGTAGCAGCAATCACCTCCCAATTGAGTGCCAAGATCCTAGATCTCGGCCATGCTCAAATTGCGGTAGATCCGGGCATGATGTAGTGCATTGCAGAATGCCGAGGAGATTCCCATACACGCAGCAGTACAACCCTCCATTCTTAGGTAATAGGCCACCTAATTTCTTTGGCAGGGGAGCCCAGTTAGCTCTTCCAACACCAACTGACTCAAGACCTGCCGTGCCTAGGCTAGAGATGAACCCAACTGGTATACCCAGGCCACCAGGACCTTTTGTGACTCACCCACCTAGCGATGCTCCTGTTCACTTTGTGGAGGAGCCTAATGAGGAAGAGACATATGTAAATCCGTACATATCCTACGAGAAGAGGGAAACCTAGTCCTAATGGACTATTGGCTAGTGCTAGTGATGGCTTTAGGATGAGGATGAGGCAGAGTCTTTGGAGGGCCTAGCCAAGATCCAGTCACATGCTGGACTTCCGGCCTTGCGGCCAGCCAGGCCACATTTCATTTATTAAGTACAATCCTTGTTTCCGAATGGTATCTGGACAGTGGAGAGTAGTTCTTACATCTGAAGAGTTCTACAAGGCAAGAAAAACACTTGGGATTAAAGAAGCCTTTATAACACTTGTTGTCCATGGTAATAAAGCCCACATCTTCAGCAGAGTCATGGAATCCAGCAATAGAGTAGTACCATAGTGTATGTCATACTTGTGCAGAGTTAAATAACTGCTGCTCAGAAACTGGCCTTTGATTACTGGAACCAGTGGTGCTTGGATTCAATAGCTCTTCAGGCTGAGAATAGCAAGTTTATTGAACAAATGCATATTAAATCAACAATCTTTGCATTCAATATGAAGAGTTTGGAGTTTATTGTTGCATAGCCTGATCTCACTTGATTAATCTTCTATCTTGGAATTTTTCAAGAATCTCTGTGGTCGCGATTTTGCTTTCGAAAACCCTTCGACATCTTTGGTGAACCCGACGTGAAAGTGTCGCAGAAATTTCAGGATGGGAGATACTTCAGCATCCATTTCAGCCTCTTCTACAATTCCAACTGCATCCTCTACTTCAACTCCATCATTGAGTGCTGCGTCAAGTACTTCAACAGATGATCTAAAGCAGATTTTGCAGAATATGTCCATGTATATGCAACTTCAAAATCAGCAAACACAATTGTATATGCAATAGCAGCAGCAATTGCATCAACAACAGTTGTCTCAGCAAAGGCAACTATATTCGGAGCAGGAGAATGCAATCAGCGCGACTAAGGCGATTGAAGCAGTTGAGAATGAGAAGAAGCTATTTGATGGCCGTAATGTTTCAGCATATTTGAAGACATATGAAATCAAGATGGGGTTTTTTGGAGTTCCAGCTGGACTTATGAGTAAGTACTTCCTTCGTCTTGTCACACTCGCCTTGAGGGGAAAAGTGACTGATCTTTTTATTCAAAATTCACATTGGCAAGATTTTAAGAAAGCCCTGAAAGAAGAGTATTTCCTTGAGGACTTTGGGATGGCTACACGACGATCATTCCGAGAGTGGGTCTACATGCCAAACAAAGGTCTAGCTGCTTTAGAGTTGATTCGAGAATTTGAAGAGAGGTATAGTCAGCTTGATGCCATTGAACAAAGAGCATTGGATGTTGAGAAAGTTGAGCTTTTCTTGCAAGCTGCAGATCCTGCTCTTCAGGAAGAATTGGGAGAGCTTCTTGAGGATCGCACAAAGTCTATGGGACTTAAAACGGATTGGCAGGATGCCCAGGATGCAGTCTCGACTTTGACCAAGAGGAGGATATGGAAGACCCATCTACAGAATGGTTCTATGACACCAACACCGTCTTCTGCTCCTATGCCTGCTTCTATCCCTGTTATTTCTTCTCCTCCTCAGCTAGTTTCTTGGCCTATGCCAGTGCCTACTGTTTCTACTCCTCCTGTTCCAAGACCGATGCCGGTTCCTTCTACTCCAAAACCATCCACTCCATTGGTTCCTACCTCTCTTGATGACATAATCAAAGGCATAACGGATTGGACACTGGAGTCAGTTAAAGCGGAGTTGGTGGGAAAATTGAAAGAGCGGTTTTCTTCGACTACGCCTACTATTTCTTCTGGTGCTCCTACTGCACCTAGGAGTGCTCCTAGTGCACCTAGGAGAGATCGAAGATGTATTTGGTGCGATAGTACGGACCATCAGCATTGCAGGGATTGTGAATCTTTTCAGGATGCAAGGAGGAAGAATTTGGTATTTTGGGGACAAGATGGTAAGATTTGGTTGACTGAAACAGGAGCTCCGCTTGCTACCAACTTTGGGAAAGGCAGAATGAAGAAGTTAGTGGATGACATGGCTGCGCGTACTTCTTATGTGACAGCTAGAGGAGATGCTTCTGCATATGTAGTCCAGATTGAGAAAGGATCAGAGAATCAGTCAGCATTATGGACTTATGCTATGGAGACGGCAAACAAGGGAAAAATTTAGCAAACTGTTTTGACTAGTGCAGGCTCTAGCATCAGATCTGAGACAGGTTGGGATTCGCCTATTGACAGGTACTCTATTTATGCTTACTTGGCTAAGTCTTAGGGAGAAGATGTACTTGTTGAGGAGAAGCGTAAGAGAGATGAAGAAAATCCAAGTGCAGCTAAAAAGACTAGAGGGGGTGAGTTTGTTACTCCACCTACTGCAGGACTGTCTTTGAGACCAGGGCCCGAATGACAGATGGAAGATGCTCAAAAGAGAGAAAAGAGGCAAGAGCCTAGAGAGAGAAAGCAGCCAGGGTTTAGATTGATGTTTGATATTGAGACATCTACAGACATGAAGAAAATCTTTAATGATAAGATACTTGGCAGTGAGGTGACTTTTACTATTTCTGAGGTTTTGGGCATCTCGAAAAGAGAGTTTCAAGATCAGTTCCAAGAGGTCCTGAAGAGGAAAAGACATGCATTGCCTACTATTGATACACAGGGAGTTTTGATTGGGGAGTTGGATGAGGATGAGGATGAGGTTATGGTTGAGAATGCTTCTGTTTTTCCACAGATAGAGAAGAGGGTTCAGCCTATGCATTATGCTGAAATTGATGAGCCTGTCTTGATTCCGCGTAGTCACTTTTCGCGGAGTCATTGGGCTAGGGCAACTACAGAAATGATGGTAAAAATTGGAGAGAAACAGGTGCCTTATGTTGCTTTGGTGGATCATGGTTCAGAGATTAATCTCATAGTTCATGGAGTTTATGAAAGTAACAGATAGCCTATGGATGTAGAGCATGGGTGGTGTATGAGAGCCGCCAACAACACTGCAGGTGATTTGTATGCTGCCTGTCCTGATGTTAGGGTTTCTATTGGAGATGTAGAGGAGGATTTCCATTTCTTTGTGCAAGATTCATGCTCTTATCCCATAATTCTTGGACAGCCATTCATCACAGAGATGCACATGGAAACAAAGGTAATGGATGATGGATCTGCTTATGCACGGATTCGCAATAAAGATGGCATGAGAGCAGTTCAGTTTATGACTGTGTATGTGAACCATGTTAGAAACAAGGATACTCTTAGAGATGCACCTTTGCCCACTCTGAGGGATTCGGGTTTTCATTAAGTACCGCTGTTTCGCGAGATGACGGTGGTACAGAGCAGAGGAGATTGGAGTTCTCGCCTCCTGGCAGCAGTGTTTTCTCCTCCGGTTTTATTGGGATTTCAGCAAATAGTTCAATGAGTTATCAGAAGACTTCTAAGTTGCCTAGAGCTGCCAGGCAGTACATATGCAGGAAGGATAAAATTTTGAAAAATGCAGGAATTTTAGAGGATGATAAGCATATAGATGGGATGTATGACAGTATGATTTGTGCAGATACGATGATAGAGATGGAAAATATGCTAAAAATTGATATGCAGAGTTGTCATAGTAATGTATTAGTGCAATCATGAACATGTTTCATGAAATTGCAGATTTTGTGTCACAGATTGAGTCAGAGGCTGAGGTGGCTTAGCAAAAAGTGTTGAGTGCTGAAGAAATTCAGCAAACAGAGTTTTCGGCTGATAATGATCAGCTTATAGAGACACAAAGGGTTGAAAACTTTCAGCCAACAAAGTTTACTGCTGAAATATTTCAGCATCCAGAGTTTAGGGCTGTTCCTATGCAGTCCACAGAGCAAAGGGCTGAGGATATTCAGCCAATGGAGTGCAGAATGGCTGATTTATAGCAAGATTTGAGTAATACAGAGGATCATAATGAAGCCAGGATTGACACGAAATACAAGACTGTGGATAAGAAGGTGAAGCCGATAGCTGTACCGCTTCCACCTGATAGTGATCAGCAAATAGAGAGGGCTGCCAAACAGGCAATTTTGAGGAATCCGAAGCATATAGGCCATAAATTTTTAGCAGAGACTCTTGCTGAATTGAAAATTGGAAATGGTGATTTCTTACTACCCATAGAGAAGCAATGCTTTCAGGAGATGCTTGAGCGACATGGAAGGGGGTTTGCTTTTTTTCCGCATGAGATTGGATGTGTGAATCCAGATATTGTCCTATGGTGATCTTTACTATTCCTCATATTCCATGGAACCTCTGACCTATACCCTGTGCCTAAGGCACACCTGCCAAAGCTGATTGATTTGTTGAATGAGAAAATGGGGATGGGAATTCTTGAGCCTTCATCTGCACCATACTCAAATGGGTGGTTTACAGTTTCAAAGAAGAATGGTACTCTCCGATTTATACAGGACATGCAGCCAGTAAAACAGAGTTACTATCAGGAATGTTGGTATAGGTCCAGTTGTGGATGAGTTTGCAGAAGCATTTGCTGGACGTGCCATCTATTCTTTAGGTGATTTGTATTCGGGATATGATCAGTTTCAGCTGGCTTTGGAAAGCAGGGACATAACCACTATGAGAACTCCTATTGGGCTTGTCAGGATGTGTACCTTGCCTCAAGGTGCCACTAATTCTGTTGCGCATATGATGAATGCCATGCATAAGGTCCTTCGTGATTATATACCTCAGCTTACCATGCCTTTCTTGGATGATGTGCCCATTAAGAGGTGTGCAGAAGAAGAGAAGAATGAGAGTCTAAATGAGCAGGGATGCACATACTTTGTGGCTGATCATATTTCAGCCTGTGAGAAGATTTTGGCCAGGTTAGAAGAAGTGAACTTGACACTATCAGGGCAAAAATTTGTTTTTGGAGTGAATGAGGTTGTCATTGTTGGACATATGTGTGGATATTATGGCAGGAAATCCTCACCTGATAAGGTGGATGCTACAAGTAAGAGTACGGAGTATTGTTCTACCACTTCAGAGGTACGGAGATTCATTGGAGCTTGTGTGTTTTATATGATTTGGATACCTCATTTTGCACACATAGCAGATTGTTTATATCAGCTGCTTCGAAAGGGGCAGAAATTCTATTGGGATGAGAGCCACACTAGAGCCATGCGAAAATTGAAGAAGTTATTGCAGATTGCTCCTACTCTCAAGAAAGCGGATTATAATTGCGGAAGGCCTATTGTATTGACAGTTGACACTAGTCCAATTGGCATAGGTTGGGCTGTGGGTCAAGATGATGCAGATGGAAACATGTATGCTATTCGGTTTGGGGCGAAAGTCCTAAATGAGAGACAGAGGAGATATCTGCAAATCAAGAGGGAGTTACTGGGGATTGTTACAGCTCTAAAATGTGACAAGGAATACTTTATTGGAGCTTCAGTTGTGGTAGAGACAGATTGCTTGCCATTGATAGGTATGATTACGAGTTGCTCTACTCCGGATATAGCTATGTTGAGATGGATTGCATACATCAAGTCATTAAATCCAGAATTCAAACACATAGCAGGGAAGGATAATCCAGTGGCAGATATGCTGTCTAGAGCCATATATGATGATGAGGAAATACTACTACAGAAGAGGATGATGCAGAAATTTCAGCCACTATGGTTGATCATGTTTGTCATGTCTATGATATTGTGGCTTTCATAGAAGAACTCTATGTTGGAGATTGGTTGCAGATTGGCAAGTACCTTAGTACACTAAGAAAAAGAGATGAATGGACAGATGAAGAGTTCAAGAAGATCAGAAGAAAAACCTATGGTTATTTTCTCAAGGACGGATTTCTTTGGAAGCATTCGAAGAAAAGAGGTGGATTACCTTTGCGGGTTGTCTGCGATAGAGAGACACAGTTACAGGTGATGAGGGAGTTTCATGAGAGTCCTTGGGCTGGTCATAGAGGAGTGTGGGCTACTTATGAGAAGATCAAGGAGAAATATTGGTGGAAAGGCATGTATAGAGATGTTTCTCACTTTGTAGAGACTTGCAGAGACTGCCAGATGTATTCGGTAGTGCATCATCGAGATGAGCTTCATCCGACCTATCCATTATGCATTCATTATAGTGGGTAGTTGACTTGGTTTCTATGCCTATGGGTCTATGGCAAATGAGATATATTTTTTTGGCTATAGAGGATCTTACCAATCATGTTGAGGGCAGATCTTTGAGAACGAAGACCACTAGTGCAGTGTGTAAGTTCTTATTGGAAGAAATTTTCTGCAGGTATGGCTGTGTTGGCTAAGATCACTGCGGATCGCGGTGAATTGGATGCAGATGAAGCTAGGGAGTTTTTCTCTCAACTAGGAATCAAGTTGGCTCTAACCATAGCATACAATCCAAAGGGAAATGGGAAGAGTGAAAGAGAGCATCCGTCGATAGTGAAAGCATTAACCAAAGCATGCAAAGGACGGATTGGAGAATGGTTGAGACTTTTACCATTTGCTTTGTGGGCTGATCGTACGACTCATAGTGTTACCACTGGATATATGCCCGCAGAGTTTATGTATGGTCAGAAACTGGTTATGCCGACTGAGACTTGTACTTTGACTTGGTCAGTTTTACCTTGGCAGGAGGATTTGACGAGAGAAGAGCTCTTAGCTCTTCGGATTCGAGAGTTGGAGAGAAGATCAGAGGATATTCAGCTAGCTATTGACAAATTGAAGGTTGCTAGACTAAGAAATAAGGACAGGTTTGACAGCAGGCATTGCTTGCGGCCTAGAGCAATAAAAGAGGGAGATTGGGTATTAGTCTTTGATAGTAGCCTTGAAAATCAGCATACTGCACTTTGGAAGATGGTGAAAGGATGGTTTGGGCCGTAGACATGTCTTTGACAATGCATCATATGAGCTGACCGAATCGAATGGGACAATGCTTAGAGTGCCTATTGCAGGAAAAAGAATCAAGATTTTCAAGAAAAGAGATGATGAAGATTATGCATTGGAAGAATTTGCAAGAGAAGAGCAACGAGAAGAAACTCCAATGGAAGAGACAAATGATATGACATATAATCTTGTTGATATACCGGAAATGCACAATGAAGAGATTGATCTGTTTGTGGATCTTGATGATAATGATCATGGGTAGTTGGCCCATCCGAAGGATGCGCAAGATTAGAGGGGGTGGATGTCGTATTGCTGCGCATTCGAGGTGTGAAATCCACCCAAAAGTTGTGTGTGGGAGTTGATATTTTGTACATACTTAGTTGTTATGTTTGCATCTTTATTCTGTGTGGTAATATAGTAAAGAGGGGTCTTTTACTACCTTTTCTTTCAGCTGGGGTTGCACCTGATAGGTCCTCCAATAATGGTGGGCATGAAGGGATGCTTTCAGCCTATGTTGAGCAAGGCTAAGGAGAGAAGGCTTTACAACTTTATGGGCACATGCAGGTTGAAGTTGTTAACCCAGTGGAGTAGACAATTGTCATTGCACTCCAAGCATGTGTAATCCAAGAAGAGAAGGGCTGAAGAACTCAAATAAAGTCTCTGGAAATTGGACAAGCGTTACATGTTGATGCCCTTCAGAAAGGATTCACATCAGACATTTATGTTTATAGTACCCTGGTGTCTATGTATAGCAAATGTGGGAGCATTGTAGAAGCAGAGAATGTGTTTGATGGGTTGTCTGAGCACACTGTTGTGTTATGGAATGCTTTGTTTTCTACCTATCTAGAGGTCAGTCAAGAAGATAAAGTTTTGCAAGTATACTTCAAAATGAAAGCTGAAGATGTGATTTGAATGATATCACAATTTTATCTACAGTAGCAACTTACAGTACCACTGGAAGTGTGGAGATGTGCAGATAGCTTCATTTTTATATTGCTTTGTAGATTATGATCTGCTTCCTGAGTTTGGAATGGCATTTATCTGCATGTATGGTGACTATTCATGTATGGTTGATGCTCAAGCCCTCTTCAATGGAATGCTCGAATGGGAGAAGGCCACTTTTCTGGTTTTAAAAAAAAGGAGGCTGCTTTTCTGAGCGGAATATATAGCGCTGGGGAAGAGGACAAAGGGGGCGTGAGAAAGAAAAAGCAAAAAAGGACTATTTTTGAAAGGGGAGTTTTGGAGGCAAAAGGACGAAGAAGAAACAATAGCTATAGACAAAGACGAAAGGACAGCAAAGCTGCAGACGAGCCAGAAGGTGAAGACAAAGACGACATGAACGAGACGATAGTGGAATATGAGGATGAAGCTGAAGACCGATTGAAGGCAGAAGACGATGATGTAGTGGAAGGAGAAGCCAAGAGAGACGATCACGCGATCATTAGAGAAGACGGTGGACTAGGGAGGATGAGCTTTGAAGACGAAGCCGAAGAAGGAATGTGACGAAAGAAGTGCAGAGAGAAGCAAAGCCGAAGAATTGTCCCTATGGCAAACATAAAGTTGATGAAGATGACGACAAGACGAAGAAGGTGACGGTGACGAAGAAGGTGAGAACGACAAGACGGAAGGTGATAAAGAGGAAAAATTGCAAGCTCTGTAAAAAGGAACAGAAGGTCCTGCCAGAATTCAACGGAATTCCATGTTCTTGATGCTGCCATGAAAACATTGACCATACAAATTCTAAGATTATTATGGCATGGTAAATCAACAAGATGTGCCTCTTGTATCTCCAACTTGGCACCGCTATTTGATGCAGAGATGTAATTGGAGACTTGAACTGAAGGGACTGGAGCTTATCTCTTTCGGGGGTTGGGCATCACAGTTAGGAGTGACGAGGCATCCTCAGGAAGATCAGCCTTGGTGCATACCTTTCTTAGTTGATCTGGCAAAAGGAAGCCCTTGTAAGCTATGTCCAAAGCAAGAGAGGAGGCTACGCCGCATCAATCTGGAGGTTCCTGCATGTCTAGCAGACCTTAATTCAGATGAATCAGATGATGCAAATGAAGGGTTTAACTTTGCCAAGCTAGACAGAAGCTATTCAAGCTTTGGTTCAGAACAAGGAGAAATTACGATTATTACACCTGCAAGTTCTGGTTTCAGTGAAGTTATAAGCACAATAACATCCTTTTCTGAAATTTGTGAGAAAATTCTGCCATCTCATCTGATGTCTCTCCATGTACCCCAATTCTGGAAAGGTTTCCATCAAACTCAGTGGGACAATCCTTTGATTCTGAGAAGTCTTATATGACAGGATCTCGTGCTTCATTTGGAGATGGCTCAATATCTCCTTGTAGCCCTTCTCTTTCAGAGTCCATTTCTGGCTATCTTCCCCAAGATGCCTGGTCTAGATTTCCCTCAACTGATTCTATTCCATGTGAGGAGTTTCTAATTACCCCTCTTAATCTAGAGTGGAACTCGTCTACAAGAGCTACAAATTGGGATCAACTATACCCGTACGATCCTTCCAATTGTCAATGGAATTGATTTTCTTCATCAGAGTCTTTGTGCACAGAAGAAACAACTCAATCTGGAGTTTTGATTCGAGGTCTTCCAAATGATTTAGCACAGCTATGTCTCATGCGGGTTTCATTTATTAAGTATGATCCTTGTTTCCGAATGGTATCTAGACAGTGGAGAGTAGTTCTTACATCTGAAGAGTTCTACAAGGCAAGAAAAACACTTGGGATTAAAGAAGCCTTTATAACACTGGCTGTCCATGGTAATAAAGCCCACATCTTCAGCAGAGTCATGGAATCCAGCAATAGAGTAGTACCATAGTGTATGTCATACTTGTGCAGAGTTAAATAACTGCTGCTCAGAAACTGGCCTTTGATTACTAGAACCAGTGGTGCTTGGATTCAATAGCTCTTCAGGCTAAGAATAGCAAGTTTATTGAACAGATGCATATTAAATCAACAATCTTTGCATTCAATATGAAGAGTTTGGAGTTTACTATTGCATAGCCTGATCTCACTTGATTAATCTTTTATCTTGGAATTTTTCAAGAACCTCTGTGGTCGTGACTTTGCTTTCGAAAACCCTTCAACACCGCGATGCAACTAAATTTGTAAAGCATTGCGATGAGTGCCAAAGGACCAAAGTGCCTGTGCGAAAGGACAAGATTAGACCCTTAGAATTCTTCATCCCTAGCTTGAGGCTAGCAGTCTAGGAGCGTTGGGAGGGAAGAGAGGCTTGGACCAACCGCTTGGTGGAGCTAGAGCGCTTAACTCCTCGCCACTCACTCCCTGATTTGTGAAAAGGCTTGACGAAAGATGTGGTTTGACAAGCATGTCAAGCAACGAGACTTCGAACAAGGGGATCTTGTTCTGCTATACTCGGTAAAAGGACATAAATAGAAGATGAAGTTTCGGGGGCTAGGGCCTTTCAGAGTACGCATGATTGGTAGGACTGGGAATGTCGAGTTGGAGACACTTGACGGTGAAGGAATAGGCTTTTTTAACGGCAGCCGCATTAAGAAGTACTATCCTCCTTCCCATCCATTACATGAACCACCCATGCTAGAACCCCCACTAAACGTCCGCATGGCTACTGTAACTTACCTTACAGATCAGGACGAAGAAGCAGTGGCACCGGCATACCTACGAGTCACAGTCACAGCAGGAGCAGTGTATTCTTTCAAAGCCTTGATTGATGAAGGTGCCGACTACAATATCTTGATGCATGACCATTGGACATGCATTGGTCAACCGAAACTACAGCCCACTAACGCTAAACTCACCCCCTTTGGGGGTACTGCTTATTCACTCCTAGGAAAGTGCAAGGTGGTCATTTCCATCGAGTCTGAAAGTTTACCAGCCTTCTTCCATGTGTTACCTGACAATAAAGGAGCCAGTAATGTGTCACTATTGGGTCGCACTTTCAAGAAGCAAACAAATTGTAATGCGGATTACAACCTAAACTGCATACATCTTGCTATTGGCAATGTGCGTATAGTGACAACCTTCAGCAAGGGTTGCCTTAATTCCCCCACCTTTACGAAGCCACCGGTAGAAACCCCTACGACCAGACTTCAGTTCGAGTCTGAACAGAAGGAAACTGCGGCCTCGTGTCGGGCTCTCGACCCCAGGCCCAAACCCACCAAGAGCGCTCACAAGGCCAAAGAGTCCAAGTTTCTATGGGTGCCAAAACGGCAAAAACCACATCCGGGTAGACCACCCAAGTATGATCCTAAATGTCAAAATTATCAACCGTCCCGACCTAAGAGGCAGTCTAGGCGCTATCGTCGTAGACACACAACCATGCCGCGTTGGATTCCCAAATATCTCTTGCGGACACAAGGATACTATAAGGGCAATCCCTAGATTTGGGTGCCTAAAAATGGCCAGCTAAGAAGCTCATCTACAAGCAATCTCACCCTAATGAGAGAGGCTTGCACAAGTGGCACCCAGAACATAGTCAGCAGGCCATGGTCAGCTGTGGCTAGCAAGTCTCAACTCATCTATCGACCAAAGTAAATGCCACAGGCCTTAAACCTACCTAATCCAGAGAACTTAAAAATCACCATGACTGCCCACTCAGAACCTAGCACAATCCCCATGCCTCCAGAACTTCCTACAGCACCTCAACGTGCTTCAGAGTGCAAGGCCCAACCCGTGACACCGATGAGGGAGTCACCACTATCCAGTCTAGTTGCACCACCCCCACCAGCGGGTCTTAAACCTTCATACGCGATACGACCTTTCCTCTCCTTGGCTAAGGACCTTTCCGCAACTTCTGGGGATGACTTAATAACCTGCATTAAAATGTTAGACAAAACTTTCACTACATTTGCTAGAAGTTATGAGAGGCTAGACCTAGGCCTTCTTGACAAAATGCTTGCTTCGGAAGTTCGTGCATTACCATGCACTTGGGAGGAATACGAGCTTATCACCACTAAATTTTCCAAAATTGTTGCCAAACTGATAGCAAACGACGAAATCTCAAAAGATCAAGCTACCCTTAGAAGACTTATCACTTCGTATCATAAGCCTCCTCGTTCTGCTCCTGAATAGGAGTTGCAAGAGCTCACGCAGATGGCAAGCTCGCCTTCCACGTCCTTGCAGCAGTGGTTTACGCTAAGGATCCAATGGGAGAAAAAAGGTTATCGAATAATGACCAATGCTAAGCGATGCAAGGCAGTTAAAACCATTGAATATGACCCCACTTATGTGGCACCTATCTCGTTTAGGGTCTTGGCCATCACCCGTAATCAGCATTTAGACGACCATGTGCTCGCCCACCCCTACATTGACCAATTCCTCACCGTAGAGGAATTACACGTGGCCAATCGCCTCAATACTGGAGATCTCTTCCATGATGTCTTGACCTACATTTCCCAAATCTCCATCCAACCATCTACTCTTGATTGTCATGCCCAACTCGAATACAATCCAAGCTTCTATGATTGGTTATTGGCTAGGTAAGTCCACCCACACAAAACAGTGCTTACCTCGTCCTCCCTGTGCTTCAAGCTCTACCCCGAGACCTACGGACCACTTATTGCTCAAGTGTTTCGAACCGAGCGGCCATGGCTACCTCTCACATAGCCAACGTGCAATGCCTACCTTACGGGTGTAGTGAGCTTACCTTGATGCTCGATCGAGTACCCTCCTCTTTCTTGCACACCGGTAGCTCCACGATCCTTGAGGCAAGCTCAAGCAACCTCAATCCCTCTCCCATGAGCTTCATCCTCCATAGCCACGCACGAGACAAGAGAAGAGAAGAGAGGAGGAGAAGATGAAGAGAGAAGATGGAGAGCTTCTTCTCCAAGATCCCTCACTCTCACACAATCACTCCCTCACACTCTCTCATTCCCTCTCTTAAGCACAAGCAAGAAGGCAAGAAACAAGAGAAGAAGAAGAAGAAGAAGCTTTGGCCACACACAAGAATGAGCTTCCCATTCACTTTTCAACTTTATATACATGCCCTAATTTTCATGGGTGATCATCCCCCTTTTTTACATGGCCAGCCATTAGCCTAGGCCCATTTTCTCATTTCCCACCGTTCTAGTCTATCCTATCCCCAACTAATGCATACAATTTGCACAGGAGTGAGCTTGGCGCTCTCTTACAAGGTTTTGAAAGTGTTTTCGCACTTAATGGTGCACTTTTTATTCTTTTACTCTCCTTGGGCGACTCTAAGACTTCTTGAGGATCGTGCCCGTGCATTTATTTTTTCCAGGGTCTAGTTGCCAGTTAAGGTACCTTTTTCTTTTTTTCACTTTTTTCCATTTCCCGCTCCTCTATGCTGCGGTAAACATTACCCCCCCCCCCCCCCCAGCCAAGTTCCAATCCCATGGCACTGTGGTGGGAAGTAGTGGGATAGATGATGCTATTGCTAGGTGGAATTGGTGGGTAGATGACACTGATGCTTGTGAATGAGAGGTGATGGAGTTTGATGATGATGACTAGGAGAGATTCCGGCATGCTTTAGGCTCCATGAAGATACTTGGCATCCTTCACACTGTTATGGCGCCCCTTATGTAGCCAATCGTCTTTTGAGTATTGTAGGAAACATATGTGGTGACAACATATTAAAAGGAAAATGTAAGGTTGTTGTTGGAAGCTACTTGCTTTAGCTGCAAAAGGGTTGAGTTGATTCTATATAAGTTGATGCCTTACCCATACAAGTTGATGGCTAAACCAATGGGTTTAAGAATCTAGTATATCTCACCCAAGATACTCAACAAGGCTTAGTGTGGCCTTATTTATTCTAGTAAAATCCATGATGGTATCCTTAATATTGTTATTGGGATAGAACAACGTAGATTAGTAGGGGCTATTGTGTAATAAACACGAATGTAGATAAAGGGTATGACAGGATCACTTGGGAGTTCCCCTTACTACTAAATGGCCATATATTTGCATCATTGATGATAATTCCAATGCTATAGCAAGTGAAAGCTCAAATCTTTAGACAGTTGGGTGCTCCCATTGGATTGGGATTCAACATATCTCAAAAAGATTTGAGTGGCCCGATACATAAGACATGTAAAGATTAGGAAGAGGACCAGTCTTAAGCTTGGTCTTACTAGTCAAATCTTTAGATAGTTGGGTGCTCCCATTGGGTTGAGAGTCAACATATTGTCTCAAAAAT
The DNA here is from genome assembly GCF_053477565.2 of Lygodium microphyllum. NCBI lineage: Eukaryota > Viridiplantae > Streptophyta > Polypodiopsida > Schizaeales > Lygodiaceae > Lygodium > Lygodium microphyllum. The sequence goes on from NC_141135.1 coordinate 68,212,834, forward strand.
ATTTGACAGGTGGCTAATACATAAGGCATGTAAAGATTAGGAAGAGGATCGAAGCTTGGTCTTACTAGTCAAATCATAGACTCGAAGATGTTTCTTAGCCCCTAATGATATTCAATGCTACTATCTTCCCCTTTCTATATGGACATGTTGGAAGAAGTTAGAGTCTCTTTTCAACTCTTACTGTTGGAGCTTTGATGGTGGAAGGGAGTGATTTGCAACATCATAGAAAAGATTCAATGAAAACCAAGGCTACTCAAGAGACATGTCATCTTCAATTTCCAATTCCATATAATCCAATTTGAATGTTTGTCTCCATTCTATCCATTTCAATGCTTATATTCTTAATATTCTTGGCATTGAACTCCATTGAAATATGATATCAAGCTCCCAACTAGTTACACTCACATTTTTAAGAGCTCCACACTAGTTTAAGGAAACCCATTTGCACTAGGCAATATGGATGCATCTCATATAGGTCCATTTTGCTAGTTATACATGGTTTTAGGTACACCAAATTAGAACCTTGCAAGTATGAAAATCTAGTGGCAATTGACAAAGATAGGGACAACTAACAAAACTTGCAGTGTAAAGGTAGCTTCTTGTCACCACTAGGAGTTAACCTTGCAAGTAAGAAAAGAGAGTGATAATTGACAATGGGTTCACCACACCTAGCTCAGCCCATTGGTGCATTGAGACCATAGAAATTAGGGTTTCCACCATTGGCTACCAAGCATTGGCGCAGAAGGAAACAAGTGCCCAAAGAACCCTAGACTCAAACTCAGTATCAAGACTACTAGAGTGGGAAAGAGGTGACTCTTTGCCAAGTTTGAAATTGAGGCAAGCACCATAAGACAAAAAGGAGTTACAAGAAAAATACAAGGACATACATTGATGGACTCATATTAAGGTTGGTCAACTCGAGACCTTGAAGGGTCTCTAGTTGCACTTGTAACCTTTAAAACCTTGTGTGTCATTTCAACTCAAGGCTAGGTCACCAAAAGTATTATGCACACATGAATTAGGTATAGATTACACCAAGTAAGTAGTGCGCACACACACACACACACCCTCACCAAGAGCACTTTATAGCTATAATCACTATCCTTTAGAAAGTAAAGAAGCCTAGGACATCATCGTAACACCATTGAACATGAAAGTCCCATATTGAGACATTTTGTCCCTTATTAAGGAACTAGGTGTAGCACAATAGATCCACGTTCTCATAAGTTCTACATCCCGAGGACATTTTCTTTAAGTCCCATGTGGGATTGAGACAAGCTCTTATTTCACCTCAGGAGTCTTAGGGCTTGCCTACCTAGAGGATAGAAATCACAATTAGTTTGTGGATTCTTGTGAGTTGTCTCATGTAATAAACCTAGAGAAGTCCTCTAGTATTCAACGAAAATTTATATCCATGCACATCACTGCCCAATTTTCCCTCAAGAAACCTCAAACTTAGCTGAGCATGAGAATCTCGATTCTACTTCATAGGCAAGTCACCCCTAATAGCAACATAATGCTTGCCTAAGAAATATTACTTTGTAATCAATCATAGGTGAGATTAGAGAAAATATTGCACTTGGCTTAAAGAGAGTGAGAAGTGAAAGAGAATAAAATGTTGATCCCCTTGCCGATAAGGCATCATCTCACATTAGCCCCCCAAAAATGAAGTTGAGCCTCATATATATCCTACTGAATTTGGAGGAACATGTATTAATAGCTCCATCTAATGTTTAGAAAAGCTACCCAAATTATTAGGTCCATCTAGCCATAGATGATTGGTCATTGGGATTGAGGTATTCTCACGTTCCTTGATGGGATTTATTTTACTTATCTAATTAGCAAAGGTACCATACTATTACAACATAAAAAAATAGCTTCCTTTTATTATCATGTTACATAGGGTCCATTAACACAACATCATAGGGTCCATTAACATAACATCTAGCACATGACAAACACTTTGGAAAACAACATTTTATTGCATAAAAGATAATATATAAAAACACCATTCCATGAAGTAGTATAAAATCCATCTCCCTACAGAGAAAACAATTGTCTAGCCTAGGATATGAGCTTCCAACCCCATAAGATTGGGTTGTATGTGATTAACTACTTCTGTCAACAACAAATAGTATTAACTTAGAGCCATGATAAGCTTCCCTCAGCATTAAAGGCATCCTATATAATAGGGTCACTTGGCCCTTTGCTTTCTCAAGCACTCATGTAATCAAAAACACCTATCTCCTAAAAGATCACGGGATCCCAACCCACTAGTGAGTATTTTGGCATCTTATAGGATGCCAAGGCATATTGGGATGGGGATGCCAATGGCTTGAACTACTATGATAAAAATTTGTCAGATTGTTCCATGAAAAATAATAATTTTAGAGAATTATTTTAAAATATTTGTTATAATTAGAAAAAATGATAATTTCATAGAGTAATTTTAAAATATTTGTAATAATGTTTTTTGGGGCCATAAGTATAGTCTTTGGGATATGATCTTCACAAGTATATATGAATGGTCTTGCTAAAAATTCATGTGTCTATTATTTCTAAGGGCAGAGCAGGGATACGATAGTGCTCATGAATTTTCTTGAGTTGTTCCAAGATTTTTGGGAGCTTTGAATTACCTCTAAGGCTTGACTTAGAGGGTAGAACAAGTTAGGAGGGATTAGAGGGTAGCATGAATAGACTTGTCATGGATGTTACACTTGATGTTTGTTATGACCACGAGATGATACTAGCCAAATAGGTGCCTATAGGAGAAGTTGCTACACAAGATTGCACACATCATAATTTTTGAATTGTCAAATGCATAACATGATTGAAATCCTCACGGAGAGTACATTAAGATCCTCTAGGGGTTCAGCCTCTCTTGTAGAGATTCAGACCTATGGTTTTTTACCCAACATGGAAGGTTTAAGATGTCTAGGAGAGAATAGCCCAACATGCTTTCCTCCCCTCCTTGCTTTTTATAGTACTCTATTTTAATATTGGCCTTGTTGAGCATGTTCTTAGCCCAAAAAGCATGCCTTTCTTTTAGCTCTCTTATTTTTTCTCAAAAGATAAATTCAAAAATTTTCCAATATTAATTTGTTCTTGTTTTCCTCTTGTGTTTTCCTTTTATTATGATGCACTTTCAACGTTCCATTGAGAATTTGCAAGAGTTTCTACATTGTTTGAATTATTTCACCTACCTTTGAGATTGATGAGAATTTGATATGCTCCCATTGATACTTTTCTATGGAATTGCTCAAATTCAAACCCTAATAAAATGAGAATATCCAATGAGGATTTCTTCGTTTTGGAGCACTAGTTCTTTGTAAAGGTAATATACTTCCACCCTTGTAAGGCTATTTTAGGTGTAGCCTTCTTGTTATTCAAGTCACCTCATTGTGAACCTTGAAGTAGCTTCCCATATATCATATTGCAAGCTTCCACATAGAGCTAGCTACAGTAGTTGGCAATCACTAGAATCCTTGGTACTTATATTTTTGTGTTAAGACATGAAGTTTATATGTTTAGTGCTAGTTTGAAAGGTTATATTATTTCATCATACAACTAGCAATGTAGTTTGCTTTATTTTCTATAGCCACATGTTTTGGGCAATGCAATTTAGCTTTTTCTCAATATGGCTATGCGCTTTGCCTTGGCGGTTCTTTTTGTCCATGTGCACTTCCATGACCAATATGGTCATGCACTTGGTAATGTGCTTTCCTTTTTAATATGACTATCTAATTTTCATGATGGGGTATATATGGCTGTGTGGTTTGCTTGCCATGCACTTTGAATGTTTGCTCTTGTTGCTCATTTGGACAGTAGGGAATATGATGTTAGTGTGTGGAGTTTCTATTTAATCCATTGGTGCAATATGCTTTTTTTTCACTCATATAATCATGAGCTTTGCAATAAGATGGATGTCATCGCCATGATATATGCTTGGCCAATCTGGCCATGTACTTTGGTCAACATTGTAAGTGTTATTGTTGCTGAATGCAATGACTCTGTTGTTGGGGCCACAAATTTGTGTTATTCATGTGTACTAAACATCTTTCTTTTAATTTTCTTTTTTGTTATTGTGATTACCTTTCAACAACTGTGGTCTTTCTTTTGTGTCAAACAAGTGTGAAAAGCTTAGGTGTGAGTAAGTATTATACAAATGTAAATTTCTAATCAATGAATATTTATTTACTAGTTATACCTAGAAAAATCATGAGTTCCAAGTTAACTTGATAGAATATCTATAAATATTCCCTAGTTAGAGGATAGTACTTGCTAGTTATGACTAGTAAAAACTAAAATTTTCTAGTTAGGTTGATATTATTACTAGTTATACAATAACTTCCTAGATAATTTTGCTAGATAGGGCTTCAATTTTCTAGATACTATCTAGGAAAAGGATGTTACTAGTTAGAAGAGACTAGTGATGGAAAAATTAGCCAGTTATAACTAGAAAAATCTACATTCTTCCTAGTTCTGTTAGTAATCTTCCTAGTTATAATGTGAACTTTCTATATAGTAAGTGGTTTAGAGTCTCTTGTGTATCTAACCCCGTGCTATCCCTCCACAGCCACCTCACCAATGCTAATCGACGCACAATACTCTCTTGAAATTGCATATACATATGTCTCCTTGTTTCAGTTGGCCAAGAAAATCTAGGCCATGTATGAGACATGACTAAATCACCTCTTCCTTTTGGGGTCCCCACTCACTCTTATTCACCTATATCACTCCCATTCCAAGAGTTTATGTAAACCTCTAAGGAATCTTGAGAAGCAAGCAATACGTTAGCTCACGGATGCTTCAGTCTCTACCATTCTACTATCCAACAGATCAATGAGAAACTCTAGAAGCATTTGATTGGTGCCACAAACCCTATTCACTTCCTCTTGATTTATGCCACATTCATTCTCTCCATGATACACTACCAGAGGCAAGAGAGAGCTCTCAAAGGAAGTGGGAAGAAAGCAGTGTGCACACACACACCCCCCTAGTTACTGCCCACAAGAAGTAAACACATCAAGAAGGAAACATCCTAACTTGACCTCAAGTTATGGGGCTAGAGAGAGAGAGAGAGAGAGAGAGAGAGAGAGAGAGAGAGAGGTTAGCATAGAAAAGAACTAATCTTTCATTAAGTATCTTAAACTTTATGCATAAGGGTTTGCATACAATTTTACCCCTTCCACTCTAGACATCCATTCCTTATTACAATGCTCGGGTCTTGGCCTAGGCCTTCACAATATTTTCAAGGATTGAAGATTTGGACATCCATTCCTTATTACAATGCTTGGCTGCTGGCCTAGCCCTTCACAATATTTTCAAGGATTTGAAGATTTTGCATAGTTAAGATTCTAGTGCTCATGATTCATATTGAGGTATTGCCACAATTTTTTTGTGGTAAAAATTGTTTCTTCATGTCCTCCTTAGTTGACAGCTCATGCTTAATCTTTCCCACTTGCACCTTTTACTTATACTTTACTTAGCTTCTTTTCTTTCATTTGGTACCATTTTCCTTGTCTTTTGTCTCCATGATTCATATGAATAGTAACAATACCCCCTTACTAAAGGGTGCTAGTTGCTTCATACTTAGGGTTGGAAAGGAGGAGAATTCAAGAAATTTGGTTTCTCAATGACAACAATGTGAGTAGTAGATTAACAACTTATTTGGACAGATGTGCTCTCCCTAGGAAATTTGTATGCCTTTTGTAAGTGAAGATACATATGAAGATGCAATTGGAAGATGGATATATACTCAAGTGAGCCATGGCTCCCTAGGATCTCCCACACTTGAGAACCTAATTCATGGAAATGTAAGGTATGATGATTGGAGCAAGGTAAGGATCTCCAGTTTTAATCCTCTCACTATTTGGAACACATGGCCTTAATTGATACACAATTTGAAATTTCCCTACATGTGTTGAGGGCTTGATAAGATTGGAAAAAAAATCCATAACCTTGCATAGCACATGATTAGGTACAATCGCCCCCATGCATGGGTCAGTACTATTTCTCAATTGAATTAAGATTTTGTGCTCAAAATACATTGAAAGCATCTTTTTGTGTTCTTACTTTTGTTAAAGATGCGGGATCTTGAGCATGGCAAAGGCGATAGCTATGGAAGATGGAAGATAAAGACACAACTCATATTGACATGACAATGTAGACAACTGTTACACAAGTGAATTAGGTTTCAAGATTGAGACTTGAACTCATAAACACAATCTTGTGTATGGACAACAATGACACAGACACTTGACATAAGAGACAAGTACTATTGCATTATCATCATGTGAAAGTGATAGTTCAAGTACATCATTATATAGAGTTCTTTGGTAGTACTTAACATCACTATGCATATGGGATTTTGTCTCTCTTCATAGAATGGACTGCATCTTCCTAGCCTAGCTGTCCTATACAAAGGAACTAAAGTAGGTGTGATTGCAAATATCTCAACACCCCTCCTCAATCACAACCAAAAGTACAAAGTGTGTAAAGGCTTTAGTAAAAGCAACACCTGCAAAGTGTGGGCACACCATAAACATAGCAAAATACCAGAGGCTGTTTTGCAGAAAAGGCTAAGTGTGGATACCACAAACATGATAAACATCCAGAGGCTGTAACCTCTTTCTTGCATGGTAGAACTTCTCGGTGTGTCTGATCCTTTTTCAGAAGTCACAGAAGAGCTGATCCTTCTTGCCTTTGTACATGTTGCCAACATATAATGCATGCTCATCTCTAGAGGTACTTGGTTCTTCCTTAGTTTTTAGCTTCTTTTCCTCTTCTAACAGCAATGCCTAGATATCAACAAGTTTAGGATTTGGCATGTTGATTAAAGTTGTTGATACATTATTATATTCAAGAGGCAAACTCTTAAGTAGAACACTGATGCGAACATCTTCTTCCATTTTAATGTTGATTCTTGCAAGTTGGGTTAGAAGTCCTTCCATGTAATTTAAATGTGTGGCAAGTGATGTGCTGGACTTCATTTCAAGCCTGAAAAACTCAATCAGGAGACCATACTTTGATGATTTAGATTGTGCACCGAACAAGGTGTCAAGTCTCTTCCATGTATCCTGTGAGATCTCACAGTTATCCACATGGTGGATATAGCTGTCGTCTAGCTCCAGTTTGATAATGGCCTGGGCCTTATGATCGTTCTTTTGCCAAGTTACAGCAAGATCTGCATCACGAGGCATCTTTTCTTTTCCAGTGACAATGGCCCAGAGTCCCTTCTTCATCAAGATGAGTTTGATGCGGGTCTGCCAGGTGTGAAACCAGACTCCTTTGAACCGAGCAGTTGGAGAGTCTTTGCCCATGTTAGACTTACGAGAACAATAGCAAATCAAATTCAAAATTTTGAGATTTATAAGTGGAAGAGCATATTACAATGTGTCAAGAGACACAAGTAATGACAGTGTGAAAACACACTATGCGGAGACTATGTCTGTGTTGATGTTGAGCTTGAATCTTCTTTGTTCGGGGTCTTTGATCCTTCTTCAATCTTTCCAAGTTCTTCCCCTCCTTGATTTGATGCTGGGATAATAGATCTGAGTAACAAATGCTTCAGTTGATTGAGAAGAAGCAAGAGCTTGAAGTAAAAGAAGAAGCTTGAATTAAAGTGGCTATGGTGGCTTGGTCTTCAATTCTTCCAGATGTTCAAGATCTCCCCTCCTTGATGATTTGATGGGAAATTTGATCAGATTAGAGTGGCAAGGGCTTTGCTGACTCCAGAGAAGTGAGAAATTCAAGTGAAATGAAAGCTTGAAGTAGAAAAACTATGGCTTCCACAGTAGGGTTCTGAACCTGACTGGTTTTTCTGATGTAGCAGTGCGCAGAAGCAGGCAATTGACGATCCCTCTGAGTGGAAGAAGGTTTAGATATGGCTCTTCAAAAGCCCTATGGTCATAGGATTGTTCGTGGCCGATGCTGATCACACGGAGCGTACGACCAGTAAGTGCGCAGTTTTGAATAGCAAACAAGAAAACACGC